>NW_027423780.1:1757500-2417500 GCF_013202065.1 Cotesia typhae | reverse complement strand
ATGCAACGGAGGTTTTAATTCCGTTGTTTTAATTATTTATGTGGGACGTTTTCGACGTACGAACTTACCACGCCTTCGTTTGAGACTGACGAATTTTAATGTAGATAGATGTACTTACTACTTGTTAGATTATTTCTTATCGCTGGATCCGTGATTCCATGGGCTGCTCTTA
Source organism: Cotesia typhae (assembly GCF_013202065.1). Lineage (NCBI taxonomy): Eukaryota > Metazoa > Arthropoda > Insecta > Hymenoptera > Braconidae > Cotesia > Cotesia typhae. Next base: position 2,417,328 of record NW_027423780.1, on the reverse strand, counting down.
GCGCCTCTTCCTTTAATTGGGCCCTTCGGTCGTTTCTTGCAGCAGATGGAGTAGGATGGATTGGGGCTGCTTATCTTAAGAGCTTCTTATTTTATGAATGAGAATAGCTGATTTTTCTTCTGGTTTTTTAGATTTATTTATAAACACTAAAACTTACATCTTCACAATAGTATTTTTAACGTAAGTTATATTAATGAATTTTAATTATTTGAGCTAACGTCCTCCAGTCCCTCGTAGGGTTAAGTGCGCAAATTTAGCTTTGGAAATATTTTAAATAAACTTAATGGCCGGATTCTCGCCTAAGTGCGGAGCAAATTAGAACTTTGAGAATACGACTCTCTATGATTATTTTAACAAGTGATACGTGGCCTGCCGGTTGAACCGTGTCTGAACTCGTCTTAGGTGCAACGCAAATTAATACAAGGGACTTTTACAAGGCACGGGCCCGTCAAGTTAAACGCGGAAGTCGAATTAACTAACAAAGACGAGTCGTTGGCTTATGCTCGCCTTTTTAAAACTTCGCGGTGCTGAACTTGCAGAAGTCCCCGCTAGTCAACCAGCAGTCGCGTAGTATGTGTTTTATGGTAGCTTTCGCGCATGGAGAAGTCTTCCATCTGCGCGGGCGATTTGAATTTAAGGAAAAATTTTGGGGTGGACATAAGAATACTTACCAATTTATCTTGGAAAACTTAAAATTTTTGTTAATTATATGCTAGCTAGTTTACTTAAATCACTTTATAAATCAAAATATGTTTGCAATATATCTAATATTATTCAGTTACAATAATTTATAGGCTAAGTTGATGAATTTTATTGCCGATTTTTGATCAGAGCAAAATTTAAGTTCACATTTAAATTGTGACAACTAGTTTACTTTTAAAAACGTGAAACTAAACAATCACCTACGATTCTTATATATTTTAAAACTTTGTGCAGTGAAAATATGTGAACTAAGCTGAATTTAGAATAGAATAATTTTTTTTTTCAAAATCCAAATTCTTGAAAAAACAAATTATTTTCCTGAGGTTAATATTATTATTATTATTTTTACTATTATTTATTTATAATTTTTAAATGTCAATTTTTTATAAAAATTTGTTTTTTATTAATTTGAATTTTCGCGCGTAAGAACTACAAGATAGCAAGAAAAATAGTAATAATCATTGCAAATTTTTACGGCCAAAACAAACCTGCGTACGTCTGGTTTAACCGTACTTATTCTCTGATACCGTCTTGTACGGTCAAGACTGACTTGATTTTTAGCGGCATGTTATTAGACTTCAAAGAGTTTGGACATTTTTACGGTTAAAACGGAACTCAAATTTTGACTCGGGAAAGGATAATTTCATAATTTTCTCCCGTATTGGCGCTACTGATAATTTCGTCTATCTGTTAACCTTTCCTTTTACCAATAATTACATTTATCATTTAACTGGAGTACGTACAACTTCTTTTGTAATGTTTACTACTGGACGTCCAGTCTAGTGAATTTGTGTAATGTATTTTGTTGCTATAAAATGAATATTCAACTATGGAAGCGAAAGCTAGGTACATAAATGGGTATCTGAACTAATTAGTCTACCGAATAATACTGTGAAGTTTTCATGTGAATCGGATTACACGGAAGCAAAGATAAAGCTGGATTAAAGATACAATGCTATCAAGTCAATCACTGGAACCTAAAAAATTCATTCCGTTGTTCCAAAAGATGATGGAACCGTACAAGTTAGAGAGTATTCTAGTTCAATTTATGATCATATATGTAAAATTTTCAAAAAAGCACGGAGATAAATGGAGACTTTCTAGGAAAAAATTATCAGACCTGACCATGTCCGTTCATGTATGATCGGGCCTGAAATTGGACATGATCAGGCCTGCTCATGTATGATAAGGCCTGAAATTAGTCCTGATCAGACCTGGTCATGCCTGTTTATTAGGGTGGGTCAAAAAAATCGAATAATTTATTTTTGATTTTATACTCTGAAAAATAGGTTCGTAGACACCTAAAAAGAATTTTCTCCAAGTATAAGCTCTTAATTATAACGGGAAGGTCCTCCGCTTTGCGGGTTTCTATTTTTTTCGAATAATCAGATAAAAAAATTTATATCTCGCTTCCAACTGCTTGGAAAAATATTCCGTGGCATAGATTTTGTGAGAAATTGAATGCTTTACAAAAAAGGTCTCTTATGACTTTTTCAAAAACTCAACCGATTAAAAGATATTCATAGTTGAAGTTTGGCTATTTTAAGGAAAATATTCGTTTTTATTATGAATTTTATAAGTCGATGAAAAAAATTATTTCGGATTGCGGAACTCATGATTTTGTAGGAAATTTACTGCTCTACAAAAATGGTCTCTTATGATTTTTGATTAAGTGAAGCCGTTACGAGATATTCATCGTCAAACATTAACGAATATCAATATTTCCAGTTTTTGATCAATAATTCGATAAATTTTAATTTAAACTATGAGTTTCAGGAAAATTTACATAAATTTGAGTTTCGATCGATAAAGAAATGTTATAATAAGTTAGATAAAGAATTATTGGAATTATCATTAATTTTCCTTGGAGAAATGCCTCAAGAAAAGATTTCTTTCAAACGTCCTGGTGCTGTTCATCATGCTAGATGGATGGCTAAGGCCATTTATAGTTTGAAAATGTATCTATTCAGAGATGAATTCAAACTCTCTCAGAAAGAATTGCATGGTCTTCGTCATTTCTGTATTTTTATAGTCACATTGTATTTAAAAGCTTGGTTTTCATCAACTTCTGCAACAACTGCTGCTTATCATGACTTGCAGTTTATGAAAAATTTATTGGAGTACAAACATATCAATCCTTTGATTTCTTCAGCTACGTGTGAAAAAATGATTTCGCACTTATGGTATTTGAGCGATGAACTTGCCATTTTATCACTGTTTGACGATGGCGTTCCATTAGAAGTAAAAAAAGTATTGTTGAAGCTGTTAATACTCGTGAAGGTACAGATTCTAAAGCTAAAAGATTTGTAATTGCTAAAAAGATTTGAATTCATTGGCGCAGAGAACTCTGAGTGACTTTGTGTCTAAAAAGTCATTAAATCTTTTCAAAATCTTCGATCTACCGTATGACTTTCTTGATGTCGATGTTGAATTATGGCCTACTAATGAGAGTTATCTCGAAAATAAAGAATACTTTCAACAACTAAAAGTTGTCAATGATTCAGCAGAGCGAGCTGTTGCATTAGTCAGTGAATATAATCAATGCTTGACAAAAATGAAGAACAATTCCAGTACTTATTGCAAGTTGTCAAAGAACATCAAAAAACATTCCCAAATTGTAATAAAAGAAATTATTTATAGTAATAGCGTACTGTTATGTTAAAAATATAGACAATTATATTGCAATTGATAATTCAATAAAAAATTTATCTATAAAAAAGTTAAATACTGGTTGTTTCTCACTTGATTCAATACTTTTCATATTAAATTTGACAAATAAATATGTCATTCACTTCAAATTAAACTAATCATTGGCTATATGTCGAAAAAATGCTCTAATTTCTTGTTTTAATGCAATCAAACAAGCTCAAGACTGAAAACAATATTAAAAAAATTGTTTATAACATTTCTTTATCGATCGAAACTCAAATTTATGTAAATTTTCCTGAAACTCATAGTTTAAATTAAAATTTATCGAATTATTGATCAAAAACTGGAAATATTGATATTCGTTAATGTTTGACGATGAATATCTCGTAACGGCTTCACTTAATCAAAAATCATAAGAGACCATTTTTGTAGAGCAGTAAATTTCCTACAAAATCATGAGTTCCGCAATCCGAAATAATTTTTTTCATCGACTTATAAAATTCATAATAAAAACGAATATTTTCCTTAAAATAGCCAAACTTCAACTATGAATATCTTTTAATCGGTTGAGTTTTTGAAAAAGTCATAAGAGACCTTTTTTGTAAAGCATTCAATTTCTCACAAAATCTATGCCACGGAATATTTTTCCAAGCAGTTGGAAGCGAGATATAAATTTTTTTATCTGATTATTCGAAAAAAATAGAAACCCGCAAAGCGGAGGACCTTCCCGTTATAATTAAGAGCTTATACTTGGAGAGAATTCTTTTTAGGTGTCTACGAACCTATTTTTCAGAGTATAAAGTCAAAAATAAATTATTCGATTTTTTTGACCCACCCTAATAATTAATGGTTTTACATTGAAGATTTTGACCTCCCTGGTTAAAAATATTGATTGAAAAGGATTGAAAATGATGAAATTAGAATACTTTTGAATAATTTCAATTCTTTTTCATGTATATATAGATATACAGTTCACATAGGGTGACTGATTCCCAATACTTTTCAATCAATATTTTTAATCAGGGCTATAAAACAACTAGCATTAGGAATTCTAATTAAACGACTGTTAACACTCAAACCCATTATTGAAGAATTGGAAAGTAAAACATTTTAATTCTTCAATCGAGAGGAGTATATAAGAGGTTTGAGGCCATCATTTAGCAGGGACTTATATTCATCAGTTTTAGAGTTGCCATTTCATTAAAAGTTATAAAGAAGCAACAGAAAAGGAAAATAAGGAATAATAATGCGGTAATCTGAATGAATTGGAATACTCGCATATTCAGCTGTTGTGGAATTTTACGCTTAAAAGTATAAAAACATAAAAGTTAAAGGTTAGTATAAAACAAACAAAAAGTATTTAATCATTTATCTATTGTCATGTTTGCTTTACCAAACCTGTCCCTGTTCATAAATAATTGAATTAAAAAAATCAGGTTTTTGTACTCCAATATTACTAAAATATCTTTATTAATTTGTTTATTTACTAGAATTAAAGTTATGTGTGCCTTAATATAAAATTACATAATATATTTTCAGCAGGTTTATGATATATTTGATCAATTAGATGACGAATAAATTGGCTTCCTATATATTTCATAAAAATTTTATTATATGATTTTTATAGGAATTCATAGATGAAGAGTGAATGAATCTACGTATCGCCATTCAATGTTATGACGTGGAAGCCAAAATAAAAAGAAGTATAGTAAAATTGAAAACTTCTCAAGAGAATAATTTGTCCGGTTGTTATCGGAGATATATTTTTGTAATCCGGATTTTGTGACTTGAAATTCAACAAATTAGGTACTCAATTTTTTATTTCTAAAATTCCTAATTTTTTGTTGAGTGCAATTTTTAAAATTTTCTTATATATATACATAAGTAAAGTTGTTTGTAAAGTTAGTAGGAGTACAATAAGCCGGAAAAATACTGTCACTCGATTTATAATGTACAGTAGAAGGTGGAGACTAGTAGAGGTAGAAAATAGATGAGCCAGCTTTGGTCAGACACGGAAACTCCTATTTGCAACTATACCTGAGTTGTTATTGAATTGAAAGCTCATAAGAAGGCGGGAAAGAAAGTATTACTGCCTTCAAATTTACTTCATTTCGTTTTTCAGGTTATTAAATTTTTTAACTGAAAAGTGACAATATTTTTAATAGATTTCATAAAAATCTAACTATTGCATTTGTCTTCATGACGCACATTTTCAAAAATTTTGCTATATTTCGATTAAACTCGACGATCGAGCTATTTCTTCAGATTGTATAGAAATCGTGGTCTGAAAAATTTCTCTTAAAAAATCTAATTATTTACGGTAAAATTCCACCATACGAACCAATACAACAGTTTTATTTTTATGAAATCTACCTACGTAATTCCATTACGTTTATTATTAATTATTTACAAAAGTATAATAAGCAAATACAATTGTTGTCCTGAAGACCAGCAAACAAAGCAAGTCAATACGAACATTTAAAGTGCCACTCTCTAACAAACAGAGGGGAGGCGGAGCCCAGTTAAAGTCGACCAATGTCGAACTTATTAGCCAAAGGTGTAATTTGGAAACAGCCCTCCTGGATCGCGAAACTGCTGTCCTTGAAATCGCCAGAAATCGCAAACCTTGAACCTTGAACCGCTAGAAACCACTGTCCTTCAACCACGAATTTTCTGTTGCCCTTTAGACGAAAACCTCTGCTGCAAGTGATCCAGAACTAAAAACATCCCTCGCTTTCTTTGAATCGAGAACCCCTGTTGTCCTTGAATCAGCTATACCCAGATTTCTTCAGCAAAAAAAGTGTGTGTGCGTCAGCTCCGACGCTCAACTAGAATTTACACCTTATGAATGACTATAAAATGCATGTTTTGTTCCGCGGCCACCTAGATTTTTTTAGTATCAAAAATCAAAAAATTAACATTGTCTCCAAATTATCTTCGAAATTTTTTCCGGAACAATTTTCAACAAAAAAATAAACGGTGGGCCTATTTTTGAGGCAAAGAACAGATTCGTGTGATAAACGTATTAACCGGTTATTTACGTACGTCATCAAAGTTATTTTATACAAGAACAACTCGAAGCGGGAACTATCAGCTTTTTCAACTCTGCAGACATCCAATAATTTTGGCAGCTTCTATGTGACTTCTGATCATAATAACGATGATGACTATGACACACTACTCTAAGCGTAACATCAGACTTAAGTAGAATTTTAGATGATAAATTTAATTTACATATTTAAAAATTTATGCACAGAATAAGTTTTCATTAAGATAAATATAAGGTAAAAGCCTCAGTAGCTGCTCAGGAACCAGTACATGCTCACTCCATCTATTTGTATATCTATATTCGTGAAAATAGATATACAAATACATTTGTTATTCAAGGTTAAAGACGAACTTATAAGTTTATCTATCTTAAAGTTATCTTTGTCAAATATATTGGGTCTAATTTTATATTTTGTCAACTTCACCGATAGTTGAAGATAAAGAAAGCGCAATGTCATTCCAACCATTTCAAACTTTTTAACTTCAATTATTGAATGATAGTAGAAATTGGCGAGTACTTTTCTATTTTAAAAATAAAAAAATTTAATTTTGTGAATTTGAATTTGTTCATTTAGCTTCTGTAATGCCACTTAAGAGTAAGTTAAAGAAGCGGTGATTTATTTCGGTTATATGCCAAAATGTTTGTTGTGTATCTTTTAAATTAAACATTAAAATAAAAAATATTTAAATTTTCAATTACAAAATTTCTAGCGTATGTATATTGTGAATTCAAATATTTAAAAAATTTTCAATATAAGTTGTTGAATGGTATTAGGAAGTGCATACGTAATTTGCTATTCTAACCATAAAAAAATTTAATTTTTTGGTAAGTTTGAGTTTATTAATATTTTACTTCAGTAATGTGCCAATCAGTAATAAGTTGAAGAGGAGCGGTGAGACGTTGTTGCAAGCAAATTAATTCCGCGGCAACCACAAACGACACATTTGTTGATGATTTTAACTTTTCGCTCTAACAATACGATTTTTTCTTCTACTGAAATAAATTATTATGTTAATTCAAATATTTAAAAAATGTCATATATGCATAATGCAATAATAGTAATAAACTCATAATATTTTATTTCAACAACAAAATAAATGTATGAACCCATTTTTGAGGCAAAGTCAACAGATTCATATGAAATTTAATTAAAAAGAAAATAAAATACTATTAAAATAAAATTAAAAAAAAAATTTAACGAAAGAAAATTTTTTTCTTTTATTTTTTAATAAAAGAAAAAAAAATTCTATTAAAATAAAATAAAAAAATTTTAACGAAAGAAAATTTTATATATTTTTTCTTATTATTATTTCATAATGAAACGAGCATTATGAGTCGTGCACTTTTGGATTTTCCAAACTTTTTTTATTTTCAATTATTATTGTATAATTAATATACCTATATATTTTTTATTAATAATTTATTTAATATATTTATTATTAATAAATTGATTTATTATTACAGATGTTATATAACAATAAGAATATAAATGTTATAAAACAACATGATGAATATGCAAATTATATTGCAAACCATAAGAAACCGAAAAGTGAGAAGCAAACTTTTTCTAAAGCAGTTAAACTTATCGAACGAAATATGGGAGGTTCGTATACTAGTAATACAGCGACTTTAATTTCTAAATTAGATCTAACTAAAGAAGAATACATATTGTGCATCAATAAATTAAAAAAAACGTTAGATCACTTTCTTGATTCTAAAATACATCCAAATGTAACAATTTTAAAAGCTAGTAAAGACAAAAATATTAAGTATTTAGATAGTATCGAAGAACACGAGATTGAAAAACTAATTGTTAATAATGACAATATTGATTTACACGATTTAAAATTTAATAGTGATATTATGCCTGATACCTCTAATATAGAGCTTGTCGAATTATTGTTAAAATATTCAGTCTCTATATTTAAGATTATCGTACGTAAATTGAATTTCAAAGATAATGAATCTTTCCTCATTGATCAATCATTTTATAACAAAATCGCGGATGGCTTGATGTATATTTTCAAATACAATGATTTCATAAATTTTAAGAAAGCGGATATACTAAATTCTGAACATAATGAAAAATTATTTATTGATATCTTAAATAATCCTGAAATAATCTTTAAAAATTTTAACATCAATCTTCCTAATGAAATTAATAAAAAAATGAAACAATCTAATTTTTTCATTTATATCAGAGATTTTATAATAGTCAGATAATAATCAATCAAAATCATCAGATAATGTAACGTTAAACAATAACCATTTAGATGAAGACTCATTCATCGATAAAATATGTAAAAATGCTAATTCACTAATACACACTGTTGAAAATACTATATTAGATAAATCAAATGGGATAAACATATCAATGCAGTATATTGGATTTCCAGGCAGTGTATCATGTATGCACTTAGAAGTTTCGAATCTTCCCTCTATTTTCTATTTGTATGCGGGTGCACGAAAGGTATGGTTAATCGTTAACCATACTAATACTAATGAATTTAGAGGTTCTTGTAAAATCCTACGAAGAAAATATTAATGTACGATGTACTGCTCCATGGGAGCACAATAACATTTACATAACCCCTGATTTTCTTGAAAAAAATAAAATACAATATGAAATCAAAATACAGAAGGCTGGTGACATTATTGTAGTAAGAGAGTGTGTATTTCATCAGATATTGAATTTAGGTTTTAATATTGGTGAATCAAGCAATTTTGCTGGGCCACAATGGAATATAATTAATAAGAACACACAGAAAGGTTGCGGTTGTAAAGACATATATACTGGAGAAGAATTATCAAAAAATATGGCATTAGCTTGCGACCACAGAGAAATTTATAAGATTACAAAATCTAAGCGTAAGATCCAACCTTGTCCGGAAAATGATTGTGCATTTCATTATTACACTAAAAAAGAGTTAGAGAGCCATCGAGTAAAATTTCACAATTTTGTATTTGAATGTAAATTATGTCCAAAGAAATTTAAATCGGAATCTGCATTAAAGAGACATGTAATAACTCATTTTAATAAAGATGTAATATGCCCACACTGTAACAAACCGCAAAATCGTGATCTTCTTGAACATTTAAGACGTTCAAAAAAAAAGCTGCGGAAAAGAATATAAATTAGATAGGAAAACAGGTACCATTGTAAAGATTAGTAATAAAAAATAATAACAATAATAGAAATAGTTGTATACAAAAATAAAAACAATAAAACTAAAGTTATAAAATGTGTGCAGATAACTTGAACCTAGTAATATATTATAAATAAAAAATTATAAAATTTTACAAGAATCATACAAATCATAAAATCACATCTAGCTATGAGTAAAAATTAATATTTTTATTAAAAATTCTAATTTTTACATCTGTACTCGACAGTAGTTTCAAATTCCATATTTAATTACATATTATTTTAATTACATTACAATAAAGAATAATTATTTTCGCAATTTTACTAGTCTTTTCAGTTAATTATTCTTAAAACATCGATAATTTTAGGTAACTATGTAGAAAATTATTTAATAATCAGAACCTGAAATTAAATAATGATGACACTTATATATTGAAATTAATTCATATAAAAATATTTGGAAACAACTTGAAATGAAAACTTGTTTTGAGATAAGTATATAATTATTAAAATATGCACATAATTTTAAATTATAAATACTTATCTTACTGTATCTTTAGATAGTTTAGGAACATTCATACAGTGCTCCACGGAAATGGAGAGCTCTTGGAGATATCTTCCTTACCAGCACTCGCTGTATCTCTCGCTATACCATTGAATAAAGATTGCACTGAGTACAGTGAGTTTTGAGTAAAGTTGGATTGGAATAAAGCTGTTATTGAGTAATGAAAGAATAGAGTACCCTGATAGCCACCTTACCTATAACTTACTGTCAATCTACGTCCGCAATTTGAAGCAAATTTGACGGAAAGAGTTGGCAAAGCGAGCGATTACCTATTAGTTACCTATAACTTACTCTGCAAATAGACGTCAAAACTTGCTGTACAAGTATTTCCTTCAAATTGTAGTAAAGTTGAAAGGAAATTTAACTACAAGTTTGATTGTTAACTTGTATTCAAGTTGCGGCCGTAGATTTCTGTCAATTTGCTTACAACTGTTGTTGAGTGAAGAATTACCGCCAACTTGATGTATAACTTAACCGTAACTGCTGGGAGTCAACACTTACTGAGAAAGCGCTGGCTATCAGGGTAGAGTTGTCATTTTTATTTTATGCTGAAAATTCCGATTTTGAATAAAGATGGCCTTGCGTAAAGAAATTTTGAGTAAAGTTGTTTTTTTTTGCCAAGTATCTCCTCTATTATATTACTCAGACGACATGGCACTGAGTAAAGTTGGTATTGAGTAAACTTGACACAGAGTATAGTTGTGTTCGAGCAATGCGAGTATCGAGTAAAGTAGTTTTTTTGTTTTTTTTTTTTTTTTTAAGACTAAAACTTGGAATAAAGGTGGCGTTGAGCTGAGAAATTGGGTAACATCGATTTATCCGAAAACCTAATTTCTTTCAGTCTAAAAACGTATCAGGGACAGATTGTTCCCTCTACAATTTTGAAGCAAATACTATTCAATACAGTCATACTTAGTACAGATGATATTTTGAGGCAGGCAGATTTTAAGTTAGTTAAATTTGTATACAGTTCAATTTTAATACACACGACTGCTGAATCTATACAACAATACTACCAACAAAGTTTATATTTTAGCAACTTAATACCAAAAACTATTTGAATTGACATATTATTCTGCCACATAATAATTACTCCTTATCTGGATTATTGCTCTATCATTTTATATCTGTCATTATAAATTACCAGTCAATATTATTTTATAAATATTATATTTCTTGTTTCAATTGGAGCGTATATATTTCAAGTTACTCTGTTTATGAACGACTCAGACTTTACATTTGTATGAATTTCATCTAGGGACATATTGATGCACGACTATTTCAAGCCAACTATGAAATGTTGCCAACATATTTCATTACGGTGCATTTTTAGTACACACATATTTCTTTCCGTCATGAGTTCGCAGCACCACGAGTATAGCTCGAGTATACTTTGTAACATATTACAGAACTGATATCAACTGTAGAAATTACAGTTTTTTTATGGTAAAGAGAATTTCGTAAGGTAAGTTGAGAACAGAAATTTGTAAATTATTTTTTGAATTTTCAGATTAAGCCTGAAATGTGCTGCTCTCTTGAGAGTATGTGTTGTAACTCAATAAAAAGTTATTCTTAGAAATAATTTTAAATATAAAGAAGTTACTGAGAAATGATATCCCTAAATCACTGTAATTTTCGTTTTAATTTTAAAAATTATAAGAACAAATTGTCTAACATTATTGTTGTACATCATTAACTATAACTTACATTTTTTAAAGTCTCACAACTAAGCTGTAAAAGAGCCGATGTTTGTTCAGGCAGTGTGCGTGTTAAAATTTTTATTGTTAAATTGCCCCACCGAAAGCATAGTTAAATTAATATTGGTATGTGTGCTAATTTAATATATATTCCATTCAAAAACTTTCAGATAGTTAAAAATCACATTTTTTTAAAATAATTTTATATTATCTAAAATAAAAATTTTATATTATTAAGGAATTTAATTTGAAATGATTTAGTTTAGTCCATTATCTGAAACTTTATTTTACCGCATGGTTGCAAAGCTATTGGGAAATCATCCACTTGAATGCGCCACGTGGCGAATCAAATGTGAACTACTCTATGCAGGTCGAGTATAAACAGCTAATGTCATATAATATGCCGAAGCTGTAATTAAAAATTGTTGAAATTTTTTTTTTAAATGTTAAGTAATTAATTATTGTCTACAAGCTTAGTTACTATTGAAAATAACATCAACTTTAACACTTGACCAAAAATTTTTAATCATTGAGTTTCCTCTACGAGAAAATAAAAATAAAACTTTCTGTTGCGTACATGGGTGTAATAGCAAGTCATGACAATAAAGTTAGCCGATATCTAAAAGTTTTTAGAATTTCTTTCATTAAAAAAATTAATTGAAAAAATTTCACATGTAGAAAGTGTTATAAACTATACGTGCAATTTTGTAAAAATATTTTTTTTATTCTAATTTAATTGATAAAAAAAATCTAAAATTGTTGAATGTCGACTAATTTTAATGTCATTAGCAAGTCTAGTAAGAACAATACAGATTGATTTTATACTTTTCCTCCGGCAAATTCTAGTTCTGTGGTGATAAAAATAAATTTTGTGAAGATGAAGTTATAAACCGTCGATTAGCTTGGAAAGTGCATTAAAAATCTGAAATGAAGTTACACAGCCCAAGAGAGTGTTCATTACATTTCATCAAAAATGACTTTATACCAATTAACATAAATATTGTTGTAATCACAAAAAAACAGTAATTATAAGCTGTGAATTTTTAAAATACAATGTAATACGATAGGCTTACATTGCTTAAATAACTTAATAAATATTTGTGTAAAATTAAGAATCGTAATTATAGTTGCAATGTTATAACTACAGTAATAAAAATAAATTACATGAATAATTTTTAAGTAATTAAGAATTTTTATGACTGGGCTTAGTACTTGCAAATTCATGATGCTGAAAGTGACATCTGTCAATTTTTAGGTTTTTTTAACAAACAGATTCTTACAAGAGGAAAAACAAAAAATAAAAAAAAATTAACATATTGAAGTTTTAAAGAACTGAAAGTGAAACATTTCTAAAATATATTTTTTGTCCTAATTTAATTCTTTAATAAAATAAAAATTTGACACGTTATCTGCTGATTCCAGTATCATGCAAATTCACAAATTTCTTTAATTGAGATTGTCATTATTTATTTAATTTCTATTAAAAACTCGATTCTAATAAAACTTGTAAATACATGATTCAATATAAAAACACAGCACCTGATTTAAAAAAGCGTCTTAAAGTAGTAACTGCTTCTGCCGCAAGGAGAAGCCACGCCCCCGGCTGATTTCCCAATACATGGAATATTAATTTAATCTGATAATTAATTCAGGTATAGCTTCGGTTGAGAAAAAAAGATAAATCAATTATAATACTGAAAAAAGTTTTTAACTTCCCGCTAAGAAAATTAAAAATTTTCAAAAGTTGGGAAGTTATTGGTTTCACCCCTTTCTTCGAAAATCGAGTTTTCCTCAGATGTCAACGTTTTGAGGTCCTAGAAAGCTTCCCTGACTTTTCTCGCGATGGTGTCATCATGTGTGTGTGTGTGTGTGTGTGTGTGTGTGTGTGTGTGTGTGTGTGTGTGTGTGTGTGTGTGTGCGTGTGGCCGTATGTAAACCAAAAAATTACAACTCGAGTGTTCGTTTTTAATGAATGAAAAAAAAGTGTCTAGAAAAACTACACGAGTATTTTTTCCATGTATTTGAAATTTTTTATTATTTTTTTAATCATAGTCATTTTTACTTCGAAAGTGGTGGGTGGTTACTATTTACTGAACTAATGCTAGGAAAATTAAAAAATAAAAAGGAATACCCATATAGATTTCGAAAAAGTTGAGAATGCAAACCATGAAGTGAATAATTTGGTCAAATTTTTTATTACAAAAAAAAATTTTTTTAATTACAATTTGGATGTTTAGTTTTATAGAAAATAAGCAAAAATGCTTGTCTAGAGAATCGAACAATCTACACGAGTATTTTTAACTTCCCGCTAAGAAAATTGAAAAATTTTTTTTTTATTAAAACAAAATTTTCCTTCTACAGTTATTAGTATTTTTATTTTATAAGTGACGGGTGTTGGTTGACTTCAGGGCCATATATTGTTGTTAGCTTTAAAACAATAATTCTTACGATAAATGAGCTCTCAATATCAATTTCAATTTTAAGTACCGGATAAATGAATTTAAAAATATTAATTGTTTACAAACAGGCGATAACAAGAAGATTAAAAAAGCTCGGACTCATAAGATTAGTCCAAAGTTGGAAATATGGAAAAATATTGATCAGAAAAATAATGGCGTTGGCTTTATTGCCAGCAGTTGATGCTTCGGACGGGTTTCAATGGATAATAACAAATATCCCTGATAACGTCAAAACATTATTCGGGACATTCTTATTATATTTTCATGAGCAATGGATTGAAAAAACTCCACCAACATTGTGGAGCGTTTACGGCCTTCTTCATCGAACTGATAACCTTGCTGAAACCTATCACAAAAAGGCGAATCTACGATTTGGCGCTCATTCTCCGATTTGGAAGTTTACAGGTGAAATGCATATTTAGTAAATTTATTTATACGATCTGATATTTTGTAAAACTAACATTTAATCTGTAAGCTGAAAGGTAGAATTCACATATATTTTCATGCTTATATGATATAATTAACAATCACTTTACGAATAAATCGACTTCAGATGTTTCATATCAAATTTTAGTTTGGAATTTCGAGATAAGCTAATTACATTTATGCTTTTTAAAAATTCATACTTAAATTAATATATTCATGCTTAATATTTAAGATTTTTTTTTCTTATAAAAATATTTTTACCATACAATATAAATAATGATAAATTTATTGTCCTCGCACTATTTGTTTTTAACTTATTATACGGGTTTACTTATATTTGCACAACGCAAGCGCAGTAGTTCTGAGTCAGAAATGTCGCGAAACTTTTGTAGTATTTTTATTTATTTGTAATAAAATAAACGAGTGAAGCGTATATTTTTGGATTTTTAAAACTTTTTAGGCGTATAATGACTCATCAAATGATGAAATAAATAAGTATATGAAATTGTTGGAAATAAATAAATTTCTTTGTGTATTAATTCGATTACTACTATGTGTCAATTCAGAGAATTTAACTGCTTTACAAGCTGTTACTCACATTGAGTATTTGTCATTACGTAACGGCGACAATATTGTCAGACCACGTTCATCTCGCACACAGAAAATGGATGTGAAAATTGTAAAAGTATGGCAACTGTTTAATGACAATATTTTGGATGTCCCTCATTTTTTGGCTTGTGCGAGTAACTTTCTGCAATCTTTCCAACGAGAAATTACTCACAATGTAGTAATACAACATGATTGTGATCAGCAAAGCAACGTATTTGGTATTATCTTTCATAATTATTTTTTTCATATGACAAAATTATTTATACATATATATCTATGTATTGTTTTATATTTCAGATAGTGATGACAGCATTATGAAAAATAATTATGATAACCATTTGGTATTTCTGGAGCTAGATATTATGCAAAATTACTAAATAAATTATAATACTCGGTTCACCTTTTACAAAAACCTTTTCTAAATATCTCCCAATATTCTGAACTTTGTAAATTATTTCCAAATAAAACATTAAAATTTTCATATACTCGAGTTTGGACAAGTTCTTGACAAATATATTCTCATAGCACAAGTAATTTATACGTCTTTTAATCACTTTCACCACATAAAATGCAGCTTAGTAATCGGTGACGAATTTAGTTTCTACGTTAACTGATTCGATAATTCGAATTATATTATCCCGTGTAAAAAATAGATAATTTTTAACTTTCCGCTACGAAAATGAAAAATTTTCAAAAATCGGGAAGTTATTGATTTCACCCCGTTTTTCAAAATCGAGTGTTTATCAGATCTCGGCGTTTTGAGGTCCTAGGAAGCTTTCCTGAATGTTTTCGCAATGATGTCCGTATGTCTGTTTGTCTGTTTGTCTGTTTGTCTCTCTCTCTCTGTGTGTGTGTGTGTGTGTGTGTGTGTGTGTGTGTGTGTGTGTGTGTGTGTGTGTGTGTGTGTGTGTGTGTGTGTGTGTGTGTGTGTGTGTGTGTGTGTGTGTGTGTGTGTGTGTGTGTGTGTGTGTGTGTGTGTGTGTGTGTGTGTGTGTGTGTGTGTGTGTGTGTGTGTGTGTGTGTGTGTGTGTGTGTGTGTGTGTGTGTGTGTGTGTGTGTGTGTGTGTGTGTGTGTGTGTGACCCTCTTATAACTTTTGAACACGGTTTGACCGATTGGAATTAACTAAACGAGATCCCAAAAAGTTCCACTCAACTTAGATTTCCTGTAAATTTGGACCGATTCGGACCAGTAGATTTTGAGAAATCTCAAAAATAAAAAATTTGAAAAACTGTTTTTTTGGAATAACTTTGTGACGGCTCTACCGATCGATTCTAAAAACTAATCAGCTCCTAACCGTCAAAAACCACGTCGATCATCGCAAACCGGGTCAAAATCGGTTAATCCTTTCGTGAGATATCGAAATTGAGAGAATTAAAAAAAAAATTAATTTTTTTACATAACTTCGACATTTCATTTCGAATCGTTTTTTGATAAAATAAAATAAGTATTAGAACGCAAAAAACCACGTCGATCGCCGCCGAGAACGTTAAAATCGGTTGATTGGTTTGAGAGGTATCGTTGACGAAAAATTTCAGAAAAATCGTATTATCAATCTCAAAGAGCTCAAAAACATTGTAATAGGCCAAATTTGTAACTCTTATCATACAAATTTAGCGGGAAGTTGCAGGAGTGGCTTGTAGGGTCAACCGTCTTCCTAATTTTTTATTTTTACCCTGGATAATATATTAAAATTTTTACCCGACAGTTTAACAATATTTTTTTTTTAATCTTAAGCATTTTGATAAATTTGATGTTCTTCAGAATTAAATTTTTTTTTCCAAAATTCCATACAGGAAGCCCCAGAGTTGAACGACGGGGCCATTCCTGGGACATTATTGGGAAGCCCATCTTGGCAAACCCATACTGTCCCTTGCCCGGGCCATAACTGGGTAATTAGTCTTGGCCATTCCAATGATTACCCAGGCTTGGGCCAAGACTGAATAACCTAGCCTTGGCCATTCAATGGGAAATCCAAAGTTAATTAATCATTAAACAATAGAATTTTAAACAGTAATTATTTATTGTTCAACGAATATTTGTTAGCATATGCTAAAATTGAAAATTTATTATTCATCCAAAACATTTGCATACCGTCAAAATTGATATAGTCTTTAAAAAATTAAAATATAAAATTTACATTTGAATTTTTAATATTAATAATTTTAAACATTAAAATTGATAATAAGATATTAAAAATATACAGAACGATGTACGAAATCTAAAGTAATATAAGAACGTGACTCTTGCATTTTTTTAATAACTAATAAACATTTGTAAAAAAATAGTTAATTTTCACCAAAACACAATATTAAATAACATACATTATATAAATAATAAACCGTCACACTTCATCACCATATAGATTTAGCTTATAAGAATGATGAGATGTGCATCAACTCACCGGTCGTATGGTGTAGGAGTTAGTCGTAGGTCTGGGAAGCGCGCGGCTCGGGTTCAAATCTCGGTTAGAACGGACGCGATTTGCACTTTATTTCTATAATTAGCGAAAGTTAGATTTAAATTAAGAGTCACGGTCTGAATTTGCGCTAGCTCTACATCAAAATTAAAATAAAAAAATAACACTTACAAAATTCTTTTTTTATCATTTTTTATCAAATGGCATGAACCAGACTTGAAAATTATGGCCCAGATCTGGCTACCACGCATGGGCCAGCCTTGGCGATCATGCCTGGGCCAATGATAACAACCAAGCCTGGCACCCTGTTATCATCCCAGACTTTTACCAAAGCTGGACCAAAGCGGGTTTACAAGCATGGGCCAGAGATTGACAGCATTGCGCCAAGCGTGGCCCATGCCTGGCCCCGTCGTATTTTCCTGTATGGGATATGATTTTTGTAAGAATTTTATTATTCTTACAAATTATGATTTATATGCAAAAATTTTTGTTCCAATACTTGAATTTTTCGATTACTTTGATTTTTATTTTTTCTATAATTTTTAATTATTTTTTTCCAGGATATAAATTTTGAAAAAGTTCTGGTTTTTTGTAGGAAATGTTTTTCTACTAAAGTTTAATAAGTATTACATAAAAGTGAAAATAAAAAATGATCAAATCGAATTTTGATTTATATATTTTTTTTTTTAGATCAGTTACCCGACTAGAAATTTCAGTGAGGCGGAGATTTGGCGCAAGTAAGGCATGCCGATTTCCAAACTTGCAGTAAGTGAGGCATCCAAACCAGATCCAAGTTTGGGATGTAATGCAGTTGCGAGGCTCAACCTAATTTGGCTTCCTGATTAGGTAGCAGTTTGGAAGCCATACTTTTCGGTGACAGCCTCAGCCTAATCTCACCCAAACTTGGTTTCCGGGTTAGGTAGCAGTTTGGAAGCCATACTTGCCGGTGACAGCCTCAGCCTAATCTCACCCAAACTTGGTTTCCGGGTTAGGTAGCAGTTTGGCAACCACAGCAGTAGTGTTTACCAAATTTCGCTTTTTTATAGGGAGCAACTTGGAAACCCCATAGTTTCATAGTAGAAATTGTATGCACTCCTGAAAACCAAGGGAATAGAGA
This sequence comes from Cotesia typhae, assembly GCF_013202065.1. NCBI lineage: Eukaryota > Metazoa > Arthropoda > Insecta > Hymenoptera > Braconidae > Cotesia > Cotesia typhae. The sequence goes on along the minus strand of NW_027423780.1, from coordinate 2,398,492 downwards.
CAGACGTAGGAAAAAAACATTCGCTTTAAAGAGGAACCAAATGACTATGATATCTACTCCAAAAGACATCAAGGGATTAATAACTCATCGACCATATTATTTCTAAATTAATAATAACTACTATTCTTAAGAGCTAGGGTGATTGTTGGTTTAAACAAAAACTTTAAAACCGTGAGAAATAAATAACTCAGAACGAGAAAGATTTCCAGACTGTTTATTTTTGGAAAAGACAGATAACAATCAATTAATTATGTATTAATCATGCACAGATGACTTACAAATGGCTGTTAAGAATATTGATTGAAATCCAACACTGGTTATGCTGATTTACTGCAGGATTTAAGTTTCTAATAGCTATCGAAAGCTGTTCAAATGTAACGAGAGAAATTTTGAAATTATGAACTTAATGGAAAGAATTAAGTCATTTAATAAAATTTATGTTATTTTTAACTTGAAAACTGAATATAACAGTAATGTTAATATAAAAAAAAAATTTAAGTAACAAAAAAATAGTAAAAATAATTAATGTACTAAATTACTCAGACTCATTAGTTTCATGGTCATCTTTTTTTTGTTCAACGATGTCAGTATTAAGAAAATCTTTCGGTCCAAGTTTTGGGTCAATATTTGCCTTTTTTCTTTGAGCTGCTAATTTTTTTCTTTCAGTTCTACCACCTTCCCAGTCGAAACAATGATTTAAAACGGAAGAAATACTGTCATTGACTGTCGCGTCAGGCAATGGGTCATTTACGGATTTTGAAAACTTTGTAACGAGTACTCCTGAAAAAAAAAAATAATCATAAAATTTAATTAATGATATCACTTATTCATATGCTTACTAATTTATTTAGAATTTATAATAGTTATATGTAGAATACCTTTTATTAGCTTATAGAATTCTGTTTCGATAAAAATGTGATTTTTTTTCTCATTCGGTTTTTTCAAGTTGAATTTCAAAGCTAATTCACGGGACAATCCTAAACGCATCATAGCAGTGGTGCTCCTAGTTATTGCTTGATTAGGATTAGTCAATGCTGAGAGTTTACAAACCTATAAAAACATAATATAAATTTAAATTTATAAAAACTAAAAATTCTAGAAGAAAAATAAATCATATAAAACTCTTACAATTTTGTTACGATACTCTTTATCAGATTTCAATTTGCCATCAAATTTATTGAAATCTACTATTGCAGAGCAAGGTATTTTGAAATCGTTATCATCGCAATTGATATCAAATGTCGAATCCGTAGGAACAGATGATTCACAAACTCTTTGCATCTGAGTAAGAGTACCTTTCAAATCATTCATTGCTTTGGATAACGAACTAAGCTGTGAATTAATGCTTTTTGCTCTTTAATCAGTGGCGCCAATAGTTTGGTCAAAACTTTCGCTAAGAGTTCTGAAAAAAATTTCAATATTATAAATTTATTACCATAAAATTTTAATATTATTAACGATTACAGTGAATTAATTACAATATTGTGAATATTAATTACTTTAAGATAAAAAAATAAACTATTTATGACTATAAAAACTAAATTAATTATCCACTAATGAAAAATGATGAATTAAAAATTAGTTTAATCAAATAAACTATATTTATTATAATACCTTCGTCTACACAATGTTCTTCGGATTCATTGTTATTTAATTGCTTTTGTTGATTAAAAATGTCTGTTTTAGAGTGAGTTTTGATGATTTCTTTATCTGACTCTTCAGAACTTGAGTTTTTTCCATGGATGACATTAGTACTATCTTTTTGTTTAACTTAGTAGTAACATGTTTACGCTTCGCGTGATCGTCTTCCTCAGAACTTGAACTTTCTATCGAGTGATCTCCCGATGAATCCTCCGACGATGATGCTTTACGTTTCTTTCCGCGTGTTTCTATAAATTATATTTAAAAATTTAGTATTTAAATATGTCAGTTATAAAACGATACTAATTAATTAATATTAATATTAATGTTATTATTCTCATTTTATCATTCACTTCCGCAAGTTTTAAGATTATAATAAATAAATTACTCACGAGCAGTTTTTGTTCTATTTTTAGGGTCCTTTACTTTTTTCCGCTGCTTTTTCCAGTATGAGACAGTATTTTTTAGGATCTAAACGATGAAAATTTACAGATTAACGTAATTTAATTAAAAAATTTTGCAATAAATTTAAAAAATACGTTAACTATAAGTTTAAAAAAAATTTATATTTACCAGAAGTTAATTGAAGATCAGCAGTTAAATCTAAAGTCGCATCATTGAGCAAATTTTTAGCATTGTTAGGTGATAAATTTTTAGATTTAAAATATTCATTATCATTTTTTGCTTTATTTTTAGCACTGGCTTCGTTATCAGTAGAATACGCATACGGCTGGTACTGTAACTTATCCATAAGTTTTTCAGCTTCTTCATATGAACCTATAAAACAGTCGATTAGTTAGTTGTTAATATAGCGCATAGTATGCATTGACTCGTGCCCTCTTGCCTCATTAGACAAATGCTCAAATAAAAAGTAGTGAAAAAATTTAATTTAGAAATTAGCAGACATCCTCATATTTATTAATTTTTTTTCGTATTTACAAAAAAATGTAATACAAATTATTAATAAAAATTACTCGTACAAATCTTTAAAATTTCGAAATGAAATTATTTTTACATTCATTTTTGAAAAAAATTGTAAAACTGTAATGAATTCTGTGTAGCCATTAGTAGTGATTATATTTTTCTATAAACATTATAGTACTATTTAATATTAAAAATGATAAACTATATTTAATAATAATTATAAAAAAAAAAAAAAAAAAAAAAAAAAAAAAAACACAAAGAACATGTCTGCTAGCTTAGAAAATTATTTATAATATATTTAAAAGAATATCTAATAGTATATTTATTAGAAGAAATTTAGAAATTATTTAGAATTTTTTTTTTATTCAAAAAATTATTACAAAAAAATTTCATTTGTAAAAAAATTGAAAAACTGTAAATGCAATTTTAAAAAAATAATTTTCTGTTCTAATTTAATTATTAAAAAAAAACAAAAAAATTAAAAACTTCAGCTAACTTTAGTATTATTTTTACTTTATTTATTAAATTAGAACTAAAAAATATTTTTTTTTTTTTATTGCACTTACATTTTTTAAAATTTTTACAAACGAAATTTAAAAAAATAATTTTTTTGTAATATTTTCAACAAAAAAATTTTTAATTAACGGCTAACTTTATTGTCATTTGCTAATTTCAGTATTATTTAAAAAATTTAACTTACGTGCTCGTCCACGAATTTCTACCGAGTAAGACGGCCAATCACTGCAGGGTTCAACACATTTTTTTACCATTTCATTAAGTAGTTTCAGATTTTTATCATTATACGTTTTTTCTGGCATAAATTTACACCTCAACTCCTCATAAGCATTATCCGCATAAATCCACTCACTTGGCACTATATCAATCACTTGTTTTTGCGACTTTGTTTTATCTCCTAGAAAAACTACCAACCGGTGTTTCCATTCTAAATTATCGCCCATTTTATTAAATAAAAAAAATGCCGATATTCCTGTTGAATATTTTGTGTAATTGCAATCCTTTGTTTAATAATACAAAAACTCGCGAACTACTCCTGACAACTTGTTCAGATACAATGACACTTGTAAGAAATTCGGATACACTGTATGCTTTTCTCCTACTCTGTCAATCTAATGAGCTCTATATGTATATTAACCTCAAATATTCATTTGTTCTTCTACCACCAGAAATATCGATTGTATTGGTGTCAAGTTTCAAGTCAATGTTTGACTCAATAATTCCGGCAAGCTGTGTCTTTCCCGCGCGATTTCACAAATGTCGGCTCACTATGTTGAACTGCTTAGATATATATTATATAAAAAATTAACTATCATAAAATATCACATTTATTTATTGTATGAACAATTTTTTTCCAACTAGGCTCAGATACAATCCGTTAAACTCCAATGCATGTAGAATATGTGATCTCTCTCAGTCGTACACATCGTCGTAAAATAGTCCTTCGAGAAAAAATCAAATAAAATACAGACGCTGTTGATGTTGATGTATGGATGTATATGTTTCACTCTTAAGTATACCGCCCTTATCACTCATTTACTTCTTTGTTTTCAAAATATATAACAATACATTTCCGAACTTTGGCAAGCCGAATTCACGCCTCATTGATTCCACTATAGGCAAGCCAAAGTTCGGCATTGCCATAGTTTTTCCAAGCTACGCCCAAATTCGGCAAACCGAACTTCGGCAAATCTTCGGTAACCGTGGGTTCATGCAAGTCAGGTACATCAATAGTTTGTCAAACTTCGTTTCATAGTTATAACTTCAGTTTCATCAACAATGCACACAATTAATTTTTTATATTTAGTTTTCGAAATAAATAATGCAATAAAATTATAAGTGTTAATTTCTGCGGGTAGCTATTTGCACTTACTCGTGCGGGTATTTTAAAAACAAATTAAATAGTTAATTTTAATTTTCATATTTATCTAAAAAAGAATCTGCACAAATTTTGTTTTTATTATTTTTAATGATGTTACTTTAGTATTATGAATATCAAATGTTTATAACAAACTAAATTTTTAAAAATCAAGTTAAATTGTCATTTGTTCATTCTGATTATTTTAAACAAAATATTTACCAATATAATCTACACTATCACCAAAAATTCCTTCACATCTGTACAGTCTCACCAAAAAACGTATTTACATATGTAGTAATGGCATTACATATAGTTTTTCATTGCCGTCACTACTCAAATCAATGCACAGCATTTTTTTAGCAATTTTAGTAACTTTATATGTGGCCATTATCTTACTTTTCGCACTCACTTTCCACATTTCTAAGTGTTCTGAGTTACATGGATAAGTGAATAATGGTTTTTTTTTCTTCAATATTTTCCCACTAATCTTTGTTAAAATGCTATTATCCGTGGAAAATCGGAAAATTTTATGGATTTCGAAAATTTCATTATTTTCTAATAGAACAGTGTTATTCGGGGCTTTAGTAGTCAATAAAACATTTTTAAATTTTATCCGTTTTATAATAACTTCATCAATGTCATCGTCTTTAAATTCCTTAACTATTTCGATTGTTTCTGATAATTTAGGTTTAGGACACATACTCGTTGAAATTTCATTAAATCGACAGCATAATTGAGCAAGGGGTTTATTGCCACTTCTCAACAGTTTTTTAATTTTGCCTAATAAATTTTCAAACGAGTAACTTGACATCCCAGACAAGCAACACTGCATATATGCTACGTCATCAGCAAGGTGATAAACACTGTGAATATTTCCAACAAGAAATTGCAAAGTGTATATTAAGGGTGCAATACGGACAAATGATGTTAAAAACATTTTTGCATGTTCTGTTTTTTGAACAGCAATTTCACTGGAACATAATATTCTGCAGCCGACGTGCAAAAGTAAAAAATGCTTATAGACTGTTTCAGCAAGAATTTTTTTAAATACAACAGGTCCTGCATATAATAGCAAAAATTGGAACTCCGTTGATTTGAATTTGTTAAAATCAGTCAATGAGCGAGTGCTTCTTTGAAACTCTGCAGGGACTTTAATTTTTGTTAATAGGCTAGACAACCGAGTTTTATCAGTGTTACTTATTTTTAATTTTTTATTAATTGTACCATCTATCCAACACTCTAGTAATTTTTTCATAACCCTAAAAATAATAAGTGCATTGGATCAAGTACAAATTGATTCACTAGATCTATTTTAGGTTCAATAAGAAGCAATGGTGACATTCCAGTATGGTGTTCTGAATTAGATTGATTCCTAAATGATTCATCAGTTCTCAGTGTGCAATTAGTTGTTAGAGGATAAATAGTCCGTTTTTATACCGTTGACCTTTGACTGTGCATCGTTCACAAGCATAATATCCTCCGTGATTTTTCATAATTTTTAGCAGTGATCGAGCAGGCCTATCACATACAAATCCTTTGATGGATACATTAAATAAACGATTATTAATCATAACTCCAGTATTTTGTAATTCATTTATTTCTTCAATAAATTTTGCTAAAAAGCAATGGACGTCACTAGGTTTACTGTTACCACAATAAATAGCTGCAGGAAATGGTTTGTAATGATTGTAATGGCTAAAAACTTGACATAAAATTGGCCATAATTGTTTTCTGCTTGACTTAAACAATGGCACACCATCAACATTAATTAATAATTCGATATCATTGGTCTCATGTAATTTAATATTTATACATTTTTCTAAATTAGTTTTAATTCCAAAATAAACGAACTCTTCGTCATTGCCAAAATTTTCAATTTTATATGTGGAACTATTAGTGCCTAAAAATGTCTTGGCACTTTTAGGTAAGTCTGGATATTGTTCTCTCAATATATCCATCAGTTGTTCTAATCGAGTATGGGGAAGAAGAGGATTAATCAATGCCCATTGCCGAATTTTGTCAATAACATTTAAATTGTCCATCGCATTATTTATTTCATTATCGCTATCAGAGTCTGAGGTCACCGTTATATTTCTAAATTGTTCATCAACACTATGTTCAAAACTACTTTCATTATTTTGTTCTAAATTATCTGACACTGAAATATCCATCACTGATTCTTCATTGAACACTTCTTCATTCATTTGTTCACAAACAGGATTTTGACCGGTAACACGATCAGTATTATCCATTGGTAATAAATTACGAGGCATCTCACTATCACTTAAATTTACATTTTCATTGCTTGCACTATCGAGTGAAACAGATTGTTCTAAATAAGATAGCTGATGTCGCGCTTTACGAAATTTTGCGACTCTTAAGCGATTAAGCTCACGCTTTCGAAAAGACTTATTATTTACGATAAACATTTTATCGTTATAAATAACTTAAATCGCCATGAGATGAACACAAATAATTATCCACTAAGTAGTTTATTGAAGAAAAATTTTCTAATAGTAATATTAACTGATACAATATGAATGTTCATAAAAACATAAGAAAACTCAATAATTAGAAAAAAATTTTAACACATATAAAAAAATTCAATCCATTCGCTATAATATTGATATTAGTTTAAGAATAATACACGATGCACATACTGACAGCGCTACAACAAAACTGAGCTAAAATGACTCGAGGACAAATAATCCCACCTCAAGAAGCTAAGGCGAGAAAACACTAATGTTACGCCCAATTCTGACAAGCCCAATTTCGGCAAGCCTTTAGTTATCAGTACTTAAAACCAATCTGGCATTTCCATGGTATGCCCGACTTAAGCAATGCCGTATACTTTCCTGGTTACGTCTAAGTTTAGCAAGCCAAACTTAGGCAAAACTCAGGTTATCGTCACTTGAAACCAGTTTGGTATCCCTATGATATATCAGACTTAAAGAATCCATTAAACTTTCCTAGTTACGTTCAATTATGGCAAGCCGAACTTCGGCAAGCATTTGGTCATCGTTGCTTCAAATCAGTTTGGAAATTTCATGGTATGCCAGACTTAGGCAATGCCATAGACTTTCCTAGTTACGTCCAAGTTTGGCAAGCCGAACTTTGGCAAGCATTTGGTTATCATTGCTTCAAATAAGTTTGGAAATTTTATGGTATGCCAGACTTAGGCAATGCCGTAGAATTTCCTGATTACGTCCAAGTTTGGCAAGCCAAATTTTGGCACAACTCAAGTTATCGTTACTTGAAACCAGTTCGGCATTTCCATAGTATGCCGGACTTTGGCAATGCCACACAGTTTCAGGATCTTAACCAAATTTGGAATATCTTCGGCATGCCAATTTTCGTTCTGCCTAACGTGGTTTTAATGAGGTGCAACCTAGGCAGGCCTAAGTGAGGCAAGCCAAACTTGCCCCGAATTGATTCTTCGGCATGCCTCACTGAAATTTCTAGTCGGGTACCTATATATAATTATATTAAAAAACAATTTTGCGGGATACTGAAATTATGAAATATTTATAATAATCCTAATTTGATAGAATTACAATATTTGTGTTGTAATATTAGAAAAAAATTTGCAGATAAGTATTTTATAAATTACAACAAATGTTTTGTAATTTTCTTTAACCAAGTTCGAATTAATCATACAGTGCAAGTACAAAATTAAATTATACTTGATAAGTTGTGATGAGTAACAACTTCTTACACTTTTTTTTGTAAAATTACTAAAAAATTTTTTAACAGTAAATATTATAATACCATAACAAATGTATTTAACGATGGAAATACACCATATATTTCATAATTTTACTATATTCGCATAATTACAAAAATTTTAAACAATAGTCAGAAAATTGAGGTATAATTATCATTTACTAGTTTTACAATTGCATAATTATAAAATTGAAAATGATCAATTAATTTAATAAAATTAGGTTAAAAGAAGATAAGTAATTTATTTATTCATTAAAAAAAAAAAAAAAATCATCATCTCAATCGGGATTTTGAACTTGTGACTTCGAATGTCTGAGGGCATTAGCAATACTACTCATCGATCGAAATCGATCGTATAGTATATTAGTCCAGTCGGCAGAGAAAATATTAGGCGGTTTGTTTACGACTTCCAATACAAATTGGCCAAATTGCAATTTTTTTTAAATACTCAGAAACATACGTAGGTCATTTTCACTTAAAAAAAAAAAAAAAAAGGTAGAAATTCAATTGCCAAATCGGCTGTGTCAACTGGAAGTTGATCGAAAAATTATAATTTCTTGGAATTTCGATACCAAGTACGTTAATATAAAATTCTAACAAGTTTCTAATGGCGATCTCAATTTGTTTATAAATAACAGGCAAACAAAAAAAACGTAAATTAAAAATTAAATATCTCTGAAACTATTAATCTGGCGGGTCAAGTTTTCACATAAAATTTGTAGAGCTTAAAAAATGTACAACTTTGATTTTGGGTAAATCCCCGCCAGACTGATACACAGTAAAAAATTTTGTGTAATTTTGTAAATATCACATTTTTTTGTTACTTTAACATTTTAATGTGTCAAATTTTGTATGCATACTATATTTATAGATAGTTTTTTTAACATTTGATCGTGTTATTTTACATACTATTTGTGTTAAAATTACACAAAATTTTTTACACTGTGTAGTTTATTAGTTATTAACAATCGAAGTTTTATAAACAAATTGAGCTAGCAAGCTGAAAAATCAACCGATTTCATTTTTTCTTTTTTCCACATATTTCTGATAATAAAAGGAATATTTTCAACATTTTTCAAAATTTTTATCTAAAAAATTTAATTTTAAAAAATCAAAAAACCGCTTTTTCTTTGGAAGTCAATATCTCCGGAACTAAATTTACTACAGCACTCGCACCTATCCTCAAAAATCAAGAATTTAATTGCGAAAAACTTGTCTATTTTGAAAAAAATTAATTTTTAATTGGGGTCAAATAATAGTTGAACGCGAGCGGATTTTCGATAAAGTGAGCCCGTTCGCTGCCCGGACTGATCGTAGTGAGAGAACTCCACAGTAGTGCTCAACTGATATCGGCTCCCCTAGCACAGTACAACTGTTCTTATCTTTTTATATCCATTGAGCACTACTGTAGAGTTCTCCCACTACCATCAGTCCGGGTAGCAAACGCGCTCACTTTATCGAAAATTCGCTCGCGTTCAACTATTATTTGACCCCAATTAAAAATTAATTTTTTTCAAAATAGCCAAGTTTTTCGCAATTAAATTCTCGATTTTTGAGGATAGTTGCGAGTGCTGTAGTAAATTTAGTTCTGGAGATATTGACTTCCAAAGAAAAAGCGGTTTTTTGATTTTTAAAAATCAAATTTTTTAGATAAAAATTTTGAAAAATGTTGAAAATGTTCCTTTTATTATCAGAAATATGTGAAAAAAAATAAAAAATGAAATCGGTTGATTTTTCAGCTTGCTAGCTCAATTTGTTTATAAAACTTCGATTGTTAATAACTAATAAACTATCAGTCTGACGGGATTTACCTAAAATCAAAGTTGTAAATTTTTTTAAGCTCTACAAATTTTATGTGAAAACTTGACCCGCCAGATTAATAGTTTCAGAGATATTTAATTTTTAATTTACGTTTTTTTGTTTGCCTGTTAATTATAAACAAATTGAGACCGCCATATTTGAAACTTGTTAGAATTTTATGTTAACGTACTTGGTATCGAAATTCCAAGAAATTATAATTTTTCGATCAACTTCCAGTGGACACAGCCAAACTGGGTTAAACTGACTAAATTCTGTGGGCTAAAAGTATCTCGTAAACTATTGAAAATGAGTCAAGACATCCTACGAAGGAAAATTAGAAAAATAAATAATGAACGAACTAAAAAAAATAGCAATGTTCTACGACCAACAGATTACGAAATATAATTTTTTTAATGAAGAATTTCGTATAGTAAAACACGCGCGCTCATAAACAAATGACTCTATCTCAGAGAACATTTGATAAATTTCCATTTTTTTTTAAATTTTTTTTTCAATTTTAGATTTTACCTAGTAGTATTATGAAAAAAATTAGCTAGGAATAAAAAAAAATGTTTTTTTTTATTAATTTTTTGTTTGGCATTCTAAGTAACAATAAATACCAATAATTTATATTCAATAATAATTTAGAATTATTTCATATTTATTTAAAATAAATAACTTCATTAGTTATCAGCTGTTATAATTATACGTAAAAATTAATCCGAGACTGTATGATCTTTCCCGCCGATCGGCGTCGGCTGTAAGTATACCTCTTTCTCTTAAAGGGAATATATACACTCAGATTCTTGAAATCAAAAAAACAAAAGTATACGATTTTGTGTTACTTCTCCGGGGCGTGTGTTGGTGACACTTGGCACGTGCCATCCTTCTTTCTTTATTTTCATTTTACACTCGGTTCCTTCCCGCTTGGATCCAGTACGGCCAGATCGCGCGTAAAAAGTTCCCCCACTTTATGCCGTTTTCAACGTGCTCAGGTTCAGGTCGCACTGGCTCAGACGAGAGTGTCCAGTATGTATGGTGATTTGTTAACGGACGCAGTACGAATAATTTTTTATTGAAAGTTACATTATTTATTTGGAATTATTTGTTTGTAGATTAAAAAAAAGGTATTAGTATTAAATAAATAATTAATAATTCACAAATCATTTCATTGAAGAATTTCAACGTTCTTCAAGAATTAATATTTCACGAATAAAAAAATATATTTTTAATATATAAACGATTAATAAACTTGATAAAAATGTTAATTAACATTAAAAAACAGTAAAAAGTAAACGGAATAATTAACCTCAAGTTTATTTATTGAGTTGAAAGCAATTACAAAAATTTTTTTTAATGTGAACGACTGTAGAAAAATAGGTTAGACAGAGTTGGTTATAAATAAATCTTTCGATAGTAATCGCCTGATAAATATTTGTGAAAAATTAATAAATTTTATTAATTGTTGATATAACTAAAAATATTTAGTTTTCCCTTGAAAATCTCTTAGTAAAATGTTAAATTCTTCTATCACTGTGTGTGGACTTGTGACAAAAAAAAAAAATCTGTGACTATTATTTATTAAATTAAAATTAAATAAAAATTTAATTTTCTGCAAAATGGTGATCTTTGTCCTAAGTTTTTGCTATGGAGGCAAGTTAATTTTTTTATCCGTGCATCTCTCTGAATAGAAAAGATTATCTCAATGAAAAATAGAAACTTTGACAGTAGTGAAAATGAATATTTTCAAATTATATTAAAGAAGAAAATTCTATTATCATTTAAAATACCTGTAATGAGTAAATAATGACAGACAGACTTCCTCAAAAAATTTTTACTATTAAAAGAAATTCTTATTATTTATAAATATAGCAAATAAAAAAACGTATAGCTTATTCAACATTCTTATTTATTTTTCAAACCGTCGCATTAAAAATGTTTAATGTTTATTTCGCTGAACTTATTATATTATTTATGTACAAAAAAAGTTATTAGGTAACTATAACAATATAACTTATTAGGTCCCTGTATGCAATGTATTGTCAAAGGGTATCGTTCAAACTATCTCAATGAATAGATGACCACCATAACTGTAATTACTTGACCAGGCATTTACTATAATGTATGGCCAAAAAAATAATAATTCCATTATTTTCTCTATGAAAATGATAATCCAAAAAATTATTCATTCGTAGTTAAGCAAAGAGTTGCATTATTTTCAGTTTTGGATACAACGAAAAAGAAAATAAGTAAAAAAATAACTTTTACAAATCTCGTTGAATAAAATTAATAGTGAAATTTACGTGTAACTAAGAAACATTGAAAAACTTAGTTCATAATAGTTATAAACTGTACAATAATTTTCTAAATATTTATCATAAAATATTTTTAATAGATTAATGTAAATGAAGCTCGATGTTGGAATAACAGTAGATAATTTGAGATCCAACTGCTTCCTTGTTTTTCTTAATTATTAGAAAAAAAAATAATAATGATTCTACTATTAACAAAACGATTCAAATTATCTAAACAGAAACATAAGCAGATATTTTATAGTTCTTATTCAGCGAGAAATTGTAGTAATGAGTTCTAAAAAAGAACATACATTTTGTAGCTTTTAAGCTTGACTTTAATATTTTAGCTAAGAAATTTTATATAATATTATGTAATATACAAAGATAAACTGACAAAATAATTCCGCAGCATTTTGTTTTTTTTCTTTACTTAATAGACATGATAAAACTTATGAAAATGATTAATAATATTGAAAAAATAAATCAAAGATTTATAAACACACTATTTAGTCTATACCATCATTTACTTTGAAAGTTTTTTCAAATTGGCGAATTGAAAAGTAAAAAAAAACGAAAAAATTCGAAAAATGTTTTTGACATTATCTTTTAAGATTGTGTTTCAAGCTTTACTTTAAGAATTTTCAGCTGAAAGTCTCAAAATATTGAATCCTACAGAATTACAAAATATATATTTTTTTCAATTCCTGTTAGGGCAATTTCAAATGAAAACACGGTCTGCTAAAAATTTTCCAAAAGTTCGAGATTCTTGTATTTATTTTTATTTTATTAAAAACATTTTTGACTCTAAGTATTGGGAGAAGAGGGTTTTCAAGAGAATGTCATTTGTTTTTGAGCTTGAACACCTCGAAATCGTATTACAAACTATATTTTTGAACTAAAAAGATTTTATTTATGATTACCTCAAATCAGATATATTATGAAGATTTCAATTAAAGCAATTTTTGTATAAATGAAAAACCATTTTGTTTTTGATAACAATGGCGCATAACGCATGCGCATATAATCTTCTGTTAGTAGAGAGAGGTAAAGTAAAAAAAGAAGTGTGTTTATGGAAAGGGTACTTACTATATGGAATATTTTTGTGTGTGTAAGCGCGCAAATCCGTAATTCGTATTTCATCATTATATTTGAAAACATCTTTTCAAAATATTGTTTATAGTATTTCTAAAAACTTCAAAAAATATCGAAAAACTTGTTCATATTGCTTTTTGTGCTTGAAGATATTACAGACAAAGGAAATATAAATCATAATTATTTTTGTTTTCTTTTGTAAAAAAATTTAATATTATAACTGAAATACTATAGAATAAAATTAAAGTTATAAAAAGGAAATAAAATAGCACACTTAAACCTTTTTCATGCTATTTACAACAACAAAAATATTTGTATAATCCTACAAGATGTATGAATTAGCATGCAATAATTTTTAAAGTTTTAAGAACACATGTACGTTACAGATTTTAGAAAATGGAATTTGGCATGAGTGCAAATTTGTGTGCTTGTTACTCAAAATATATCCATTTCATAATGTGCTCAAATACTTTCTAGTTAGAAAAAAAAATTGCAAATGATTAAAATCAGTTGAAAATAATTAAGAATATTTGAATTTTTCTATTATAAATATATGCACTTTGCACAGAGCTAATTATTTAAAAAAAAATTTTTTTTTAATTGCACAGAATAAAATTTTGTGCAAATAATTTTAACTCAATACTTCTTTGTGTTATCTTTACATTTCAGTAAATAAAAATATATATTTGCCTACAATTTCTACTCTCTTAAAATAAATCAGTGAAATTCCATTAATTTTTGTAAGAGAATACAGATAATCGTCCCAACACATAAATGTGTCATTTCTGATACAAGCTTTGTTTTTGGCCCCTTTTTTACCCCCTCAAAACACGCTTAGAATATTTTCAAATTTTCTACTCAACTCAAAATAAAATTTGACAAAAACGAAGTCACTATTTTGATTGAAATAACTTTTTATTTATTTACCTATCAATACGTTTTATATATATATATTTTTTATTAAAAAAATGTAAAAAGTGAAGTTTCATAAAATTTCTTTTCCTATTTTTGTTTAAATTTTTTTCTTTCAAATTTAATTATCAAATTAAGTTTTCTAAGAATTCTTTAAGATTTTCCGATTTATTTTATGAAAATGAATAAATATAAAAAAAAAAATTTTTTTAATTGAAAAGAAAAATCGAAAAAACAATAGATCGAAGAAATTAGACGACGTGCAGAAAATATCAAAGCTTAGAGCAATAAAAAAATCAGAAAAGATAATTATCGACAAATTTTTGAGTTTTATCTTATATTCTGAAAATTAATGATAAAGAATAGTTAAAATATTTTTTTGTTTATTCTTGAAGCAGATTTTACAACAAAAACTTAGAAAAGAAATCTTCCTAAAAACGTTGAATTCTGAAAAAGTTATAGCTATTTGAAAACAAGCCAATTTTTTTAAATTGGCAATTTTTTTTTGTTGGGTAAAAGAATTTGAAAACATTCAAAGAAATGTATTTAATAGAGTAAGGTAAGAGCCCCAGTAGATGCTCAGGAACCAGTATATGATCACTCCATGTATTTGTATATCTATATACACGAATATAAATATACAAATACATGGAGTGATCATATACTGGGTCCTGAGCATATATTGGGGCTTTTAGCTTACGAAATGTTTTACTCTGCTGTTTTTTTAAAACCGAGGTTCAATAATTTCTTAAACTCGATTTAATTTAACTCCTTTTTGTTTTACAGATTCTAAATTTATCGTGCAATAAATTATCTATGGCAAACAACCGAAACAGAAGAGGATCTTATATTGATTCATTACCGGACCGGGTTTTTGATGGCTACGTATTTCGATACGGAAGACAATTAAAAGATGGTGCTCGGTATGTTTTAAGCAGAGCTGTACAATTTAACCGGTTAAACAGACCTTAAAAGTTAATAATATATATAACTGATTAGCTTAGCTTATTTTACCAATTTTCTGTATTAATTAATCCTATGAGTTAACAAATTAACTAAGCTAAGCCTATTAATCAACGAATAATTATCTCAAAGCTAAATCGGTTTGATAGCATCATTTTTTTTTTTTAATTCTAACAATTTGTAGTAAATAAATTAAGTGATAAAATATTTTAGATGGCATTTTCTTTGATTTTGTAGATCTTATATAATATTTATTTTCTTATACTCAAATTTAATAAACCTTTATATTTATTTTATAATTTATTGGTTTCAGACGTTTAATTTGTTCTCACGCAGAATCAGATGCTTGTAGTGCCCAAGGTACCTTGTCTGCGACAGACGACTTTACTTATGTCGATAATCGAAGTAAACATACTCATGAACGAGATCCCAATGCAGAATTCAAAGCTCGGTTTATTCGAGATTTATATATCGCAACGAAACACCAATTTCGTAATCTTGAATTAATATATAATGACGTATCATTGTTGTAAGTTACAAATAAGTAACATTAAAAAAAAAAACTGAAAAACACAGTTTTTATAAAAAACCAAAATAAATAATAATTTTTAATAAATTTAAATTTCGAATAGTGCAAAAAATTGTAATATATATAAATGAATAATAGTGTAAATAAGAAAAATATGTATTTTATTTTTGGAAAAGTGTGGAGTGCATGGTGGTAATAGTTAAAAATATTTTATGGACAGATATGAATAGAAGGATTATCATTTTGATAATATCTAAAAATGCACTCCACGCTTTTTTAATTTACTTATTTATTTTTCTTATTCACACTATTATTAATTCATATATATTAACATTTTCCATGTCTTAAGCGCGAACGCGCGAACACAGTAAAAAATTTTGTGTAATTTTTGAAATATAATATTTTTTTGTGTTATTTTGACATTTTAATGTGTCAAATTTTGTATGCATACTATATCTATAGATAGTTTGTTTAACATATGATTGTGTTATTTTTACACACTATTTGTGTTAAAATTGCACAAAATTTTTTACTGTGAAGATATATCTCTGCTATCGCCTAAAAATTAAAATACCCCGATTTCCTCGAATTTAATCGCATTTTAAATTGTTTATACGTAAAGAAATGATATAAAACAAGGTTTGTTGCTAAGGGAAATGATTACTGAACAGTTTAAATAATTTTTTATAATTATTTATAGCCATTAAATAATAATAAAATAAAAAACCTGATTTTTCATGGTGTATGATGTCATGTTCTTAAGTTCGCATGGAGGGGTAAACCTTATACCTTATTTTTCTTATACTATTCTTAATTCAAATGCATAAAAATGTATTTTTCATTTATTATTTTGGTTTTTCATAAAAAGAGTGTTTTTTAATTTTTTTTAAACTATTATTTATGAATTTATTATTTATGAATATTAACCATGAAAATTTATATACTTATATAGCTTCAACAGACTCGAAATTTTTTAGAGGTCAGCTATTTGTGATGTAAAAATAATCTAAACTGATTTCATAAAACGTTACCTCCTAAAAAGTCGCAAATAAGTTTAAAATAAAAAATTTCTACTTTAAAATCGTAGTTAATATAGACTTAAAATTCACTAAAAAGATTACTCTTTACCAATATTATTAAAGTCCACTAAGTTGAACCAAAAGTACATTTACTAAATATTTACAATCAATACACATGCAAGGTTATTAGTTGATTTGCAAGTTATTAGTTTAAGTGAAATGTTAAAATCTTTATTACAATGAGAAGATTCTTTATTTAGCACAGTTTATCATTAATTATTTATTCTTGTGAACGAGCTGATAAAATTATTTCTACATTTGTGCATTAAATTGATAAAAAATAATAGCTATTCTATAGTAATAATACAAACAATAAACTACAAAATTCTAACATTCTGAAATTTAATTTAACATTCTTAAATCTAACTTAAGTATATTTAGTTTAAGCTATAATTTGGTCGCGTTTTATAATTTTTTCGATTTATTTCATGTTCTTGAAAATTTCGAAAAATTCATGAACAAGCATGTTTTTAGTTTTTATCGTCCTATAATTTTTCAGTCATATTAGCTATCTAAAATCTATTAATTGAATCGCAAAATTATATTTATACAAATATCTTTAACTTAAGGTAGTCTTTATCCTGTATTTATTATTTTTGTCAATTAATTTTATGACCGGAAAATCTTAAAAAAAAAAAAAAAAAAAAAACTTAATAGGTTTGTTGTATAAATTTACGTATTTGTATTAGATCTAACGGCATATTTTTCATATTTTTAATATTGTTTTGTTTTTTTCCCCAATTATAAAAATACTCAAATGTAATATTTTTCGATGTTACGCTAAAAATGCTTTATATTGTATATTATATATGCTATTTGATTCAATTTATAATATTTTTAATATTGTATTATAGACATCGAGAAGGCGCCGATCTACTGAGTTTTGATACAATAAAGAGAAGGATGCAAACATGGCTAGAGAGTAGAGTATTTCCTGGAGTAGCATCAATTGACGACATAAAACTAAAATTAGGAAGTCCACTTTTCAAAAATATCAATCTGCATAACGCAGGAAAAACAGAAATTATTTTTCTGGAAAATAATGAAGGTGAAAATGTCTCAATGATTCTTTATGATTCAATTCTTCTAACTCAACTTCAGCCTACGACATTATTTATTCAATCAACTCAACAAGTTTTCGAAGATCTCGATGCTCTTCAATTGACGGCAATTTCGGCTGAGTATAAGGATCATGTAAGGCAAAAAAATCTATGAATGAAAAATATATATACACTAAGAATCAAATTTATTATAGATAAAAAAATTTATTTACACATAGACCAAAAACTAATTCAGTATTAGTAAGGTAAGAGCCTCAGTACCTGCTCAGGAACCAGTATCTGCTCACTCCATGTATTTGTATATCTGTATTTATTAATATAAATATACAAACATTAATATTAAATGTTTAATATTAAATTAATATTTTAATACCTTTTTTTTTGGCTAGCTATAAAGTTTGTATATGTTTCTCATTTTTCAGATTTTACCTTTAATATGGATTATTCAAGTCCAGAAGAACGAAGAAAGTTGTAAAATTATTTTTCGCAGGATATTAAATTTACAACCCAACTTTTCACCGACAAAAATTTATTTTGATTTCGATGATGATTATTGGAAAGCCTTAAATGCAGTGTTTCCTGGTGCAATCATTAAAGGAACGTTCTTAAACCATTGCAAGGTTAGAAAATTGTAGTGTCTTAACGTTGATTTAAGTTATTTTTATATGATTCTATACAACAAAAATAATTACAATAGTTCTGTTATAAATATTAATTAATCATTTAACAAATATAAAAAAAAAATTAATTAATTACAAATTTACAATAGAAACAAAAATAAATATTAATCTTTTAATCAGTATTAATAACAATAACAATTGATATTTTTTTGTAAAAATGAAATATCTTTCACTTAAATTTTAACATTTTTAATACTATTGTGATCTTTAAAATTAATAAATCAGTATTAAGTAAAACATCAAATTTTGTCATGAATAATTCTGTTAAAAACCTGAAGGTAGACATTGTGATGTTCTATATGAATTGAGAAAAAGTGTAAAGTTAATTTTTTTATTAAAGTGAACATTGAACATGAATATCTTACTTTTTTGTACATAATAATAACTATTTAATCAATCAATGTATAAAAATAATCATCGATATATACTACAAAACTCTGATATGAGTTATCATTAATAGTAAATTTGCCAGGTTATCGAAAAAGTTTTTAAGTCGAAGTATTTGTATAATGTAGGTGTATTAATTTTTTTTTCAGATCATAATAAATGAAGTTCATCGTTTAAATCACGACTTGAAGGATAGTACGACAATATTAAGGGGCACACCTAGTGTGAAATTTCGAAAAAGTCGATTTTTTTTTTCATATTTCGGTAGATTACACCTTTAAGAATAACATATTAAAATTTCAAATCGATATCTCAAATAGTTTTTGAGTTATAACATTTTAAAGAGCAGCCACTCGGCAGCTAGAGTGTCATTAGCTGCGAAACGTACCTGAAGTATTGTTCAGAGTCTACTGTCTCTTCCAGCCCCTATAACACGATTCCAGTTTCTATTGTTGGCTCTCAGGTATACAAAAATATATCATTATAATAATTTCTAGAAATTTCTAGAAATTTTTCGTTTACTGCCACGTAAATTATTTTCGGAGCCAGACACATTTAGTCTCATTGTGATCGTTGTATCGAGCGCATCATAATTTTACACGTGCTATTTTCTTGAAAATGAGTGATCAATCTTCATATTCAAATAAAAAAGGAACTCACAATGTTCCTAAGCATCGATCAATTGCGAAAAAACGCAAGTTTACCGGAAATAGATTTACATTTGAGCAATCTACTGCGAATACCAGTACGTCCGCAGAAAAGTTATTACAAAATAATGACAATAATGTTGTGATTGACCCATCTCATGGATATTGTATTTTGCAATTTTTATCAGTTTTTAGTGCAATTAGTAATTTAGTGGTGTGTAAAACCTGTCAAAAAAAGTTACTTTCAATCAAGCAAGTTCAAGAGGTCTAGGGTTCAAAATTGCTATTATTTGTGAATGTGGCAATTCGTATATTAATTCTGGACCAATGATTAATAACGCATTTGAAATAAATAAACGTATTGTTGCTGTGATGCGTCTATTGGGCATCGGAATAAATGGGATAAATTTTTTCTGTGGATTAATGGATTTAGCATGCAAATTTTACGACCAAACTTTTGCGGGATGTTTTACGAATTTACAGATTGCAGCCGAAACTGTTTGTAAGCTCAGTATGCAGCAAGCTATAAATGAAGAAAAAGAGCTTACATTAAAGAAAGAAAATTCGGAGACAAATTTGACTGTTAGCGGCGATGGTACCTGGAAAAAACGTGGCCATACTTCCCGTTTCGGAGTAGTTACGCTGGCAGGAAAATACAGCAAGAAAATTCTTGATTCATGCGTAAAATCTACATATTGTCAGAGTTGTGTTTTTGGAAGAAAAAAAAAAGATAGCGAACCTGAAGATTATGAGGAATGGCTATCATTACACGATGAAGAATGTGATGCCAATCATAAAGGATCTGCCTCAAAAATGGAAGTGGATAGTGTAAAAGACATGTTTGGTCGTTCCATTAGTAAATATGGTGTAAAATATACCCGCTATATTGGTGATGGTGATAGCGTTACCCACAAAGGACTTATAGATTTGAATCCTTATGATATTCCTGTTGCTAAATTGGAATGCTATCTACATGTGAAAAAAGAATGGGAACACGTTGCCGAAGTGTAAAGAACATTAATAAGAAATTAGGAGGAAAAAGTAAAACATCACAAAAGTTAACTGTAAATTTTATAAATAAACTCCAAAAATATTATGGTTTAGCAATTATGAGGAATCAAGATAATGTAGATGAAATGTATAAAGCAATCTGGGCAACATTTTATCATTTCTGTTCAACTGACAAAAACCCAAATCATAAAAATTGTCCAGAAGGCGCTGAAAGTTGGTGCGCTTATCGCCGCGCGGAAGCTGAAGGAATCACTAGTACATTTAAACACGATTACCTCCCACTGGATCCAGAAGTACAAGAAGCTATAAAACCTATTTATGAAGACTTATCTCGATATGAATTGCTTGATAGATGTAAAGGTAACAATACTCAAAACAACAATGAAAGCTACAACGGTTTACTTTGGCACTTTTCACCCAAGCATCTTCATAATGGCTTCAAAACTATTGAATTGTCAAATAATTTTGCAACTGCAATATTTAATGACGGTTATTCGTCAATTTTGAAGATATTCAATGTAATGGGAGTGATAGTTGGACCTGCAGCAAGAGATTTTGCGGCTCTTAAGGACGACACGAGAATACGAATCGCTGATTATCGCCAAAGGGCTTCTTCAAAAGAAGGTCGATCATCTCGAAGAAAAGCTTCTTCAGCTGAACAAGCCCTTTTCGAAGAAGAAGAAGGTGTATTATATGGCCCTGGAATAGCAGATTAGCTGTAAATATGATTTCAAACCACTTATAACAGTGGAAACGATCATTTTATCTTTAAACGCGTTTTTCTCGAAACAGCATTTTCCGAATTTGCTGCAGTGATTACTCAAAAACAAATGATCCGATCACTATCGAATTTTTTTTACATGTTCTATATATAGTTCTCCGTACAACGACCTATCGATTTTTTGATCTGATCAAAAATCGAATTTTCGCAGGCCACAAACGACCAAAATTTTAGGTAAAATTCGACTATTTTTTTAAAACGCCGCCATATTGTCAATTTTTGATTTTTTTATCGTAGGTCATTGTACAGACAATATTATCTAGTTTAACGAGATATTTTTTTTTTAGATTTCATCCACGGAGAAGGCCGGAATCACTGCAGCAGTGAAGGACCTTTTTTTTTTCGCGCCGTTAGAGATCGACGATAACTTAAAAAATATTTAATTTTTTTCTTCAAAAATTTCATTATGTATTCTTAAAACATGTATAAATATATTCTTAAAATTTTAAAATAATTGATAAAGTATTTTTTTTAATAAAAATTCCCAAAAATCACGTTTTTTTTAGGCCGTTACACTAGGTGTGCCCCTTAACAGTATCGAAATTAATATCCATCAGTTTGTTACCCGAAAGCAAAATTATAAATGCTTTGCGCGAGATTGTTAATTCTATAAATAATAATGAATTTCAACATTTTGAAAATCTGATGGATTACTATGATGAACACTGGCTTACCAATATTCAAGTCGAAAATTACTGTTTTTATAATGATATAATGTCCTTGTGGAAAAATAGTGAATTGGTTCTCCAAAACATGATAAGTCGACTTCAGAAAAGTAAAACTGTGTGGAGTTTCATTGGTTAGTATCTTGCTATACCTTATTAATAAAAATATCATCCAAGTTAATTAAATAGTCATATTTTTTTTCTTCATTTAGATCAAGTATCATCAATGAATTCTCAAATTCATTTCCATCACAATAACTTGAGGACAAAAGGACATTTCATTATACACTCGAAAAAAGTTAAAAATATTTTCAGTAATGTAAAAAACTGCAAGTGTATTTCTGATTTATGGACCAGAATTACAGCAGAAACTGTAAATTCTACAGACTTCGTACTAAGAATGGCAAATCATCTAATACCAGTCTTACGTAATTTATTACTTTCGGATGTTGAAATTCCTACTCAGTTCAGATTATTAAAATTATTTATCAATGGAGCAGCCGGTAAGACAATTACTGTATTATATAATGTACTTGAAAAAAAAAGGAAAATAAAATTTCCTAAATATTTTGCTAATTTTGAAAGTATTATATCTTTGGGACAACCCGGGAAAAAATGATCAGACCTGATCAGACATGAACAGGCATGAGTCTTCAGGTCTGATCAGGTATGAAAAATGACCGGGTTTGATCAGACCTGGCCAGGCATGTTCAGGTCTGATCAGATCTGTTCATGTCTGACTCGATCAGGTCCAAAAGGAAAAAAGTTGCACCTGCGGGGATTCGAACCGTAGATGCCGCGCTTTCCAGACTGTTACTTTACCTCTTGACCATATAACTTATCTTTACTTTAGAGGTATCTTTCAAACTACTTAAAGTAATTTTAATTTCATACATGACTTATCTTTACAGTTAAGGAAGTTAACTATGCCTAGTTTATTAATTATTAATAATTTATTACATATCAGAGTTATTTGTTTAAAACGGCTATGTATTTTTTTTACTTCATTAACATGTGGCTCTATGCACAGTAATAAAAAAAAATTTCTTTAAGGTTTATTCCAGAATTATAATTTTGTTGTTTTCTTTTAATCTAAAATTTTTTTTTTTATTCAAAACGTATAGGTAACTAAGAATTATCTGTATGTTCTACAATTCAGCAATCTTTCATACTACAGCAATGAACCAAGGCGTAGCTTAAGACACCTTGAAAGGACTTATCGCCTATCGATATCAACTGATCTATTTTGGATATCAAAAACTTTATGCTTAAGCCAATATTTTGAATGAAAGTTGTACATTTAAAATTAATAAGGGGATAGAAATTGATGCGTCATACGGAACAAATTAATTTTAAAAATAGAACTAAAAGAAAAATCAGACATGAGCAGACATGAGCATGCATGAACAGGTCTAATCAGGTCTAATTTCAGGCCTGATCATACATGAACAGGCCTGATCAGGTCCAATTTCAAGCCTGATCATACATGAACAGGCATGGTCAGGTCTGATCATTTTTTCCCGGGATGAACAGGCCTGAGGTATTTAACACTTCAGACATGAACAGGCATGGACGGGTCTGATCAGGCATGATCATGTTTAATTTCAGGTCTGGTCATACATGAACAGGCCTGATAAGGTCTAATTTCAGGCCTGATCATACATGAACAGGCATGGTCAGATCTGATCATTTTTTCCCGGGAATATCGATATTTAAGTGATAAGAGTAACATTTTTATATTACGATGGATTTCGATAAAAAAATCTGAAAATCAGGTGATCACGAAAGCCATCCCATATATTTTCAAGCGTAAAACTCGATGAGATCTTTAATTTGAATCATTAAGCTCAAAGATGTTAAAAAAATTGGTTTTTTTTCAGCGCACCTTGCAGCTTTTTCAGCTTTGAAATGTATATTTTTTTACGTACTTAAAGGTAAAAATATATTTAAAGTACTACCGTAAAACTGTTATAAATAAAATTCTTAAATTAAAAATATTTGCTCTGTCCTTTTTCCCGGATTACTTTTTAAGGTTGCATTAATCTAAAAGCTTTAGAATATTTGTCACAAAATTATAAAGCTAAAAACTTGTAGATTCGAAATGCTTCTTAAATATCGATATTTTTGTAGATATACAGCATCCTAATAATTATGAGTAAGTTCAAAAAAATTGATTGTTCATTTGCATTATTTTCCAGTAGTGATATATTATGAATCATTAAAGATTTTTATATTTAATTATTTGCAGAATCGCTTGATGACTTACCACAGATGTCAGCTAATGAAGTTGTTGAAGTTGACTCAACACCACCAGTTGGTTTACTTACCAACCCAACATCTATGGATCATAATTATAATTTTTCTTCTGATCAATCTGACCATGAAGAATCTTCGGATTCTAACATCAATCCTGATTTAATTGGCATTGATAATGATTTATCATTCCCTGCTGTAGAAAATTTATCAGAATCCATTGATGGTAATGGTAATGATCGTTCTGAATTAACAAATATGGGAAATAATTTACCAGAACTTGGTCTACTTGAAGGCACAGGACTTCCGGACCCTATTGTAATGTCAGAATCGACTGATGTTAACAACGGAGTACTGACAATTGCATCAGAAAACGAAATAATTATTTCTTCAGAGCAACCAGATATAAATCAACCGTATATTTACGCTCAGCAGTGCTTAGGCTGTTTTAATGACTTAATCGAAGTTGGTTATAAACCTTGCAATCATGCTCCATTTTGTTGGTCGTGTAATAATAAATGGCATGATGAGGCGATTGCAAATGGAGAATCCTTCACTTGCATATTGTGTAGAAGTTTGGTTGAAATTGCAGACGATTTAAGAGCGGATTATCAATTAACGCAATAAAAAAAAATTAAGCTTCATATTAATTTTTATTATTATTATTATTATTATACAATTGGCTCTGGGAGATTACCCATTCGGCCGTTGTACTCAATGGTAGGGTGATTGTAGTGTAGTGTCGTTGTTTTTCATGCTGTCCATAGGTGTCTGTATGCTCGTTGAAATTTCTTTTAAATCTCGAGATTGCATTTGTTCAGGAAGTTGGAGAGAATGTATGCGATTTTATTTGAAGGGTTTGCTAGAAGTGGTGTAATATCTGTCGGAGCTGGATTATAGAGTTTGCTGAGAATGTTGTTCAGCATTTTCCTTTGGTCTTGATATATTGGGCACTTAAAAAGATGTGATTCAAGTCTTGGTCTGGTGATCCGCAGGGACATGCTGATGATTCGATGAAATTTTTTCTATGTAAGCTGGAGTTTAAGTTGTAATGGTTTAGACGCATTCTTATAAATGTAGTGATGACTTTCCTGGGCATGTCATACTCAGCGAACCAGGGTTTTTAGTTTCCTTGAAGATAAAGCTAAAATAATGAACTCCTTTTTGTTTCCCAGCTTCCTTGAGGAACTCAACTGTGCGGTTGATGGTCTTTTCTTTGCTGTTAGTCACTAGATCGTTATAGGGGATTGGAGTAAAGGTTCGTCTTGAGTTGGTGATCGCTTCTTTAGCTAGTCTATCTGCCTCTTCGTTGCCGGGTATGCCAGAATGTCCAGGGATCCACATTAAGTGGACTTGTAGTCCGCGTTGTTGCGCCTCGTGGAGTCTGGCTGCAATTTTGTATGGCAGGTATGATTTGGGTTTTTATCTTGTAAGTTAAGAAGGGCTTGGAGCGCGTTTTTGGAGTCCGTGTAGATTATTGTTTTTTTCTCTGCGGTCTCGAGTGCTAGCTCGATTGCCTTGAGAATAGCTAGGGATTCTGCTGTTGTTATTGAAGCCTGGCCGTTGATTTTCTGTGTCAGGTGAATGTCCAGAGTGGCATTGTAAACTGCGAGTCCTATGTATGGTTCGGTCGGGCTTTTGGATGCGTCTGTGTATACTTGTGTGAAATCGTGTAGTTTTTCACTCACTATTTTTTGAAAATTTTTAATCACGCTTTTTGTTGGAAGGTTACTGAGTGTTGCTGTTGTTGATATGTCAACGTTTAATGAGTCTCGAAAGACTGAGTAAGGGTACACATATACTGCGGTTGTGTTTTAGCTTGGTAGATAATATCCTGGTATGGTTTATTGTCTTTTAAGGAGTTAATTGCTGGGAATCTTTTTAGAATGAACTGCTTGGCTTTATTTTGGGTTATACTATCCTCCAATTTTGTCAGGGTTTGAATGACTGGATTATCGGAGACACTCATAGATCTTAGTATATAACGATCGGAGAGATCTTTAAGTCTGATTTTTAGAGGGATTTCTTTTCCCTCTGCCATCATTGAGTTGATTGGGGTCGATATCCGAAGGCCCATGCATGTTCTGATGGCTTTATTTTGTATTTTTTCCAGTTTTTGAATAATTTACTGGAGGTCATGTTCATTATGTGAGACCCGTACTCGATTTTTGTCCTGATCAGTGCCCTGTAGATATTTAGAAGGGTTGCTGGAGTCGCTCCCCATTTTGTTCCACACATAGCTTTAATGAGGGGGTTGACTTTGTTGATTCTTGAAATGAGATTATTGTGGTGTTCGTCGAATGTTAGTTTCTGGTCCAGTATCATACCAAGGAATTTAGCTGATGTAGATGGCCTGATGTGTGTGTTCTTAATAGTAAAGACTATGTCCTGGGGGTTAAAGTTGATGAGTGAGAAAACTACTATTTTTGTTTTTTCCGGGGAGAGATCCAAGTCCAGACTTTCGAGGTATGCGTTGTAGCTGTCTAGGGAGGCTTGTATAGCGTCGACTGTGCATTGTAAATTTTTGTTCCTGCATCTTATAGCTTTATCGTCAGCAAATTCTGCTATGCTGCTGGAAGAGTGTATATGTTTGTTGCCATCTGCCGTGTAGAGAGTGAACAGCAGGGGAGCTGATACCAGTTCTTGACCCGCTCCGGAGTTTACCTCCTGCGGTTCTGTTAGGCTGCTGTTGGTCACAAAGTATAGTTTGCGCTTCTTGATTAGAAAGTAGAAGAAGGAGCAGTAGGAAGTGGGAATATCGAGGTCTAGCATAATTTGTAGCAACTTGTCCGGATTGACATGATCGAAGGCTCCTTTGATGTCCAGAAATGCCGTTATAGTATACTCACCTTGGGCGAACCCGGTGTAAATTTCTCCAGTGACTACTGTTAAATTATCTGCAGTACTTTTGCCTGCTCTAAATCCATATTGGGTGTTGGGGAGCTTAGAATTGTGCTCCAGCCACCACGTGGTTCTGTCTACCAAAATTCTTTCCATTATTTTGAGAAAACAGGGTGCCAAGGTGATGGGCCTAAATTTGTTTGTGTCTCCTTTGGGGAGTAGATAGACTAAGTGCTCTGTCCAGGAAGTGGGATATTTTTTGAGTCGGAGAAAGTTGTTGTAACAGTCCAGGATTAGTTTTCTCAGAGTTTCAGGGAGACGTTTGATTATGTCGTAGGTGATTTGGTCAAGTCCTGGGCTTGTTCCTGATTTACTTCGCTGTATGGCGGAGTTTAGTTCTGTTAAAAAAATTTCGTAGTCTGGAAAATTGGGTGCTGATGGTTGGGGAGCTTCGGCGGTGTCTTGGTGAAATAGCTCCTGTGCTGTTGAGCTGTCTGAGTTTATTCGGCTTTCCTGACAGTAACTTTCAATGAATTCAAGCTTTTTTGTTCAACTGAGAGTTCTTGTCTCGGGAGTGTGTACGGATTGGATAATCTTCTATTTTTAAAGGCTTTAAATTTTTTCCAGACCATGGCTATGGGGGTAGTGCTGTTGAGAGACGCAGTATATTCCCGCCAAGCTTTTTGTTTGGCTTTCTGGAATGTTTTCTTCGTTAACGCGTTTATTTTATTGTAGTTTTCATAGCTCTCTACCGTTAATGTACGCTTCATGAGTTGGAGAGCTGACTTTCTTTCTTCCAAGGCTTTGGAGCATTCTTCGTTCCACCACGGGGCAGGTGTACGAATTTTTCTAGTCTTGGGATTATTTTTTGGAGATGACGTGTGTTGATTGGCACTGGCACTTTCCTTTCTGGAGTCTTTTGTTTTTGTCGCCGCTGAGAGGAAGTCTTTAATGATGGTAATTATTTCTTCGTAGGTCGGTGGGACATTCAGATTGTCTTCAGGGATGATGGCTTCAACTTTCTTGGTGAGGACATCATCAAACGTTTCCCAACATATTTTAGAGAGATTTAGTTTATGGGTGAAAAATTGATATGTATCTGGGGCCACACCCAGAGAGATGTGAATTGGGTAATGGTCGCTTCTTCCTGGGTCTTCAGAGACGTTCCAGTTAGTGTAGCTTAGTAGTTCGGGTGAAACAATGGTGAGGTCTACTGCGGATTTGTTTGTAGTAGGGTTTGTTACCCTTGTGGGGGATCTGTCATTCAGAATGCAGAGGTCTGCCTCGGTAATAGTTTCTAGGAGTTCTTTGCCTTGAGCCGAGTTCTTGTAGCTTCCCCAGGAGGTGTGATGGGTGTTAAAGTCACCCGCTAGGAGAAGTGAGCTATCGTTTGGTCGATCTAGTAGTTTTTCCCAGGAATTTTTTTTGATTCTTTGATGAGGAGAGACATAGATGGTTGCTATTGTGATGGGACCCTGGTCCGTCTTTATTTTGATGGCTAGGGTATTGATTTTGTTTTCGAGCTTAAAGAAGTCGTTGATAATTTCGAATGTTAAGTTGGTTTTAATAGCGATGGCAATACCTCCGCCGGCGCCATCTTGTCGGTCTTTCCTTACTATGTTGTAGTTGTTGATGTAGAATGGTTCATCTGGTTTGAGCCATGTCTCGGTGAGTAGTAAAATATCGTGGTCTTGATTCATGTTTAAGATATTGATTTCTTCTTTTTTCCCCCTTATACTTCGAGCGTTCCATTGTAAGATTGTTATTAGTTTGCTGTTTTGGTGTCTGTTCATTCTAGTGGTGTTGGTGGAGATGGAGGTTGTGATAGTCGTGTGTCGAGAAGTTGTGAGTTTTGGATTGCTGCTGGGGGAAGCTGCTGTACGAGAGAGATTGGCTGGAGTTGCTGGGTAGCGTCAATGATGACCCAGGTGAGGCTTTGCGTTGTTTGAGTAAATTCCATTATGATGTTTTGGTCTTGGGTATTCTCAATGAGCGGGGTCAGTTTAGCCATGATGCCACTTACTTGTGTGAGGAGACTTTGCATGCTGGTTGCGAAGTGTTCTCTCTGGGTTTGGAGAGCTTCGATTTGCTGCTGTTGATGATCTATTATTTTGACGTATGTTTCGTCGCACTTGCACTGACATTTATTGTTTGTCGGTGTTGAGTTTGTGTCTGGTATTTGTGGTTGGAGCTGTTGTTGTTTCCAAGGATTCATGGAGTTCTTTTTTGTTGACTTCAAATCTGGATATTCGTGATGGTTTAGCGGAGAGACTGCCAATGAGGATGGTGGAGTGGAGTTCTGATGTTGAGTGAGTTGCTGGCGAGCGTCGTTAAAAGAGATGTGCTTGGCTGCTTGCTGGTGTATTTCTCTTTCCATCTGTAGGTATTAATTTTTAAATTGATATTTTGTTTGATGTCGGTACAAAAGAGATTGACTAGAGTGCTCTTATGAGTATACTCACCCTGATAGCCAGCGCTTTCTCAGTAAGTGTTGACTCCCAGCAGTTACGGTTAAGTTATACATCAAGTTGGCGGTAATTCTTCACTCAACAACAGTTGTAAGCAAATTGACAGAAATCTACGGCCGCAACTTGAATACAAGTTAACAATCAAACTTGTAGTTAAATTTCCTTTCAACTTTACTACAATTTGAAGGAAATACTTGTACAGCAAGTTTTGACGTCTATTTGCAGAGTAAGTTATAGGTAACTAATAGGTAATCGCTCGCTTTGCCAACTCTTTCCGTCAAATTTGCTTCAAATTGCGGACGTAGATTGACAGTAAGTTATAGGTAAGGTGGCTATCAGGGCAAACTTTAAATATCTACACTTTATATTTAACATGGGTTATTCTCATGGCAATTTTTATTATCGTTCTTATGAACGCGATGTCAAATGGCGGCTGCACATGCGCCCCATGACTTAGCGGGAAGAAGACCGGCAAGCCCGGGGCACGAGGCCGGTGGGGACGCCATGAGTTGCAGTTGTACTGGGACTTGTGACTAGTGCAATATACCTGCGTTCTCTCTGACAAAGAAATTATTCCATTGTGTTTTATTATTTGCTAACGTAATTGATTATCATTTAATTATCAGTTCTCATACTTAATTAAATTCATTGATTCGATTTTTGTGCATTAATTTTAATCTTAACATAAATTCGTGGTCAAATATTTAAGACGCCAATAAAAAGTACGTCGTACTTAGCGTTTGGCATCGCGGCCATTATCTTCAATCGCGTGATAAATCAAACGCAATAAATTATCATTGTTAAAGGTTATCAAAATTCTTCAATTCAGTTTCATAATATTCAAATTATAATTGAAATCATTGTTAATTAGTTATATTTTGCAAGTGTTAATTGAATTTAGTCAGTCGTAATTATTAACTTAACTTCATTGATGTGCTTTATTTACTCAAATTTAATCGTGTTAATTATTAAATTCAAATCAAATTTACAAGAAACAAGGTACATTAATAAATTCATGTGTTAAATAATTTGTTGAGTTATTCAGAAAATAATTTAAATTAAATAGTAAATTCTCGCGTAAATTAGAAAACTATAGTCAACGACTAATTTAAACAAAATATTCAAATCATTTAAATCAAAAAGAATTCGATCCCAGCGATCAATTCATACCATAACTTGATCCCACTGATCAAGAACTTGATCCCACTGATCAAGAATTTGATCCCAGCGATCAATTCATAACATTACTTGATCCCACTGATCAAGAATTCGATCCCAGCGATCAAATTCAATACTTGAACCTACTGGTTCTTTCAAAACATTCTAAAAACACAGTCAATTCTCTTCCGATTACAAACACACGATCCTTTCTGATCATAATCACATATTATATCTCTACTGAGAAATTAACGGTTGACGGTTAGCCTCAATAACCTAACGGTGGCTGAGATCAATTCTCATCCCTCATTGCACATTTGTGCAATTATTATATACATTCATATCAACACACATATTCATTCACATATCTCTCAACTGTAACAACTTCGAGGAGTTTTTCTCTAGCAATTGCTAGAGTTTTCTCCTCTTGGGGAATAAATTGATCACAATTATTCACCCCAACACCGAGTCTTTTATTTTAAACAGATAGATCCTGAACCAATTCCTAACTAATCAACTACATATAGAAGAATTATGGAAATTCTCCTTAGTGGAGAGTTTGCGACAATACATATTTTAAAAGTTTTAATAGTTTGTAATACTTATTTAATAAGTTATTTTAATAATTTATTTTATTTAAAAATCTATAAAACTTGTGGAATTTGTCACTATAATAATATATGTTTTAACAATTTTAATATTTTTTTTTAACGTTTGTAATGTGTAACTTCTTGAATATTTAATATAAATAAACTTGTTATAAATTAGAAATATATTTCCATGAAATTATTATTACATTTAATTATAAATTCGTGTTTTCTCCAATATATTTAAAATACATCACGAGTAAACTGGATCATTGTCAATTTTCACTATTTAAAAATTTTGAAGCTGGCTTTGAAGTTCTTTTTTCTAACGAGAGGTAATTAATAATAATTTTAAAAAATTTAATTAATTTTTACTATATAAAGTTACAATTCTAATTTCAAATTGAAATAATATTATAACTTAATAATTATTACAATTATAGTTTGATTAAAAAAAAAAAACGCGTAATAATTTAAATAAAATATTTTATTTTGTTACAATTAAACTTGAGAAAATGTGCGGGTAGATAATTTCATTTAGTAAATTTTTTACAATTTTAAAATTCATTTGAACACACAGTACTGTATAATATAATTTTTTAACTTTATAAAGAAAAGACTAACTAAAAATAATAATCTTTTATTTATTTATTATAATATAGGGTCGTTGAATATAATTAAATACATTTTTTTAATTGATATAGCTCCTCTCAAAGTAGATTAGTTTTTCTCACCTTCGAATCTTTATCTAAAACTGTAAAACTGCTACAGGAGTTACCATTATAAACCTATCTTACCAACAAAAAAAATAAAATTTCTACAGTCGATATCAGTTCTGTAATATGTTACAAAGTATACTCGAGCTATACTCGTGGTGCTGCGAACTCATGACGGAAAGAAATATGGGTATGGCGCAAATTACCCAATGAAAATAGTGTAAAATAAAAAGTTAAGTTGGCAACATGAAAATAAAATTAATTCGAAGTAACATTCTTACCATCCGTCGAAAAAATGAAACCCTGTAACCTCACAATCTCATAATTTTCAAATGCATTAGTAGTTAGATGTTTAAATCGTTAAAATCATTAGAATTATTGCAAAGACCTCCTTGAAACTAAAATTCAAAATTCTGGGCAATATGAATTCTTCAAATTACCCAATGTGTTAATTTTATGAAGCTTTTTCAATTCTGGGCAATATGAATGCTCCAAATTACCCAATGTATTAATTTTATGAAGCTTTTTCAATTCTGGGCAATATGAATGCTCCAAATTACCCAATGTATTAATTTTATGAAGCTTTTTCAATTCTGGGCAATATGAATGCTCCAAATTACCCAACTTATTAATTTTTTTAAACTGTTTAAATTCTGGGCAATATGAATGCTCCAAATTACCGTGTATCTAAAGTAAATTTTCTAAAATTAATAAAATTTTATAATTAATAACTCTAATAAAGTTATATTTCTATCGCGTCAAGTATTTAATAATTGTTTAATTAGAAACTTAAATAATATTTGATCCAAACAAAAAATGATTTGCTCTGAAAAAACGCGCAAAACTACTGCACACACAGCAATGCACACGCACGATATTTATTTTCAATTAAACACGGCCATAATTATAATTAAAAAAATAAGATTTAAAAATTTTATTGTTAAGAAATAAGTTTTTATATAATGATAAAGTGAACGACTCATTCACAAATAATACAAATTTCTAAATTAGAGAGTAAGGCACGGTAAATTGAACCGGGTAGTCGTAAACTGGCTGTTGAACACTGACAAAACTATCATCTGCAATTTTTATTAGCTTGTCTGCATCAGCTTGAGAAACAGCATGTAATCCATAGTAGTTGGTGTGATTGGTAGTTCCATTGATGATGCCCCAAAACACAAACTCTTTTTTTTTCTTAGACAACTGTAACGTTTTCGGATCTGTAATAATAAAAACAAAGTTTCAACACAGAAAATATAATTTAATAACAGAACAGATATTAAAATCGCGTTTATATCATGAGTAATTAGAGAGACTATGTTTACAAAATTTTTGAACTAAATTAACTTGAAAATGCTCTAATATGAATTTTTAGCATATAATAGAATTGAAATTAGTTTTGTAAAGAAATTGTCGAAAAAATATAATTCCTGACTGTTTATTTGTTAAAAGACAGAGGCTTCCGCGAGATTTACATTTTTACTGAGAGAAAAATTCAAGTTCAGGATCAGATTTATGTTAGTTAGATAAAAATGTGGGATTAATGTTTAGTAAAAATACCTTCAACAGTTGTATCCTGTCCAATAAGGTGGCCAACATTTTCAAAAAATGTTGGAACCGTAATTTCTCCATTTTTCATTTGTAACCAGTTGTTCTGTAATTTGTTAACTCGCTCAGTAGGTGTTAAATTTTTTCAAAGTGAACATTTTTATTTTTAGCATAGAAATCGCCCGCGTTTGACTCTTCATTTGAAACTGAATAAGTACGCCTAAATATAAATTTTATTATTGTAAATAGCCGTAATTATATAATAGATTTTTTTTTAATAAATAGGTTATTGATTTACAAAATCCGTACTTACGAGTAAAAAAATAGGCGACAATTTTTTTTTAATCCCAATAACTTATTGATCGACTTGTTGATCGATTCTGAGGGTTGTTGGTTCGTAAAGAATCTTTACCCGCAACTGAGAGATTCACTGGCCCTATTGTTGCCAGCCAGTGGTTAAAAACATAAGCCATAAAATCATTTAATTTTAAGAACATAGATGGTGGGATAAGGAGCACAATGATTATGAATAAAGTGAGTATGTCGTCTGCAGAAGCTAAAGGAAGAGCCATTATCAATTTTTTTAAGCACAGAGCCTTGAAAGAGGATTTGGATAGAGGTGTAAGGCCATGCTTCTTCCAGTTCTTCTCAATTGCCTTAGAATAATAGAATACATGCATAGATAAGAGAGAATATAATAAAAAAAGGGTCATCATGATGACTTGTGCACAATACAAAAAAAGTTTGTTAACAAGCGAGTACAAAGGAAAGGTCGAAAAATTAGTAAATAAATGATTATTTAATATAACATAATAACTAACTTGTGTGTAGTGAAAAAAGCATCCAACCAATGAAGTATTGGGATATACTTCCTGGGCCGCATTCCGTAATCCAGTTTCCCAATCTGAAATTACAAATTTTGGTCTCCAATCCGGTATAATAGAATTTTTAACCTCTGTAAGTACACTTTTATACGTGGTTTCTTTTTTGTTAGGTATCAGTACGTAAATGGCAGGAAAAATCTAGTTATATAAAAAATCGAACTGATCAATGCAAAATATTTTTAACTATTGTCTCATTTTTTTTCGCTTATCTAAATAAAATAAAAAAGTGTACTTACCTTCCCATCAATATCGCTTGAAATAATGAGATGTTGATACGGCTGGAGGTGTTGACGCTTGAACTTCGGCGTAAACCGAAAAGTCCCGTCGATATTTATCTGAGAGCCATCAAAATAATTGAGAAACTCCACATTGTAAAAAGCTAAGCATTGGTTAAAAGCATTTCCAAAATTTAGGGCCATTATTTGGTAGGAAGCCTTGGCACCTTGCTCATTTACGAGAGTATATTTTAAATACTCTCTCCCTCTAGGAGAAGTCACAAACTCAGTAAAAGCTAAAAAGCTTACTGGGTTACGTGGTTGATTTACCCTAAAATCACGACCCATTTGACTTCGCACTGTTTTAAAAGGAATTTCTTGAGCTGCCACAGGATGTCTATAAAATGAAATGATTACAATTAAATTACAACGACCAAATATGATTTATTAAAAAAGTTACAAAAATTACGTCAAAAATTGTCAATGAGCTTTTTAAAAAAGGACTTACATCATGCACGTCTTAATTCTTTCAAAACTTCTGACAACCAATCACTAACCGATTAAACAAAAAGTTCAGTAGACTTCCGTCAATTAATTTTTTACAAAAAGACTAAACACATGACGTTTCCTTTACACGTCTTTATGATTTTTAATTCCCCGCCATAAACTTTAACAACCAATCACAGATCGAACGAGAAAGTTACAAGAATGACACCGACTTTTGTGCATTAACTTTAAAGAAAATTATAATTAACAAGGTAAAAAATACTTACTTCTCGATTAAATTGTCGTATTCATTAGATAGTTGACCAGCTAATGGCATTGTTTTAGCATGGACCTTAAGATCTACTTTAAGAGCATGAACTTCCAACAAATGCTCTTGCTTTGGACATGACCTTTTATGCTTTTTTAAGGGAATGATCGTTTCTGTATTGTCCGGATGCTTGATTAAACGAGCAGAACCTCGACATCCGTAACCAGGACTTTTTTTATTTGAACGCTGGTTGCATTTGATGTACCTAAAAGCATATTCAACAATAAGTAGCAAGCAAAATTTAAATAAAATGAAAAGAAAAAAAAGCGTAATACATACCAGCAATCTTGAGATGTTAAAGAATGAATGTTATAAGTGTGTCCATTAAAATTTTTGTATTCGCAGCTCGTATTTTCCGTTGGAAAGCCATGGTGATACTGACGCTAAATCGTTAATTGTTTCATACCTACCTTTTTCGTTAGCGCGATGATGTTTTGTTTAAAACAAATGAATATATCCGTATATGGAGCTTGTCTTGGGTAATTTGGAGCATTCGTATTGCCCAGAATTTAAAAACTTTAAAAAAAATTAATAAGTTGGGTAATTTGGAGCATTCATATTGCCCAGAATTGAAAAAGCTTCATAAAATTAACACATTGGGTAATTTGAAGCATTCATATTGCCCAGAATTTTGAATTTTAGTTTCAAGGAGGTCTTTGCAATAATTCTAATGATTTTAACGATTCAAACATCTAACTACTAATGCATTTGAAAATTATGAGATTGTGAGGTTACAGGGTTTCATTTTTTCGACGGATGGTAAGAATGTTACTTCGAATTAATTTTATTTTCATGTTGCCAACTTAACTTTTTATTTTACACTATTTTCATTGGGTAATTTGCGCCATACCCAGAAATATGTGTGTACTAAAAATGCACCGTAATGAAATATGTTGGCAACATTTCATAGTTGGCTTGAAATAGTCGTGCATCAATATGTCCCTAGATGAAATTCATACAAATGTAAAGTCTGAGTCGTTCATAAACAGAGTAACTTGAAATATATACGCTCCAATTGAAACAAGAAATATAATATTTCTAAAATAATATTGACTGGTAATTTATAATGACAGATATAAAATGATAGAGCAATAATCCAGATAAGGAGTAATTATTATGTGGCAGAATAATATGTCAATTCAAATAGTTTTTGGTATTAAGTTGCTAAAATATAAACTTTGTTGGTAGTATTGTTGTATAGATTCAGCAGTCGTGTGTATTAAAATTGAACTGTATACAAATTTAACTAACTTAAAATCTGCCTGCCTCAAAATATCATCTGTACTAAGTATGACTGTATTGAATAGTATTTGCTTCAAAATTGTAGAGGGAACAATCTGTCCCTGATACGTTTTTTGACTGAAAGAAACTAGGTTTTCGGATAAATCGATGTTACCCCACTATCCAATGGGATTAACCTCTGATTATGATTGTTCATGTACAAAAAACCTTTGTTCCAACTTCAAATTGTTTATTTATAGTTTAATTAACATTTTTAATAAGCTGAATATTTGTATTCTAAATATTTGCACTGCGCATGCATCAACTTTACGTTTAGACTTTCAGCGCGGACTTTTGAAAATTATAGTGACAAGCACATCTCATGTATAAAAAATTAAAAAATTTACGGGTGTAATTTTTTAGGAATTACCATTTAATTAATTCAAATAATTTAAAAAAAATTGTTAGACGTCAGCCAATATCAATGTCATTAAGTAAATAAATATTCATTTCATTCTAAATTTTTTAAAAATATCGAGAGAATTGTTAATCAATGCATGTACATTAAGAAGAAAAAGTTTTTGAAATCATGAATTTTTTATAAAATTTGTTGAAACGATTTGGACTGGAAAAATAACTTCCATACTAACAAAAATGTTAAGTATTTTAATGATCAATCAATAGTCATCATAATAATAATATTCATAATAATAATACTAATAGTAATAATAATAATAATAATAATATTTGTGAAAACAATAAAAATGGTAACAACGATAATAAGATAAATAAAATGGAAAAATTTTTTTTCTACCTAAGAGTTCGTCAGAATGTATAGTAATGAAATTTAAATTTGAGCGGGGAAATAAGAATACAATTCAGAAATTGTAGGCTTTAATCAATCGATTCTAATCTTCGCACGTTTTTGGAATGCATCGATATTTAATCTCCTTTGCAATTGCGCTAAAAAATGAGATTTTAATCAAATTTGGGTTATGTAAATCACTTAATAACAACAATAAGAATAATTGAAAGAGTATGATTGGATTATAATTATAACTTTGAAATTCAAATTATCGCACCTTTTCAAAATGTGATAATATTTATTCCTTTCGTACTTGCAATCATGCTGCGAAATAATATTTAAATAAAATTTTTGCAACATATAAATTGACATGTCTATATTATATTATTTTGTAACAGCATGATGAATAAGATATATGCATTAGATTACATTGTTATGATAACAATTAAATTATTGTTGGTAGATAATAACTATTTCTCAAAATTATGATTAGTACAAGTGTAATATAGAGAATATCGTTATTTAAAACTTCCGCTCAACCGCATCAACGCCACCTACAGGCAGCGACTTTAACACTATATCTGTACTATACTACAGCAGAATGGCAAGGTGATAGACTGTGTATACTATCGGAGAACTAAACGGTACCAACTTTAAGATAATAAATTCGATCTAAATTAGTAAACAAAATATCTGAATTTTAAGTGAATAAATTGTTGCAAGTATAAATAATTGATTAAAACGGTAAAATAAGTGATTAATTAATCTTGATGATAACAAATTAAGTTAAAAAAGTACCTCAGAATTAAAATAAAATTTTGTAACCCCGAAAAGCCGTTCTGCTTACAGTAAATAACATTCGGTAGTCTGGCGCTCCGTTTTGAACGGAACTTGGCGCCAAATTCTACCGAATTTGTTGATAAAATAAATCAAGTTGAAAATAGAGTGAGGTCATGTTGACATCTGACTCGAGAATAGAGGCACTGTAACTTTACGCCTACACGTTCACACACATTTTATTGTGTGATGTTGAACGTGTACTTGGCTTGAGGCACGACAGTGCCGCCGGATCATATTCTTAAGGTTTATAAGTATTAACTTTAAGACTTAAGACTTAACTAGGAATTCAAATTGCGTGCATACGCGCGCTCTCATCCTGAACAAATCAGGGTCCATGTTTTCGAGTTATTTCGATACTAAGCTAACTTCAATCAACCATCAATTTTAATATAAAGGATAATAATAATAATAATTATTATTATTATTATTATTATTATTATTATTATTATTATTATTATTATTGTTATTATTACTATTACTGTAATTTTTCTTTTATGTTTATTACAGGTATGAACTATACTATAAATTCTCCATAGTCGCGTATTGGTAGCAGTACTACCTTATAGTTGTACCTTATTTAACTACATTTTTATTTGAATACAGAAAAAATAAAAACATATTAACTATAATTACATTTTCAATAATTACGATCAATAAATCAATTTTTAACAATTATGAATTTTTACGAGCAGAAATTTTAAAAAACGTAAAGAGTTAGAAGAAAGTAATTTATTGGTAAGTAATGACAAGTTTTAATAAAATTTTCTAACCTGATATTTAATTTTAAAACAACAACAACTATCTCAGAAATTATGAATTTTTACAGCAAAATAAACGCAAGTACTTTAAAGTCGCAGAACTAACATCAAATAAAGTAGAAACTTCCGAATCAAATAATAATAACACTGACACAATTAATACGGTGGAAAACAAAAATTCCGAAGGATCCGTTGAAAATACTGTAGAGCATCAAAAGTTATCACGACCAGAAGTGATAAAACGACTAAGAGAGAGAAGTGAACCTATTTTACTATTTGGAGAATCAGAATTAGAATCCTTTCAACGTCTACGTAAGTGTGAAATTCTTCAACCTGAGGTTAACAAAGGATTCAGAAATGATTTCCAGGAAGCTATGGATCAAGTTGATCAAGCTTATTTAAATGAATTATTATCTTCGTCGAAGCCAACTAATGAATGTAATAAAGGAGACGTTAATATACCTGATGAACAAGTTACCTACGAAGATATAGAAAAAATGTCCGTGAAATTAAATCGAGGCGATCGTGATTTTGACATGAGTGTAATTACACAATTTCTGCAATTCTTGGTTCTCATGTGGGGTATGCAATTAAATAGTCGCAGTGCTGCTGAAAAAATGAGCACCAAAGGAAAAATGGCCAGTGCAACCTATGCACAGACAAGAGAATATTTGAAGCCCTTGTTGAGAAAGTTAAAAAATAAATCACTACCAGAAGACATCACTGACAGTCTTACGGAAATTGTTAAACATCTTCTAGAGCGCAATTATATTTTGGTAAGTTTTCACTGTAAATTAAAATTAATTCATAGTATTTACATTGATATATAAGATAATAACGAAGACATGACTTCTTACACAGAAGTTGATAAAAATAATTAAATTAAAAAAAGGTATTTGATAATTATTTTGGAGTGGGGTCCACTTTTTTAAGAATAAAATAACAAAAAATAAAAATTTTCGAATATTTTTTCCGTCAAATTATTTTATTTTAGAAGAAAAGGCAAAAATTATGTAATTTTTCAGAAAAGTTTGAAATATTTTTATTGAGTTGAAATATTTTCGACCCATAGAAT
The DNA here is from genome assembly GCF_013202065.1 of Cotesia typhae. NCBI lineage: Eukaryota > Metazoa > Arthropoda > Insecta > Hymenoptera > Braconidae > Cotesia > Cotesia typhae. The sequence goes on along the minus strand of NW_027423780.1, from coordinate 2,358,244 downwards.
TTTTACAGGAGCTTTGTTTGGATACTTCAGGGCCAAATTTTGAAATTTCAGCGGAAATGTTCAAATAAAGCTCCTGTTAAAAATTCTCTGAAATCAAATAAATCCATTACGCTCAAAATATGTCAGAAAATGCTTAAACACAACTCCTATTAAAAGCGGAACCCAAAATTCGAATTTTAAGAGGTCCACCACGGAAATTACATTTCGACACACCCTATTGAATATATATTTTTTATAAATGTTAGTTAATAATTCACAAAATAAGAACATAATTGAAACACGAATTTTCGATGATGGAGTAAATTGAAAGCAATAATCATTTTTGTATGGACATTAACAAAAATAAACACATCAACTAATTTTTCGTTTATTAATTTAGGCAAGTGATGCGTATCTTCAAATGGCAATTGGCAACTCTCCGTGGCCCATTGGTGTTACTATGGTTGGTATCCACGCACGTACGGGAAGAGAAAAAGATTTTTTCAAAAATGTAGCCCACGTAATGAATGATGAAACACAAAGAAAATACATACAAGCGCTAAAAAGATTGATGACTAAATGCCAAGAATATTATCCAACAGATCCTTCACGATGTGTCGAATACACTAAAGTATAAGTTTATTTAATAATTTATTGGTTTGGATTCTGATAAGATGGATATAAGTGGAATGTATCACTCTAATTGTGAACAATATGAGTATTTTTTATAATAATTTAAATTACTGTAAATAATTTTCATTCGTTTAAATAATTATACGAACTCGTTGATAATAAATAATAATTAATTTAAATTTTGGATAGAGCATGAACTTAAACAAATATATTAAGTTAAAAATACTTTATTCATAGTTATTATGATTGTATAATAAATACAATAGCAGTCAGTAGCAAATATACATTAGAGAAAAGTTCTAATTGTATGTAAACATGTAACAAATTTAAATGCTGCATTAGACATGCTTTTAAATAACTGATAAAAATTTTTCGTAAAAATATAAAAAATGATCCCTAAGCTCCAAGCTCCTTAGATCTTTTACTGCTGCATCAACTGCATTCATTAATGATGCTCTTACTGCTCCAGTTTCTAAAGCATGCATTCCTGTAATAGTTGTACCACCTGGTGAACAAACTTCATCTTTAAGCTGTCCTGGATGTTTCTCCGTTTGTAATACCATTTTGCCGGCACCAACTAATACTTGTGCGGCAAATTTAGTTGCTAGTGCACGAGGTAAACCAGTTTTCACTGCTCCATCAGCTAATCCTTCCACCATAAGGTAAGCCTGAATTTTTAATTTTATTTTGGTTGATAATTATATGATAACTTTATTTAATCTATGTGTTGAATTTTTTTAGTTAACTTACATAAGCTGGTCCTGACCCAGCCAAACCACCGGCTGAGTTAATCAAATTTTCCGGAATTTCTTCAATAATGCCTATTTGTGAAAGCATTTTAACTAATGGAAGTGCATCGCTTTCAGACACTTGGGCATTTCGAGAGTACACTTGAAAAATCAAAACCACGTTTTTATTGAATGAAACGTAATGAATAATAAAATAATAATTTCATATAAACAATTTTCGAAATACGTACCTGTTATGCCTTCTCCAATACTTAATGGTGTGTTTGGCATTGTTCTGATAATTTTCAAAGGTAATTGTTGTCCTAAATGTAGTTGAATTTCCTGAGAAAACAGCACGATTTAATTAACAAAATTGAGGAAGATAAAAACATTCAATGAAATAAAACTCACCTTTTCTAATGTATCAAGTGTAACACCAGCAAGAACTGATACAAATAATTTATTATTTAACATTAAATTACGTCCTTCAGAGGTTTTTTTTGCGTCTTCAATGGCCAAGACAAGTGATTGGGGTTTGATAGCTAAAAATATTATGTCACTGTTGATTATTATATCAGCATTATTCAACGTTGTATTGACAGGATTTTCTGAAGTCAATTGGTTCCAAGTTTGAAGTGTTTCTCTTGTTCGTGCTGATATCCATACATTTTTGGATTTAAAATATCTATTGATACAAATTAGTCAATTAATGAAATATTTTACACAAGCACTTAATTTTTTATGCTAAAATTCTTACTTCTTTTTATCAAAGCTAGTACTATAGCACGTGCCATGTTTCCACCACCAATGAATCCAACTTTTAATGATTGTAAATTTATTGTTTGCGTCATTTTTGAATTATCTTCTTGATCTGGTTGCCTAAAAAAATATGCCACAAAGTCAAGCAAATTATTCAATTTTGTTTCAAATATTAATAAATATCAATATTTACGTATAATCGAATTGTATTATCTAATAAATAAAATTAGCGTATTCTGATATAAAAAAATGTTACTCTTTCAAGGTACGGGATGAATTTGAACAACAAAAACGGATGCGAAGAAATCTTTATATAGTTGTATCGGAGAGAAAAAAAAGAGTGGGATTAAAATTACTGGTGGGGGTATGAAATTGGTGTCTTAATTGGGAAGAAAAAAATTTATTTAAAATCGCAAAGGGATAACTACATTAGTAGTAATTTTCATTTTTGAAGCTTTGAAAATTATTCTGAATTTTGTATTTCTTCAAAAACATTTTAGGGATAGTTTAAAATTTTCAAAATTGGAATGTATACATTTAAAATTTCAGGTTGACATTATTTTTATTTTTACATGATTCGCAAAATTTTTTTTTTTTTTTTTTAATTTAAAATTAGAAGTATTTTAGATATTTTTGAATGACCATAATACATTTTTGACGATTCTGGAAAATTGGGAAAATCTAGAATGACTTGAAAATTATTTAATCAAGCCAGTTTTAAAAGGATTTCAAGAAAGAAATAATTAACAGATTTCCAAAAATTTCATTTTATAATAAGTTCGAAAAAATTTTTAACTAATGTTAATTTAACATGTATTTTTCTTCAGAAATTTTAGATTATTTGATTTTTAAATTTATTTATGATGTGATTAGAAAAATAAAAATCTGAAAATAAATTTAGTACTATTCAGCCTTAAAACACAAAAAACTAACATATTTTCATAGGAAACTCGAAAAAAATAGTCGAATTGGCTATGTGAATTTAATTGTAATGCAAAAAGATTTGCTACTTGATTGGTCGATTTATCTCTTTTGTCGTATCTCTTTATTTAGCCTCTTATTTCAGTTCTAAATTTTTTTGTTGAGCTATTTTTGAAGAACCAAATTTAAATGTATAAAAAAAAAAAAAAACTGTTTTTTACCATAAAATAAAAATAAAATTTGAAGTGTTAAATACTATATATAGAATTGAATACAAGAGAATCAATAATACATTTATTATTTTTTTTGTGTTCAACGATAGAAGCATGCACGTTGAAAATTCCAGATAAGTTTATCTTAAGAAATTTAGCGCGCGTTATATTATTACTATATCCATTTGAAGCGAAAAATTTTTTATATTTATTGTGAAAAAAAAAATGTTTGTCAAAATCAGAAGAATTTATAACTTCAACTGTAGTGTAGTAAGGAAATAAAATTAATTTTTTATATCAATAAATATCAGATAAATTTTTAGAACTAAGTAGAAAAATGGATGCAATAAAATCATTACTGTACGAAAGCTTCAAATCGTTTGAATTTTATTTAAAAAAAATAACAATTTATATACATTATCTTTTTATATTGTGTTACTCGAGCTTCTTGTCACATTTACAACTCAAAAAAATCTTTTTAAACTTTTGTACTACTTCAATTTTTTTAATTTTATCATGAACAATAATTAAATTACGTTTTCAGTTTCATAGTAAAAATAACAAACAAGGACAATCATGCGCTACGCTAAAGTCAAATGAATACTAACTTTTTACTAAATTTATTCAAGACTTGAATAAAAAATTTTCAGCTGTGTCAATAATTTTATAATGCACGATGAATTTCTCTTATTCGTTCCCGATATATGTTAGGCATTTATTACAAAAATTTGTCAAATGTAAATTAGTTATTGTTTTGACTTCACCATTTTTCTTAATTATATGTAAGTACATCGTCAGCCGTGTCAATAGAAAATTTTAAAAATTTATAATTTCTGACAGATTCAATGATGACCTTTATTTTTTACAAAATTGTATAATTTGTTTTAAGTCGAGGAATATTTTTCAACATTTATTATCATATCTAATTCAATTACAAAGTTATTATAATTTTTATTAAAAAAAAAAATGATTAAAATTCACAAGCATCTGATAATTATTTGTGCTATTTTTTTTAAAAGATAAATAATTTAAAAATTCATCCTGAAACTATTTAAGCCACAATTTTTACGGCTTTTTTATCCGTTAATTTTGGCTCTAATCAGTATTTTGTGGTTTGGATGGTTTCCGAGTTATCGATGATACTACTGCGTGGTAACTTATTTATTATATTATAGGTAGAAGTAAAAAAAAAAAAAAATAAAACTTATAACTATACGCGCAATTTTATAAAATATGTTTCTTATAATAGTTACTCCGTTAAAGAAAAGAAAAAAAAAACAAACATCTACTAATTTCAAATCATCAAAAAAACACTGTTTTCTCAAATAAGCCTCTACCTAAATTACTTAAATATATTAATAAATTGATTTTTAATCATTAATTACTTTCTACAATTATCCAAGATTTTAATTTTAGGGGAAAAATAAATACGTACTTCGTTAAGTTAATGAAATTTTGAAAATAAAAATTTTCATGTATTACATATCATTAAAAATTATACAAAGATTTTGTTTTGTTTACTAGTCTCCATTTTTAAATGTAACTTTAGACATATACACATTTGTGTATTTTTACCACGAAGCCTAGATAGAAGGAGAACGATCGCTATAGGTTTCCTCGCCGTATATGTGTCCTCAAAAATGAGGCAATATCGGGTACAATAATTCTCCACAAGGGCGGCGATACTGTTCGGGAGTTCAGATTTTTATATATGTGTTTTGTAAACACAAGTAGTGTTGTATAATATTTATTCTGTTATTAGTTATAAATAAAAGTGAAATATGGTTAAATATTGTACTGTGGTGAGTTGTGCGAATAGCAAAAACAATAAAAAAGTAAAAAAGAATTACAACTACAGAAAAATTCTATGTTTACAGTACCTAAAGTAAGTATAACCTTAAAGCTTTAATTTACTCCGTGTAAAAATATTAATTTGATAATTAAGTAATGTTATTTATTAATTTTCATTCAATTAAACTATATTAAAAATCCAAATAAATATTTAAAAATCGTATGATGCATAAAGTTATAAAAATAATTAATTCCTCTGAAAACGTAAATAGCAGATGTCTTTGAATTTTGTTATGGAAAAAATATTCATGTATAAAAAGAAGCTAAAAAAATTTTAAATCTCTACTTTTTCCGCTTTTCAAAAAAATTGGAAGTTCATAACTTCTAGTACCCAGTTGTCAGTCATTTCTCCATTTATTTTGTATATCAATTTTAGTTATAAATAATTTCATACAATGAAGCTTACATATATTGAACTAATTGAAAAATTTACATACTTTCTGTAGGATCCTGAGATAGTCCGAAATTGGAGTCAAATATTAGAACAAGATTTAGATTTTAGTTCATTCATTTGTGATAAGCATTTTGATGAGGAATATATTTTAAGGAAAGATGTGATAAATATCCCTGGTCAAGAACCGTACGTATCTGAGAGGAAAAAATAACTCTCAAACCTGGTGCTATTCCTACATTATTTAAAAATATCAACGAGACGTCACCTTTAATTAATGTGCCACTTGATGAAACTGTAAATGTGAGAGCTGCTGTTAAAATTTTATTAATTTTAATTTCAAATAATTACTATCATGTAATAATTTCAAATGTCATTGAATTTCTTATTTTACAGAAAATTATTGTAGATCTCACAGATGGACGTCAGTTTATTGAAAGTCAGGACTTAGTGGAAGTTGATCAGGTTTTTTTTTTATTTTTATTATTTTTACGATTCAATAAAACTATAATGAAAAAAAAGGGCTAAACTAAAGAAATTTTTTAACAGATTTCAGTTGATTTACAAATTGATAATTACGTTGTAGAAGCAAATAATATTGTGCAGGTAGGACTAGAAAATTTCATTATATATTATATAGGGTGATGATAATTGACCTGGGAACTTTAAGATATTTGGATAATAATAATTCTAAAATTTCTTCGGTATTTATAATGTTTTCACATTTTTCTAGAACGCACGTATTGATTCGGAGTCATCCAAGTTAAATACTCAATTCTCTATTCATGAATTGGTAAGATCTTTGGAAACTTCTAAGTTACCTAAAAAATGGAGCTGGGTTGAGGATCATTTTGATTCCCCTGCTGTCATTCTTTGCCATTTAGATTATAAATCATACGATGTTAAGTTTCGTGTTAAAGTAGATAAAGCTCTGAATATAACAGTAAGAATTTTTTTTATTCGTTGACAATTTTTAGAGAAGGAAATTAATTATTTATTTTTTATAGGTAACGAATGCGAAGAGTAATCAATCAGTGAAAAGTGATTTTATTATATCCAATATAAAGGAATTTTGGAAATTTCTTGAAATATTGGAGATATCACAAATATGTAATGGTAGTGGATTTGACAACCAAAAGTACGTATTATTAAATACAGTCTTGGGCTAATGTTGTTTTTAATGATATACGTTCTATTCGTTTGAAACTACGATACTCATATTGTGATAGGTCATCGGAAGCTTGTACAGTTTTTTTGACAGTTGATGAACAGTATAAAAACAAGCAGGAATATACCGGTGTGACGAATGTAGGCAACTTAGGAAAAAATTACGTAACCAATTATATAGACCTAAAATAGATGCCGATGATCAGAATAAGAAAATGAAACTGGAGCTAAACAATGTGAAGAAGAAATGTACTAGGTTAATTAATAAGGTTTGTTTCTTTTTTACTTAACATACGCCTGCAATCGTTAATTATAATTTCTAAATATAGACATCTCATTGATTATTTAGAGTGTTCGGTTAAAGGAAACAATTGAAGAAGAAAAGCAAAAGTGTGCTAATGCTTCTGAAAGTGCTATTGAAAATGAAATATTACTTATGCCACCAATACAACAGGAAACAGTTAGAGCGTGTTTTGCTGCTGCTAAAGTCAAAAATTCTAGGCAAAGAAGATACACTATTGAGTGGGTATACGAGTGTCTTTTATTAAGAATAAAAAGTGCGGCGGTTTATGAACGACTTAGATCTCGACAAATCTTACCCTCCCGTGTAAAGATACCCTGCAGAAATACATTCAAAAGTTAGATAGCTCATTCGGTTTTTCTGATGCTCTCTTTGAAACCCTTAAACTTAAAGGCTCTAGAATGGAAGTTAACTTGAAAAGGGGTATTTTTATTTCATTGTTTGTAAACGTGTTGCAGCAGATCGTAGAATTAACAATCGTTAAAAACGTACTTCCTAACTTACAACTAACCACACTATAGCTTTTTAATAATAAAACTTTGGTGCTGTAGTTATATTCGTTTTTAACTCGTTCTATTTTGCTATAATTTGCTACTCTGCTTTATTTCAAAATCTATTCTTTCTGCTTCTTTTTAGTTTTCTCATGAGCTTTCTTAATACTTACAATGATAAAAAAATTAACATGACTCAAGAGCCAATTTCTTGAACCAAGAAAACCATTTTGAAGAAAATGATTTTCTTGAGTCAAGAGAATAAATTATTGAGACAAAATAGTTTACTTAAATCAAGAATAATTTCTTGACTCAAGAATTTATTCTCTTCGCTCAAGAAAATCATTTTCTTCAAAATGGTATTCTTGGTTGAAGATTTTAGCTTTTGAGTCAAGTTAATTTTTTTATCAGTGTACAATATCATAACACGAATTATACATATACTGATGAAAAATATTTTTCCCATTCACTAGGCACTTTACTTCTTGATGAAGTAGCTCTAAGCGAGTGTGTAAAATTAAATCAACGAACAATGAAGTTAGATGGTTTTGTTGATTTAGGTTCTCATACGCCAGAAAAGTATCTTAACACCAGAGCTGATCACGCTTTAGTATTTATGTTTCAACCCTTTGAAGGTGATTGGGTACAAGTGATAGGCTGTTTTCTGAGTCGAAGTGCGACTGTCAGTGACATATTACACAAATTAATAATTGAATGTGTATTACTTCTGGAAAACGCTGGATTTAAAGTTGATGCAGTAACTTGTGATGGAGCTCAATGGAATCGAGGCGCGTGGAAGTTATTTGGCATCGAAGATTATAAATTCAGCTGTCAACATCCACATGATTCAAGTCGGCGTTTATGGTTCATCTCAGATTTTTCTCATTTACTTAAAAATTTCAGAAATAAAATCATGGAATCACCATCATTTTGGGTAAATTTTTGATGAAAATTACTAGATGTCAATTTAATTGTTAGATATTAGCTTGCTTAACCACTATTTATAGACTCCAGATGGTTATGTTTATCGGAAGCATTGGGAGGCTCTTTTAAAAGTACGAAAATAGTTTCAAGGCTAATTTATCTGTAACGTACAGATTGACACCCGGGCACATAAAACCTGAACAATTCCAAAAAATGAATGTACTTTTGGCAATTGAGGTAAATTAATTTATACTCATGATAGTTAGTTTTTGGCGTAACAAGTTTACTTGTAGTTGTTTTCAAAACGATTAAGAGTGGCTATGGAGCTTTTTGAAGAGAAATGTCCAGAATTAAAAGGTTGTAAATCCACAATTGTTTTTATGGAGAGAGTTGACCGTCTTATAACAGCCATGACTTCAAGAACTCCACGGAATGCTTTACGCCCAGATATTTCATGTAAAATGAGACAGGTATCTTACATATTTTATATAAAAATATTATTCTGTTCAAATATTTTGTAGTGACGTATCAAAGCCTGGACAGGCTGTCCACAAACAATGTTTCACTAATCAAAGTGATAATAAAATTAGAGTTCAATCCATTACTGATGATTAACATGACTAGAGTAAGTAAGTCAATTAAAAATACTAAAGACTTGAATAACAAGTCTTATAATCAATCTATTAACTGATCTGAATATTTTGCCTGCTTTTTATTTCGCATCAATTACATAGTGCATTTGATTGTATCACTTATGTAACATAAACTACGATTGGAAAGGTGTGATTTGTATGCGTTGTATTTTTATAAAATTTCTCTAAATGTCAAAACAAAAATATTTGTATGTATGTTTATTCATATTCGTAACAAATTAGATGAACTGAGTAACAGGTCCTCTGATAGTTGTATTGACTAACGTAAGCATCCTACCTGTTTTTTATAACGTGTCTCTAGCACAATGCATCTGGTTGTATCATTTTCATCGTATTAACTGTAATGTAGAAGGGGTGTGGTCTTCATACAATATTTTTTTGTTGAGTTTGTTTTTGTTGAATCAATGACATTTTTTTCCATCTATTGCCTTTTTCCATACTTACCGTTGATTACAAAAAAAAAAGAATATAAATACGTTAATTTATTTTCTGTGATTTAACAAAACCGTTTACTCTTATTTACTCAAGCTTTCTTTTCGGTAGGCTATCGTTGAGTTTATTCAATACCTTCGAGAGTGGGAACAAAAGTCAATTGAAGAAAAAGAAAAATATAAATATTTGAAAAAGCATTTAGATGAAGACCAGCTACCTGGGAAATTTGATTTCGCAATTACTTCAAGTACACTAAGTGGGTTAAAAATTTCGCTTGGAGCAACTCTAGAACTAGTAGAATTTTTACACACTGAATGTAATTATGATTATCTAATGACTATACGTCTTACCCAAGATGCATTGGAGGTAATGACTTTGAACTTAATATTTATTTTCTCTTTTTCTTTCGAACTATTTCTTAGCCGTTAGTTGAGGTATGTACTAACTAAATTCTTATTTTCAGAAATTTTTGGGATTATGCGAAGTGCCTGCGGATGTAACGATCATCCAGACGTTATGTTATTTGGTCAAGTTTATCGTTTGCTTTGTTCTTATTCTTTGGCGACTCCACCAAAAGGTTCGAATGTTACTGCTGGGGAACTATTGCAATCCTTGATGCAGACAAAAGATTCCTTGGCTTTAGCTTCTACTCCTAAAAACGAATGGCTGAAAAAACTTGATGATATTGTAGAAGAGGGTATTTGTGACATTTCTGAAGAACGAAGTGATAATGGTACTGGTGAGGATGAAAATGTATCTAAAAATCACCTAGAAGATGATTCCATGTTTACTGGACAAGTTTATGTTGATCGTAGACCATTCGAAAGTCTTGTTGATACGACAGATGATGATGATGAAGATCAAACTGACCAAATCCACGAAGTTCATAGTCGAAAGCCGTTTGAAAGCTTGGTTGATGATAGTGATGACGAGGACAATAATATCAATAACAACAACAACAATGATAATAAGGACGAATATGAATACCATCCAGATCAGGAATACACCGTGGCGTTTCAAGATCCTCATCATGATCATGATTACGATGTCGTGAAATCGAGTGATGAAATTGTCGCGTACATTGCTGGCTACATGGTAAGAAAGACCAGTCGCTATACAAAATGTTTCATGTGTATTGAGACATTACAATCGGCTAATAAAGCAGCAAGTGGTAGAGATAAATTTATTGAGTTAATGAGTGACGGTGGATTGATCTTCCCTAGCGAAAATCTATTTTTACTTATTAAAAGTCTTGAGGAAGACGTACTAACTATTGTCGGCACAAAAACTATCAAGTGCAATACGATGCATCAAATTCTTGATAGAATATCGTTAAGAAAGTCTCTTCCTACACTTGGGTGCCCTGATCACTCTAAACAGTTGATAATGAAAATAATTAATTATTTTATAGCTATGCGGGGAAATTTTTGGCTAAATTGTTTAACAAAAACCTAAATCAACGAAAGTTATTAACAAGAAAATATCGTAAAACTGCAAAGTTAATGTAATTAATCAATATTATGTTATTTTATTATTTTTCTAATGTTTATCTCAAAAATAAAATATAGATCATTTTATAAGTCGTATTTTTTCGCTATTATTCAACTATTTTATTATTTTACGTTAATTAATCGATTTATATCCTTACAGCTCATCAGGTAATCTACAATTATACATTTTTCAGCTTCTTTTAATTATCAATTTAATTTTTAGATGATTTTTTAACTTAACTGCTGAATTAAAAATCTTATTAATTCCATTTTGATCATTTATCATTTTATTTCATGAGTAAATAGGTTGATTTTTTTATATTTTTTAGTGTCATTCTTTTCAATATTTAATTTCCTGATATCATCATTTGTCATTCTATTTCCATTAGTTTAGAAATTATTATCTAATTAATAGATATAATTGTCAATTATTTCCGATTTAAATCAGTAATACATTTATTTAAAAATCTGAATTGTCTAACCGTTGCGCTCTCTAGCGGCAGTATAAATCATCTGATCATGCTTCATATCTGTAGACACATTCCTAACACTGCGATCGTTCTCCTTCTATCTAGGCTTCGTGATTAGGGATTGAGAGAGAACTGTAGAGGCAGCACTACTGCTGAAAGTGGAGCGCCCTGGTGTTATAAATATAAAGCTTAGTGATGTACACAATGTAATAATCAGTATTAGTTGACATTAAGAATGCAAAAAATAATTAAATTCGGGTTCTTGCCGGTCAAAAATACCCTTATTAGGGGTCAAAATGACATCAAGGGTAAAAATTATTTGAGTCAGGACACGTTTTAAACGTTGTGGAAACAGAAGATTTAAATAAACACTCAACCATAACCTGCTCAGTTGTCGCTCAAACCAAAGTTTCCGAGGTGTACAATATAAAAATTCATGTTAGTTACTAATTATTCTAACAATTATTTTATACAATATTAAAAATATGACAAATCTGGCTACATCGAAGCTTATTTAAAATTATTTTTAATGTTCATAAATTTACAAAATTTATAATTAAATATAAACCTAGTAAAAGTTTATGACATTAAAGTTAGCAGTCACTTAACCATTTTTTAATTTTTTTAATAAATAAATTTGTTCCAAAAATTATTTCTAAAAATTTTGATTTTTATTTTTTAATTTTCTAAACGTCAATTTTTTTCTCATGTTCTTTGATTTAATTTATTTATTCACAAAATTCTTAAAATTATAAGATATCTGCTAAATTAATTTTCATAAAAGTTTCGAAGTATAGAAGTAAATTTTATTCCAGTTTTTAATGAAATAAAAAAAACTTGACAGATTATTTATATTATTACTTATAATATTATTACTAGTATTATTAATTTTATTATTAATGATATTCATTTCACTTCGTAAATTTCGTTGTCGCAATCGTTCGAAACGTTCAAATGCTTGAGTAGATTTTTTGATATTTACTTTACCAGGAAAAATTGTTGGTATGTATGAAGGATGCCGAGGATGTTCTGACTTTTGATTATTAACAAAATGAGCACTACAAATCCGAGTATTTTGAGTTGGTTCCCAATCATTTGGATATTTCCTGAAAAAAATTATTTTAAATTTCATTTTTCCTTAGTACATTTTTATTTACTTTACAAAATAATCATTGTATAATTTAATATTCTATTTCATATTACTTGGCCTTTTAAATTTGATCGTGATTAATTTAATTTTTTCATTAAAATAATTTACTTACACATAGTTTTTCACTGCATTTATCCATTGTTGACGTTTAAGGGTTATCCACGCTGAGTTCAGAGTACTTGCAGGGAAACGATAAAATTTAACACTTGTATTTTGATTTTTGTTTTTATATGGCATATTGGAACAACCACGGATACAGCAAGAAACTTTTGACGAAGACATTATCAAAATTTATTTCAATTAGATTAAAAAAAAAATTTATTTAATAAATTTGTTATTGTTTTGTATAGCACTTGCCACCACTTTGCTTTACATTTTTCCCGGCAGGTGGCGTCAAGGTCATCTTTCTCAATCCCTTTTTTACTCTTGGTTTTTTTTTGTGGCTGATGCGTGTCATCAGTCATTATCATACTATAGTATAAAAACTAGAGTAGTGTAGAGCAAAATATGTAAATAAATAGACAGTAAGTTTGTCATTCTAGATTTTTGTAAAATATAAATATGAGAAAATTGGCCTATTCGTAAAATATTTTCATACATGTTATCACAATTAGTCTTAAGCTATTTTCAACGTTATTACCAATAATGGGAAATTGTTTAAGAATTATTATTAATAAAATAAGAAAAAAGCGTATTATCAAAAAGTAGGTTAAATTTAAGTTATTTACTTATCTTACAACTTTTATTTAATTTGAATAACTCAATTTTTTTTTTAATAAAGTTTCTTCTATACTAATTATAACAATGACTTGTAGGAATGTCGTATTATTGATGGCTGGATTAGATGATTCTGGAAAAACTTCAGTTCTTAATTTTATATCTAATGGTAAGTAAAGTTTTAAAAAATAAACAATTCAATTAATTAAAATTGTATAAAATAATTGATTAATTAAAATTTTTTTAATTAACACATTCATGTTTTCATAGACCTTGATGATAATGTTATGACAACTATGGGATTTAGAGTTGTCGCATTAAAACATAAATTTTATTCCATAAAAGTTTATGATGTTGGAGGTGCACCTCAAATAAGATCAATATGGAAGAGATATTACAGTGATGTAGGTTATGAAAATTATTTTTTAATATTGATTACTGTATAATAATATCTTATTGTATTGATACTAGTAATTGTAGTAATTACTACTTAATTTTTTAAATCATAATTCATATTCTTTCTTTTTTTCCTTTACGTCAACTCATATAGATACATGGTATAATATATGTGGTGGATGCTTCTAATCTATCTCGTTTAAATGAAAACAAATTAGTATTTGCTGAATTAATATCACATGAACATATTGCCGGAAAACCAATTTTATTGTGAGAGTTAATATTATATGCTATAAATACCTGTGTTGTAGATATTACATTTTTATTTTCATTTTATACATCTAAAGAAGTCACCACTCTAATTGCATTTCAATTAATATAATATTTGAATTACTAAACTTTTTTTTTAGTATGTGAAAAGAGTCTGATTTATGTTGCACTACACAAAGCACCAAAAATATTTAGTTAATATATTTTTTATTGAAACATTAATTTTTAGATTAGCTAATAAACAAGATATAAGTAGTGCTATTGATGAATTAGATCTTGTTGAAAATTTGGATATTGAACATGCTGCAAATTCGATGCGATGTCCAACGAGAGTTGAAACTTGTTCATGTATTATTACACAAGAATATTATAAACAAAATACCATGGGGATAGTTAATGGTTTTAAGTGAGTATTTATTCGTGTAAATTATAATTTTACTATTTAATACTCTATATTATTTTATTTTACACTAGAAAAACTAATTGTATTATTCTTACAGATGGTTATTAGATACAATATCTAAGAATTACGTGGAACTGAATAATCGAATAAAAGCTTCTCAATCAGTTATCGTGCCTATAAGTAACCATATACAAAAAAGACCATCGATATCGTCAATTACTCCGTCACATGCATCAATTCGATCTAATCCTTTTAAGCCAATAGGCGAATTAGTCAATTCAAGTTCGGAGAAAAATTTGTTGAACAAAAATGATCGTAAGTATCTTTTTGATGCTACATGAAATTAAAATTTTTTAATTTTTAGATTTTTTTGGGTTCAAATATTTTTCTTATCTAACAGCTAGCAAGCATTTTTTACAGGTCCACGAAAAATAACTTTTGAAACACAATATTACTTTTAAAGTACAAAAATGAATTGCGCTAAATCTTTTTGTCTGCTTTTTCGTTCAACAGTGAATTTTTCCTTAAAAACTTGTAACAGATCTAATCTCTAATTTTTCTTTCGGTTAAATTCACAATCAAACAAAGGAGCAAATAACTATTTGAACTATGAGAAAATTTTCTCAAAGTTTTTTAAGACTATTGCATAGAATTTTATTTAATATTGTTGAAAATTGTTCTTTGTATCAAATTTTTATGAAAAAAATGTCTGCGTTAAAAAGTTATAAACGCAGTAAAAATTTATAATCTGATGTATATTAGCTCAAAGTATTTTGTTCAAAGATACATTGACTATCTATTAATGTACGGGAAGTTATATCAAACAACTATGGTTAATTTTTCAGGTGTAAATCATAATAGCAGGAATGGATTTAAGGCAAAAAAATTTCTAGTGAAAAATAAGACCGCCCCTACACTTGAAGATGATATCAATAACACAGTCAACGATATAGAATATTTTCATGGTGAAATTGAAGACAGGGTTGCTTTTTTGCCATTAGATCCAATTAACTTGAAATCTCAAAATTTCAATAAAACCTTTATACCACAAATGCGACCTTTCACAGCTCCTGCTACATCCCAAAGGCCAGATGTGTTCGTGATGCCTAACTTACCGGGACAAGTGTTTCAGTAATAAAATTAAAAAAATAATAATAATAATAACTATATTTTTTAATCTTATTTGATATACGATTTTGTACCTGTATTTATTAATTAAAAATTCAAAAATCTTCCATAAAAATATAACTTTGAGTTGTGATTGTAAGCATATTATTTAATAGATCTCAAATTTTAAAAAATAATAAAAATATTGGGAATGGTTGTCTAATCAAAATATAATTTATTGTCTAAGTAAAAAATAATTTTAAAAAAAATCCATTGGTCATATACTTTCGATGTTTCAAAATTACTCTTGTACTGATAAGAAATTTTTTAGCTACAACATATTATACAAATTTTAATATATCTAGTGTAGATGCATTGAATGCAAATACATTGAAAAATTTGATCCATTTTAGAAAATGAAGTATTTTATGAAAAAAAAAAGTTCAACATCTTTATAGGAATCAAGACTTTTTTATAAGTAAATTTCCAAATCTAACGGGTTTTCTCCTCAGAAGACTGCATTGGATATGATAAATGCGAAAGAATTCATTTGATTTTTTTCGAGGCATTGTCAAAAATATAAAATCACAATATATTATACTTTTTATATACGACAATCACTTTGCTTTGGCCTTATCTTTTATAGAAACCATATTTTTTGATAAAAAGATGCTGTTGTCCGCTGCTGATGTACATAAGATCAATTATCTTTTAGATACAGGTAAAAACAAACTAGTTGTAGTATATATGCGTATAAATCGAAAGCTTTTTTGTCAATGGATTTTTAGGTAGATTTCATAGAAATCAATCTTTTGCATTGGTCCTCATGTTGGAATTTACTCGGAATTTTGTCGTAATATCTCTTCACTAGTCGAGTAAAGCTCAAAAATAACGTTAGTTAAAAAATTTATATATATATATATATATATATATATATATATATATATATATATATATATATAACGCAGGATGTTGCCGCGATTGTGTCTACAGTTCTTGACGGATCTAGATGAAATTTGTTACACATATTCTATGGATAATAACCTTGGATGAGTTCGAAGATGAGCGAAATCCATCAATAAGTTTAGAAATGGCAGCTCTTTAAAATTATCAAAATAGTGAAAATCACGTTTTCGGTGACTTCATTGATGTATAACTTTTGATTGAAAAGAGATGCCTAATTTGTGACAAATTCATGTGAAAGCTCATGAAATTACCTTTAATTTGACGTATATAACATTGACATTTTGACTATTTTTAGTTATTTTATCAAAGTTAAGAGTTCTATTGAACCATTTTCAGGCAATGTGTAGTGCAACCGACTTATGAATGTTGAGAATTCTCAACAGATCCTAGTGAAATTTAGTATGCAAATTCTTTACACAATTAGCTTGCATGAGCCTTAAAATGAGCGAAAACCTTCGTTTAGTTTTGAAATAGTAGCTCTTCAAAATTTATAATGCAATATCTATTTTGTTAAGTGGTAACGAAAATTTAATGAATTGTTTAAGAATTTTAGGAGCAGCTCATATGGTGATTAATCAAGAATTTATCAATAATTTACCAACCGGTATTAAAGAAACAATATCTATAAATCATATTATAACAGATGGAATATATGCAGAAATAGGTGATATGATCTTCATTTCAGCACTGTTACAACGATCAATAAATATATATACCGGAAATAAAAATTCGAGCATAAGAATAGCTCCGATAAAAATGAAAAGGAATTTCATCTTTATTGGGATTTGAAGATTCCACATTATACAGCTTTAATTCAAAATAATGAAAATAATTCCTTTCCTCCAATTGACACAATGATTCTTGATTTGAAAAATTTTATTTGTTTAAAATAAAAAAATTTCATCATACTAACATTATCTTCTCGTGATATAAGATTTTTCTGTAATTTCAAAAATCATTCCCATGTAAGTATGGACACTTTTTAAATCATCTTGCAACATGAAATGAAAATAAAATTAAAAGAAATTGAAAAAGCAAACGAAAATGTAAAATTGTTCAATAATTGTAACAAAAGTTAAAAGTTGAAAAAAAAATCAAAAAAGCAAACTATAATATCTATTATGAAAAAAAAAAAAATAAATATTCACACAATTATACTCTAACATATAATTATTTTTCATTTTCTTCTTTTACATAGTGAATACATAGTGAATACAGAGTGAATACAAATTGAATACATAGTGGACCCATAGTGAACACATAGAAAATTCAAGATCGATACAGAATGGAATCAACGTGAAGCCAAAGCGGAGCCAGATTGGTTATTCAGTGAAACTATAGTGGAGCCAGAATGAAACCAAAGTGGATACACAGTGGATTCACGATCGATACAGAATGAATTCATAGTGGACCCGAAGCGGGTCCAGATTGGTTATCGAGTGAGACCAGAGTGGATGCGGAGTGGAGCCAGAATAAAACCAAAGTGGCGTCGGAGTTGAATCAGAATGCAACCTGAATAAAATTCGATTGGAATCAAAATGGAATGAGAGTAGATAAAGAATAAAACCAGAGTAGAACCAAAGTGAATACAAATTGTTGCAGAGTGAACTTTAATTATTTTCTTAGCAAATCCTTTATGAATTTTGAGTTACTCCAAAGTATTTTTAGATTAAATCCAAAGAATTTTTAGAACGGACCTGTCATGTTTACACTTCAGTATACCTACTGTGAATTTATATCGATCTTGTTTCGTCTGATCAAAATACATATGGTTCAAAACGTTCGTATTGCTACATAATTTTTAGTAGATTTCATAAAAATCTAACTATTGCAGCCGTCCTCATGGCGCAACTTTTAAAAAATTTAGCCATTTTCTGACTCAGTTTTTCGAGCTGATTCAGAAAATGTAGTTTGTTCAAAAGTATATATATATATATATATATATATATATATATATATATATATATATATATATATATATATATATATATTGGTGGGTCAAAAAAATCGAATAATTTATTTTTGACTTTATACTCTGAAAAATAGGTTCGTAGACACCTAAAAAGAATTTTCTCCAAGTATAAGCTCTTAATTATAACGGAAGGTCCTCCGCTTTGCGGGTTTCTATTTTTTCGAATAATCAGATAAAAAATTTATATCTCGCTTCCAACTGCTTGGAAAAATATTCCGTGGCATAGATTTTGTGAGAAATTGAATGCTTTACAAAAAGGTCTCTTATGACTTTTTCAAAAACTCAACCGATTAAAAGATATTCATAGTTGAAGTTTGGCTATTTTAAGGAAAATATTCGTTTTTATTATGAATTTTATAAGTCGATGAAAAAAATTATTTCGGATTGCGGAACTCATGATTTTGTAGGAAATTTACTGCTCTACAAAAATGGTCTCTTATGATTTTTGATTAAGTGAAGCCGTTACGAGATATTCATCGTCAAACATTAACGAATATCAATATTTCCAGTTTTTGATCAATAATTCGATAAATTTTAATTTAAACTATGAGTTTCAGGAAAATTTACATAAATTTGAGTTTCGATCGATAAAGAAATGTTATAAACAATTTTTTTAATATTGTTTTCAGTCTTGAGCTTGTTTGATTGCATTAAAACAAGAAATTAGAGCATTTTTTCGACATATAGCCAATGATTAGTTTAATTTGAAGTGAATGACATATTTATTTGTCAAATTTAATATGAAAAGTATTGAATCAAGTGAGAAACAACCAGTATTTAACTTTTTTATAGATAAATTTTTTATTGAATTATCAATTGCAATATAATTGTCTATATTTTTAACATAACAGTACGCTATTACTATAAATAATTTCTTTTATTACAATTTGGGAATGTTTTTTGATGTTCTTTGACAACTTGCAATAAGTACTGGAATTGTTCTTCATTTTTGTCAAGCATTGATTATATTCACTGACTAATGCAACAGCTCGCTCTGCTGAATCATTGACAACTTTTAGTTGTTGAAAGTATTCTTTATTTTCGAGATAACTCTCATTAGTAGGCCATAATTCAACATCGACATCAAGAAAGTCATACGGTAGATCGAAGATTTTGAAAAGATTTAATGACTTTTTAGACACAAAGTCACTCAGAGTTCTCTGCGCCAATGAATTCAAATCTTTTTAGCAATTACAAATCTTTTAGCTTTAGAATCTGTACCTTCACGAGTATTAACAGCTTCAACAATACTTTTTTTACTTCTAATGGAACGCCATCGTCAAACAGTGATAAAATGGCAAGTTCATCGCTCAAATACCATAAGTGCGAAATCATTTTTTCACACGTAGCTGAAGAAATCAAAGGATTGATATGTTTGTACTCCAATAAATTTTTCATAAACTGCAAGTCATGATAAGCAGCAGTTGTTGCAGAAGTTGATGAAAACCAAGCTTTTAAATACAATGTGACTATAAAAATACAGAAATGACGAAGACCATGCAATTCTTTCTGAGAGAGTTTGAATTCATCTCTGAATAGATACATTTTCAAACTATAAATGGCCTTAGCCATCCATCTAGCATGATGAACAGCACCAGGACGTTTGAAAGAAATCTTTTCTTGAGGCATTTCTCCAAGGAAAATCAATGATAATTCCAATAATTCTTTATCTAACTTATTATAACATTTCTTTATCGATCGAAACTCAAATTTATGTAAATTTTCCTGAAACTCATAGTTTAAATTAAAATTTATCGAATTATTGATCAAAAACTGGAAATATTGATATTCGTTAATGTTTGACGATGAATATCTCGTAACGGCTTCACTTAATCAAAAAATCATAAGAGACCATTTTTGTAGAGCAGTAAATTTCCTACAAAATCATGAGTTCCGCAATCCGAAATAATTTTTTTCATCGACTTATAAAATTCATAATAAAAACGAATATTTTCCTTAAAATAGCCAAACTTCAACTATGAATATCTTTTAATCGGTTGAGTTTTTGAAAAAGTCATAAGAGACCTTTTTGTAAAGCATTCAATTTCTCACAAAATCTATGCCACGGAATATTTTTCCAAGCAGTTGGAAGCGAGATATAAATTTTTTTATCTGATTATTCGAAAAAATAGAAACCCGCAAAGCGGAGGACCTTCCCGTTATAATTAAGAGCTTATACTTGGAGAAAATTCTTTTTAGGTGTCTACGAACCTATTTTTCAGAGTATAAAATCAAAAATAAATTATTCGATTTTTTGACCCACCTAATATATATATATATATATATATATATATATATATATATATATATATATATATATATATATATATATATATATATATATATTGACCACGTCTAATCATATATAATCAGATTTACTTATGCATTATTATATATGATCATATATAATTATTTTTACTCATATATGTCTGATAAAAAAATGCTTTCGAGAATAACAAATTCATTTCATAAATACATAGAGAAATGGAATAGTACGGTAATGGTTCGTTACAATATTAGGATAATCAATTCATGACAATATTAAATAAAAAAATCGCAGGCGTATGGAGGGCTCGAACTCAAATCTTTTTAGCTGGAAGCCGTCTGGAACGCTGCTCACTCGTCCAAGTCACCAGCATTAATATTGAAAGACATAAATTTATTAGACTTTTAACAACAGAAAGTACTGGTTTTTATAAAAATTTTTGCAATTTCATCAAATTCCGGAATTCAATAGATTTTTGTAAAGATTAAAAACTTATTAAATTTGATAAAATTCGCAAAATACAATAAAATTACAAAAAAATTATGTCATTATTAAAAAAAATTAGAAAATAGTCACTGTCCAATAAATTTTTCGGTAATTATTGACAGGCTGTATGTCAGTATCAAAACAATCGTATTGCCAGTCTAAAAAAAAAACTTTTTAAGGTCCCAAGAGTATTATCGCAAGATGTTTTGATCATATATGTTTGATCAATCCAAACCTCATGTATAATCATATATGATCAGACAAAAATTTTTTTTCATCGTGTATACGATACTACTTGACGTACAAGTTCATAGAAATTGACGTGATAATTAATTTGGATATCTAAATCGAAACATTGTCAAGTTTGGTAACTAAATAAAATTGTGTAATATCGTTATAATATTCTGATCGTTTCATTTTGTTTATAATTATTGGACCTACTAATTCTTGAATTTCATTTTTTTCACTGGAAACCGACGAACGAAATGCTACTACGTTGGTCATCATTAATTTTTGACTTCTTTAAACCATAAAATTTGAAAGTAAAGTAACAATGAAAGTGAACTTTGAAGTATTACGACAAATTTATTTTTTACTTTAAATAAAAGTCATTGGAAAATTAATTTTTTTCAAATTGTATATTTTTTTCCTGTGATTTTTAATGCACAATTATAGACTGTATACATATAGTGAATAGGTTCATGTACGAAAAGCATTTTAAAAAACAGCTGTAGTAAAAACTATGTCATGATTGATATGTAATTTTTTTAAGAGAATTTAGGAGAAAAATTGAAGCATACATTTTTACCGACATATATATATTACGCATGACTTTATTTTCTTCACCAGATATATTATATATAGACATTTACAATTTTCTGAAACTTACGTTCTATATGATAGGAATTTTATATTTTCTATTTTTGATTTTAAATACAATTTTCGATGCTGATCAACTCATAATTGATATAATAAAGTTTTTATTAAAATAGTTTTAGTGTACGTAAGATTGGGAGAAATCTTTAAATTTGTCAAAGATGAGATGAATAACAACTTTGATTATAAAAACTGATTGAGAAGAATTAATTTTTAATACTCTTTAATCAACATTTTTAAATAGAGATGTGACTAAATAAACAAACTGTTAATGTTAATTAATATATTAATATATAT
The DNA here is from genome assembly GCF_013202065.1 of Cotesia typhae. Taxonomy (NCBI): domain Eukaryota; kingdom Metazoa; phylum Arthropoda; class Insecta; order Hymenoptera; family Braconidae; genus Cotesia; species Cotesia typhae. The sequence continues at coordinate 2,335,936 of NW_027423780.1, read as the reverse complement.
CATTGAAATTATAAAAGGATACGTTTTCCACTATGTAACATCTTATTATGTACATTTATATAATAAAGATGGAAAAACTTTAAGAAGTATATTAATAATTGATTAATTTTTTCCAATGAAGGTAATTTATTATTTATATTAAATTATTTACACATTCAGATCCCTATGAAGTTTTATCGGATCTGACTTTAGTTTTGCTGTAGTTTTATCTTAATTCATTTCGATTTTATCCGAACTTATTCTAAATTTACTGACAGTTTAATCTAATTTTTAATAACTCCATTGTGACTCATGCAAATTTCACGTTGACTTCACGCTAGTTTAAATCTGAATGAATTCTGATTTGATTATTATTTTACTCTGATTTCATTTTAATTTCATGTTGATTCCACTTTGAAGCCATCTTGATTTTATGTAAAATTCACTTTGATTCTAATCTGGTTCCATTCTGGTATCACTCTGGTTCCACTTCGGTTTCATTCTGGATTCACTTTGATTCCACTCTGGTTCCACTTTAATTACATTCTGAGTCCAATTTGATTCCACTCTAGTTCTAGTCTGGGTCCACTCTGGTTCCACTATAGTTTCATTCTGAGTCCAATCTGATTCCACTCTGGCTTTAGTCTGGGTGCACTCTGGTTTCATGCTGGAAAATAGGCACAAAACCACTCTGGAAACACTCTGGAACCATCATGATTCCATAATGTTTCCAGAATTTTTTCAGACTGATTTCAGAATGATTTGAAAGTCGCAAGGGAATGTATGGCATTGGTGACTGCCCTTTACATTTTTTTATTATAATAAGTAATTAAACGAATGGCTTTACTTGGATTTAATAAAAATTTATTTTATCAATTCAATCAATTCCTCCAAAAACCAAAATAATCAAATCATTGTTTTTATTATTATTTACCATAACAAATATTTGAAAATTATTCAAATCCTGTCAACATTGAACTACAAGATTCTTTCTTGACAATAAATGTAATCAATTATTTATTTATGATAAGCCATAACATTTGCTAATAAAAAGTTTGTATTTTTTTTTTTTTTCAAACGAGTAAATTGCTATTCTAACTTTTTAATTTGAAACCTCTCATTAGTTAGGTAAGAAAAAATTAAAGAAAAAATTTTTCTTTAAGGGGCAAAATGTTATAATTTTTGAAGATGTATAATATTCTCCATGATTTTTTTTAATTCAAAATAATATTTACTGATTTCGTCGCTAGAGAGCAGTTGGCTCGTTTAAAGTCGTGTTAAGTTGTGTGTCACACTGTCACATCATCCTACTAGCGTGTAGTATCAATTATTTTTCTCATGATAATTATTGACTTGGAAAATAATAGTCATATAAACTGGCTATTTCTGCAATTAATATTACTTGGATGAAAAAGTTTTATTTATTTTTTTTTTATTTAAAGTGCAATTTATTAGTTATTGATTATCAAATATATACATTGATCATTCCAAAATGACTACAAATACAGATGTCTATGACGATTTATTTCTGTAAGTTTTTTCACAAGATAACTCATTAATTATTAATATATTTGAATGTATTAAATCAGAGGATTAATTATATCCAATGATGAGGAATTTTTTAAATTCATATATTATTTTAAATTCATATATATAATATTTCTTACATCTAAATCTGAAAAAAATGTAATATTCAACATTTGATCGCTATTTTATTAATTTACAGATATACAACTAACGAAAAGTTTTACGTTGAAGCTGTAACTGCGAAGGTACTACTGATAGTTGATAGAGTAAATCAACATATATTTACTCAAGGTATTAGGAGAATAAATTTTATTATTTTACTTGTGTTAATCAAAAATAAATATAATGCACAACGATTTTCTATTTCTAGTTGGTACAGCTAATCAGATTTCACAGACAGCTATTAGACGAAGAATATGGGGTATTGTAGGAACAATAAAATTATTATCATGCCGATACTTAATAGTTATTACTGATGCCAAAAGAATTGGAACTATAGCAGGCCAACAGATATTTCAGATTACTGCGACGGATGTAATACCATACTCGAAATCAGATTTGCATTTAACCGATAAACAAATTGAAAACAATACAACATATTTAGAAATGATTAAATCTGTTCTAAATACTCCATATTTTTACTTTAGTTACACGTATGACCTTAGTCATACGATGCAAAGATTACACAATACGACTCCAGAATTTCTCCAGGTTTATAAACTTATATTTTTTATTAATTTAAAAATTTTATAGTCAAAACTGTTAAATTGTGGCTATGATTATATTTTTATTCAACTGATAAAACTATATTTTATATACAGATGCCACTACATGATCGAGCTGACTCTCGTTTTATATGGAACGCATATCTATTACAAGATTTATCATCCAGATCGGAACATTCAAAGTTTTGTTTGCCTATTATACATGGATGTATCCTTTTAAAAGTACAAAAAAAAAAAAAAGCCTCAATATATATATTCTTTAATTTTTTAATAACAGTCATTTCTTTGAACACTGTTGTTATAAATGGCATTCCTTTCAATTGGGGAATTGTATCACGGCGAAGTGTACATCGTGCTGGGACAAGATTATTTTCTCGTGGAATTGATACTAATGGTAATGTTTCAAATTATGTTGAAACTGAACAATTAATCGAAGTCAATGGAGATCGCAGTTCTTTTATTCAAACAAGGGGATCAATACCATTATTTTGGCGGCAAGAGCCAAATCTCAAATATAAACCCAAACCACAACTATGTTCTCATGAAAATCATCAAATTGCTGCTTCGAGACACTTAGATGCACAAATATTTCATTATGGCAAACAAATATTAGTCAACCTGGTACTTAATTAGTACTCTATTTATTTATTTTTGTACTAAATCTTTAATGATATTGTTATCTACTTTATTTTTTTTTATTAGATTGATCATCGTGGAGCAGAAAATGTGCTTGAAAAAGAATATCGCGCAGTTGTGTCAAGAATTGGCAATCAGAATGTACGTTATGAGGCATTTGATTTTCACGCAGAGTGCAGGCACATGCGCTGGGATCGTTTAAATATCTTGATGGATAGATTAGCTCATGATCAAGAACAAATGGGATATTTTTTGTTGTCCAGAGATGGTTCATTACTTTCTGTACAAGATGGAGTATTTCGCACAAATTGTATTGACTGTTTAGATCGAACCAATGTGGTCCAAAGTATGTTAGCTAAACGAGCACTTGTAGATGCTTTAAATAAACTTAGCATTCTTAGAAGAATTGAAGAGCATCCGTCTTTTGAAACATTATTCAAAGAGGTGAGCAAAATTACGAATAAAATTTTTAAAGTATTACGATGAAAATTAATAAAATTATATGGTTTTAAAGGTTTGGGCTGACAATGCTGATATTGTAAGTACCCAGTATTCAGGTACTGGTGCATTAAAAACTGATTTTACTCGTACGGGTAAACGAACTCGAATGGGAGCGTTGAAAGATGGTATAAACAGTTTAACTAGATACTACAAAAATAATTTTGCCGATGGCTTTCGTCAGGTAAAAGTTAACAGATATTAATAAATCTGTTTTGCGATTTAATAATGACAATATGATTTTAGGATTCATTAAATCTATTTTTGGGTCGCTATGTTATACAAGACGGCGAATGTATGCAGCTGAAATGTCCATTAGATTATGAACGAAACTGGCGATATGCAACATTCCCATTAGTACTTTTAGTTGCATCTTCAATGTTGATTGCCCATGTGATACTTCCTTCAACATATTCAACTGAAGTTCTATTATATATGCTATTTTGGGGTGCGATGGTTGCTGGTACATTCGCCACTATCATTCATCATGGTCGACAATATGTCGATAAACCGAAATTATTGTAGTTAATAATTATAAAATTTAATTTTATTTTCATTCGTAATTGTTCATAAATAATTCAATCAGCTAGTTAAGAACATTATAAGTGTTGATAACGGTATATAAAAATTTTTTTTTTATAATTATTGGAAAAATCTATGTAAATTAGCAAATAATTTATGAAAAAATATATTAAATTAATCTATAAGAATTTCAGTTATTAGCATTTTATTAAGATCAATCAATCTCAACTTTGTTTATTTCATTCATAGATAATTGAATAGTATAATATTAATTAAGTAATCTAATTTATATTTCCAGCTATCACATAGCACAAATAAAAAAATTTTTGAACTCAAATATTTTAATTAGAATGGAATTTTGACTAGACTCTAGAAATAATAAACAATACTATACCTCTTAAGAGTATTGTCCTTGTGAATTTTTTACGACCAGAATAATTAGAATTTGTTTTTTTATTAGTCACTCATTTTTTTTTCTTACAATTTAAAAAATATGTTTAGTCTAAGTTTTGAAAAAGTAACAAGACTTTTTTGCTCTGTATGGTGTACATGAGTCATTTCATTAAATAAAAATGTTTTTAGGGTGTGACTTCCACCAGAACCCTTCTTTCAATTATTTTAAAATTTCTTGTTCTATAAAAATACGAACGAAGTAATTTTTTGGATGAAAAAATTTTTAACTTTTGGAACTATTCTTTTATTTATCATTAAAAACTGAAGATCCTTAACAATGCGATTAAAGTAGAAAAAGTGATTTTGTCTTTTTAATTAATAATATATTTTACATCAATTTTTATATTTTTTTTTTCTTCATACAATTAATTTAGAAAATACATCCCTTTTATGTGATTTTAAATGTATATAACTTATGATAAAGAGTTTCCTATTTATTGCAATAGTTATTTAAAACAGATCAATTAAAGGAACAAAATTTGTTTTGAAATAATTAAAATAAAAATTATTTTATTCTACGTCTAAAAAAATTTATTGAACTTTTAAATTAATTATTATTCAAAATTATTAAAATAAATTAAAATTGTCGTGCTAGTTCTCCTATCTGATCAACTATCGAATTGAAATGATCTTTAAGTTGTTATATTTTGAAAACTGGTTGCTATGGTGAGAATCGATCCCCAACACATATTACATTCACAACAGTGAACGCTTTTTAAACACAAGTATTTCATTTAAACACAAGTACAATTTTTCTAAAATTGATTGCAAATTATTTTCAATTTCATTCATAATGTCACTTGTTTTATCACGCGTAGATTATGTAACTGTTGGTGTAACTTCTCGTGGATCAACAAAGATATTACCTGCTACAGATTCAAAGTCCACTCAAAAATTCGTTGTCGGTGATCATGATGGGATATTGTATATTTATGGTGTTTATTAAATCAATTATATTCTTTATTAATTTATTACTTGAACTAGATAATAATTTTTTTTTATTTTTTATGTTTAGGAATAAAAAAAGGGGAATTACAATTGATCTTCAAGTCGTTGCCGGGACCAAAAATCGAAAAAACTGTCTTAGGCGGTACAATTGATACACCAAAAGATAAAATATTTGTTGCTTATGGGAATTCTGTAAAAGGATTTACGAAGAAAGGAAAAATGTTTTTAGAATTCGATACAAGTCTTGTGGATTCAATAACTACAATGTAATTCAGTGTTTGTCTTTATTTGTTTTATTTACTTGAAATTTGTTTTAGCTTCTTGAAATTTTGTTAACAATTAAAAATTAACTTCTGATATGTTTAGATATGTTTTGGGATCCGACTTAGCTGCGTGTTCGCGAGATCTTTATCATCGATATCAAAATTGTAAAGACACTGATTCTTATTTAGTAGGAGAAATCATTATTGATGTCATATTAGTTACAATTGATCATTCTTCTGTATTAGCTATTCTTGCATGTTCTGATCGTGCAGTAAGATAACTATTTTATGTTATGAATAAGTATAATATTCCTTAATGAATATTTATTTTTCAATATCATTATTTTTTTTTCTTTCTACAGATCCGAGTATTGTCTGGAACAAGAAAACCAACAGTTTTAAGACTTCCAAGTGTTCCAACAGTTCTTGCGTTATGTAGGTAATACTTTTAGAAAAAAAAGTTTATTTTTAAAGCAAGATCTATTTATATTTATAGTATTTCATTGGAGTTGTATGAAATGTCAAGACAACTGTTATTATTATTATTATTATTATTATTATTATTACTATTATTTTGTTATCAAATGCTCAGGGGGGTTATCCCCGGAGTCCGATTCTCCAAGGGCCCAGCCTGAGCTCCATCCGTTACTGCTGGACCACTCCGCACAACAAGGCGGTTAGTGATCACAGCAGGCCAAAGTCATTTCCCTTAAGAGACGGAGAGAACCAAGTATAACAGCTTTCTGCATCCTAACTGCCAAGAACTCAGCTTTTGATGAGCAAGCTGGAACTTTGGCAAGTGAGGATACAAAAGACTGTTTCATCCCTCCTAGGACGCCAACAATCAGGACGACAAGCCTGACACGGTAACCTGGGTAAAGTTTGCCAATTTCAAACAGGAGATCCTGATATATTTGTCTTTTGTGCTCTTCTTTGGCTGAGATGTTGTATTCAGCCGGGGCCGAGAACTCAATGACATAAATGTCACGGGTGGCCTTGTCGAAGAGCACAATATCAGGTTTGTTGTGATCTATCCGCCGGGTTGTTGCAAATGGCATGCTCCAATATATTTTGCAACTGTCATTCTCAACAACCTGGGGAATATCTCCTGGCAAATAAGGCAGCACTGGTGTCACGTCAATACCGTAGCAATGACGAAGATAGTAGTACAGTACTCTCAGGGCAGCATTGTGACGCTGGATATATGCACCTCTCGCCAGCACGGGACATGTCGACAAAAGGTGCATAAGCGTCTCCGGATGTTGTTTACACCTCCTACAGGACGTGTCCGGAAGCTGCACCTGGAGCACCCTGCTACGGTACTCTAGAGTGTTAATGACACCATCTTGGCAGGCAAATATGAACCCTTCAGTCTCGGACATCAGGCCAGCTGACTTTAAGAAGGAAAACGTCAGCTGGGTGGACAAGCCATGATCACGCACGTGTTTAAAGAACACGCTGTGCATGGACTTGTCCATCAATTCGCCAAAGAGTAGTTTTTCCTCGGCGTTCCTGATGACGCTCTTAAATTTTATTATTATTATTATTATTATTATTATTATTATTATTATTATTACTACGTCATTTTTTTTTAATTCAAGTAATTTCACACTGTTACTTTTATTTTATTACTATATCAAAATGTTTGATAAAATTTCATTGAATTATCATTTCATAATCAAAAGTACACTTATAAGATGAAAATTGAGCTTATTACTAATAATTCATTATTTTATATATTTTCAGAGAAGGCGAAAGAGAATCACACGATCGAATATTAGTTGGAACACAAGATGGAAAGATAGGACTTTTGAAAATTTTAAGCGATACAACATGTCGTGTTACATGGCTTATTAATTCATATGGTTCAGAAATTACTTCTTTACATACTTATGAGCTTGATGATAATCTCGATATTTTAGTTGGCAGACAAGATGGTACTATTGAAGTTTTTAATTTTCCGCATGACGATGAAATAAATCCATCTTTAAGGTATCAATATGTAAGTGTTTTTTTTGTCCCCTTCGTCAATTTATCTTATTCTTAATGAAAAATATGTAGTACGTTTATTACATGATGCTACATGATTCCTTTTGTTTACTTAATTTAATGATGATAATTATTGAATTAGATAGCCGGAGAAAGCATTACTTCAATCGAGGGAGGTATTATTGGTACAGTAGGACACACCGAAATTTTAGTAACAACATATTCTGGTCGAATTTTTGGATTAACAACAAGATCACCAGGATCCCTTGCTGCCGATTCTAAAGAAGAGACTATTAATCGTTTAAAAACTGAAATTCAAGAACTCGAAGCTAAGTTGATCGAAGATAAAGAATTGGAAAATTATGCACTCGATAATTTAACTCCGTTAATTTTATCTGTAAATTATAGGTAATTAAAAATACATTGTAGTATTTTTCATTGAATATTTATATTCAATGAAAAAGTGGATAAAACTTATATCATTAATTTTTGTTAAATTATTATTTTTAGAATGATACAGGATCGAGAAACTGCATCGTATTTATTGTCAATAGAGCTTGATACGCCGATTGACAATGTTTTAATCCAATCAGATACACCAATTGAATTGTTAAATGAAAGTAATAACGCTGTCCTTAGTTTCTCTACATGCAATCCTTATGAAGGAAATTTTGTACTTGCTACTTATCGATGTCAAGTTAATACTAGCCAGTTAGAAACTAGAATTAGGTCGATTGAAGGTCAACCTGGAACACTTCAAATTTATGTCACAACTCAGGTAAATTGATAAACTAAAAAATCTTTATGGCAATTTAATGATTATTATTTGTAAGTAGATCCAACCAAAATGTTGTAGAAAAATTAAAATTCCAATACATGCATTATCACTACATGCTAGATTGCATGAAGAAGAACAGAGTGAATTGTCAGGTGATCTTTGTAATGAGTTAAGGCTTGTAGGAAATTTTACAGTTTCTGAGGTAATTAATTGTAAAATTAATTTAAAAATTTAAGTCTCAATTTGAAATTTGATTAATTTGTTTAAGATCCAGGCATGGCTTTCATTTGCACTTCCAGATCTTCCAGAGAGACCAGTATTGCAGGATCATGAAGTAGTACTAAAATATGTATCATCATTAACTGGATCCATTCTAATATGCAAATATAAGTAAATACTATAATAATTATTTTTATTATTATTAGTTGTTTAACTTCCGATTAAAAGAATTAAAAACTTAAAAAAAATTCAAAAGTTATCTGCCTGAGTAGTGAATGAAGTTTTATAACTGTTTTTCATTTTAGACGCTGATAATTTACCTTGTGTTTCTAAGTCATATATTTATTTATTATAGAAAAGGAGTTGCAACTTTTCTGGCTGAAAATATATCAACTGTATTAATTCTTCGTGATTTATTGACTAAAGAGGCAACAAAACGAAAAATAAAACTCGATGTTTTTTTTAGTAAGTATATATTTTTTCAAACTAAGATGTAGAACTTCGTACCTGTTTAAATTTTTTTATTTGATCTTTTGCTAGGAAATATCGGTGATGATAATAATAATAATAATAACATCAGAAATAAAATGTACTCAAATGTGTATGCGAGAAAGAAAAATTATTGAAATACTTGTGAAAAATTTAATCTGCAATTTCCTTTCAGACTTGAAAAAGTTTAATTTCATGACATTCTATAACTAAAAGATCATAGAACTAGTGAAGTTAGCATGATTTAAGAAAAAATTTGTAACAATTTCAATTAAAAAATTCTTGTATACCTACTGTTCATGAGTTATAATTTCGACAAGTCTGAACAAAAAAATTGCAGGTTTGATCTTTTATAAATTTTCGTAGCAATTATAAAATTCACATTTATAAGTTACTTAGCATATACCTGTTAAAAATTTTACTAAAATAACATTTTCACTAGTTTTGCTCATATTAGATACTTGCTAAAAATTCTATTATATGACTGTTGGTGGATAATCATCTACTCCGCTAGTAGTAATTATACCTCGAAATTTTTAATTTTATTCATGAATGTCTCGCATAGCAAATATATGCTGAAAATTTTCAAATGGGTGTAATCCTATCATTATTAACATCGTCATAATTAAATAATTACTTTTCTTCAACATTATAGATATTGAAGACGGTACAATAGTAAGAATGTTGGATTTAATCGTACCAAAATTTAATTCAACTTATCAGTTGATCGAGAAATTAAAGATAATAGATGCTCTACAAGAATGGGATTTAAAAATTGATTCTAGGGAAAATCTGAGTACATATTATCAAGAATTATTGAAAGAAGAAGATAGTATTAGAGCAAAATTATCAAAAAACCCTACAATCTTACAAATTATACAAGCAGTTATTACTGATATATATGTTGATTGGAATCGTGCCAAAGGTTTCCAAAGGTTAAAATATTTCTATGTATATAATAAAAAAAAATTTAAGTGATTATTGAATATTTATAATTAAATTTCAGAATAACAAGCAAAGCAGCCAGTGAAAAACTTAAAGATGCACTTGAGTCAAGGGATTTCCAAAAGATACTTCAAATGTTTATTGAAAAACATAATAATTAAATCTTACATAAACTTACACTAACTTACGAAAAAAACTTACACTAACTTGCGTATTTGGATAAATTTTAATGATTATTTTATGTAAATGGCAAAGAGTTATTAGACTTAAAGAAAAAATATGCACTTGTAATTTATTAGTCATGGGTTGAAAGATATTATTTTTAAACTCTTATTTATTTCATGTATAAAATGAAAGAAGTTTTTCATTTCAATTCAAATAAATTTAATTAAGAAAGAAATTTTTTTGTAATTTTTAAAAAGTTATAACGAGTTATAACAATTGATTATTCTTAACAAATATTGCATACCAGATATAGAAAGACAAATAACGGAATACTTTTCGAGATGTTTTATTATATGATTAAAAAATATGTACGAAAATTACAATTAAGGTTTTTAATGTCATTAAGTATTATTATTTTACGTTGAAAGTTAACAACTTATAAATATAAAATATATTTAAATTTTAAACATGTATGATGTGTTCATTTTCATTTTTATTTAGATTTTTTTGAAAATTTCGCTTTAGGTTTACCACGGGACGTACCTTTACGAGTTTTTTTCCCACGACCTTTAGTCTTTTCTTTAGCTTTTTGAGTTCGCAAATCTTTCTTCATTCGCGAATCAACAAGTTTGTAGTGACCTTTGACACCTGATGGTCGAGGAGCTCTTTTTTGAGCAGTATGCTTTTTCGATACCACGTATGTTACTTCCTTCTTTGGCTGTTTCAACGCTTTTTTATATAATCTGGAAAAATATAAATGTATATTATTATACTTGATATTTGATTTGAATGTAAAATACGTTTTTTATATTAAGTTTTAAAAGTATACTTACGCTTTGATTTGATGAGATTTCTCGCGATCAGTAATATCTTCGTTATCTATTAACGCCTCAGTCTTTTTCTTTGCTTTTTCCAGTTTTCGTAAAGCTCGTTTCTTCTTTCTTGCTTTGGCCTGCATAACTTTCTTTATTGGCCGTGCGTTAATATCAACTAATTGTTTCTTGTACTCGTTTACAAGCTCCTTAGGAACAGGTTCTTCTTTTTTCATATTTTTTTCTTCATCTTTTACAAACCAATCGGGCAAATGTTTCTCATTACCAAACGCATATCTATTCCAACCTGCATCAGTTAAATCTTTACGAGATTTTTTACTGTTAATGAACAATGTAGCAAGGGCTAATTCTTTTTCATTCAATTTTCTTTTCTTGCTTACTTTAGCATTTTTTTCAGTTACTTTTAAATCATTATCTTTAACTATTTTTTTCGACTTAGGAATAAAATCTTCTTCAACATCGTAATCAGAATCGGAATCAACTGATTTTTGTACTTTTTTAGATTGGTTGTTTGTTTTCTTTTTATTAACTTTGGAGTTTTCTTCCTTCGAATAAACTTCCATCATATTGTCTAATTCAAATTCCTCGTCACTATCATTTTCTAAATTTTTGAAAGCTTCTTTTTCAAACCAAATTTTTGCTTTGTTAATTTTTTTTGAGCTTTTGTCCTTACTGTTTTCTAAATCCGTAATCAATGGACTATTCAGCTCACTATCTTCATTAATATCATTCTCATCTTCGATCATTGTTTTTTCATCTTCACTATCGCTCAAATTTAAACCATTTTCATTTTCATTATAATTATCATCATCTGAATTTTCTGATTCTGACATACTTATGTCACTTATATAACTCAAACTTTTGCTGTCCAACTGATTCATATCTTTATCATACTTAGTTTTTTTAGGCAAAAAAGTTTCTTCTTCTGAATCAATATCACTCGTGGCAGTTATATCAGGTGTTTGATCAGTAATTTGATTTAATAACTGATGTGTTGTTATATTTTTAAGGGTAAACATATCCTCACATTCCAATATTGGTCCTTCATCACCTTTGTGAATCATTTTTAAATTTAATTTTTCATTTAATTTTTGTCGTTCTTTTTGGGCCTTTTTCTTCTTTTTTTTTAAGTTACGTATTTCTTCAGCTTTTAATTCCGCTATTTCGGCATCAATTTTCATTTGCTCTTTATCTTCATCACTTTCATCGCCATCTTTTTCACCATTATTCTTATCTTTATCTTCTTTTTCCTTATCTTCATTTTCCTTTTCATCAGTCTTTTCACTTGAATCGTGAAATTGTTTGCGTAATTCTTTCCACCATGATAGTAATAATTTTATATCTTTACGATTTAAAACTTTAATATCCTTACAGCACTCTAGTATTTCCTTAGTGGTTTTAGGATGTTCAGCTATTCGAGGATCATCTATCACAATTTCGGCGATATTTTCTAAAATTTCAATACCAGTTTCGTGAGCAATGTACTCGGACGCCGGTAATTGACGATGTAAAGTATGATCATCTTCTGGATATCCTAGAGCTTTGGCTTTTTTACGTTTTTCTGGATGGAGGATAAACAATTTATTATTAGTGATATCCAAGTCCGAAAAAACATAGGCCGGATCGAAAAATTTAGGGTCTAATTTATCGGGTGCGATATAATGTTGACAAACAACAAATATTTCGGCTGATTCCAATCTAGAGGCTTGAGGTTTTGTCGCATGGACCTAGAACAATCAAACAATTAAATGATAAAGATGAATTTTTTTCACACTGATAGTATTAACGTAACTAATTCATCGATTATTTCAAGTTTTGTGATTAATGAAAACAATCAAAAACTCTATAAAAATTAAAAAACAAAACTAAAATAATTTATTATAGTTTTAAAAAATTATATTCTAAAGAATAAATATTTTGTAAGATAACTTATTATAAAATTAGAAATTTTTCAGAAATAAAAAATAAACAATAAATTTGATTTGGCTATTCAAATGAAATAAATTTAAAAATTTTGGTCAGTATCTCTCATAAATATCTCAATAAGAACTGTGACAATTCGAATACTTTATTGCAAAAAAAAAAAAAAAAATGTAGTATATTTAAAAATTTTAGTTAGATAGAAGTACACATTTAACGCGAGCGGCTTTTGACTATTGATTATCTATTATAATAAAAAATAAAAAATTTGATAAATGTTTCTTGAATAAATTATTTACCTTTTTAAACAGCTGTGATAAAATCCAAAAAAGGGCATTATAATCTTTTGATCTAAATATTTTTGTGATAAACCAGCCTCCAGGTCTTAGAAAGTGAGAAGCTAGTTTCAAAGCAGACAAAGTTAAAGTAACTTGTTGATAAGCATCATGAAGCCAATTTTTTCCAACATTCGGGGCTCCATCATTCATTACAATATCAGCTTTCCATGTTTTTATTTCTTTTGAAATAGCCACTCTACATTTATCTGTAGTAATATCTTCAACAAGGCTGATGCATCCAGGAATTGGCTTTATTGGAAATAAATCTACACCAATGACAATTGATGAAACTGGCATATTTTGTCTGGCAACTTGCATCCATCCTCCCGGAGCAGCGCAAAGATCGATACATACTCGAGACTTTTGTAAGAATTCAAATTTTCTATTTAATTGTAATAATTTGAAAGCCGCACGAGATCTAAAACCTAAAAAATAGTTAGTTTAATATCAGTGATAGCGAATAAGTAATTAAAGCGTATTTATTTTACACATCAAATTTTTATATTTTAAACAATTACCTGTTTCTTTAGCTAAGTGATAATATTTATCCTTCCGCTGCTTTCCGATTTTAGTTTTTTTACCCATTGTTATTTTTCAATAATTTTACAAAAAAATAAACTTTTAATCGAATAATATAACTTGTTACATACACAAATAATATTACTCGTTAGACACACATGGTAGGACGGCATGCAACTTTAGTTTTGAGGTTATGATTATTTATGAAACTGTGAACACCGAAAACACAGATTTCTTTATGGCTAAGCTCACGGTAGTGTAAGCCATATAAGCAAAGTTGAAATCGATATAAATTTTGATTATCGATGTATTTCAGTCGACTGTGTTTCAATCCGAAAAAAATTGATTTTCTTTTCATAAAACGATTTAAGAATTAAATTTTGAATTCAAATAAAATGAAGTTTTAAAAAAATAATATGACTAGCTATTGCGCAAAACTTATCATAATTAATTTAAAAGTAATTCGAAATTAAGTAACATAACAATAAAAATCAGAAAATAGATTTTTACTTTACTACGGTCAATTCTTAAGGGTGTGTTCTGACATACATTCCGAGCAGGGAGCACTGTTCAGTGTTCTTGCTGAGGAGAAATTTCTTTTGTTATTTACGGTCACTAAACGGCTAGCTGGTAAAGGAACCACTTCACAGTTGATCCCAGTGTTGATTGGAACACGCTCTAAATTTACATTTCGAATTTCAAAATCAATTGTTGAGGATTGAATAGTAGCACCCTATTATAAAAACTGTCATGTCCTGCGAGGTTACTAGATTCGCTGATGATGACACCTCGTGGACAAGTGGGTTGTTTATTGTCACGCGGGATTTTATTTTATAATTTAATTTGAAATATACTAAAGAATTACTGATTGAGATTGTGTGGCAAGGTATGATTTTTAAATGATAAGAGTTCAATTGAACTTTATGTTGATGTTTATTTAGAAATCGGAGAGATGGAGTGAATAGTTACAGCTCTCGGGGAGAAGTGAAGTCACAAAGTCTCAACTCTGACTCCTCAGCTTCACTTTCCCCTTCACTACCCTTATACATAGTGCGTAATATACTATCTTACATGTACTTATATAAACTTACTTTTATATAACACTTATTATTTGCGGCTGCGGCCGGCTTACATATTCATGTACCTGTATTTACCTGGCTTTAAATTCAGCATAGCGACCTAGGGAAACCGCAGAAAACCTGGTCGAGGTACAGACAGTAATGATAACATAATATCAGATCGTTGTTAACAATGATTATCCTTATCTATTATTTATAATTTAATTAACATATATTCATTAGAATCAATTAACGTGTTATAATTTTAAAAGGCTTTTAAAGTATTATCTGTTCAATAAATTATATCAGATGCGGATTTTACTTAAATATTTGCTAATCATTTCTAAATTCAATTTAATACCATTTACTATTCAATTATTCTAATATGTAATTAAATTTGTCTAAAACCATTGTGACATTAAATCCATACATATATACACATGTTGTAGCGTCTAAATACTCATTATTTATGTTATTTAGTTACTTAAAATAAAGTGGATAAATAAGTTATTATTTATTTATTTGTTGTTAAATTCAGTTGAAGTGCCTTGTTTTTTAGAGAACAAGAGACCGTTAACTTTCCACACGTGTCTTTTATGGCTTTTCTTTTAAGGACTTGAAGTTGTCAATGTGGCAAGGACATGTTCTGTGTTTACTCGAAGATTTTATGGTTTTTCAGAACCTAATACTATATTCCTTTGTATTATTTTCTTGAGATTAAAGTTTCTCTTTCGAAGACACGTGTGCACTCAACGACCAAACTCAGCAATTAAATCAAATAGAAATTCTAAATCTATATAAAATATAAATATAAATTTAAATTATAAATGTAACTAATTAACATATTAAAATTCTGTTTTATCTGACAAGTAGTGTCACCTGCCAGAAGCAACCCAAAGTATTATAGTTATTGCGACATAACACGACATAACAAAACTCGTTTCTACATGTTCAAAATGAATTTATTTTTCGATTCAATAAGTTGCACACTTGCGTCTAGGGTGTGTACGGCTGCGCAAGTTTAAAGAGAATGTACCTATACCAATTTTACACTTTACGCATGGATTTTTTTCAAAAAGAATAAGAATCTTCATTTTCGGCCAGTTTTTCAAAAGATCTTTTTGTTATTACAACCAGGTTTATTTTTTTTTCTCTTATGTTTACATAAAATAACTCAATTTTAACAATATAACAAAAAATCGACTGGAACACTAAAAATAATCCAAGCGTTCATCACAAGTATGGAGGGTAGAGGTAAGGAGAACCATCTCTATATATCAAAAGTGTCCACGGAAAACAGCAAATTAAGATGACGCCACTGTAGCAAGTGGAAAGTATTTAAAAATAGCGCTACAAATAATTAGAGTAGGATACTAGATTAAAAAGGAAAGAAAGACTTCCTCTTTGTAACCGCGCTTTTTACAAAAATGTTCATTATTTACATTAAAATCAATCAGGAATAAAATAAAATTAATAATTAATTCAAATAAACCAATTTGTTACCCAAAAGCCCTGTCGATAAAGAAAAATGGAAACGTATTTGATACAATTCAACGAAAAAATTTCTGAATCCATTTGAATGATTTTTTTAATCAGGGATTTTATAACAAGATAAAAGTCATTTATTGATTAATTTTTTAACATTATATAACATATAGTATAACATTTTTTCTTTAAAAATAAGTCGTACATTCAAGAAATTAATTTTTCATTTTTTCTATTCATTTTTGTTTTCGTTTTTGCTGCGTCGTAGCGCTTATTTTCTGATTTCGCTAAAAATGCGCTCGCATTACAATATAAATGTCAATAATCTTAACAGTTAATTCTTTTTCATGAATAAAGCACCCAACTTTTATCAAGTACTCTTTTTTAAGTTCATCTGATATTTGAGTAATGGTTTCTAGGTTTGTCAAATTTTTGCTTACAGCTCTTAAAACACACTTCTCTAATTGTTTGGTCAGTTCAAATAACTTTTCGCTAGGATAAATAAGCCCACCATATAAATCCATTTTCAGAATTATATCGTTTCTATGTAATCGTTGGCCATCTCTTGGATTCATATGAATATTTTGTAAGCAATCTGAATACTTTACAATTTTTTGCAATTTGCGACTTATGTAACCCGCAATGTATGATTGCACGGCATCACTGGTTACTGCCTCATTATAATCATGATCTTCATCAATTGAAGAATTTTCCACTTGCGGTTCAGAATTTTGTAGCATGTCATCAATACCTTGAAGCCATAGCTGTCGCTCTAAATTTAAAGAAATTGACAGTTCAGGTTCGATTAAGCTTCTCAAAAGATTTTCCCCAGAAACATTTCATCCTTTCGGAGGACGTATGAGTGAAAATGTAGAAGCCAATCTGTAAACTTGAGCAAACATTTTCGGATCAGGGTGATCATTTCCTCCCCATGAATGTCGCATGACAGAAAAAAATCTCTGAAATAAAATATCAATGATAATTTTTAACATGTTATAATAAATATAGTCAATAATAATTATATACAATTACCTCTAAAGGATCCTGTGATAACGTTGCTGTCATTAAATATTTAAATCGAACATTCGGTTTTAAGCATATCTAGGATTTCAAGGGTAGCTCGCAACGTCACTTTCAAACCAAGTAAAGTGCTCTTCGATATGGGAATTTTTTTTTCTAAATTTTCCCAATTTTGCAAAAACTGCAGGAATTCTAAAATTGACTAAAAAATTTGAGAGAGATGATTTAAAACGTAATTACGTAGAATGGCAAAGATTAATTGTACAAAGTTATTAATCTGTATCATCATTTATTGCCATTAGAGGCAGTTCACATGCTAAGAAAAATCTTCGCAGTTTTGACTTCACGGTGGAAATATTGTTTACGCGGAAGCATTCTAAAATAACTGTTTAAAAGATATGTACTAATTGAAAATATCCACTGTTATATTTATCACGATTCCAATGTCTCCACTGTGTTTTTACTATGAAGTCAAGATCACAATGATAAATAAACTGGACCACAAATGCAATCACAGCAAAACAAAAATCAAGGATGAATCTAAAAATATTTTTACTTAAGAAATCAACGATAAAACATTATTTTATTAGCCCATGTACATGAAGTAATCATAATGTATGAAGTACCTTACAGTTTTGTAATAGAGAAGTATTCTTTGTCATTCCGGTATATGTTTTTTCAACTTTCAAATTTTTTATGAAACCTACAAAGTTAAAATTTTAAATTATTATGTTTTACTAAATAATTCTTACCTGTTTTTGACGACAATCTTCTCTTACATACAGGGCATCTCTAGGTATGCGAGAAGTCATAGCTTGGATTAAATTAAAAACAAGATCTATGAACTTTTGTGTCGGAGTTGAATCTTTCAACTTATCACACATAGGTTGGTAATGAGCCATCGCGACAGATACCTCATGACCAAAAACCTATAATTAAAATAATAAAAAAATTATTGTAAATCTATTGAGAATAAAATTTTTAAAGTGTCTGAATATTTATCTTATTAGTTTATCAATCGAAAATAGTATGTAATAACATATTCAAGTATACGTACTTCAGTTGCAAGAGGTACATTCATTACTTGAAAATCTTTTGGTTTCAAATGTGCAGGTATTAATTTATAAGCTATTTTCATATTTGGTTGACGATAGTTTTCTTCCTCTAGAAGAGCTTCCCAATGTTTTTTTTAACGATTCCATAGGGCGTCTGAAAAATTTATAGCCTTAGTTAATTATATTATTCTGGATTGTCGGAAATAAACTTATATTTGAACGTTACCATGAATTCGCTAATCTTTTCATCCAAAGTTGATGTTCGGAAACATTTTACTAAATGATTAAAATCAGAAATCATCCACAAACGTCGTGAACTATCTGAAGGGTGTTCACAGCTTATGTTATTTTCGTTCACTCCTAATATTTTCCATACCCCTCGGTTCCATGATGCACCGTCCATGACAACTGCGTCTATACAAATTCCGCTGTTTTCCATCAATATGATACACTCTAGAATAAGTTTGTGTAGTGGTTCACTTTTACAAGCACTTTTAGAGAGGAAGCAACCCAAAGCTTGAACCCATCGACCTTGAAAAGCTACAAACTTAAAAACAAGAGCATGATCTGCAGTTTTATTTCTTAAGTCCTCTGGAGTGTGTTCACCCAAGTCAACAAATCCATTAATTAAAAACTTATTTAATTAAACTTAATTAAAAATTTATTTCATTTCTTGAGAATCAAAATAAACACCCTCACTCAATTTCATCTCATCAACAAGAAGTACTCCACGTTTTTGACATTTATCCATTGATTCACATTTTTGCTGTAATCCTTGAAAAATAGCTGGCTGAAACCCGTAAGCTGAACTGCTTATTTTTCGTATAAATTTATTTAGTGTCTCAATACACGGTAATGGTAAAATATCTCTAGTACGTAAAAATTGATATGTTCTTCGGCTTTTTATGCGTATTAAAATACACTCGTAAATCCATTCTAATGTATATCGCCGGCCTTTACAATTTTTCTTTTGAGCTACGTCAAAGCATGAATTAACTACGCTCTGAAATGTTTTAGGTAACTTCATAATAGCTTTATTAACTGCAACTTTTGATTTCTGAGAACATTCAAATTTCGCCTGATACACTTTTTCTCTCAGCTTCATTTTCTGTAAATAATTAGTATTAAACTTAAAAAGAAAATTGTAAATGTTACATACTTAAAAGTTAATCCAAAAAAATTTGCCATTTTATGGAATTCATCAAACAGCATAACTAATAAACCTCGGTTGTAATAGAACGACATTCACCATTTGACGTTAAAGTATTACTTATGTACAACTAACATTTCCTTCTTCATATCAAGTTATTAAATCCGAGATTAAATTAAAATTATTATCGTTTTAATCTGAAGAAGCTACTGAGTATAACATTTAATCAACACAAATATTATTTAAAAACTTTGTATTTATTGTCATTGTATTGTAAAATGTATAAAAAGGGTTCTATAAAATAATTAACAGCTATTAATTCTGTAAACGGAAATAAAAGCAGTATATAGCACAATTATTTTATAGGAATTAAAATATGTACAATTTGAAAAACAACAATTTTTAATTTTTCGATATTAGGACGAATGTACAATTATTTTTTCAAAATTATAGCTATCTTGACGATATCATTAATATACAAATATATTCAAAAATTAAAAATGTAATATATGACAAATGGATGAAAAAAACAATAATTTATGGGTCCACAAATGATAGTCGCTGTCAAAAAACCGTTGAAAAAGCACAAATTGTGTGGCTTTCCTGCAGGAGAAAAAAAATAATATCGTTAGATTTTACAGCTTCTTTTAATGTCTAAAATTTAAAACCATCACCGGATCATCTACACACAATAAAATCTAGCTTTAAAGTTTCTGGTATGTATATGTATAATAACTTACCGATATTTTTAAACGTTTACATCGTTTTTGTAGATTTGAAGTACGACGTTTTTGAGAAATCGTATTTTCTAAAATATTTGAAGCAGAATTACAATTCTGTAAGCGATGTCGTAAAACTCTACAAGATTTACATCTTGGATTCGCTTGATTTCTTGTATAAGACTCGTCACCAAAAATTACACCCTTACAAGTTTGTGAAAACCTAAAATTTAATGGAATAATTAAAAAAGTTAATTATATTTTTACTCGTCATATAAGTATATTTCTTTGCTAATATAAAAATCGATTATACTTTTTTTTGTCTATTTGAGTACCAACGCATAATGGCCATTTTTCTACGAATTTCAAGTACTCGTAGATGGTTTTGAATGAAAATATATTATCGTTTGTAGTCAATTCCTCATTCGTCGAAAAAATAACCTATAATGTGTTTTCAATTAATTATTGGTATTAAAGAGATTGAGACAAATACAATTATTTTGCAAGAACTTACAGTAACAGATAAGTCTTTGTTTACTCGTAAACGGTTTACGATTTGCATAGTTTTAGCATCCATCCGAAAGAATTCCAACCCTTCTGGTTTTTCAAAATACATCCAACCTTGCGGTAGCACAGAAGATTTCAAATTATCAAAAAATTTCTCGGTTGGCTGAGAAGTGACTTCAGGTTCTTTATCATTTTGTTGATCAGTATGAGTTTCTTCATTCAACTGCACTATTTCTAAATCGTGTTTACTTTGTGTAATCATATCCATAACTCTATCAGAGACTCTCTGATCAGCTAATAGTTCTTGTTGTTTAGATTTATCTTCATGTTTTAATTTTTCTTCAGATTTATTATGGTTAGAACTCGGTTTTTGTAGTTGATTTATAACATTTCCTTCAACGTCATGTATGGCTACAGGGAGAAACTGATGTTCGACCGTTGGCAGAGCTGCATCTCGTAATGTTTTTTTACCTGTTGGAAAAATCGTGATCTCCCCGTTAATGTTGAACGTTTCGTACATTTTTATGTCCTCCTCTTTAAAATGTAAATGACAAATATAGTCACTTGTTTTCATTGTAGTGCCTAAAGCTGTATTCCATTTATTCAATTTTTCCAGAGTCTAGAAGTTGATATAAACAAAAAATATTAATTGCCTAAATTATTAAGTATTATTAGGAACATGTTACATTTTTTTAATATTTTTCATCCATCAATAATAATAATGTCAATATTTTCCAAAAAACATTAAGACTTTAATTTTTTAATCAACTTTTGTATAATTTTCTTTTATTATAAAAATTAAAAAGTTAATTAACTGTTCACTTCGCTATTGTTAAATAATTAATAAAAATTTATTATACATATTGTTGGGCGAAAAATGATAGAGGTTGAGATATATCAATTCCGTTATTTTTTAATTTACGTCCACTTGAACAACTTTTCACTGAGCAAAGCTTTCCCATTATTATTACACTTATTTTATTAAAATTAACAACAATGAAATTACAAAAAAACAAAAATGTACCTATAAAAATTTTAAAACAATCAAATCGCTATCTGTATTATTTTAGCAGTTTTATAGGTTATATTTACTTAATTACATTCAACTACGTAAGTAGTTTAGATTTTAAATATTACATTTCTCCTCACTACAAAAGTCACAAAAAATATTAAATTATTACGTCCTTTTGCTACACTAGAGCCACTTTGGCAATTTTTTGAATCATAATTTGCTGTTTACTGGTGGACACTTTTTCAACTGATTCCCACGGAGGCTAGATATAAGGAGGACGATCGTAATGTATTACAAGCGTCCGAAAATTGGAGGACAGATCTTTCACCACTAGAGTGCGCAAGTGTCTCTAATGTCAGGTTTTTAAATAAATGACGCGGAATGCAATGTACAATCACATTTATCAAAAGAAAACATTAAAATTTCATTTTTAGTTGCGAATTGGGATAATAATAATAGTAATAGTAATAATAATAATAATAATAATAATAATAATAATAATAATAATAATAATAATAATAATAATAAAGTATTCAAATAGTTTAGGTAATTTTATTCTTAATTAATAAGCGTATATATGTTGAAAGTAGAATATTACTGAAGAGTTTAATAAGTTAAGCTAGTTTAGAAATTTTACGATGTTTCTTGGCCATCATCTTTCGTTCGTTAAGAGTTCGGTTGATAAGATTAGCTAAAAAATTACCTCTCATAATTACAAAATTATTCAATATTTTAGCCGTAAGCTCCTTTTTGTGTTCATCACATCCTAGGATGGGGAGGCATTTAGCTTTTGCTATTTTCTCTAGCACTTGGTGCATAGTATTTATTTTAACAGTTTTAGTACCAACTACGGTTAAAACTATTTGTTCCAATTTTTAATTAGTCTGAATAAATTTTCACTGGGAAAAATTAATCCACCATTGCTCATTAATTATATGACCCGATCACGTTCAGAGGAATTCGCAGAGCGTAATGTTTCAATACATTCACAGCAAGAAGTCATTCGCTGAAATTTTCTCGCAACATATCCAGCAATATAAGCAACTATACCATCACTGGTGGAAACAACATCATAATCATGATGGTAATGCTGGTCATCACGAAAACTATTACTTCCTTCCCAATCATTTTCACTTTGTAAAAAGTTTTCATTTGAATCAATATTAATTTTATTTTGATTATGATGATTAATGTTGTTTTCAGTAGAAGAATCGTCAACCTCAGTTAAATTTTCGAACGGATAATGATTATCGTGATACAAATCATCATCGTCCTCTATATCATCCTCACTATCTTCGTCTAATAAACTTTCGAATGGTTTTCTAATAAATGACGGTATAGTATCATCATTATCGTCATCACTATCTTCGTCTAACAAGCTTTCAAAGGGTTTTTAGCCACAGAGGTATTTGGATGAGAAAATGTATTATTATTATCATCACTAGACGAATAATTATTACTAGAAATACCATTTTCAACAATAGCGTCAATTTCATTCAGCCAATTTTTTTAATGCATTAGCTGTAGCCAGAGAATCTTTGGACTGCATTAAAGATTGTAGTAATTCACCAGCTGTGACATTGGACCCTTTCGGCGGCGTGACTAATGAATATGAACACAATAATCGAAAAACTTGCCCGAAAAGGATTGTATCCGGATGATCGTTGCAACGACAAACACTCCGCATTATACCGAAGAACTTCTATAAATTAAATAAGATTCAAATATTAAAAAAAAAAAGAATATTTACTATAACAATTTTTAATTATTCATTTGATAAAAATCCAACGATTAATACATACTTCTAATTGATCTTGATTAAGCCGCGATGTCATCAAGTACTCAAAATTACATTCTTTTTGCAAAAATTCACTTAGCTCTAAAGTAGCCTGTAACGTAATTTTTAATCCAGTAAGAGTACTAGGAGTAATTGCGAAAAAAATTTATCATCAACTTCATTTTCATTTTTGATTTTTGTTTTTGCCTTTCTTCTTCTTTTTATAAAGTTCTCTTTCTTCATTAGCTTTGGCTTCCCAAATCTTCAGATAATCAATAAAATCACTTATTACCTAGCAAAAATAAATAGCATTACTTATTTATCCTCTATCTTATGGTAGTAGAAATTACTCTAGAAAAATGCATGTTTCAGAAAATAGGATACATAGTCCAAGAGAATATCAGCTATGATAAAGATTAGGAACTTCCGCAACTAATAAACTCAAATTCATTGAATTTGACTATCATTTGAAGTTTCGTTTAATAAGTTTCATATTGAAAATGTAAGTAAACTTGCGAGACTGGATTATGTGCAAACATTAGTAGGAATAATGTCATGATAAGATTGGAGTGTCTTAAATTATTTTTATAGTTATATACTTACATATATATACTTTATAAATATTTTCCAATATTGGTTATAATATGTGATCATGTACACATGGTATAATGATGGTTTTATGTTGACAATGGTTCTCCGTTTAGAACTATAATTTTCGCTTTATTATTGCGAAAAAATTGTATGAAGCTATCAAAAGACCTAATGTATATATTAAAAATTACCTTTTTCGGGGACAATTATCATTTAAACGTAAAGCATTCAAAGGAGTACGTGAACTCATGGCTTCAATTAAATCATTTACTCTTTTAATAAAAACCACTGTTGGATCGCAATCACTGAGCTCAGGAGTAGCGTTCTTATAAGTCGCCATTGCAACTTGTATATTTTTCGAAAAAGCTAAAAACAAAAAGTTTTAATTTTTCTCATTAAAATTAGATAAGCAGTTGTTATGATTGAAAATTTATAAAAATTAATTTTTATCAAAATAAGAATAAATACATCTTATTATTTATTTTAACTGAATCAGCTATTTATAATATGAATTGTTAGAAATTAAAGATAAATATTAGGCCAGTTACCTCGATGTTAATGATAATCTTAAATTCATTTTAACTTACTCTCGCAGCTTTATAATTATAATTACCTGATAAGCCAACGGGACATTCATCTTTTGATATCCTTCTGGATTTAAATGCTGGGGAGTTAGTTGATAAGCTATTTTTAGATTGGCTTTCAGATAAATTTCATGCAATAATAAAGCTTCCTAATGACTTTTTCTTACAAAACCATCTGGAGTCTAAAAAATAAATAACATTTTCATAAATAATTAAATACAATCATTGAAAAATTTGATAGTTGTAAAATTAAATAGGTCACTTATGAATATATTCATTCCAATGCTAACTAAATTGAAAATTCAATCGTGAATAACAGTACACTGGTGTTAAAAATCATATTATAAGAGAAGCTTACCCAAAAAAACAATCGTTTCATAATTTTGTTCCTGAAACATTTTATTAAGTGTGGAAAATCCGAAATAAACCAAAGTCTGCGGTCAAAATTGCATGGATGATCACAGCTACATTGTCCATCTTTGACACCGAAAAGTGTCCATGCTCCTCTGTTCCATTGAGCTGCATCAGAAGTAACGACATCAACATAAAACCCAGCATTCTCCAGTAATACGATGCATTCAATGAGTAATTTGTGAAGAATGGCACTCGTGACAGAATTTCTGCTCAGGAAGCTACCAACTACTTGCACCCAGTTACCCTGAAAAGGTTGGTACATGAAGACTAAGGCATGATCAGCCCGACTGTTGATTAAATTTTCCGGAGTATGTGCCCCCAAGTCTACAAAACCATCAAGCTGCATAGTTCTCCGATTTAGCTTCACGGCTTCACTTAAAGCTACTTCATCTATTAAAAGGGTACCTAGGAGAAAAAATAAAAAATTGTTAGAATGAAATAAATGTGAATCAGATGTAGTCTAACAATAATAGCCA
The DNA here is from genome assembly GCF_013202065.1 of Cotesia typhae. Lineage (NCBI taxonomy): Eukaryota > Metazoa > Arthropoda > Insecta > Hymenoptera > Braconidae > Cotesia > Cotesia typhae. The sequence continues at coordinate 2,310,342 of NW_027423780.1, read as the reverse complement.
GCTACTGTTAAAAGTTAATGAAGCTTTTAAAGAGTTATTTAAAAATATCAAATACGAATTACTTTTTCAGCTAAAAACTTATGCGCTCGGATTTGTTAATATAATCATACTCGATAGCTAAGTAGAGTTGTTAGATATAGTTAAAATGGTTGCGTTTTTAAGATTTGCATTTTTAAGATTTGCAGTTAGTAGTAAAGTGTGACAGGAATGGTGCATGGATACCCCGTTTTTCATGTGGTTCCATACGTGAACTTTTAATACGAAGAGTGTCGAATATGGCTTTAGGGAAACCAAAAGCGCTATCCAACTTCTGGATATATTTGTTAAGGGTGTCTTTGCAGGGAAGAGGGAGGATTTGACGTTCTCTGAGTCGTTCATATACCGCAGCATTTTTATACCAAGTAGCAAACATTCATAAACCCACTCAACCGTATATCTTCGTTGTTTGGCATTTTTAGCTTTTACTGCATTAAAACAAGCACGAATTGCTAGTTGTTGCACGGGAGGCAAAATAGAAATTTCCGCTCTTAGAGCTTCATCTTTAATTGCCATACAATTAAGTCGTTGCGTTTCTATAATTTTGATGAGTGATTCATTCTGTAAAGGGTTAAATAGTTAAATAGGCATTTACAGGTGATTTAATTTAAGTTCTCAGATTGTAGTTGATTAAATTTGTATTCACAAACTAAACCGTATTGACGAAATGATAATGTAATGTAACGAGCATTGTATCAAACTTTTAAGTTTATTGAAAAAAAAAAAAGAATATTGATCTTAAACACTCACAACCTGTAAATAATCAAGTATACATGAAGAAACGATAAATAAGTAAATACCTACTTTACGTTTGAGGCGCTGAATTTGTTTAGTTTTCAGGCTCTCCTGGTACTTCAAGTCAGTGTACGAACTTTTAATGTCGGGTTTGACTTTGTACGATCGATTTTGCAATTTCCGTCTCAATTGCCGACAAGCAAAGCATCGAAAAAGATTCATTTGTTTCTTATATTGTTCGTCAGGCAATGACACACCAGAACACGCCGATGAACATCTATTATTAATGAGAAATGATACTAGTAAAGTTCATTTAACAAGTAATAAAAAACCTTAGAATTATCATTTTTAGGCAATTGTAGAGTATACTAATGTGCTCCGTACTTAAGATACACAATAATTATTAAGTTTGGTAATCGATTTTTTAAACATGGAAAATCGATAGCAAATTTTTTTAAATTTATTAATAACAAAAAATTAATGTCCGTAGCCAAAAAATGGAAAAGTAATCCAGTCCCTTCACATAACTCACAGTTTTCCAATTCCTTCAAAAACTCCCAAAAATCAGATATTTGGGAAAAATTGGTATTGAATTCTACCGACTCTTGCGTTTTCAAGTTAAGTAACTAATCAAAAGTATAATGTTAACATTACCACAAAAAAAAAAACTGACGTTCGAACATTAGATTCTTATGAATTTTCAAAATTCTTGAAAGCTATTCTATCAAAATCTTCAAAAATACGCGAAAAAATCGAGAAAATAACTTTGAGAACTGATATATTTCTGTGTAATGTTCGCTTCGAAGAAATTTGAACATTCGTTAGCAACCAACGTTCGGAACTTTATGTTTATACTGTGAAAAATAAATTACAAGATCTAAAAATTCTTACTGATATATTGAAGTCTTCACTTATTTTTATACGAAATTTTAAATTCATGGATACTTTATCTAAATGACATAAAACTATATTTTTTGGATTAACTAAATCTGTTGTCCAACTCCAATTTTGTGGCAAAGCATTGAATTTCAACACGTTGATAATTGTTAATAAAGAACATTTCTCAAGACGTAATTCAGGAGTAGATAACTCACGTGGCTTGAAATGATTAAATAAACAAAAATTAATGATTATTTTTTTGTAATAATAGTTCTAAATTTATAGGAGACGATATAAGAGACATGTCTAAAGACTTAACTTTTTTTAACATATTCATAATTCAGATTGTTTGACTTATTGAAATATCTTATAACATGATTCTTTAATTATTTCATTTACTTTTGTTTTAAAGAATTGAATAGAGAAAAGAACGTGAATATGAAAAAAAAAATAATTAATAATTTCTTTTCGAAAGACTATTTGTTTTATAACAATATTTTTCAAATTTAACTCTCATACACTGCTATAATAAATTCGAGTAAACTTGATAATTTTTATAGTGAATGTTTCTTATTATTTATAATAGTATATTACACACCTACGGAAGAAAAGTAAGAAATGTCTCAGATCACATGTAATTGTCGGCCGAGGCGAAGCCGAGGTTGACAAATATGTGATCTGAGGCTTTTTATTTACTTCCCGTAGAGTGTATACTATTTTTTTGCTCCACGAAGGCAGGGAGCTTCACTTTCTCAATATCTCAAGTACTTAAATAAATATTCTAACAAACAAGAGTAATTAGGCCTCCTAATTGTTTGTGCTTTTATCTTAAGTTGCAGAGTAATAATTCGAAATTTTAATTTTTCTTACCTGCATTTCGTTCTCACAATTATCATTTTCTTCAAAATTTTCAAATACGTCAATGCGTTTTGGTGACTCACAATTAATTATGTTTATGAGATCATTACTAATTATTGGTTCTTGGTTTTGTGGTGAGTTAGTTTTATGGTCATTTGTAATTAATAAATGGCATTGCATATACTGAGCTTCGTTATTTTCATTGTTGCAAGCTTTGTTTACACGGTTCGGATTCAACGTCGGAATAGCATCAGGCTTTAGCGAGTATCTTTTTCGAGGTAATTCTTCATAAATTCCAGTAGTCAATAATATTTTATCAGTTTTAATAATATCTTGATCATTAAAATGTAATTCACAGACATAATCTTTTTTTGGGGTGAGATCTTGCTTTAATCCACAGTACCACAATTTTAACAAGTCTGGACACTTGAATAAACAAACAAAAAATTGACATGAAGTTATATTTGGAAATAATTTTAATAAGTTACTTTGAGTAAAACGTTAGCTCCAAAAAATGGTAACGATGCAATTTTTTTAAAACTAATTCTAAGAAGAAAAAAATTACGTTATACCTTTTACAATTTCTTTTTTAATTTGATCAAAAATGATACTAAAATCTACTGATATAAAAATTTTTGGGACTCTTGTAACATAAATTATTTAAAAAAATATTTTGAAAAAGAGCACTTATAATTTCCTTTAATTTCTATAGGTAAAATTTTTTTATAATCATTTAATTAATATAAATTTAATTAGTATAAAAATTATTTCTTACAAAAATACTAAGTTAGGTTATATTACCTGTGGCACAATAAATAAAGACGTGTTTCGACTATTTAATTTTAATTTTTATTACGATCTTTTATCCGGCCACTCAAACACCCATCAACTATACATTTATTTACCATTTTAAACTATTATCACTTTGATTATTAATTAAAAAACTAATTAACTAACTGAATGTCAATTTGGTGTTATTAATAAACAATAACAAACGGACGCCATGATCCGGACATTAGCGAACGTAGTGACGCCCTAGCGGCTTCTTTTTGAAAATGATCTATCCTCAGTTTTCCGGACGCACTAACTGTACATTTACCTATGTCGATCGTCCTCCTTATATCTAGCCTCCGTGTGATTCCCCATACTAGATGGTCCTCCTTACCTCTACCCTCCATAATCACAAGTTTCGGAAATTATTAAGGAGAATCCGTAACGGACTTTAATTGTACAATAAGTGATAAGTTACTCGTACAAATACTGAATTGATATTATGCTATCATGTACCTACCGCACGGTGTTGGCAACAAAATAGCCTTAATAAATTAGCTTGAGGTGTACGTTTATTAAATTAATACAAATTAATAAAAAGAAAGTTATTTGAATCTATAAAATTTTTTGTAATGTAAGTGAAATTTTGAAATATTCGTAAGACTGAATCATTTGTATTTATTAAGCGTAATTGATGATTAATTTTTGGTGTTATAAAATTCACGCCATTTAAGTTTGTTTAACCAGTTTTGTTGATGCTATCTCTCTTTTTGGAGTAAAAGGTTCAGTATCCATGAGTGTACAAACTCTCATCACGACTCTACCATTGTATATATTACGGCAATATTTGATGGCGTTGGCCGGTAAACATTTTAGCCAGTTTCAGGAATAATTTATGAGATTTTGGAGTGTTTGATTAAAAATTAATGAAATGTGTAAATTTATATTTAAATATCTGAAAAACATCAATCAGTAAAAAACTATATATTAATAATATTTAATGGTAAAATGCTATTAGCTTTAGTTGTTAAATATTGATAGTTGCTATTTTTTTAGTATACATTCGATAAAATGAAAGATTGTATTTGATGTGGGGGATATTAAGCTGTGAGCATTTTTTTTGTACTTGGTAGAAAAAAACTGTGATCATTTTACTCCATTTGTTGATCTGTAATTAATTGATAATGTCGAGTGATAATCTTATTGCATAGTTAAATTCTAACTTCAAGTATTATTTGTTATGATTGTTTGTTACAGATTTGAAAACTTATTGCAGTTGAAGAATGGCGCAAAGGTTCCCAGTACCGACTGCAACCAATAATGGACCACCGTCCCAAAGATATCCTCCACCAGCTGTACCGCCCAATCTACGGCAATATCCTGGCCCAAACTTTCCGGTATTTAATTTGGTTAATTTGCTATATTTGAAAATCAAAAAATAAGTACACATAATATTTTGATGATGAATATTAACAAACGAACTGGGTTTAGATGCAACAACGAACTGGATTCACACCACCTCCACAAATGGGAACCGGTGGTCCTGGACCAGGAGGAATAATGAGACCTAATCAATCCTATTCAAATATGAGACAAGGACCAATGACTGCTCCGCCGGGTGGTAAAAGGACAGATCAACGTATACCAATATCACAACAGAAACCGTAATTAATTATTATTTTATTTCTATTTAGTTTTATTACAATTATTTATCAACATTTTAACAATGTTCATTTTTAAGTACTTGTTTTTGTTAAGTTGATATTAATTTATAGTTATTTTTTATTTTTGGCAACTCAAACATTAATATAATACTCTAACAAAAATACACATACAAAACAAGTTTCCAAATTTCTTTTGATTTTTCAAAATATTATTTCTACAAAAACTCATCTAGGTATTTTTGGAACAGTGATTTTTCACATTCCACATCAAAGAAGAAGAAGAAATTGGCTGATAAAATATTACCGCAAAAAGTACGAGATTTGGTACCAGAGTCACAAGCATACATGGATTTACTTGCTTTTGAACGTAAATTAGATGCAACAATCATGAGAAAGCGTTTAGATATTCAAGAAGCACTCAAACGTCCAATGAAACAAAAGCGAAAATTAAGAATATTTATTTCAAATACATTTTATCCAGCTAAAGAGGCTGGTGAAGGTGAAGAAGGCTCTGTTGCATCTTGGGAACTTCGGGTAGAAGGTCGATTATTAGATGATACAAAAAATGATCCTAATAAAGTTCGTATTCTTGAATAAAAAATATTTATGTACAAGATTCTTTTTTTGTTACTGTTATAAATATATATATATATATATATAACTATTTTTGACAGGTGAAAAGAAAATTTTCATCATTTTTCAAAAGTTTGGTTATTGAATTAGACAAAGATTTGTATGGACCTGATAATCATTTAGTAGAATGGCATCGTACGTTGACAACACAAGAGACAGATGGGTTCCAGGTCAAACGCCCTGGTGATAAAAATGTTCGGTGTACTATTCTTTTACTTTTGGATTATCAGCCATTGCAGGTATTAACTTATTTAATTTACTATTAAATTTCTGTAATAATGTGTTGAAAAAAGCTTGAAAACCCATGTTACGAAACAGAGTCAATAGATTAAAAAAAAGTTGTGAATTGTTTCATTTTAATCTGATAATATTATTCAATTAATATGCCCGTTAAAATATCGTATCATTGGATAAGTAAAATTTTGTACAGTCAATTTCTTATAGATTCTGATAAAGTAAAATATCCATTTTTTGAGTAGATAAATATGAGTCAGTTTATAAATTTTATAAAGGAATTCATAAAAATTTTACAAAGACATTCTATTTATTGTTATTTATTATATGGATTAGTCCTATGTCCGTAGATAGAGATTTTGTGAAGTTTATTTTTTTAAATTTTATTTTATGATGGTTATGGTTCGTTTACTTGATTAAAATTTTATAGAATTTCGTTCATTTATTTTTTTAAATAGAAAGTCCACTAGATATACTATTCATTAAATTATAAATTGCTAAAAAATAAATTGTAAAATTCTATAAAATCAATTTTCTTTTCTATAATACATCTTTGCGTTAAAATACTTAGTTTTTATCACAATTACATAAGTATAGTAGAAAAAAAAGAACCGCATAATTATAATGTTTTATAAAAAAAAAAAAAAAACATTTGTAGAATTTTGCTCTATAGTAGTATAGTTTTAATAAACTTACCAGGGGCTTCCAATTTAAAACTATTTTATTAGAAAAAAAAATATGGCGTTTTAAAAACAAAAGTGATAGTTATAAGTTAAAAAAGAATTATTCATACTTTAATTTAATTCATGAAATGAAAATCAAAAAGAATTATTATTTATCCGGAAAATCTAATAGATAAATACATCAGATTGACGCTAGCTTAAAATATTTTTCTTTAACTACACTTAAAAAATACAATATTTTTTTTTGTTTTTTTAACATTAAATCTAACAATAAATAATTTTTGAGAGTTGACTTATACAAAAATAATGAGATATTGTGTCAATAGAGCTGGCCATTATATTTTTTACAAAAAATATTTCTTGCTGTTTGTATTTTTTGTCTCGTTAGTAAGCTATAAAAATATGAAATAAATGAAAAAATTATAGTAATTTGTATTTTACAACTTTTAATGTTTGATGAATAACTTTTTATTTATGTAAATTTAATTATTTCAGTTTAAGCTCGATCCACGACTTGCTCGTTTACTAGGCGTTCATACTCAAACTCGACCTGTAATTATTTCTGCTCTTTGGCAGTATATAAAAACTCACAAACTTCAGGATAGTCATGAAAGAGAATTCATAAACTGTGACAAATATTTAGAACAAATATTTGCTTGTCCTCGTATGAAGTTCGCTGAAATACCTCAACGCTTGAATCCTCTTCTTCATCCACCGGATCCAATTGTTATTAATCATGTTATTAGTGTAGAAGGGACCGAAACAAAACAAACTGCTTGTTACGATATTGATGTTGAAGTTGATGATACTTTGAAAGCTCAAATGAATAATTTCTTATTATCGACAGCAAGTCAGCAAGAAATTCAAAGCTTAGATAATAAAATTCATGAAACAGTTGAAACAATAAATCAACTAAAAACAAACCGAGAATTCTTCTTAAGTTTTGCTAAAGATCCACAGCAGTTTATTAATAAATGGATTATTTCACAAACTCGAGATTTAAAAACGATGACTGATGTTGTCGGTAACCCAGAAGAAGAACGAAGAGCTGAATTTTACTATCAGCCTTGGGCTCAAGAAGCCGTTTGCAGATACTTTTATACAAAAGTTCAACAAAAACGTGCAGAATTGGAACAGGCTCTAGGTATTCGAAATTCATAAAACTATTTATTGATAATTTACTTAAGTATATATAAAACTTCATTTATTGTTGACTTCTACATCAAATATTATTCTGTATTTTAATATTTAGTAGATGATAAAAATTGTAATAACTGAAATTATTTCTACAAATCCAATTGTTATATTGGTTCGTATGAGTCTTTTTTAAATTATAGAATGTAAGAACAACAATAGTTCATTTCTATTTAAATTTATTGTGTTAAATCGACTGTATAGTGCGATTTTTAAATTACTTTTTTTGTGCTCTATTGCAAACGAATAAGATTGTTTTTTATACATTACTAATTTTAGATATCAACAATATCAATGATATACAATTCATCAATAGTGTAATAAATATAATTTACAATCATATAAATAAATAATTGAGTGTTTTTAATGTTTTTATATTTTTCCTATAGAATAATTAAGTTCTCAGTAGTAATGGCGTAAAAAAATTCATTTTCGAAAATTAATATTAACAGAATATTTCAATCATTCATACTAAAAATATGTAAGCCACAAAGAAATAATGCTATAAACATACAAAGTAATTTTTACTATTTAAAATAGGATTCTTTTAATAAATAAATTTTTAATTTCTGAATGTTACAATAAATATCAATTAATTATTAAAAGAACAATGTTATTATTTACAGTGATATTATTTGGTAATGGTACTATTATTTATTAGTAATTTTTTTTTCCGTGCATATACAACAATTTAATAATTAAATAAACATAAGTTTTGCGTATGTGTTATTTTACTTGTAGATGTAAAGTTAAAATTTATTTTTTGAAAAATTTCAAGTGCTTGATGCACTAGTAGATAATTTTACAAATGGATAAAAAGATTGTATTAAAGCTATAAGTTTTAATACGAAGAATTTCTATTATTATTACCTGTAAAAATTATTTAAAATTCAACTATCATGTTTTGTTTTTAATCTTTTGAGCACCTATTTGAATATTTATGCAAATTGGCTTAAATATGTCAATGATTTCAATCATACTTATATTATTTATAAATTATTTTAATATATCTAAAAATAAAATTAACTGCAAATTTACAAATGGTCGAATCATAATCTGTGTCAGATTGATCAAGAGTAAACAAGATTTTTAAATAAATAGGTACTTATTTGAGGGATTCAGTACTAATGGCAATATGACCAACCTAGTTTATCGAATTTGCTCAATACAATTGAAACATTGCCTTCGATAAAAATGATTGATTAAAGTTATGTATAGGTATTTCTCATAGCATATTTTTAAAAAATTAGAATTTCATTCAGTTGTTATTAATAAATTCAAGTACTCATTAAAATTTTTTTTTCAACTTCGAATCTATATAAACTCAAATATTGATGTTTTTATAAAAAGAAAACATTTTTAATCATTAACCCTTCAGTACCCACGTTATTCGACTCACCTTCTTTACTCTCACCATGAGAAAAAAATCTCACATTTAAATAACATACGATCTGAACAAATATGTCGGCGGAGAGCTTACCGAAAAGAGCCGATCTACGCTGTAGGGAGCCGAACAGCTCGATTTTTAACAACCTTTAATACTCGCGCCATGAGAAAAAATCTGTCTTAAAAAAAAAAATTTTTTTTTTATTTTTAATGAAAATAAGTAATTTTTTAATAAACAGTAAAAAAGAATATAAAATTTTCAGAAGGTAAACAAAATTTCAAGTGATCTTTCCATTTGAATTTAAAAAAATAATTAAGATTGAAACCGAGCGTGAGAAAAATTCTTATAACGTGGGTACTGAAGGGTTAAAAACATTTTAAATTATAATCTTAAAAAAAATAAAAATTTCTTTCGACAAAAATTTACTTTTAAAAAAATGCTTCCACCCAGAAGTATTACTTTTCTAATAAAAGAATCAGAACTTTAAAGTCACCATAAAAGTATAAAATACATATAGATGTTATATTAAAAGTATGCCGATTGTAGAGTTAGACAAAATAATTATCTCGCAAACTTTTAGAAGAACAGCATTGAGATTTCAGGCTTTCGAAATTGGAGCGTTTAATTTAATTCAAGCAATGACAGGTCTTATAATATATTTTTTTTTAAAATAGCTAGAAAATTACGATGAAAAAGGACATTGATTTTCATAGTACGAACTCAGAAAAGAAATGAGGAAAAGTTATATATCAAGCTTCTTAGACTCTTGTATTGAAATAACTTTAGAGCATCGAATTGGAGTAAGTAGTAATCAAATATAAAGAATGTACTCTGGTTCTTTCTCTTCAGTACGATTATTCTTTAGAATACGTAATAAAATTTAAATTAGATAACATATAAATATATTTAATTTTTTCAGTATAAACAGTTATATTTTAATGTTCATTATACTGGTAATAAATGTAAAATACATAAAAATTAATTGATTGAAATAAGTCTGTGGAATTAATACGCAAATATTAAAAATAATTTTTTAAATATTTATTTAACAAGTGATTGAGATTTGGTTAATGATAAACCTCATTTGTTTAATTTATATTTTTAAATTCATTTACTTTAATAAAAGATTGATATAATATCCTGTTGATTTTACGAATATTCACAAGCTGTTGCGTAAAAAGTATAATAGCGAATGTCCACATATTTTTCGAATTATTATACTGTCTGTTATCCCTTTCATCATCTTACTAATAGCAAATAAAGCTATAGTCTTGATGTAATTAAACTTTTGAAATTATGAGTTATAAAATGATGTGTCAATACATTATTCATATGATTTGAGACAATGATGGCATAGGAAAAGTTACAAGAATTTTCCTATTGCAAAAAGAAAAATATCTTCAACTCAAAAGGGGAATTTTTTTGAAAAGTTATTCTTGAATTAGAACAAAAATTTATATATGATGAGGTTAAAAACTTTTATGATCTAGAAATAATTTACTTCAAGATAATATAAAAAAGGTTTCATTTAGACTATTTCTAACCAAACCACAAGATTTTGAAAATTAAGAAAGAACTAATTTCCGATTAAATGCACCAGAAATTTTTCAAAGAGTTTATTGTTCTGTCAAAAATAGTTCAAATAGTACATTTTGTTTTATTATATTATTTGTTTTGAATTCTTTTTTGGAAAAAAAAAAATACCAAAAAATTATTTAGGGATATTTTCAAGTTTTTTCGGACTTTTTGGAAAAATATTGAAATTTTAACTCTTTTTTCATAGCGGAAAGTTAAAAATAAAAATTATTTGAGAAAATCAAATTTATCCTCCCGTATAATCGTTTGCATGCATACACATTATAACTTCCTCACAATTAGCACTTTCAAAAAGCGTTTAATACTGAGTAAATTTCATTTCAGACCAATACGATCGCAAAAATTGCCCTAAGTTATAAAAAAAAAAAAAAAAAAATCAAAGTTTATGTTCCCGAGAAAAAATATTTACATATAATTATATATATATTTATATATAAATTGGTTATATATGATTATAAATGAAAAATCACCAAATATAATCATATCTAATCATATATAACTATATATAACAATATTTAATTCGATATTTATTACATCTAATTAATTATTGGATTAATTTGATGGATAGAGTATTTAACATGGTCCTACGCAATTCTCTGTAACCAATTAAAATGTAAAAAAAAATATATCTAGATATCATTTTACGGCTATAACACCAGCGGTCATCCATCCAACTATTGACCATGCTCAATGCTGCTTAACTTTGATGATCTCCGTGCGTCTTGAAGTTTCTATCTGCTGTGCTACTATCTTAGATGACAATGATTCTATGATTTACATAATGTATCATATGAGTTTATTATAAATGTAATATAAAAATTGATTTTATGATATATTTGGATAGTCATAATTCATAATTCATTTATTTTACCGAATCTTATTATAATATAACACTTATTTAAATAATAAAATAAATAATGATTTTACTATTACGTAGTAGCAGAGCAAACCAAAACATCTCATAGGAAATGTAACAAATTTTGTATTTCAGAATTATTTAAACGTAATTATAAACATAATTTCCCGATGAAAAAAGTTTTTGTCTAATTATATATGTTCATATATATGATCATATATGATTATATATGAGATCATATATAATTATATATAACCCTATACATAATTAGATCTGATCATACCTGGCTGTTATAAGCCCATATATAAGTCTATATATGATCAGATCTAATTATATATAAGTTTATATATAATTAGATATAATCGTATCTGGCTGTTGTAACCCCATATATAATCATATATAAGTCTATATATCATCAGATCTGATTATATATGAGTCTATATATAATTAGATGTGATCATATCTGGCTGTTATAACTCCATATATAATCATATATAAGTCTATATGTGATCAGATCTGATAATATATAGGTCTATATATAATTAGATCTAATCAGACTTGCGTAGTCAGATGTTATCAAAATTTTTTCTTTGAAAAAAAAATTTTTTTTTTGGACTTCACAAAAAGTGCACAATGATGTTTACCATTACGTTTAAATCATCTTGAAATAAAAAATTTGTTACATTTCCTATGGAATGTTTAGGTCTGCTCTGCTACTTACTGCTCTGCCACTGTTCTGCCACTGCTCTGCTACTGCTTAACAGTCTAATCATTATTTACCCTTCATTAATTTTTATATTATATTTATGATAAACTAATTTGATACGTTATGTACTTCATAGAATCAATGTCATAGAAGATAGCATCGCAGCAGACGAGAACTTCAAGGCGCACGGATATCACTAAAGTTAAGCAGCATTGAGCGTGGTTAGTAGTTGGATGGGTGACCGCTGGTGTTATAGCCGCAAAATTATATATAAAGTTTTTTTTTTTTATTTTAATTGGTTATACAGAATCGCGTACGACCATATTAAGTACTACATCCATAAAAGTAACCAAATAATTAATTAGAAGTAAAAATATATAATTAAATATTGTTATATATAATTATATATTATTATATATAGTTATACATGATTATATATAATTAGACCTGGCCAATTTTTGGATCTGATCATATATAGACAATTATGCATGATTATATATGATTAGAAAAAACCTTTTTTCATCGGGTTTTGAGTCTAAGTTTAAGTTTAAGTTTTTATTTGTATTTTAAATAGGAAATCTCATGCAATCTTCAAACTTTAAAATATTTAATCAGATTTATCTTGAAAACAATCAATTCTAGGGGTGTGACTGATCTAACTTGATTTGGAGAAAAATGAATTTCCTATCGAAAAGTTTTTGTACATTTTTGTTGTAAAACCAGTGCTTTACGAGAAAAATTGAAAAAAAAAAAAAAATAAATAAATAAATAAATAAATTTGAGTAAAAATCGACTCAAGAATTTTTTGGAGGTGAGATGGTTTAGAGAACATAAATTAGTTATAGACACTTTCAAAGAATATAGATTTGCCTAAGATTTCCACCTATCGCCGATGAAGTAACATTGAATGTCGCGAAGTTATAGATAATTTAAAAATAAAAATATAAATTCACGTGTTTATTAAATGAGAAATTTTCAAATTCATTCAGCGAGTACTTAAAATTGAAATTAAGATCCTATTTTTCGTGGGTGAAGTAACAAAAAAACAATAGTCATCTCAAATGAAGCACCCTTATATAGATATAAAGTTACATAGAGTCAATTCTCTTCAATTATTTTTTTAACCAAGGTAGATAAACTGATAAAAAAATTTCAATGAAACTAAAATGATGAAATTATCTCTTTTTAACTACAAGTCGAACATACCTCGGCTTCGCCTCGGCCAACAATTACATGTGATCTGAGACATCTGTTACTTTCCTGCCCTAGGTGAGTAATATACTATATTTAAGTAATGTTCTTTACTAATAAAATAAATCTCTATTCTATCAAGAAATATAAATTTTTCAAGCAAATAATTCCACTATCGAAGAAAATATAAAATTTTGGTAGAAAAAATGTTTTTTTTTATTTAAAATTATAAATTAAAGAAATTACTTCATTTGCATTGTTTCCGTTCATAAGAAATTAATAAAAAAATTAAAAGTAGTAATGACGTGATCGCTGAATGAAAAGTCAAAACGTTCAATAAAAGAAATTTTTTTAGACATTCAATGTCCTCGGAAAATAATTTTATTTTCTCCACAAAAACTCATGTAATATTCAACGTACATGTTTCAGTTGTCGCTGGAAGTCGAACGCTTATTGTTTGAAAACTACATGTAATTTTTGTAAGTAAAGCATTCCAAAAAAAAATTTTCTGTAAAATTTTATAAAATTGTATAGAACGCAATGAAAATTTATTAATTTTATATAACTTTGAGCGGCACTAAATTTTATTTTAGTTTACACGATATTTCTGTTGTGGTAGTAGTAGTTTTCGCAGCAAAATCAAAACCACAAAGATATGACTATCATATTAATAATTTCAAAACTAAAGCTATTTTAGTGTTAGAGTAAAAAAAATCTTATAGCGACAGCGTTGAAAGGTTAAAGTTTTAAATTAATTGAAATAAAATTTTAGACACATGTTTTTTCAAACGAATGCATTAACCAAATTTAATATAAATGATAGATTAGTTTGTTCGTCAACAATGTTTATTACAGTAAAACAAAAAACTTTTCTTTATTGATGAATGTTTTTTTTTTTTTAATAATTTTAGAATTTATACATTTTTTTATTTTCGATTTTACATTTTCACGAATATGTAATGGATGCACAGGTTCATCAAGTTTTTCGGATATAGATAATCTACTTTTATCTTTTTTTGAATTCATAAATGTGGCAATTGTTTTAAGATATCTTTTAGTTTCAATAAGAACTTCCCAAAATGGGCAACATATTTTTATATATATGGCCGAAATGTATTAATTATATAATAATTAAGATTAGAATATATTCAAAAAGTTACCTGATTACCACTCAGTAGTATAATATAATTGTAAAATGTTATCATTTTTACCTAAATACAATATAGTAGTGAATCAACCTTAAAATCAAGCTCATTAATATAAGAAATAGACAAATACACTGATAATTGTTAATTATTCGGCATTTGCGCCGTTTTAAGATTTTTACTCGCACTATAATAACTCCTCGACAAGCTGGGAAGTATTTGAGTCTAGTTAATATGTAACCTGTTCAGAATTCTACATCTGTTCCACCAAATATTGTGATTGGGACTTATCCCACTCGGAAAGACATATAAAAATTTTTCGAAAATTTTAAGTAGTTTTCTAGAAAGTTGCAAAAAATCTCAACTATTTTTCCAAAAATGGACTCAGTTTTTATCGAGTATATATATATATATATATATATATATATATATATATATATATATATATATATATATATATATATATATATGATTTTTCAATTTTAACAATAAACAACAAAAAATATCATACAATAGCAAATATATTGTGGAAAAATCAGTCTATAGTTTTAAAAGTCTACACTTAGTTGAGAAATTTACTTTCAGAACTACTTGATAAAAATATACCGGCATAATCTAAAAATAATACATAGTTTAAAAATGACTTTTTTGCATGCTGACTAGAGTTAATGGCTTATTTTCATTGTAAAATAATAAACTAATGAGTGGAAAAAAAAAATTGAAATTTTTTATTCATCAAATCTCTAGTTGAGTAATATGTAATGTTTTTGTTTTTACTTCAATTAAATTTAATTAAACTTGTTAAGCATTGAATGATTAATAAAACTGGATCTATTATTTTTGATATAAGGTAAAAGCCCCAATTGTTGACAGAGGTCTAAATATTGACACCCTAAATTATTTTTCGATATATTTAATAATCTGTAATAAGAATAACTATCATATAAATTTTTATTCAATTCTAATTAATTAAAAAATTGAAAAAAATTACTGTCAGTTCAAAATATTAAATATTAATTATTAAAAAAAACATAAAGTTAGCACCAGTTCATCAAACCAGCTTACAAGCGTCTATTTTCTTAACTTTGGTCAGAAAAGCATTTTTTTTTAAATGCCGAGTTTAAATTAATTTATTTATTTAAAAATATGATCTTTTTTTTTTTTTTTTTTTTTAATTAACAATATATGAAAAATTTATAAAATTGAATAATCGAAATTAATTCCATGCTTTATAATATTTAAATAATGGGCGTCAATAACTAGTTCATAATTTTTAAGTTGAATCTCATATTGACAGCCAGTCGACAGCGCTGTGATGCCTTTTTTTTTACTTTAACCTAAAAAATTTACTTTAAGAGTTTAAAATCCTCTGATTCAATAAATTATTTTTAAATTAATTTTTATATTTTCAATAGTAATTAATCATTTATGGAAATTGTTATTATTAAACTTTAATAATATTGATTACTTAATAATAAGTTTGAATAAATAAGAATAAGCAGATGATTCAACGCATGCGCAGTATAGGTGTCAATAATTGAGGCTAAGGTATATCAATAATAAGATCAATCAGTTTTTAACCTCTCAATAATTGGTGTATCGGGATACTCTATTTAATTATTTAAAATTAATTAGTAAATATCAGTGATTATCATTTTAAAATAATAAATTAATTAGTAAAAACATTACTTGAGACATTACCACAAACAAAATTCAACTATATTGATATTTAATTGCTTAAAAAAAATGAAATCATAACTTTGAATCTTACAGTGTCAATAATTGGGGCTTCTACCTTGTCAACGAAAAGTAAATTTGAAATGTCTTGAGTATCTTTTATTCATGGCTTTATGATTCTTAAAAATATTCAATCGAGTTACATTTAATTCATCTGCTCCCCCATTTCATAACTCAGTAATGAACAAATTTAAAAATCCGATTTTTTTGCATTGCGCTTACATTTTATATACTTTTTAGTACAAAAGTAAAAGGGGATAGGTAATATTTATACACCTTATTATTTTTATGAGTATGTTATGGCTTTAAGGTGAACTTACAGATTTATGGATAAAATTATTTTATAAATAATAAATATACTAACTCTTCTGTCCAACATCTAACAGCACTTAACTGACTAGAATCAAGATACCTAATTTATTTTCATTATTGTAAAAGTTATTACATACCAAGAGTTAATTATGTATTTTCTACTTGGCAGTGAAATCTGGCCAATAATTAACATGATAGCGCTGCGTTGTGCCTTCAAATAATCTATCAAGCCAATTAGGTAAACCTTCTAAAAGTTTATCTTGTTTTATAACATCATTCTTCATCTGAAACAAATCAATTTTATGAGATTAAAGGTATCAATACTCAATATTATTCATGTTATGAAAGTTATATATTGTTATACTTCATCCTGAGACATGTCTGAATCACTTGAATTATCGAAGCCTATAAATGCTCCAGCTTCTGCATCTTCAGACCGGTGACTCATTTGTTCAGTGATCCGTTCCATACGCTAGGCAGAATTTATAACAATTAGAATTGTGACATTAATTAGCATTTGTAAGTGCTATCATGTTTTATGTACGCAGTGATTGTCAAATAGTTAATTTATGAAAGTATTATTATTATTGCCAGTATATTTATATATATGAAATATATAGAAATATTTCAAAATTGGATAAACGTTTATCCCAGATTGAAAAACCGGCCCTAATATTAATTCATTTTTTCAGGAATGTCAATAACTATAACTGAATTAGCGATCAATTTTGATTTGATTTCCTATGAAATAGTAAATTAAATTCAACTATCTTGTAAGCACATGACAATATCTGATTTGCATTGACCCCGTTCAAGTTTACTAAGTACTCGAGAGGCCTGAACTTAGATTAGGATACCTTGCATTATTTTCTTACAGATATTTTTCAGAGAGAGTATAGTCATTTACAGTTTTTGGTTACAAGATTTTCTAAGAAATGTTAAGAACTTAGTGAATTTGAACAGGGCCATTATTTCACTAATTAAATTATAACGAAAAGTTAATTGATACAGCTTATGTTAAACTGTTATTATTATTAGTAATTTTGAAGATATTTCTATTGATGTTGATTACCTTAAACTCTTTATCTTTATTACATTCTGGATGTTTAGCATGATAAATGCAAAAATATTTACGGTGTCCGTTTAACGCTAAAACAGTACCAACACAATTCTTGGGATTTATATTCAACTCTATCAATTCAGGCAAACTGAGTGATAACAATTTTCTATACCAATTTAATCCTCGTTCCACATTCATATAACTAAACATTAATGTCTTGTTTTTTCTGTAAGGCCAAATGATTTTGTGAAATATTGGTATTAATTTTAATCTACTTTGGTGGTCAACTAACAATATTATAGTTCGACACCCAGGCTTTAATAATCGTACAAGCCCGTTATATTTTTCAGCACGTAATTCATGCAATCGTAATTGTGAAGTTACTTGCGTGGATCTAGAGTTATTTTCATAATAACCTTTCTTTCCTTGTATACTTATTTCTTCTAGTTTTATTAAATATGATAATCCATAAGTAACAGCTCCAATTAATATAAACGTTGTTACAACAGATATAAGGAGAAGAATTTGATTTTTTGATATATTATCAGATATATAATCAACCGCCAATAATGCTTTACCAATAATTCTATCTATAGTTCCTTGAGCATGCTCATCAGCTAATTCTTCAATTTTTGCTGCATAAGGTAATGCTTCAGTAGTACGTAACAGCCGTTGTATAGTTTGTTCTAAACTTTGTCTAGATTCATTCCATTTATTCTCGTCTTGAGTAGGCTCAATCCATCTTGTTTTGAGCCACTCATATTTTAAATTATTGACATCACGGCGCCAGATTATTACAATATGTAACAAGGGCTCCATTGGGCTACCTTCACTTGCACTTAATGCTGCCACAAATTCTGGCTGTGATTCTTTAAATATATAAGTGTATCTTACACGTTCAGTACTGTAAGGTGATTCTATTGCCGCTTGACGGAATTTATGCCTTGCCAAATCATGAATTGCACTATTTTGTGATACCAAAATAGCACATAACCGTTTTTGAGGTTTTAACCATTCGGGTGGGCATACTGAATCTAACATTGCTTGATTTGAAAGTCGTGGTAAAGTCAAGAAATTATTATTTGTGATTACATTATGCATTGTTTCACTCGATATATCTTTCATACTAACTGAAGCCATTGGCTTTTCAGAATTTTCATTAAATAATAATAAAGTATTTAAATCTTTAGGAATTTTATATTTTGTTACTATTGCGTCAGTCTCAGGTTTACCCATCTAAAAGCACAAACAATAAAAGGTCAATAATTTGACGGTGAATATGAATAGATAGATAAGTTAAAACATTTATTTTATCTAATTAAATCGTAAAACATTTATAGATTTATATCCAATTTCTAAAAATACTAGTATAATAATATAATCTCAGCTTTTGATCAAAATTATAGAATTGAAAAAAGTACAAATTAATTCATGTAGAAATGCTTTTAATTGCATTAAAATAGAATTCAATTAAATCAATCTAAAAATAAATGGAAACTCGATAAAAACATCGAATAAATTTTTGTTTTTGTATTTATTATTAAATTGCTTACTTGAACATATCCAAAAGCGACGCGCTCACGATGATGAAACGCCACAAGTAGATATCTTAACCTTGGTAATTCAAGTTTTTCGAATATCAGAGCTCGTATTCTATTGTCTACCCATCCAGACAAAAATTGATCAATATTATTTTCATTAATGTTTTGGATCAGCTTGTATGGAAATCTACTCCGTACGAATTCTGAAAAATTTTTTAATTACTAGTCATTTACTTAATGGAAGATCTTTTTCTTCTTGAGTATTAATTATGATCCAAATTCATTTCAATTATTGAATGATCATAAAATAGAGATTTAAAAAAATATTGACATATAAAGCAGAATGTTATAAAGCATAAAAATTTTTAGAGAGCAAATAGTATATTGTATGAAAGATGTATTAAAATAGAGACCCATAAATTGAAATAAACTATGAATTGTCTTTAAAATATAAGGTAGTACCCTCGCCAGAGGCGTTTTCTTAGGAATTTTTTAAAATTTTGGCAGATTAATATTCATATAATTCTGCATCGATTGACGCAAATTGAAAATTTTTGACCATCTAGTTTCAGAGATATTTAATTTCAAAGTTCGAATTTTTAAAGGAGGTTGTGCACTGTGATATACGGGATACCGAAAATTTTACTCGTATATTTTATTATAACTAAGAAACTTTTTTTAAGATTTTCATAAAAAACTAAATTATTATTAAAAAACAGCTATTATTTGTTTTTTTCAAACTTTCATTGATTTTTACCATCTAGATTTTTAAATATTATTAAAAAATAACTGTATTATTCAAAAATAACCATGAGTAGAAGTGAGTAAGGAATAGCAAGTGAGAAAGACAAAAATATTCTAAACTAGGGGAGGACCCAAATTTACTCGCACTATATGTCGCGAGGGTACTACCTTAAGATATCTTTGTCAAAATTTTTTTTACGAAACTTCTAAATTTTTTGACCGATCAATTCTTGAAATCATATAACCTTGTGCATGAAAATTTTCATTCCAATTTTTTGCATCGCATGGTGCACTATGGTCGTTTGACCGCAGTGGGTGAAAACGGGTGGTTGTAGGTGTGTGTGTTTTTTTTTATTTCTAAAATGTATTTAAGTTTTCAAAATTAATCAAAAATGATCGTATTGTTCTGAAACGTTTTGGATTGTTTATGTTTCAAACCAAAAAGTAAAAAATAATTTTTAAAATATTTAAAATAAGGATAGAAGGATTCCAAATAATGTATTCTACTGTAACAAAGCGCAGTGAGCTTTTATATCAATCTTTATAACTATTTGCAAAAGTAAAGCTATAATGAAAATATCTTCTAACTACTACGCACTTTTTACAATAAAATGAAATTTTGGTTATTTACTCTATTTTTATTTTAATTGAAAATTATTCAAAATTCTTTTGTACTTTTGTGTAATTTATTTTGAAAGTATGAATAATTCTTCCTATCATTCTGGGTATTTTAAATCCGTAACAATAATCATTTTTAACTTCTCGCGAAGAAAATCAATGGTTTTAAAAAGAGAAGTTATTGGTTTCACCCCGATTCTCGAAAGTCAAGTTCTCATCAGATCTTCACGTTTTGAGGTTTTAGGAAGCTGTTCTGACTATTCCCATGATGACGGCAGTATATCTGTCTGTCTATATGTGTGTGTGTGTACTAGCTGTTACCTGCTCTCTTCGCTGGACGCTTTATAGAATTGCATTTTTAGATCTAGACTTCAAATTTAATTGGAGTATTGTTTTGATTTGTACAAATTCCAAATGAGCATTGAAAGTTTCAATTAAAGTAATTGCCGGTGTCATAAGTGAAGTTGAAATCTACCTAGCTTTTAGTGCGACGACTTTCTCTGTTTTTAAAATTGTCTTAGTAACATAAATTTTCTGCAGAAAATTAATTGGACATGTTTTTGACGAATTCTGTTAAAATAAGTAGCCAAATTTCTTTTCCACAGATCAACTGTTCGGGAAATGTATTCATTTTAATTTGTTACATTTTCACGTTCCCGCAATAAAAACACAACTTTGTTTTACATATATAGATGTATGTGTGTGTAAGTCTCTCCTAACTTTTGAATGGCTTAACCAATTTGAACAAACTTGGTGGTGTTCGAAAGGGTTCAGAGGTTTGTTAGGAAATGAATAATCTTTTTGTGCTTGAAAAACTAGTCGAATGCTGCAAGTCTAATCAAAAACAATTGGTTCTATAAATAGATATCGTAATTGAAATTAAAAAAAAAATATGTTTTCATTAGCCACTAGATTTTCGAGCTCGAAAAAGTATAAAATAGAAAAAGATAGCCTGCAGGGTCAACAGTTTTCTAGATTTTTTTTAGCTGGATGACCCCGGTCGGGATCCTAGGATCCTAGTCAAGAAAAAAATTATTGAGTCAAGAAATTATTTATGATTCCACTAAATTTTCTTAGTACATGAATTTTTTTTATTGACTCAAGAAAGTTATTTTCTTCAAAATGGTATTCTTGGTTCAAAATTTTTTCTCTTGAATCAAGTAACTTTTTTATCAGAGTTCTTCATGAGATATTTCATCAACTAAATCATGATAAATGTTTGATGAAAAATATTATAAGAATTAAAAAAAAATTTGATACCATGTAATAATCACTGTGTGATACTAATCATATTGAATGTTAGTTTCAAAGGGATTTGGTTGATTGTGATAAGTAACAATAATAACTGAGAGGAATATCTTAGGTCAAACATTTTTTGGCTTTTTTCAAGTTTCATGAAACTTTTTAAAATGATACTCATGGAATATGATGTATTCTCTTGAATCAAGTTAATTTATTGAATGTGTATACATGAACTTTACTTAAAGACAAATATAAAAATAAAAACTTACCAATAATTTTGTTTACGTTAAACAAAGACTCTTTGTAAACACTCGAACGGCCATCTAATGTTACAGCGAGGCAAGGTAATGAATGAACCCCAACTTTTCTTGCAAAAGATGTTTCACGTTCTGCATGTGCTGTAACTAATTTAACGCCAATAGGTTCTAATTCATCGATCAATCGTCGCCAGGTAGGTTCAATTTGTATACAAGTGAAACACCAGTCGTAATAAAATAAAATTAAGTAGGGTGTACGATAACTTCTTGGTACAATAGTATTATCATATGTGCGATAGGAAATGCTCATTTTATGAAAGAATGATACATCTCGACTTTGGTAATGAAATTTAAAATTTCCACTATTAAATAGTTCATCAATTGGATCATTCATATGGAAGTTACTGGATTGTTTTTGTCGAGACATGTTTTCTTCTGTTATTCCATGATCATCAAATTTTTTCCTTCTTTCTGGGTCTGCTAATAATTCATAGGCTTTAGTAATTTCAACAAATTTATTTTCAGCAGCAGGATGATCAGTTTTATCAGGATGCCATTCTTTTACGAGGTTTTTATATGCTTTCCTTATTTCTTGACTAGTAACATGTCTTGTTACACCCAATACTTCATATGGATTTCTAAGTGGTTCTGATGCATTAGCGATTGATAGAATATTTACAACTATGAATATCATAAAAAAAAATACAGGTAATCTTCCAAATGATACGATATTTTTCATAGTTATTTCATCAAATATTTTACTAATGAATGATATTTTTTTGACAAAAATTTTTAGTGGTATTAAGAGTAATTGTATATAAATATTCAACCACGAAAACCAATCTATTATTTTTCTGTCATATAAATTCGTATTAGTTGTTTTAATGATATTTTCGTAATTAAGTTCAATTTTATCGTTTACTATTTTTTTTATTGATATAATTAAGCATTCTTATTTACATTTAAAAGAAAAAATATTAAACTCGAAGCCGCCAAAAATTACAGTTTTCCACTACTTCACAATTTTTTTTTTAAAATTCATCATATTTTTCATCTTATGTACTATTGGGGTCATACGGTTCAACGAGGGGGACAGAAATAGAATATTTCTATTGAATATTTGTTTCTTGAACTTCTAACCTTCATTTAATCCAAACGTATTATGGCCTATTCAACAATTAACTAAAATTTGACTATTTATTTTACAAATATTTAAGCTATTAAGTGTTTATAATTACTTAATGATAATTCAAATAATTCTTTATATTTATTAAAGAAGTGAATTATGTTATGAATCTAATTATTTTTTCATACCATTTTGAAGTGTTATCAAAGTAATGCACTACAAAATATTTTAAATAAACAAAAACCGTAATTTATCGTGGTGTTAATCGTTGATTTAAAAGTTTGTGAACTCACTAATATTATAATAAATTCTGACTATTTTTATTACTGTTTAATGGTAATAAACAGTAATCAACAAAATCATAAATAGTGATTATATATGTATAGAAACGTATAAACGGTTCACTTGTCATCTTAGCTATTTTTTAAAGTTCAGTTGGTAGCACTGAATGGCTGTGTTGAGCAACTGAGTCTAATTGTTAATTAATTTAATTGACCAAACATGATTTCAAATTTATAAAAATAAACTTTAAGCGGTTTGAGCTTTCGAGGAGAAATGTCGTTACATAGTTTATCCGATGAGCTTCAAACTTCATGATCCTTCACCATAGCTTTCATACTTACATGATAGGTAAATAAGCACACGTATTTCTACCACTTCTAAATGATCCTTAACCACTAATAGATATTTTTCGTTACATTCACGTATGTTTACATACATATACATATTATTGATGTGTATTCCATTAATACATATATGTATTTTACTAATTAGATTAAACTTATTATTATTTCTGCCCATCTATAATCAAGTTTTTTCTAAAACTGTGAAATAGTTCAATTGTTTATATAAAAAAGAAATACAATTTAATAATATTATTGTATAAAATCTTATTCTTTTAACAATAATTATCAATTGATTTTAAATGGGATACAACCCTGATTAAACAAAATGATTTGATATGATTAAAAATGATTATTTTTCTAATTATTTTTAATCCTGTCAAATCATGTAAATCATTTCAAATCATATCTCTTAAGGGGCATTCAACATTGTGAAATCATTTTTAATCATTTTGTTTAATAAGGGAAGATATGAATTTTTAATAAATTTTAATTTATTTCATTCCAATAATATGTAAAAGTAAATTCAACAAAATATCTGATATTTAACAATCTTATTTTTAGTTACAAATTGGTTACGTTATTATTTAGTTGTTGAAATGAAGGGTCATAAAATTTTCTCACACGTGTCTCTAATGACTTTTCCTCAGTCTTAAGTACCTAAGGTTTTCCGGAACTCGATTTTATACAATGTTCCTTTGATCTTAATCATAAACTATACTTGGTAAAAATAAAAATATTCTTTATAGTGAATATTCTACAATATAAGGCGTAAAATTTCTAAATGGGACGATTTCACTATTTAAATTGTAAATTTATGAAATATTCGAAATAATTTATATTATAATTAAATTCCCGCTTAGTTGCGAGGTAGTGTCACCTGCTAGATGCATCTAGAGGCATCACAACGCACACACTATAGATATTGGACATATTTGCAATATTGATTGTGTAGTTAACTAAAGTTTAATTAACAGTCGTCACGTTGGAGGGAAAAGTAAAACATTTGTATCACTCTTAAAGTTTTCTCATGTTAATTTTTACTCTTGTATACTTGTTATTTATTTAATATTTAAAAAATAATTTTTAGGTTATTTTTCAATACGTAAATCTTTCCATACTTGTTTAAAGATTATACGTAAATCTTTGTTACATCATATTCACAATGGTTACAGAATTTGTTGAAAATGACATTTCTCGAAAATGGGATCGGTGTTTCACCGATGGACTAATCAAATTGGGTAAGTAAATTTTTATAAACGTAGATTATAATTTTGACTTATAATTTGTTGATTATTATTAACAATGTTTTTTAGGTGGCGGTGTCGTCCTTGGATCTGTCGTATCTTTGATGTTTTTCAGAAGTAAATAAGATTATTTTATTTCATAGATTTATATACTGCAATATTAAAACTAAAAGGATGTATTTGATTTTGTAGACCTGAATAAGTGTAGAAAAAAATTATTTTCTCGTCTGTAAATTTTTGATATACCTCCTTTTGGTTCTAACGGTGGGCAAAGCTAAAAATATTTTCAGAAGTTTTATTTTTTTTTTCTTAAGAATTTTATTTTATTTTAATCCCAAAGATTGATAAAAATTCTAAAAATATATTCGATCATGATTGCCTTAAGACAGTAAAATTCTAAAACTAATCGGGCGTATAGTTTTTCCACTGGTATTCATCAATTAATAATGTAAACAATAGCGAAAAAATGAATGATAGTTTACAAAAATGATTCAACAACTCAATAAAATTTCATTTCATTTTCATAAAACTAAAAGGAATTTGACCATAAGTTAATAACTAAATTGAAAAAAAAAAAAAATATATATATATATAATAGTTATAGGTCCTTGAGGAAAAATTTCTCTGAAATAACTGTAAAAAAATTTTAATAAGTACGAATAATAGTTCATAAAGTTTTTTGTTTTCTTAAAAAGTCCGAAAAAGTCTTATTAAATCAGAAAAACTCTTTATTCGACTTAGAAAGTCAGGTTTTTACCAAGATTTCGGACTCTGCCAGAAAAGTCATTCAGAGTTCTTAAAACTTCTTGTAGGAATCCTTGTGGAAATAATTCTCTGAAAAATTTCTTAAAAAGTCAAATTTCCCCTGCAAGTTGGGACTTTCCTAAAGGGTTATTAAAGATTTGATAAGACTTATTCAGTTTTCCAGTAAAAAGGAGAGAAAGTTTCGTTTCAAAAAATTTACTGGTCAGAATTGGAGAAAATTGAAAATTAAACTATTGAAAGAATTAATGCATGTTCTGTAAAGAATTTTTTTTTCGAATAATATTTTCATCACAAAAATATTTCGATAAACATATAATCGCTCATAGTTGAGCATGTCAAAACATCAACAGCAAATAAAGTGCATTTGCTGGTAAAGACAGATACTACTCAGAGAGTAAATCAAATCAATATTTAATTTGGACTATAAACATATATAACTTAACTTTCTAGGTAGGAAAGAATTTTCTAACCATACGCCATCTATGAGAAACTGAAAATACTTCTTTTTTCAGTCAACTTTTTTCAGCAAGCTTGTCTAGTCGACAAGTTCAAAATGGTCGAAAATAGAGATACTGCTCTTAAAATTATGTGCGATAGCTCATTGGATCCGGAATGACGCCTAGAAAAATGTTCTAAAAGCGTTTATCAGCACATAAAAAATTGCAAAAGTTATAAATAATTAAAGATGAAAAAAAAGGTATGTCGTTTTATTGTTCTTTTAAAAAATACGTGCTACAAAAGTTGTTGCAGCGGCTGCTTCATCTGTCTACTAAAAATCAAATATAATTTTTAAACTATTAGAGATACGAAAATAAACATTCTAGTCAATATATAAAAGATTAAACGATCTTTTAAATGAGTTATTATCAAAAATTTTAATTATTGCTAATTTATTGTTATGCGCATTTGTTTATAAAAAGTAATTTTTTTTTCAATGTTTTTCAAATTTTCGTAATTTCTAGCTTTTTAAATAATGCCGATATTAATTTTTTTTCAGAAACTTTTTTGAAAAATGACATCATTTATAAATAAATGAAAAAAGCTTGCTGAAAAAAGTTGTTATAGTCCAATATATGTTATATTAAATATAACAAAAAAAAATATATGTTATAGTCCAAATTAAATATTGATTTGATTTACTCTCTGAGTAGTATCTGTCTTTACCAGCAAATGCACTTTATTTGCTGTTGATGTTTTGACATGCTCAACTATGAGCGATTATATGTTTATCGAAATATTTTTGTGATGAAAATATTATTCGAAAAAAAAATTCTTTACAAAACATGCATTAATTCTTTCAATAGTTTAATCTTCAATTTTCTCCAATTCTGACCAGTAAATTTTTTGAAACGAAACTTTCTCTTCTTTTTACAGGAAAACTGAATAAGTCTTATCAAATCTTTAATAACCCTTTAGGAAAGTCCCAACTTGCAGGGGAAATTTGACTTTTTAAGAGATTTTTCAGAGAATTATTTCCACAAGGATTCCTACAAGAAGTTTTAATAACTCTGAATAACTCTTCTGGCAGAGTCCGAAATCTTGGTAAAAACCTGACTTTCTAAGTCGAATAAAGAGTTTTTCTGATTTAATAAGACTTTTTCGGACTTTTTAAGAAAACAAAAAACTTGAAATGAACTATTATTCGTACTTATTAAAATTTTTTTTCAGTTATTTCAGAGAAATTTTTCCACAAGGGGGAGCTAGGTGTAGTAAAACGTGAATTTTTAGACATCAATAATGAATTATTAATGCCATGATAGTATGTCAAGAATTACAAATTTTTTTTTGCCAAGTCAGAACTATATATTCTAATCTAAGGGTCTATTAGAAAATTTAAAAATGAATTTTTTAAATATATACTCTTAGATTCAAGAAAAAAATTGTATACCAAAATAACGTATAGATATCTCACCTTTTAAACAAATAAACTTTCAGCAAATACATTTACTACGGCCTAGCTTTAAACTTAAACGTAATGCGTATTAATGCTATAGTCCTTAATTGATAAACATGTTAACAAATTAATCATACGATTTTTTTTGTTATAAAATTTCTTTTTCGAATTAAAATTCCAATAAGCATCCGCTGATAAAAAAAAATTAATAAAAAAAAAAATTGTATTCAATAATTATCTTAGAAATTATAAAATTTCATAAAAATTTTTCTTTCTTTATAAAACTTTTTCTTCGATTTTACTTTATATACTACCTGTATAAGGTTGCTCGGACATTAATGCACTCTTAAAGATCAAAAGCTATTTTTTTTATATGTTATGAATTGCTATCTCATACGTCTAAATTAATTTTTGGAATATATCTGATGAAGGGTTTTCGTTGAATAAATTATTAAAAAATTGAAATTTAACATGCATCCTATAGAGATTATTGACGAGATGCACATATATCGATTGATGTGATTTATGAAAATTAAAAACCAAAAAACTTCAATTTTAAGTAATCAACTTTCGTAGAATATGTTAAAAATAAAATAAAAATTTTCTGACGAAGGCTTTAACAATATTTTAATGCAAATGATAAGAAATTCACGAAAATATCAGTCCGACATACTTAAAAATAAACCAACCACGTGACATAGTGCAGTGTGGCAACGTTGCACAGAATAGAACGAGCCAATTTTGAATTTTAATCATTCCTGTATATTTATGGGTTATGTTTTTCAACTTAACACTACACAGCGAGATAAAAATAAACAGCTGTTAAGCGCGATGTTGCCAGATCCGCGATTTGTGAAAAAAATACTTGAGTCAGTATTTTACGCTTGGAAAAGAGTTTAAGCTTGAAAAACCACGTCGATCGCCACTAATCCGGTCAAAATTGGTGGATTCGTTCGAGCGATGTCGTGAACGAAAGAAAACCGAAAAAAAGGTTTTTTTTTTACATAATTTTGACATTTCTTTTCGGATCATCTTTGATAAAATAGAATAATCATTAGAGCTCAAAAAACCGCGTCGATCGCCGCCAAGAACGTGAAAATCGGTTGGTTGGTTGGAGAGATATCGTCGACGAAATATTTGGAAACAATCGTTTCTTTAACATAACTCCGACATTTTTTGGAATAATTCTTAAACGGCTCTACCGATCAATTCCAAGAACTCATCAGCCTTTAGCATTATAAAACCATATCGATCGCCGTCAAGCCAGTCAAAATCGGTCGATTCGTTCGAGAGATATCATGAACAAAAGAAAACCGAAAAAATTGTTTTTTCGGAGTTAACCCGAAATTTCTAGTTTAATCAATTTAAACTCAAAAATTTGTTATAAAACTAAAAAAATTGCGTAGAATGTCGCTAACCGCATGAAAGACAGTTGATTTGTTCAAAAGTTATTGCGGCTTGAAAATTCAAAAAATAATCTTCTATGGAACTTTTATCAGACTTTTGAGCTCGAAGAGTTCAAAAGCATAAAAAAGCTATCTCTTTGAGCTAGGAGAGCTATAACAAATAAATTGTATTTTTGAGCTCGAAGATCTCATTGACTCCGTAAATACTCCGAAAAAACTCCATCAGAACACCGACAAAACTCCGTGGATACACGAGTAATACTTGGCGAATACACCGCAAACACTCCGTGAGAGCGCCGGCAATACTCTATGCATACTCGTAAGAACACCGAAAACACTTCGTGAATACTCAGTGAGAACACTTGCAATACTCCACGAAAACTTGGATAAAAAGCTGTCGAAATCACGTGTCGTAACTGCACACAATACCCCGTGTTTATGCAGCTGAAACACGCTTACTCCAATTATACCCCGATCAAACTCCAAAAGGAAGTATGCTTCGCGTGAAGTCCGAGTTTACGCGGAGTCGTCGAAACCGCTAAGGAAATATGATGCATACATAAAATACTCTTTATTTGTACATTTTCATATAAATACACATACATTTCATTGCTAATATTTTTATTTAACCAGTCATTTCGAATTTTTCGATCATTCTCACTAAGATATAAGTTTATTAAGGTAGTACTACCGGTTTTAGAATTTCTGTTCAGAATTTGATTAAACGTGGCTTATAGGTGCATAATAATATCTTAATTAACCAGTTAAATTTTTGGAGGCCTACAGAGAACTGAAAAAAGATATTAATATTAAAAAATTTTTGCTTTTACCATTGATTCTTATGGGATGCCCGAGTTTATATTTTATTTCTCAAAACTTGACGTTCAGATTTCAATGAAATTAGTATCAACGGAAAGATAATTTTTTTCTTGACATTTTGGTCACTTCAAATTTGTATTTCAGAGCTTGTGACAAGAGTAATTAGTAAATAATTAAGAAAAAAGTGCTATGTTACTCATATGTGGCAACGCTGCTGACGAGGTTATGACGCGCGCGAAATTTAAACATGTATAGAATGCGGTCTTTGGTGACATTATTGTTATACATATTTTTTTTTTATTTCAATCAACATACAATATAACAACATACTTTTTATAAATACAATTTTATTATAAAAGAAAGCAACGAGTTACAAAACGTAATGAAACGTAAACATTAAATATTTTTTAAATATCTGTGTCTTTACTTTTAAAGTAATTAAAAATTTCGTTTAAAATTTTTTTGGTTTTAGTAACTTTCACAGCACCATTTTCATCCTTACCTAAAACTTGTTCTATACCAGCATATTTATTAGTTTTATAAGCATCTTCAAGGAGTTTGTAAGTTACATTTGCAACAGCCATCTTTTTCCTCATACCTATAGATACACAATCTTTCAGTAATTGAAGTTCTTTCATAGCCTTAGGCAAATTTTCTGAAAGTTTGATTTTATTACATGCATCATCCCAATTGAAAGAAGAGATAATTAAATTATCTGATGTTATTTTTAGTTTCTTTAAAATCTGATCTAATATAATTACGTCATGAAGAGCATCATGTGCTTGGTGATTATCAATCTCCAACTCTCTAGTAATATTTTCTAATTTATTATCACCTTTTTTAGTTTTACCAGTCTTCTTTTTTATCACAGGCAGTGAATCACAATACCCTGAAATAATAGCATGAAAATGTTCTTTTAAAAAACATTTATCCAGAGCACTCATCAGACGAAGATAATCAAAAGCACAATTATGAGCAGTTAAAATACATCTTCGTTGAAACAAGCTTAAAAATTCATAGAACCCGATTAATGCTTCTGATAAAGTCACAGTTAGAACAGGTTTACCATGAAGTACAAGCTTACCATTAACTAATCGTAAGCAATGGACTTTACTTGCTTTTTCAGATATCGTTTGAGTCGGCTTGATATAAACTGAAAATTCATATTGATTATGCTTCGCAGCAATTTGAAGTATATCTGAGGTTTTGGAAAAACTACCCGTTTCTAAATCGAATAACACTATAATCGGTTCCTCACAAGTTTTTACATTTGTAATAGGAAGACTTTCATGGAGAGATTGACGTAGTCCAACATTGCTCTCGTACATAATACCTTCTTTAGCTTCATTTTTATTTTTCAAAGCAACTTTAGATTTTTTTAATGCAATGCGTTTCAACTTAGCTGCTCGGGTCAAAGAATTAGCATATCTTTTTGACTGAAAGAGTCAATGTTATCACAATATTTTTTACGATAAATCCCAGATGATATTTTTAAATTGTCTGTTAAACGAGTAATATATCGTTCTCCTAAATTCTTTTTACTTATTGCACATGCTACTCTTCCATCTCCTGCAGCGGACTTACTGTACAGTCGAGTTTTTGGAGCTTTACTCACAATCATTGCGTTCAAGCTCTCATTAGGATTGCTGGAAGCTCCACTAACAAACTGACTTGACTTAAGTGCTAAATTTTCAAATATTTGTTTTAAGGCCTCGAATAAATTTGGGTCTTTAAAACCGTCACCAATATTTGTGTGTTGATAATTTTCAGGGTTTGTTTTATAACTACACCAATTCCCACAGTCATCATGATAGTTAAAAGCATGATAAGGAATGTTTTTAATAGCTTGTGCCATGTTAATTTCATGTCCTTGATTTTGTGATACACAGTAGTTGAAACATTTTTTTAAATATTGAATAGCATTAGTATTTAATTCTTTAAAATTCTTACTTATTTTGTATAATTCACTAACGACACCTTTTGATGTGTGATTTTATCAGACTGTTTTAAAATTTCATGGTCATTTGCCGCTCTAACGGCACAAATAGAGCTACTATCGTTGTCAGCGATGAATATTCCAACTTCAATATTGCAGGCTCGTAAAGTTTGATTGTCTTTAGTCAGAAGAACAGCCGCATGAGGCTCCATGGCCTTAGCACTACCTACGAAGTTCATGCGACAATCATGATCACTGGGCAAATGACCTAGATCGCATTTAGCGCATTTGCGATTTAACGTTACATACGCAATAACTTTTTTGAAAAATATCCTATCAAAGCTGCTGTTCCTGATAAACTATCATACGTTCTTCCTGTGCCTCTTGTGAACCATCCCATATCAAAAGACACTGCAACGCGTATGATCTGGTCATCTGAAATACTCTTATTTTCAATATCAGATTTACTTGAGGAAGGGAAGAGGAAATCTTCTTGGGTATTGGAAGATCTGAAAAAGCAAAGAATAAAAAATAAACGCATGTATTTTTAGACCTCATTATTTATTAACATTCGCTATGAATGCCGAAAATGTTATGTTGATGATAAATGCCGAGAGGTGAATAAACATTACTAAAAATAATTTATAATTAGTTCCCAAAAATTAATAATTAAAATATAAATAGTGTATATTATGTACAATTTCATCTCAAAAAAATTTAAACAATAATCGTTGCATTATTAACAAGTTTTCATCAAGTAGAATATATTCCTAAAATTAGCAAACTTTAAAATATTACTAAATATTTTTACAAAAAGTTACTTTAACATGGCGCTATGACTTACAACATAGTTTTCAAATTTTCATCATTTTCAATCGTCAATCGTCGTTCTTCTTGAGCAGCTTTTAGGCAACTTTCATGGGCTAAGCTTTCAATACCTCCAATTACTTCTTTTTCATGAGTTTTAAAAGTTTTCCAATTCATTTCTGGAATATCCATTGCAGTCAATACTTTGTTTATGTGGGTATTTCCCATTCCACTATTCATAGAACCTAAAATAAATAAATAAATTACAGTATTATCAATGGTCCAAAAATATATTATTAAACATGTTAAACATTTTAAATATAATTCTAATTAAAACTGTTTAATTTATACCTACCGACTACGAGCTGAGTATTAGAGTCATAATGACTGTTACCATTAGACACCAAGTGTTGTTTGTCAGTTGATACTCCACTTGCTTTATTACACCTTCTACACTTGATAAACAACATTGATGCCAATCCTATTCGTCTTTCAAATTCGATATCCGTTAGTGATAATATAGATTTACAATAAATACAAAACATATTTTTCCCTAATGTTTTCAAATGAACAATTCGACGACCCGAGTCATTGTCATTGGTTGTAGGGTTAGGTGACGTAAACTTTCCATACTCGTCACTTAATTTTTTTGCTAATTTAACATGATTCACATATTTATTATACCTTTTTTCGGTTACTCTTTTACCTTTCCAATGAAATATTTTTTTTTTATGATGTGATAAATTTAATTCTGACATTTTCATAATGCATAACCCATAATTTTTATAAGTAAACAAATGTTTGCGCTATAGACTCTTGCGCATGGTCTTATTTTTTATCTCTTTTACTTTTACACGGTGTTGCCAAATATAAATACTATGCTAGTCAAACTACACATAGCACTCATTTGACACTTGTGGTATCGGTAGTACTACCTTAATATGATAAATAAAATTATTCACAAAGTGTGTAGGCTAAGTCATAATTGAGAGTTTCTATTTCATTTACAGGAAAATGGCCAATTGTGATTAGCGCTGGGTTTGGTCTGGGAATGGCTTATTCAAATTGTGAAAAAGATATCAATTCATTACTACATCAATCAACGTCTACAAAACATAACTGTAGTAATTGAAAATAAACACTTTTTATTATTAATAGA
This sequence comes from Cotesia typhae, assembly GCF_013202065.1. Taxonomy (NCBI): domain Eukaryota; kingdom Metazoa; phylum Arthropoda; class Insecta; order Hymenoptera; family Braconidae; genus Cotesia; species Cotesia typhae. The sequence continues at coordinate 2,276,481 of NW_027423780.1, read as the reverse complement.
AGATAATAAATTTTTGCCGAAAAATGATAAGCATTATATAATTATTGCAATAATTCTACAATAAAATATTCAGAAAAATGTTGAAAATAAATTTTTATTTTCAGGTTATTTTCCTCAATATTTTTCTAATACTTATATTGATAATTTTTAATCTATGGTTTTCATTCTTAGATATTTAGCAGCTCATGATTAAAGTTTTTGAACATATTTTCTTCATGAATTAACTATAAGTAAATGTAAATATAAAAAAGTTTGGAAAATCTGAAAATAAGTCACATTACTGACTTTCAAAATAAAACCACGTATATTATTAAGTGTTGACTGATACCTACTCGCTTCCTTGAGTACACTATCAATTTAAATGTGAAACTAAACTGTTTATTATGATGAAATGTCCAATTTCGAATTGATAATTGGTGTAAATTTTGGATATTCTTTAGTATCCATAAAAAAACTCCTTCAGATAAATTTTGATATTTTTTCGATCACTGGTTCAAAGATGATCTAAAATAGCTCAAATTCAAACTTTTTTTTTTTTTTTCAAAATTTTGGTTTTTTCATGACAATGGATAAAAAATGTAAGGAACAATTTTATAGGAAATTATATGCCCTACAATTTTTGTCATTGAACAATTTGTCGTAATGCTAAAAGTTTAGTAACTACCGCCTCCTAAAATATAAAATCGCAGAAAAATATATTTTTCACGTCTATGAAAACTAATTTAATAGATCTACATGAAAAAGTCGAATCGAAAAATTGTATAGCATAGAACTTACTAAAATCTGACGGCAGTAAAATTTTTTAAATCAGTAAATCTACAGCTAGTACTGGTTTTTTAAGTCTCAAGTATTCAAGAAACTTTTTTAAACTATTTAGATAACTTGATTATTTATGTTAGGTCTAAAATTCATGCAAAACAATATAGTATCAGTCTTTATATCAAATTTTCATACAATAAATATGGCTTACTTCTGTAAGTTGTACTAAAATTATAGTCACACAAGAAAATCGAACGCATTTTGTGCACTTCTGTCAAAATATTTATTATCGACAATTTAATTAATCAATATTTTTACATTGTAACAAAATTTTACTATTTCTATACACTACTCGACGGTGGATACGTCGAGTGAAGTAGAGATTTTGTCCAGGTCGCCCAAATAAAATAAACAGAACCGAATAGGAAGCTTAGGAGATGTTCTTAACCTCCTAAGCAATACCGCAGCAGCCACCTAGGCTGGGTTAGCCCGAGTTGAAATTAAAAAAGTGATTTGAGTCTTATGAGCCTGGTTTCTTTTGTTGGTGGATTTGCATTGAAATTTAAAACTGTATTTTTACAGCCTGAAAATAGGCTGTGGAGGTCGAAATCACAGTTTTAAACGGTATTTTGAGCCTAAAGAGCCTCCATCGAGGGTCTGTAGGTTGATTTCATCTTTTTATTTTTTAAAACATAGAATTTTTTCATAATAGAAAAAATTTTTTAAATAAAAAACTGGACTTAGAAAACTATTAACTTTTATCTGTGCAAAAAATTTTTTTAGTGCAGAGTTGAAATAAAAATGATGACTATTGTAATTAACGTTGCAACAATTTAGCAATCATCCATGAAATATACGGACGGTAATAAGCAATAACATCTCAACTTATATTTTTTCTAACGTTTATCGTTAGAATATTCGGGTTAATATATGGGGCAGAGCATTTCATGCCAAATCGACCACTTTTGACCCCGTCGATTTTCGATTTTTCTGAAATTTTTGTATCTTTCTCTACCCTAAAAAAAAAATTTTTTAGAGATTTTTCAAATTTTTTTACCAACCAAAAAAAAAAAATTACGAGTTATTTAAAAAAAAACTAGCTTTTTTTTTGTTAAACAGCCTTAACTTTTTCGAAAATTGACTTATTGGGATGTTTTTTTTAAATTTTGTTTTTACAATGTCCTTTTTAGAAAAAAAAGTCAGAACAATAATTCGAATTCATATTCAACATTTTTTTTCAACTTGTAGAGGAAAAAGAAAATTTGAGGATGATGCTCATTTTTGATTATAGATTTATTTTTTTTTCAAACCAGTATTTTCCGCGAATTTCTTGAAATTTGCAGTGGCATTTTTTATTCTCTCTATTTTCTGTTTTAGAAATGAAAAAAAAATTTGTTTTCTTTCAATGTTTGTTTTTCGTTATACCACTCTGAAAATTTTTCAGCAGATTTAGAAAACTTCAAAATCCGAGAAAAAAAAATAAAAAAAAATTCAAAATGACAATCATCGATAAGATTGGATTATTTTCTTGTATTTTTTTTTTCGAAAACTATTATCTAATTGTGAGAGAATACTCAAATTATTCTGAATTTAGGATATGTAAATTACTTAAACGTGTAAAAAATAAAGTCATATTCCATTCACAAGTCTACTGTTTATAAATTGTAACGGGTTTGAACCGTCCCTTGGTCACCCCTTTATTTGAATTTAATAATTAAGGGCGCCACTGGAATTTTTATCACGGTTTCCAGAACCGGTCCAAGCAAGAGAGATATCACAGGGTCGAGAGAAATCATAAAATTTGATATAAATAAAAACAATTAAAATTGGCATTAATTATAAATTTATTTTAACATTCTAACAATAATTAAATCTTAATTTAATACTCACACACACACTCATACTTATAAAAGTTACTTATTCCTAACGATACCCTCATATGGAGCGTCTATATCGTAGTTTCTATCATAGTGCCCTATTCCTGACGGTACCCTCATAAGGAGCGTCTATACCGCAGTTTCTATCAAAATTTCCTATTCCTACGATACCCTCATATGGAGCGTCTATATCGCAGTTTCTATCATAGTTGACTATTCCTGACGGTACCCTCATAAGGAGCGTCTATACCGCAGTTTCTAACTAAATCGCGCTGTCCACAGGACCCTTACGTTCCAAGACTCTAGATATGACCCTGGATGGTCGCCCGGACCCCTGCTCAAGGTTCATACCGTCCTTAGCCCTTTCGCTGTCGCCCGGACCCTCACTACGGGACTAAGGAACCTGAAGTCGACTAGGACAGAGGAGGATACCATGACACTAGTCGACAACCTGCTAATACTAACCTCCTCGACAGCCCGTGAACGAGGAGTATATACTGTAAAATATTCTCCCCCCCACACACACACACACACACACACACACACAAAATTCTAATAAAACAATTTATCTAAATACACACTTGACTCTAATTTACAATTATTTTAAAATCCAAGATACTTTTTATAACATAACTTCCTGGGAATCAAATCTCCCGGTCCCTAACTTGACTTCGATAAATAATTTTATTTAAATCCTGGTTGCTTAATTATCCCGGATAAAAAAAATTATATATAATTCTATAGAACCATATATAATCTATATATGATTTCATATAATTTATATATAACTATATGTCATTACATATATCTCGGGAAAAAATGATTTTCCCTAATTATATATGGTTACCCTGATTAAAAATATTGATTGAAAAGTATTGGGAATCAGTCACCCTATGTGAACTGTATATCTATATATACATGAAAAAGAATTGAAATTATTCAAAAGTATTCTAATTTCATCATTTTCAATCAATATTTTTAACCAGGGTATATATAATATAATTTATGTATAATTAGACCTGAAAATTGGCCAGGTCTAATTATATATAATCATATATAAGTTATATATAATTATATATGAGTCATATATAATCATATATAAGTTATATATAATTTCATATACTTATATATAACTACATGTAACAACATTAAATTATATATCATTACCCCTAATTAAATATGTGGTTATTTTTAGGAATATAATATTTGATTTCGTCGTACCTAATCCTGTAACCAAAAAAAAATCATTACAGATGATTATACAGCTATAACTCCGACGCGGTCACCCATATAATTATTAACCACGCTCAATGCTGCTTAACTTTGATGATCCCAGTGCGTCTTGAAATTCCCGGCTGCTATGCTGTCGTCTTATAAGTATTGATGATTCTATGATGTACATAACCTATCAAATCAATTTATCAGAAATATAATATAAAAATTAATTTTATATTAAATTTTTTGATACTCTTGATTTGCTTATTTCACTGAATCTAATTATAACAACATATTTATTCCAATAATCATTTTATTATTAAACAGTAGCAGGGCAAACCAAGACATCCTATAGGAAGTGCAATAAATTTTTATTTTATAACTATTTAAGCGTATTGTTAAACATAATTTTGCACTTTAAGTGATATCCAAAAAAATGTTTGTTAGGCCTGACTATGCATGAACCTATGTATAATTATATGTTAACTTATATATAAGTTAATAATACATGATAATCTATAAAAGGCTAATTATGTTAGCCAAGTTTGATCACATCCAATTATACAGGGTGTCTCTGAAGTGGCGGGAGTAATTGTTGGGGTCGATAGAGAAAAAAATACTGAATCGAAAGTTCCTGAGCCAAAAATTTTTTTGGGCCATAGAATTTGAGTTATGAATTAAAAACGATAGCCAATCAGAAGCGCGCTATTCGAGAAATGAAAATGAGCGGGGAAGTAGAGGAGACGCGAGAGTGAGATGCTGCAATAGCAGCTTACTCGCTCACACAAAGCCGAGCATGAGAGGGGATTGTGACGCTATGAGCCGAGTACGTAAGTGTGAATGAGTGGATGTATGAGGTCGCAAGCGGACGGCTTAATGTATGAGTGTGTGTCCGTGTATCGCAGCATTATTGGAGGCGTTGTAACGCTGAATTAAAGCTAACCGGGTACTCTAAGACAGAGGAAAAAATTTTAATTTTTATTTTTATTCGAAAAAATTTAATAAAAAAATAAAAAGGCCCAAGATTTAACCAGACCCACAGAAACGGAGAGTAAATTTTTAATTCTCATTTATTTTGCTGGGGATTATTTTCAAATACAAAAAAAAAAAAAAGGCTAAGATTCAACTGGAATCCAAAAAGAGATGGATGAAAAATTTTATTTTTTATTTTTAATCAGCAAAATTATTTTTCTTTAAAAAAGAGCCCAATCTCGACTGGAGCAAGAAAAAATGATTGAAAAATTTTATTATTAATTTTCAATCAACAAAATTATTATAAAAAAATAAATGGGCCCAAGTCTCAACCGGACCCAAACAAACGGATAAAAATTTTTATTACTTACTTAATTTGCTGGAAATTATCTTTAAAAACGAAAAAATGCCCAAGACTCGATCGGATCCAAAAAATAACAGTACAAAAATTTTTCCTTATTTTCAATCAGCAAAATTGTTTCTTTTAAAAAAGGCCCAATCTCGACTGGAGCAAAAAAATGATTAAAAAATTTTATTATTAATTTTCAATCAACAAAATTATTTAAAAAAAAATAGTCCGCAGACTCAACCGGACCCAAACAAACAGATAGATAGTTTTAATTACTTATTTATTTTGATGGGAATTATTTTAAAAACGAAGAAAATCGCCCAAGACTCGACCGGACCCAAAAAAAAAAATAAATTGAAAAATTTTGTTTTCATTTTCAATCAGCCAAATTAATTTCTTTTCGAAACAAGGCCCAATCTCAAACAGACTAAGAGAAACTAATTAAAAAATTTTATTTTTTATTATTAATCAAATATTATTTAAAAAAGAAAATAAGCCACAGACTTAACCGGACTTAAACAAACGGATAGAAAATTTTTATTACTTACTTAATTTGCTGGAAATTATCTTTAAAAACGAAAAAATGCCCAAGACTCCATCAGACCGAAAGGGAGATGAATAAAAAAATTTTACTATTCATTTTTAATCATCATAATTAACTTTTTTATAATAAAAGGCTCAATTTCGACCGGACCCAGAAAAAATGATCCAAAAATTTTATTTTTTATTGTTGATCATCAAAACTAATTAAAAAAACAAATGAGGCCCTAGACTCAACTGGACCCAAACAAACGGATAAATAATTTTTATTACTTATTTATTTTGCAGGAAATTATTTTTGAAAACGATAAAAATGCCCTAGACTCGACCAGACCCGAAATAAAATAAATTGAAAATCTTTGTTTTTCTATTTTTAATCAGCAAAATTATTTTCCTTTGAAAAAGGGCCTGGAGCAATATGGTTATATATAATTAGATATAAATATATATGATTAGGCAAAATCCTTTTTTTTCCGGGTATAGACTTATATATAATCATATATAGCCCTAGATAACTCAGCCCTTATTAAACAAAATGATTAAAAATGATTTCACAATGTTGAATGCCCCTTAAGAGATATGATTTGAAATGATTTACATGATTTGACAGGATTAAAAATAATTAGAAAAATAATCATTTTTAATCATATCAAATCATTTTGTTTAATCAGGGAGGTCTAATCAGATCTAATTGTATATAAACTTATGTATAATCATGTATGGACCTAGATAACTCAGGTCTAATCAGATCTAATTATACATAGACTTATATAAAACATACATATAATACATTAGTCTATATATGATTATATATATTTTATATCAAAATTTATATATAATCATATATATTTAATATATAATCATATATAAATATATATGGTTAGGCAAATTCATTTTTTCCCGGGTAAGTAAACAGATAAAGAATTAGTCTTTCAAGCGTCAGGTCCCAGGTTCGATTCCCGCGCGTGACGGTTTTTTTTCTATGGAAATAATTATATATAATTATATATGGTATTATATACAATTATATCTAATTATATATAACTTTTTTTACCCGGGATTTTATCTCTTCGGTATTCATTATGATTTCACTCTTAATTCACTTTGAATCTACTTCGTACTTATTAAGGTTTCACTCCGGAAACACTCTGGAGTAATGTGGAATACTTCAAGAAATATTTCTGATTTACTGAAAACACTCTGAAAACAGTACAATAACGTGCTGTATCCTGAATGATTTCAGAGTGATTTTACAGTCGCAAGCTAGCTTGTGTAGTCGATGTTTGGAAATAACCAAAGTAACCTATTTTGGTACTTTAGCTATAGGATACTTCTTACCTCTCAGAATTTAGTGTTTTTCAATTATTATTAATGAAAAACTAAAATCAATGAAAAAATCACGCATGAGTGTTTATGTACCTATATGTATCATTCTATAAATATCCTACTGACGGGCATTACAGCTGATGCTGGCGCACACTCAATGCGCATGATAAGTTTAAAACACCGCGCGATATTTGAAATGAAAAATAAATAAAATAAAAAAAAAAAGAAATTACATTAGAGAGTGATAAAAAAATCTCAAATTACAAAAGTATTGTTTGAATAAAAAAAAAAAGTCAAGTAATACATATTTAAAATTGTAACCAGGGTGTTTTGCCCAGGTCCAGTTGGTCACCCCTTTCCTCCTTAGAAAGGGCGCCACTGGGATTTTAGACACGGTGTCCCAGAAACCGAAGAAGCATGAGAAGGGAAAGACAGGGTCGTGAGAAGTCCGAGAGGGCTATAAATAAAACTGGGAAAAATTATTTATAACAATTAAAATAATTTATTTAATTAATTTACAAAATTTAACAACTTAACTTATAAACTAACTTAATTGTGAGAACCTCTCACCTATGTTGGCCCTTGCCAATTATTCTTACAACTATTTAAATACCAATTTCCTCTATACCTCGTCACTCCGACGGAATACCTTAAAATACTATAAATTTCCTCGTCAACCTGACGGAATACCAATCTACCTCGTCAACCCCCGACTCAGGCGTCTACGCAGCGGTTTCCTCACATAATCCGTTGTACCCCCGACTCGGGCGTCTATACAACGTTTCTAAATAACTCCCTAAATTCCATACAAAAATCATCCACCGGACGCCAACTTAATACACACTTTTCTCTAATTACTCAATTTTCTCCGAATTACTAATTATCTAAATTCCTGGAATTTTACGCTTAACAATTCTTTAATACAAAATATCAAATTCACTAATTTAATTCATTACCAAAATTTATCAACCAAAATTTCTCAACTGAATTCAATAATCAAATTTCATTTATTCTACTAAACTTACTAATCAATTAAATTCATTAAACAATTTTTCCAATAAATTAATTCACTAAATTTACTAAATTAATTAAATTCAGCCCAACGGCCTAGAATTAATTTTACAAAATTTCAAATTCTACAAATTTAACAAGCCTCATTAAATATTCAAACTACATATATTCCAAAATGACCTTGACTATCTAAATTACACGAATGTTTTTACTATTTCAAATTTTATCGACGTAATTTTAATTAATTAATTTCTCATAACTAAAAGACTTGTAACAAATGAAATAAATGACATTAATAAATAATTTACTTATTTAGAAAAGAATCTACTCAATTAAAAGTGACATCTGAGACAATAGCAATCATTAATTGACAAAATTTTATTACAGTTAATTCGGCCTCTCAATTTACAAATTCAAGCTTGGCCTGAAATAATTGTAGTAATAATACCTGACTTAACTTTTCCAATTCTCCCCAAACGTTGAGTGATGTCCTGGTGGAAACAGGCGAAATCAGCGGCTGGTTAGTCTCTTTTTCGTCTCTAATGAACTATCTGACTCCAAGTAAAGGGTTCCGAAATTCCGAGTTATGCATTGACTTTCTTCTTGATGGTCCTAAACCTCGATGACAGAATTTATTACCCAGCACTACACTGACTCACTGTTTTGCCAAAAGCCTCACTGTCTCAAAGTGTCACTGGCTCAAAAGCCTGGCTCAAAAAGTCTCGATGTTTCTTTTGCCGGCTCTTTTATAACCCTCAACTCCAAGTTCTCGAACTTTCCTATTGTCAACCCCGCTTCGTTTTCGGGGACAGCAGTGGGGACTTTCGATTTGCACGCCGGGTGACAAGTCTGAACTACTTGTCAAAAATCGAACGGCAAGGGAAAACCCTTATTTATCGGGGCGTCAATAAGGTGGTTGATAACGACCATGGGAGGTTCAGTTTTCCCTGTCACAAAATGTAATAAAAGAAATTTTTCTTCAGAACATAAACTATTTTTAACTTCCCACTAAGAAAATCAAAGATTTTCTAAAATCGGGAAGTCATTGTTTTCACCCCGTTTTGCTAAAATCAAATTCTCATCAGATCTCAACGTTCTGAGGCCACAGGAAACTTCCCTGACTCCCTCCGCAAGGGTGTCACTATGTTTGTATGTATGTATGTATGTATGTATGTATGTATGTATGTATGTATGTATGTATGTATGTACGTATGTATGTAAGCCTCTTAAAACTTTTGAACGGTTGGACCGATTTTATCGCGATTGGCGTCATTCTATAGGGCTTGGCCAAACTTAGATTTGAATACAATTTGGACTGATTCGGATAGATAGATTTAAATAAATCTAAAAAAAACAATAAAAAAAAATTTTTTTTTAAAGTGGTTTTTTTGGAATAACTTTTAAACGGCATTTATTCATCAACTCCAAAAACTAATCAGCTCTTAAAGTTAAAAAACCATGTCGATCGCTGCTAATCCGGTCAAAATCGTCTCGTTTGTTCGAGAGATATCGTGCAGGAAAGAAAACCGAAAAAAGTGATTTTTCGAAATTACACCGAAATTTTTTTATCTAAAAAATTTTTGTTGTCGATTCTTTTAAAGGACATGAAAAACTGCATCGATTGCCACCGATTGCGTGAAAATCAGTTGATTCATTCCTAAGTTACGGCAGTTTGAAATTTCAAAAAATAGTGTTTTATTAAACATTCATCGGACTTTTGAGCTCGAAGCATAGAACAGTTATCTTTTTAAGCTCGGAGAGCGCAGAAATAAGAGAAGCATATTTTTCAATGGTTAGTTTCCCACTAAGAAAAATTGAAAATGATCAAAAATTAAGAAGTTACTACCTTTACCCCTGACTAACTTTATATAAAGAAAGAAATAAAGAAATAAATAAACTTTACTCCGATTTTCGAAAATCGAGTTTTCTTTTTACATTTTAACGATTCAAAGCCCTAAAAAACTACTCTGACTATTTCTATAATGATATCTGTATCTTTTAATGTATCGATACAACACTTACATAGGTAAATCTCTCATAGATTTTGAACGACTTGATAAATTGAAAAGACAGTATTTAAGAAAAATTTATCGACATTAGAATATCTATACAATTGGAAATAATTCAGACCAGTAAATTTTGATATACCTGAAAACTAAAATTTTTTCAAAAAATTCATTTTTGCAGATGGCTGTTAAACAAATAAATCGATCAATTCAAAAAACTTGTAAGCTTATGACCTTACAAAATAAAATTGATAGCAAATAAACCCGGTAGAAATTAACCGATTCGGAACATAAACAGTGTTAAAGATAAATTTACATTACGCGTTTTTTACGACTTGCAAATAATTCTCTATACCTTATGGAAATACTTTTCTAAATTTGAGTTTAAAAATTCGAAAATTAGCGTTTTTCGAAACATCTACTAGACTTCTGAGCTCGACGAGCTCAAAAGAATAGAACAGCTATTTCTTTGAGCTTACAGAGCTCAAAAAAATTACATTTTTGAGCTCGAAGAGCTCAAAAACGTAATAAGTGTAATTTTGAGCGCTGAGGTACGGAATTGGCGGAATTTTTTTTTTATTTATTCAACAATTGAGTATCATGAGTCGTACACTTTTGGAGTTGCCAAATCATTTATCTTTAACTCAATTTAATCACCATCTCTTATAATGTCAAGAATCTCTTACTTCAATCGCGTGTGACAGTTACACGCACTGATTATTTTTATTGGTTTTAGTTTTTCATTAGTAACAATTAAATAATACGAAATTCGGAATACAATACGAGGTTAGGAGTATCCATAGCTGTTATACAAAAATAGTTTACTTTGGTTATTTCGAACTTAAACATCGACGACACAAGGTTGTATACTGAAAGTACCATAGTTATTTTTATGTAAAACTAATAGATAATTAATTCTATTGTATAATTTTTATCATTACTCAATTATATATTTTTTAATTGATTATTTCTTTTTCAAAAATTTTTGATTGATTCGTTTATAAACTCTTTATTGACAAAATCAAAAAAATTTGGAAACCGGATGGTACAGAAACGTGTCGACATATTGCCGTAACGGAATTCTGTTGTATTGTCGTTCAGTTACCTCCTAGTCACGCCTAAACAAATTTGACTTCGAAAAAAAAAACTGTAATTAGCTGTGCATTAATTATTATCGAGCAGATAGTTCCGTAGCACTTGATAATGTTTTTTTTTCCAAAATCAGAAATCATTCGGTCAGACAATTTTGTACAGATTTGAGACGTACACACAGAGGATCACTCACATTATGAAATTGGTCGGGTCAAATAACTTATCACAATTTAATAAGTTATCACAATTTAATTGATGATTGGACATTACTACATGGACAATTGTGTAAACTGTTCAAATAACCGTTAACCATCTTAATATATTTGTGCTACATAATCTTTCTCGTTGAATCAGCAAGAAACAATGAACTAGATTAATTTTGATTTAAATTATTCGCTTCAAAAAGTGTTGTTGAATAAATTTAGTAAGATGTAGATAATAGAAAGCTACTATCTTATGGATTAAATATAAAAACACGATATAAATTTAAAGTACAGAAATTCTATCACTGACGTGTAAAGATTGAATAAATGTTTCACGATAGAATATTTACGTTTTAAGGATAATTAGGTAAAAAAAATGATTGACATTACGAGAAAAGTGCTTCGATAATCAAATATTTAAACTCGTTCATTCAAATAAAAATCTAAAAATCAGTTGACTGCGAAGGACAATCCGAAAACTTACCGCTGAATTTGAATTTGAAGCACCTTAAAATGTGTTTTCCAATTAATAAGAAAGCTTTTCAAGCTCACAGCAACGTCTTAAACATTTTGAGCTCTTCCTTTAAGTGAAAAATTAATAATTTTCTTAACAAGAAGTGAATAAAACAAAATAGTTCTAATACAATATTATCTGAAAAATTAAAATAAGGAGGCTAATAAAATAATAAAAGAAAAATGAATCACTACATAAACAAGTAAGAATATTTATTATTTATAATACAGATAATGAGTAAACAGAAACCGTTTAGGATGTAACTAACTAAGAATCATACACAGTCTTCATACAGATAATAATTCATAACTTAGGATTGTGAGAAAATCAAGGAAAAGTTGGGTCGATTAAATAGAAAGAAATAAAAAAAAGTTAACATAAAATATGACAGTTCTTAAAAATAAATAACATTTACAGTTCGACTGGACTTCATTCGGGAACATCAACGAAAAGGACGTAAAGTTGAAATAAAACTGTTGAATAATAGTGAGAAGTAGATGAAAATTAGCGAACTAATACAAAAAAGGGAAAAAATAAGATAATTAAAAACGTTAAAAGTTTCAAAAATTAATAAAACAGAAAAATTCGTAAAACCGTTAACGTTCAGAGTTGAGAACGTCACAAACTAAAATTATTGACCATGGAGCGGAATAGGGTAATACGGGCCACAAGTACAGACACCATTTCTCATGAATCCGATAGTATACTGGTTAGGACGACCTGAGCCTGAGTGTGAACTGCTACCGGCATTTGAACCACTGCGAGAATAGCCGTTTCTCAGTCTTGAATATCCAAATCTAGGATGACCTAAGTGGCGGTTTCCGAAAGATCCAGAGTAAGAGTTGGTACCTGCACCACTGTAGGAGTCAGCATTAGAGTTGCTGTTTGCATCAGAATAAGCATCAGAGATTCCGTTTCCGCTGGAGTAAGCGTTTGAGCCACTGTTAGCATTTGAGTTAGCATTCGAGTAACTGTCAGAATTCGAGTTGCTGTTAGCATTAGAGTTAGCGTATGAGTTGCTGTTGGCGTTAGAATTAGCGTTTGAGTCGCTGTAAGAGTTCGAATTGCTGTTGGCATTGGAGTTGCTGTTGGCATTGGAGTTGCTGTTGGCATTGGAATTGCTGTTGGCGTTGGAGTTGGTGTTGGCGTTGGAGTTGCTGTTAGCATTGGAGTTGCTGTTGGCGTTGGAGTTAGCGTCGGAGCTGCTGTTAGCGTTCGAGTCACTGTTTGAGTTACTGTTGGCATTGGAGTTGCTGTTGGCGTTGGAGTTGCTGTTAGCGTTGGAGTTGCTGTTAGCGTTGGAGTTGCTGTTAGCATTTGAGTTAGCATTGGAATTGCTGTTGGCGTTGGAGTTGCTGTTGGCGTTGGAGTTGCTGTTGGCGTTGGAGTTGCTGTTAGCGTTGGAGTTGCTGTTAGCATTTGAGTTAGCATTGGAATTGCTGCTGGCGTTGGAGTTGCTGTTGGCGTTCGAGTCGCTGTTGGCATTGGAGTTGCTGTTGGCGTTGGAGTTGCTGTTGGCGTTAGAGTCGCTGCTAGCATTCGAGTTGCTGTTAGCATTAGAGTTAGCATTGGAGTTGCTGTTGGCGTTGGAGTTGCTGTTCGCATTTGAGTTAGCATTGGAATTGCTGCTGGCATTGGAGTTGCTGTTGGCGTTCGAGTCGCTGCTAGCATTCGAGTTGCTGTTAGCATTAGAGTTAGCATTGGAGTTGCTGTTGGCGTTGGAGTTGCTGTTGGCGTTGGAGTTGCTGTTAGCATTTGAGCTAGCATTGGAGTTGCTGTTGGCGTTGGAGTTAGCGTCTGAGCTGCTGTTGGCGTTCGAGTCACTGTTTGAGTTGCTGTTGGCGTTGGAGTTGCTGTTAGCGTTGGAGTTGCTGCTAGCGTTTGAGTTGCTGCTAGCATTTGAGTTAGCATTCGAGTTGCTGTTAGAGTTAGAGTCGCTGCTAGCATTCGAGTTGCTGTTCGCATTTGAGTTAGCATTCGAGTTGCTGTTAGCATTAGAGTTAGCATTGGAGTTGCTGTTGGCGTTGGAGTTGCTGCTAGCATTTGAGTTAGCATTCGAGTTGCTGTCAGAGTTAGAGTCGCTGCTAGCATTCGAGTTGCTGTTAGCATTTGAGTTAGCATTGGAATTGCTGCTGGCGTTGGAGTTGCTGTTAGCATTTGAGCTAGCATTGGAGTTGCTGTTGGCGTTGGAGTTAGCGTCTGAGCTGCTGTTAGCGTTCGAGTCACTGTTTGCGTTGCTGTTGGCGTTGGAGTTGCTGTTAGCATTGGAATTGCTGCTAGCGTTGGAGTTGCTGTTAGCATTTGAGTTAGCATTGGAATTGCTGCTGGCGTTGGAGTTGCTGTTGGCGTTAGAGTCGCTGCTAGCATTAGAGTTAGCATTGGAGTTACTGTTGGCGTTGGAGTTAGCGTCTGAGCTGCTGTTAGCGTTCGAGTCACTGTTTGAGTTGCTGCTAGCGTTGGAGTTGCTGTTAGCATTTGAGTTAGCATTGGAATTGCTGCTGGCGTTGGAGTTGCTGTTGGCGTTGGAGTTGCTGTTAGCGTTGGAGTTGCTGTTAGCATTTGAGTTAGCATTGGAATTGCTGTTGGCGTTGGAGTTGCTGTTGGCGTTGGAGTTGCTGTTAGCATTTGAGTTAGCATTGGAGTTGCTGTTGGCGTTGGAGTTGCTGCTAGCGTTGGAGTTGCTATTCGCATTTGAGTTAGCATTCGAGTTGCTGTTAGCATTAGAGTTAGCATTGGAGTTGCTGTTGGCGTTGGAGTTGCTGTTAGCGTTGGAGTTAGCATTGGAGTTGCTGTTGGCGGCGTTGGAGTTAGCGTCTGAGCTGCTGTTGGCGTTCGAGTCACTGTTTGAGTTGCTGTTGGCATTGGAGTTGCTGTTGGCGTTGGAGTTGCTGCTAGCGTTGGAGTTGCTGTTCGCATTTGAGTTAGCATTCGAGTTGCTGTTAGCATTAGAGTTAGCATTGGAGTTGCTGTTGGCGTTGGAGTTGCTGTTAGCGTTGGAGTTGCTGCCAGCGTTTGAGTTGCTGTTCGCATTTGAGTTAGCATTCGAGTTGCTGTTAGCATTAGAGTTAGCATTGGAGTTGCTGTTGGCGTTGGAGTTAGCGTCTGAGCTGCTGTTAGCGTTCGAGTCACTGTTTGAGTTGCTGCTAGCGTTGGAGTTGCTGTTAGCATTTGAGTTAGCATTGGAGTTGCTGTTGGCGTTGGAGTTAGCGTCTGAGCTGCTGTTGGCGTTCGAGTCACTGTTTGAGTTGCTGTTGGCATTGGAGTTGCTGTTGGCGTTGGAGTTGCTGCTAGCGTTGGAGTTGCTATTCGCATTTGAGTTAGCATTCGAGTTGCTGTTAGCATTAGAGTTAGCATTGGAGTTGCTGTTGGCGTTGGAGTTGCTGTTAGCGTTGGAGTTAGCATTGGAGTTGCTGTTGGCGTTGGAGTTAGCGTCTGAGCTGCTGTTGGCGTTCGAGTCACTGTTTGAGTTGCTGTTGGCATTGGAGTTGCTGTTGGCGTTGGAGTTGCTGCTAGCGTTGGAGTTGCTGTTCGCATTTGAGTTAGCATTCGAGTTGCTGTTAGCATTAGAGTTAGCATTGGAGTTGCTGTTGGCGTTGGAGTTGCTGTTAGCGTTGGAGTTGCTGCCAGCGTTTGAGTTGCTGTTCGCATTTGAGTTAGCATTCGAGTTGCTGTTAGCATTAGAGTTAGCATTGGAGTTGCTGTTGGCGTTGGAGTTAGCGTCTGAGCTGCTGTTAGCGTTCGAGTCACTGTTTGAGTTGCTGCTAGCGTTGGAGTTGCTGTTAGCATTAGAGTTAGCATTGGAGTTGCTGTTGGCGTTGGAGTTAGCGTCTGAGCTGCTGTTAGCGTTCGAGTCACTGTTTGAGTTGCTGCTAGCGTTGGAGTTGCTGTTAGCATTTGAGTTAGCATTGGAGTTGCTGTTGGCGTTGGAGTTAGCGTCTGAGCTGCTGTTGGCGTTCGAGTCACTGTTTGAGTTGCTGTTGGCATTGGAGTTGCTGTTGGCGTTGGAGTTGCTGCTAGCGTTGGAGTTGCTATTCGCATTTGAGTTAGCATTCGAGTTGCTGTTAGCATTAGAGTTAGCATTGGAGTTGCTGTTGGCGTTGGAGTTGCTGTTAGCGTTGGAGTTAGCATTGGAGTTGCTGTTGGCGTTGGAGTTAGCGTCTGAGCTGCTGTTGGCGTTCGAGTCACTGTTTGAGTTGCTGTTGGCATTGGAGTTGCTGTTGGCGTTGGAGTTGCTGCTAGCGTTGGAGTTGCTGTTCGCATTTGAGTTAGCATTCGAGTTGCTGTTAGCATTAGAGTTAGCATTGGAGTTGCTGTTGGCGTTGGAGTTGCTGTTAGCGTTGGAGTTGCTGCCAGCGTTTGAGTTGCTGTTCGCATTTGAGTTAGCATTCGAGTTGCTGTTAGCATTAGAGTTAGCATTGGAGTTGCTGTTGGCGTTGGAGTTAGCGTCTGAGCTGCTGTTAGCGTTCGAGTCACTGTTTGAGTTGCTGCTAGCGTTGGAGTTGCTGTTAGCATTAGAGTTAGCATTGGAGTTGCTGTTGGCGTTGGAGTTAGCGTCTGAGCTGCTGTTAGCGTTCGAGTCACTGTTTGAGTTGCTGCTAGCGTTGGAGTTGCTGTTAGCATTTGAGTTAGCATTGGAGTTGCTGTTGGCGTTGGAGTTAGCGTCTGAGCTGCTGTTGGCGTTCGAGTCACTGTTTGAGTTGCTGTTGGCATTGGAGTTGCTGTTGGCGTTGGAGTTGCTGCTAGCGTTGGAGTTGCTGTTCGCATTTGAGTTAGCATTCGAGTTGCTGTTAGCATTAGAGTTAGCATTGGAGTTGCTGTTGGCGTTGGAGTTAGCGTCTGAGCTGCTGTTAGCGTTCGAGTCACTGTTTGAGTTGCTGCTAGCGTTGGAGTTGCTGTTAGCATTTGAGTTAGCATTGGAGTTGCTGTTGGCATTGGAGTTGCTGTTGGCGTTGGAGTTGCTGCTAGCGTTGGAGTTGCTGTTCGCATTTGAGTTAGCATTCGAGTTGCTGTTAGCATTAGAGTTAGCATTGGAGTTGCTGTTGGCGTTGGAGTTAGCGTCTGAGCTGCTGTTGGCGTTCGAGTCACTGTTTGAGTTGCTGTTGGCATTGGAGTTGCTGCTAGCGTTGGAGTTGCTGTTAGCATTTGAGTTAGCATTGGAATTGCTGCTGGCGTTGGAGTTGCTGTTGGCGTTAGAGTGGCTGCTAGCATTAGAGTTAGCATTGGAGTTGCTGTTGGCGTTGGAGTTAGCGTCTGAGCTACTGTTAGCGTTCGAGTCACTGTTTGATTTGCTGTTGGCGTTGGAGTTGCTGTTAGCGTTGGAGTTGCTGTTAGCATTTGAGTTAGCATTCGAGTTGCTGTTAGAGTTAGAATCGCTGCTAGCATTCGAGTTGCTGTTCGCATTTGAGTTAGCATTGGAGTTGCTGTTGGCGTTGGAGTTGCTGCTAGCATTTGAGTTAGCATTCGAGTTGCTGTCAGAGTCGCTGCTAGCATTCGAGTTGCTGTTAGCATTCGAGTTAGCATTGGAATTGCTGCTGGCGTTGGAGTTGCTGTTGGCGTTCGAGTCGCTGCTAGCATTCGAGTTGCTATTAGCATTAGAGTTAGCATTGGAGTTGCTGTTGGCGTTGGAGTTGCTGTTAGCGTTGGAGTTGCTGTTAGCATTTGAGTTAGCATTGGAATTGCTGTTGGCGTTGGAGTTGCTGTTGGCGTTAGAGTCGCTGCTAGCATTCGAGTTGCTGTTAGCGTTGGAGTTGCTGTTAGCATTTGAGTTAGCATTGGAATTGCTGCTGGCGTTGGAGTTGCTGTTGGCGTTAGAGTCGCTGCTAGCATTAGAGTTAGCATTGGAGTTGCTGTTGGCGTTGGAGTTGCTGTTGGCGTTCGAGTCGCTGCTAGCATTGGAGTTGCTGTTAGCATTAGAGTTAGCATTGGAGTTGCTGTTGGCGTTGGAGTTGCTGTTAGCGTTGGAGTTGCTGTTAGCATTTGAGTTAGCATTGGAATTGCTGTTAGCATTTGAGTTAGCATTCGAGTTGCTGTCAGAGTTAGAGTCGCTGCTAGCATTCGAGTTGCTGTTAGCATTAGAGTTAGCATTGGAGTTGCTGTTGGCGTTGGAGTTGCTGTTAGCGTTGGAGTTGCTGTTAGCATTTGAGTTAGCATTGGAATTGCTGTTAGCATTTGAGCTAGCATTGGAGTTGCTGTTGGCGTTGGAGTTGCTGTTGGCGTTAGAGTCGCTGTTAGCATTCGAGTTGCTGTTAGCGTTGGAGTTGCTGTTAGCATTTGAGTTAGCATTGGAATTGCTGCTGGCGTTGGAGTTGCTGTTGGCGTTAGAGTCGCTGCTAGCATTAGAGTTAGCATTGGAGTTGCTGTTGGCGTTGGAGTTGCTGTTAGCGTTGGAGTTGCTGCTAGCGTTGGAGTTGCTGTTAGCATTTGAGTTAGCATTGGAGTTGCTGTTGGCGTTGGAGTTAGCGTCTGAGCTGCTGTTGGCGTTCGAGTTAGCATTCGAGTTGCTGCTGGCGTTGGAGTTGCTGTTGGCGTTTGAGTTAGCATTCGAGTTGCTGTTAGAGTTAGAATCGCTGCTAGCATTCGAGTTGCTGTTAGCGTTGGAGTTGCTGTTAGCATTTGAGTTAGCATTCGAGTTGCTGTTAGCATTCGAGTTGCTGTTAGCGTTGGAGTTGCTGTTAGCATTTGAGTTAGCATTGGAGTTGCTGTTGGCGTTGGAGTTAGCGTCTGAGCTGCTGTTAGCGTTCGAGTCACTGTTTGAGTTGCTGCTAGCGTTGGAGTTGCTGTTAGCATTAGAGTTAGCATTGGAGTTGCTGTTAGAGTTAGAATCGCTGCTAGCATTCGAGTTGCTGTTAGCGTTGGAGTTGCTGTTAGCATTTGAGTTAGCATTGGAATTGCTGCTGGCGTTGGAGTTGCTGTTAGCATTTGAGTTAGCATTCGAGTTGCTGTTAGAGTTAGAATCGCTGCTAGCATTCGAGTTGCTGTTAGCGTTGGAGTTGCTGTTAGCATTTGAGTTAGCATTGGAATTGCTGCTGGCGTTGGAGTTGCTGTTGGCGTTTGAGTCGCTGCTAGCATTAGAGTTAGCATTGGAGTTGCTGTTGGCGTTGGAGTTAGCGTCTGAGCTGCTGTTAGCGTTCGAGTCACTGTTTGAGTTGCTGTTGGCGTTGGAGTGGCTGTTAGCGTTGGAGTTGCTGTTCGCATTTGAGTTAGCATTTGAGTTGCTGTTAGCATTAGAGTTAGCATTGGAGTTGCTGTTAGCGTTGGAGTTAGCGTCTGAGCTGCTGTTGGCGTTCGAGTCACTGTTTGAGTTGCTGTTGGCATTGGAGTTGCTGCTAGCGTTGGAGTTGCTGTTAGCATTTGAGTTAGCATTCGAGTTGCTGTTAGAGTTAGAATCGCTGCTAGCATTCGAGTTGCTGTTAGCGTTGGAGTTGCTGTTAGCATTTGAGTTAGCATTGGAATTGCTGCTGGCGTTGGAGTTGCTGTTGGCGTTCGAGTCGCTGCTAGCATTGGAGTTGCTGTTGGCGTTGGAGTTAGCGTCTGAGCTGCTGTTGGCGTTCGAGTCACTGTTTGAGTTGCTGTTGGCATTGGAGTTGCTGCTAGCGTTGGAGTTGCTGTTAGCATTCGAGTTAGCATTGGAATTGCTGTTGGCGTTGGAGTTGCTGTTGGCGTTAGAGTCGCTGCTAGCATTCGAGTTGCTGTTAGCATTAGAGTTAGCATTGGAGTCGCTGCTAGCATTGGAGTTGCTGTTGGCGTTGGAGTTAGCGTCTGAGCTGCTGTTGGCGTTCGAGTCACTGTTTGAGTTGCTGTTGGCATTGGAGTTGCTGCTAGCGTTGGAGTTGCTGTTAGCATTCGAGTTAGCATTGGAATTGCTGCTGGCGTTGGAGTTGCTGTCAGAGTTAGAGTCGCTGCTAGCATTCGAGTTGCTGTTAGCATTTGAGTTAGCATTGGAATTGCTGCTGGCGTTGGAGTTGCTGTTGGCGTTCGAGTCGCTGCTAGCATTCGAGTTGCTGTTCGCATTAGAGTTAGCATTGGAGTTGCTGTTGGCGTTGGAGTTGCTGTTAGCGTTGGAGTTGCTGTTAGCATTTGAGTTAGCATTGGAATTGCTGTTAGCATTTGAGCTAGCATTGGAGTTGCTGTTGGCGTTGGAGTTGCTGTTCGCGTTAGAGTCGCTGCTAGCATTCGAGTTGCTGTTAGCGTTGGAGTTGCTGTTAGCATTTGAATTAGCATTGGAATTGCTGCTGGCGTTGGAGTTGCTGTTGGCGTTAGAGTCGCTGCTAGCATTAGAGTTAGCATTGGAGTTGCTGTTGGCGTTGGAGTTAGCGTCTGAGCTGCTGTTAGCGTTCGAGTCACTGTTTGAGTTGCTGTTGGCGTTGGAGTTGCTGTTAGCATTCGAGTTGCTGTTAGCGTTGGAGTTGCTGTTCGCATTTGAGTTAGCATTGGAGTTGCTGTTGGCGTTGGAGTTAGCGTCTGAGCTGCTGTTAGCGTTCGAGTTAGCATTCGAGTTGCTGTTAGAGTTAGAATCGCTGCTAGCATTCGAGTTGCTGTTAGCGTTGGAGTTGCTGTTAGCATTTGAGTTAGCATTGGAATTGCTGCTGGCGTTGGAGTTGCTGTTGGCGTTTGAGTTAGCATTCGAGTTGCTGTTGGCGTTGGAGTTAGCGTCTGAGCTGCTGTTAGCGTTCGAGTCACTGTTTGAGTTGCTGTTGGCGTTGGAGTTGCTGTTAGCATTCGAGTTGCTGTTAGCGTTGGAGTTGCTGTTAGCATTTGAGTTAGCATTGGAGTTGCTGTTGGCGTTGGAGTTAGCGTCTGAGCTGCTGTTGGCGTTCGAGTTAGCATTCGAGTTGCTGTTAGAGTTAGAATCGCTGCTAGCATTCGAGTTGCTGTTAGCGTTGGAGTTGCTGTTAGCATTTGAGTTAGCATTGGAATTGCTGCTGGCGTTGGAGTTGCTGTTGGCGTTTGAGTTAGCATTCGAGTTGCTGTTGGCGTTGGAGTTAGCGTCTGAGCTGCTGTTAGCGTTCGAGTCACTGTTTGAGTTGCTGTTGGCGTTGGAGTTGCTGTTAGCATTCGAGTTGCTGTTAGCGTTGGAGTTGCTGTTAGCATTTGAGTTAGCATTGGAGTTGCTGTTGGCGTTGGAGTTAGCGTCTGAGCTGCTGTTGGCGTTCGAGTTAGCATTCGAGTTGCTGTTAGAGTTAGAATCGCTGCTAGCATTCGAGTTGCTGTTAGCGTTGGAGTTGCTGTTAGCATTTGAGTTAGCATTGGAATTGCTGCTGGCGTTGGAGTTGCTGTTGGCGTTTGAGTTAGCATTCGAGTTGCTGTTGGCGTTGGAGTTAGCGTCTGAGCTGCTGTTAGCGTTCGAGTCACTGTTTGAGTTGCTGTTGGCGTTGGAGTTGCTGTTAGCATTCGAGTTGCTGTTAGCGTTGGAGTTGCTGTTAGCATTTGAGTTAGCATTGGAGTTGCTGTTGGCGTTGGAGTTAGCGTCTGAGCTGCTGTTGGCGTTCGAGTTAGCATTCGAGTTGCTGTTAGAGTTAGAATCGCTGCTAGCATTCGAGTTGCTGTTAGCGTTGGAGTTGCTGTTAGCATTTGAGTTAGCATTGGAATTGCTGCTGGCGTTGGAGTTGCTGTTGGCGTTTGAGTTAGCATTCGAGTTGCTGTTAGCATTCGAGTTGCTGTTAGCATTCGAGTTGCTGTTAGCGTTGGAGTTGCTGTTAGCATTTGAGTTAGCATTCGAGTTGCTGTTAGAGTTAGAGTCGCTGCTAGCATTCGAGTTGCTGTTAGCGTTAGAGTCGCTGCTAGCATTAGAGTTAGCATTGGAGTTGCTGTTGGCGTTGGAGTTAGCGTCTGAGCTGCTGTTGGCGTTCGAGACACTGTTTGAGTTGCTGTTGGCATTGGAGTTGCTGCTAGCGTTGGAGTTGCTGTTAGCATTTGAGTTAGCATTGGAATTGCTGCTGGCGTTGGAGTTGCTGTTGGCGTTAGAGTCGCTGCTAGCATTCGAGTTGCTGTTAGCATTAGAGTTAGCATTGGAGTTGCTGTTGGCGTTGGAGTTGCTGTTAGCATTTGAGTTAGCATTCGAGTTGCTGTTAGAGTTAGAGTCGCTGCTAGCATTCGAGTTGCTGTTAGCGTTAGAGTCGCTGCTAGCATTAGAGTTAGCATTGGAGTTGCTGTTGGCGTTGGAGTTAGCGTCTGAGCTGCTGTTGGCGTTCGAGTTAGCATTCGAGTTGCTGTTAGAGTTAGAATCGCTGCTAGCATTCGAGTTGCTGTTAGCGTTGGAGTTGCTGTTAGCATTTGAGTTAGCATTGGAATTGCTGCTGGCGTTGGAGTTGCTGTTGGCGTTTGAGTTAGCATTCGAGTTGCTGTTGGCGTTGGAGTTAGCGTCTGAGCTGCTGTTAGCGTTCGAGTCACTGTTTGAGTTGCTGTTGGCGTTGGAGTTGCTGTTAGCATTCGAGTTGCTGTTAGCGTTGGAGTTGCTGTTAGCATTTGAGTTAGCATTGGAGTTGCTGTTGGCGTTGGAGTTAGCGTCTGAGCTGCTGTTGGCGTTCGAGTTAGCATTCGAGTTGCTGTTAGAGTTAGAATCGCTGCTAGCATTCGAGTTGCTGTTAGCGTTGGAGTTGCTGTTAGCATTTGAGTTAGCATTGGAATTGCTGCTGGCGTTGGAGTTGCTGTTGGCGTTTGAGTTAGCATTCGAGTTGCCGTTAGAGTTAGAATCGCTGCTAGCATTCGAGTTGCTGTTAGCGTTAGAGTCGCTGCTAGCATTAGAGTTAGCATTGGAGTTGCTGTTGGCGTTGGAGTTAGCGTCTGAACTGCTGTTAGCGTTCGAGTCACTGTTTGAGTTGCTGTTGGCGTTGGAGTTGCTGTTAGCGTTGGAGTTGCTGCTAGCGTTGGAGTTGCTGTTCGCATTTGAGTTACCATTCGAGTTGCTGTTAGCATTTGAGTTAGCATTGGAGTTGCTGTTGGCGTTCGAGTTAGCGTCTGAGCTGCTGTTGGCGTTCGAGTCGCTGCTTGCATTGGAGTTGCTGTTGGCGTTGGAGTTGCTGCTAGCGTTGGAGTTGCTGTTAGCATTTGAGTTAGCATTCGAGTTGCTGTTAGAGTTAGAATCGCTGCTAGCATTCGAGTTGCTGTTAGCGTTGGAGTTGCTGTTAGCATTTGAGTTAGCATTGGAATTGCTGCTGGCGTTGGAGTTGCTGTTGGCGTTAGAGTCGCTGCTAGCATTCGAGTTGCTGTTAGCATTAGAGTTAGCATTAGAGTTGCTGTTGGCGTTGGAGTTAGCGTCTGAACTGCTGTTAGCGTTCGAGTCACTGTTTGAGTTGCTGTTGGCGTTGGAGTTGCTGTTAGCATTGGAATTGCTGTTGGCGTTGGAATTGCTGTTCGCATTGGAGTTGGCTCCTGAGTTGCTGTTGGCGTAGGAGCCGCTGTTAGCATTGGAGTTTGCGTTGGCGTTGCTGTTGGCATTGGAGTTGCTGTCCGCGTTTGAGTTACTGTCGGCGTTTGAGTTTCCGTAGGCATTAGAATTTGCATTAGAATTTCCGTAGGCATTCGAATTGGTATCGGAGTTTTCGTAGGCATTCGAGTTTGCGTTGCTATTTGCATTGCTATTCGAGCCCGCGTAAGATCCGCTTCCTGTATTAGCACCACTGTATGAGTTTGAACCAGCATTTGAATTAGCGTTTGCCGCGCTATTTGATCCTTCGACCATTTCCCATCCACTGCCCGTTTCTTCTAACGTTACAACATTGTCTTTCATTGCTCGCATATGATCCGTGTCTAAATCCATTTCAGTAAATTTTCCATTTTTATCTTCAATCATTAATCTGATTGGACCATCATCATCTGTATAACTGTTCTCACCAGCCACTGTTACAGCAGCGGCTAATCCAATAAACAGTGCTAATATCGCGCCGTTCAGCTTCATTTTCACTGGGTTTTCAGACTTGTCTAACGTTATATCTTTTGTCAGCCGATCTTTTATATACGAGCTCATTTTACATCTATTTGTTTTTTAAATTTAACCATATTTATTTTTTTTCATTATTTTTCTATCTTATCAGTGTTTGCACATGTTTTTTTCTCCTTTTTTGAAATTTTATTTTTTTTCAGTATTATAATTCATCTGAATTTTTTTTTCCTGTCTGATAAATTCGTCTTGCTTTCTCTCTAAATATTGGTAATATTTATTTTAACATTTATTATCTCTGCTTCTCTCACTTTTTTACTCCTTAGCTGTTCGATTGCCTTGACTCATTTAACTTTACTTTACACTTTTTTTTTCTCAATTTTTACAAATTTTTATTTTACGTCTTAATTCTTTTGCTCTACTTTCAACTATATCATCCGAATTACAGATTCTCACGTTTTATCTAAATATGTCATTATTTTTCTTCCTGTTGGAGCCAAATTTTCTTAATTGTTTTACTTTTTTTATTTTTTCTTAATGTTCTCATTATTCTGCTCTTATATAATCAAATATTTGTAAACTATTTTGTTCTTCATTTGTAAGACTTTTTTTCTTGATTTTTGTCGTTTATCGAAATGTTTTATAACTTCGTTGAATAATTCATACTTTCAACATTCAATTCAATCGAGAATTCACCAAAAATTCTTCATAACTGCTATGTTTATATCCTCTTACTGATTTTCTTTCCGACTCAATGAATAGGATCTTTTATCAGATGGCATTAAAAATATTTATTTTGCGTCAAACTTGCAATTTACTTAGAACTATTTTGTATTCAGTTAATCTTATTGTATCTACTTACACAGTACTACCAAAACATTTTTAACTTCCCGCTAAGAAAATCAATGATTTTCAAAAAATCGGGAAGTTATTGGTTTTACCCCGTTTTGAAAAAATCGAGTTTTCATCAGATCCCGACGTTTTGAGGTCTTAGGAAGCTTCCCTGACTATTCCTGAGAGGGTGTCACTTCGTCTGTGTGTATGTGTGTGTGTGTGTGTGTGTGTGTGTGTGTGTGTGTGTGTGTGTGTGTGTGTGTGTGTGTGTGTGTGTGTGTGTGTGTGTGTGTGTGTGTGTGTGTGTGTGTGTGTGTGTGTGTGTGTGTGTGTGTGTGTGTGTGTGTGTGTGTGTGTGTGTGTGTGTGTGTGTGTGTGTGTGTGTGTGTGTGTGTGTGTGTGTGTGTGTGTGTGTGTGTGTGTGTGTGTGTGACCCGCTTATAACTTTTGAACGGCTCGACCGAATCGACCAAAACTAGTGGCGTTCCAAAGAGTTTCATCAAACTTAGAATTCCTGAAAATTTGAACTGATTCGGATCGATAGATTTTGAGAAAAATTAAAAAAAAACCCAAACAATTAAGAAAAATTTTATTTTTAAATGTTGTTTTTTTGGAATAACTTTTAAACGGCTCTTTTGATCACTTTTAAAATCTAATCAACTCTTAACCTTGAAAAACCACATCGAATGCCGTTTTGGAAATCAAAATCGGTTTATTCGTGCGTGAGTTATCGTTGTTGAAAGAGAACCAAAAAGTGTTTTTTCGGAATTACTTCGAAATTCCTAGATCGATCAATTCGAACTTAAAAGTTTTTCATGGGGCCTTAAAAACCGCGTCGATCGCTGCCAAGAACGTGAGAATCGGTGCATTCAGTCAAAAGTTATTGCGATTTGGAAATTCAAAAATAGTGTGTTATTAAATCTCTATCAGACTTTTGAGCTCAAAAGCCTAGAAAAGTTATCTCTTTGAGCTCGTAGAGCTCAAAATGACACGAAATTTATATTTTTGAGCTCGAAGAGCTCAAAAACGTAATAAGTGCAATTTTTAACGCTTAAATATGGAACCAGCGGGAAGTTGCAGGGATGGCCTGTAGGGTCAACCGTTTTCCTAATTTTTTTTTAACGTTCTCTTCATAGACTTTATCATAATCCATTGTTATCAAACTACTTCAATAATCATTCAAGTCTGAACGTAGATAGTATATCTGAATGATATTCAGTGTTTAAAATACGCATAAAGTGTACAACAGAAAAATCAATTTCATGGTATGTGACGTGTATAAATCATGATTATTATTTAAGCGGTTTATATTTGTATAAAATGAATGAATAAGAAAAAATCTTATAAAGAACCCATTCTTTTAGGAAATGAAATGTATTTATTTTGTCGATTAAACTAATGTTCTTCTTTTAAGCTTATTTAAAATTTTTATTTCGTTTGTTCAAAAAAAGTGTTTTGAGATTTTAAAACTTGAATTTACTTTTGAACTTTTCAGTATCAAATTAGAAATTATATTATAATTTATTATTATAAAAATATTATAATTAGAAATTATAATCTTTTGAGGTTTATGATCTTATGTTTTATTCAAATGAACGATGGACATATTTACTTTAATTCTATGGATGCCCTATGTTCACCGTGTATAATTATTCATTTCTTCTCATCCTGACGATACAGTGAAAACGCTAGGATGTTATCAAATCATTGTTTTTCTATTATTGAATAGACTTATAAATGCAGATCAAGCTAACAAACATTGTCTTGATGATTTATTACAACTACGGCGATAAATTATTCGATTAAATGTTTTTTTTTTAATTTTAGACAAGAAATCATTCAGTTTTAGACATCGTTGTTAACATCTATTTTAAAGTTGTTTAATGGAGTATCGGGTACCGAATAAACTACAAGTAACTAACCTGAGATTGTAAACTCGATTTTGGTTAAATTTTTCTCTTAAGCTATTAATTTATAGACAGATTATTTTCGTCTTAGAATTAAAAACAACTTTCGTCTCACTTTCATTTGATTTTTGTTTACAAATCTATTTATTATAAATAAAACAAATTATTACAAAAGTGCATTGGAAACTTCTGGTTGTACATGAGATTCCTTGTTATACTTAACCTTTTTTTATATTTTTTTATTATTTCTATCCTATATTTTTTTGTTTCTATTAAATGTATATGTTTAATTATTTTATTCAGACCGTACATAATGTCTTCATAATTATTTAAAACGAGAAGTAAAATGTGCCTGAATAAACGTATTTAAGTTGTAAAAATGAAATTCTAGCTGACATGCACCATTTATTGCATTTCTGGAACAAAAAAAATTAATTTTTTAAGCCATTTTCAATTTTTTATTTATTAATCTTGTTATTTGGCTAATAAGTTTATTTTCAAGTACAGAGATGGTATAAATTCGAATTCTTCTTCTTTAACAGAATCTACTTTAGAAAGGTATTTACATTTTAGAATATCGAATGAATTACATCTTATTTGTTACGTGATTTTCCGTAAGCTTTCGTTGCTTATTTCGTTCTAAGCTAGATATATTTAACTAAACTAGATATGTTTCGCTCATAATTATTTTTTTTGTTGGCATCAATCATTTTTTCGTTTACAATGCAGATAGTAATATTAGAATAAAAAAACATGAAACAATTTTTCTATCTAACTGTTTATTGTCAATAGTTAATTTTCTCACGTGTTCGTGGCTGAATCGAATTTCAGATTTTGGCTGCATATATCTTTTTATTCCTTTTTTTTAATTTAATTCAACTGCGTAAATTAATTATATATTAACGATAACACTTGAAATCATAGTCTGTGTATATCGTATCTTTGTATCAGTTTTTCTGTTATCATTCAAGTTCACTTCATATTCAAATAAGTTATTTTTATCAAAATACTGTTT
Source organism: Cotesia typhae (assembly GCF_013202065.1). Classification (NCBI taxonomy): domain Eukaryota; kingdom Metazoa; phylum Arthropoda; class Insecta; order Hymenoptera; family Braconidae; genus Cotesia; species Cotesia typhae. The sequence goes on along the minus strand of NW_027423780.1, from coordinate 2,248,983 downwards.
GTCTTCATGTTATATAAATAAAACTTAATCAGTTCCAATCTCATGAAATTTACAGCGAAGCAGATTATTCATATTTTTAAGAATAATAATACATGTCTATACAAGAGCCACTTTTCTATATACTCAAATTTAATCGGTAAAATTTTTTCATAACCGTTCATAACATTTGTTAGAAACAATTAATAATTAAAATTAGAATTTTATTTTCTCAACTTCTCGCTATGAAAATCCATGATTTTCAGTAGATCGGGAAGTTATTGGTTTTACATCGACATTTAAATATCAAGTTCTCATAATATCTCCACGTTTTGGAGTCTTAGGGAGCGATGCTGACTATGTATTTGATTATATCAGTATGTCTGTGTGATTATGTGCTGCAGAGAGGGGCACGACTATAAACCTATCACGACTTTATGTTTGAAGTTTAACTTTAGAACTGTTTAATTGATCAAATTGTGATTTGCGGTATTCCAAAGAGTTTTACTGAAGTTAAATTACTTCGAAATTTTAACCAATTTTACGCGTAAAATATCACTAACAAGATCATTAATAAGACTAGACGACTCAGAAGGCCATATTTTAAACTTTTCGCTTATTTTCTGGCGCAAAGCTCAGAAATATATTCAATTTAAATTTCTAAACTCGAAGAATTTATTGATACGTATTTTGAAATGGCTACAACTTTTGAACGCATCGTTCGATTTCGATTTGTTAAGTAGCATCAAAGCAATTTTCCGAGTACGAGAATTATTTATATAGTTTTGAGTAAATAAACGGAGAATTAAAAGTTATCTAAAAAAACAACAATGATTTAAAAATTCTAAACTAGCTACAATTCTTTACATATTGTTCGACTTTGACTTGCTCACTAACGTTCGACACAGGTCTTAGGTTCAAAAAAGTTTATCCCATGTCTGAAGTGGATTTGTCAATTAAAAAGTTACTTTGAAAGAACTTGAAAAATTTTTAACTTCCTGGTAAGAAAATTGAAAATTATAAAAAATTGGGAAAGGGTCATTCACAAATTACATCACATCTTAAAGATGAAGAAGGGTATCCAGGAAAGTGACATTGTGTTTCAAGGAAAAAGAGGGGGGGCTTAAAAGCTTTGTGATGTCATATGTTAAAATTTAATATATCTAAACACAAAACTTATATGTGAATAAAAAACTTTATATGTTTACGAACTCAATCGCTTACGAAACAACACCTAACTTCTAAAGCGGCGTTGTAATGCTAATGAGATATTAAAATTTTCAAGAATTCTGAATAGTAAGGGTCCGAGTAGGCTTAAATCGTCAGCGAGTGTTCGGACCTGATTTACCATTAACAGCTAAGAACTATAATATGAAGGAAAGGATCCAAAGTCCATGTACATAAGATGATTAAGTTTAGCATCTTTAATAAATGTAATTAGTCGTTTATTGTTGTTAACTAGTCGTGTGTTTTCTCTGTTATCTAAGATATTGTACTTAATGTTGATTTTAAAAATAATGATTTTGAAGTGAAAATAATAGTTTCTTTTTGATTATTTTCAAATACATGCATAAGATTAAAAAATAGGTAGATTTTGAGAAATCTCAAAAAAACTACGATTACAAATTTTTTTAAATGTGGTTTTTTTGGAATGACTTTTAAACAGCTTTACCAATCGATTCCAAGAATTGATCCGCTCGTAATATCGAGTAACCACGTTGATTGACACCAAGCCGGTCAAAATCGGTTTATTCGTTCGCGAGTCATTGTTGACAAAAATAATAAAACAAAGTGAATTTTTTCGAACTAGACCGTAATTTTCGGTCTGATCAATTTGTGTTGAAAAGTATATCATAAAATTTGAAAGACTGAGTGAAATGCTGCCGAATACGTGAAAGTCGGTTCATTCATTCAGAAGTTATTCCGGTTTGAAAATTCAAAGAATAGTGTTTTATTAAACTTCTATCAGACTTTTGAGCTTGAAGAGCTCAAAATAAAACATCAAATACATTTTTAAGTTAACGTAAGATCGTAATTAGGTTCCCAAAATTTAACTTTACATGCAGGTATGTAGTCAAAGGACTACGAATTCTACATTCATGTTATTTTCGCTGATCACATAAGCAATTAATTGTTCTAACTGCAAGATCGCCGCAATGTAACCGGTTAAAATGAATGCATTTTCCACACACTTGATACGTGGGAAATAAATTCGGTTCATCTTTAAATAGATTTCGTAAAAAACCCGTAAAATTATAATTATAATAATAATAATAATAATAATAATAATAATAATAATAATAATAATAATAATAATTATTATTATTATTATTTTGTTATTAAATGCTCAGGGGGGTTATCCCCGGAGTCCGATTCTCCAAGGGCCCAGCCTGAGCTCCATCCGTTACTGCTGGACCACTCCGCACAACAAGGCGGTTAGTGATCACAGCAGGCCAAAGTCATTTCCCTTAAGAGACGGAGAGAACCAAGTATAACAGCCTTCTGCATCCTAACTGCCAAGAACTCAGCTTTTGATGAGCAAGCTGGAACTTTGGCAAGTGAGGATACAAAAGACTGTTTCATCCCTCCTAGGACGCCAACAATCAGGGCGACAAGCTTGACACGGTAACCTGGGTAAAGTTTGCCAATTTCAAACAGGAGACCCTGATATATTTGTCTTTTGTGCTCTTCTTTGGCTGAGATGTTGTTTTCAGTCGGGGCCGAGAACTCAATGACATAAATGTCATGAGTGGCCTTGTCGACGAGCCCAATATCAGGTTTGTTGTGATCTATCCGCCGGGTTGTTGCAAATGGCATGTTCCAATAAATTTTGCAACTGTCATTCTCAACAACCTGGGGAATATCTCCTGGCAGATAAGGCAGCACTGGTGTCACGTCAATACCGTAGCAATGACGAAGATAGTAGTACAGTACTCTCAGGGCAGTATTGTGACGCTGTATGTATGCACCTCTCGCCAGCACAGGACATGCCGACAAAAGGTGCATAAGCGTCTCCGGATGTTGTTTACACGCCCTATAGGACGTGTCCGGAAGGTGCACCTGAAGCACCTTGCTACGGTATTCGAGAGTGTTAATGACACCATCTTGGCAGGCAAATATAAACCCTTCAGTCTCGGACATCAGGCCAGCTGACTTTAAGAAGGAAAATGTCAGCTGGGTGGACAAGCCATGATCACGCACGTGTTTAAAGAACACGCTGTGTATGGACTTGTCCATCAATTCGCCAAGGAGTAGTTTTTCCTCGGCGTTCCTGATGACGCTCTTAAATTCCTCCTTTCGGAGTTCCATAAGAGCGTTTATTTCTCCGAGACCAAGGGTTCTTGCCGCATATATTGCTTCCTTATACAAGAACGACCCCTTATGCGCATTTTCATGTTTATGAACAATTTGCATAAGAAAGTCATCCTCGTCTGCTGTGAAATTGACAACTTCGTATATTAAACCCAGGACCAAACGGTCGTGAAGCCGCTCCAAACTCTGCAAACCTGTCCCAACGATGGACCGGGAGAGGTATAATCTGGCGACTGATGAATTGGGGTGCATGCTCCGATTCATATTAATGATCTTACGGGTTTTGATGTCGAGATCTCGTAAATCATTTCGGGCCCATTTCAGGACACCGAAAGAGTATAGTAAGACTGGGACAGCGAGCATATTAGTAGCTGAGACTTTATTTTTGCCGGAAAGTTCAGAGGACCAAATTTTCCGGAGTCTCCTAACATACTCGCTCTGGAGAGTTGCTCGGACTTCAGAGACCGCATGCTCAAGGAAGACGGTGCTCTTCCATTCCTAGATATCTATACAACTCCCCGGCGTCTAATTGTCTTCCCTTGCGACTTTCAAATCATTCTGAAATCAGTCTGAAAAAATTCTGGAAACGTTATGGAATCATGATGGTTCCAGAGTGGTTTTGTGCCTATTTTCCAGCATGAAACCAGAGTGAACCCAGACTAAAGCCAGAGTGAAATCAAAGTAAACTCAGAATTAAATTAAAGTGGAACCAGAGTGAACCCAGACTAAAGCCAGAGTGAAATCAAATAAAAAACAACTGTTACGCTCGGGAATCGAACCTGGGACCTGACGCTTGAAAGACTAATTCTTTACCAGTTTACCGATGAGAATTACTTGAATATCAGGGTTTTTAACAACTACAAGTAATGCAAATCGTATACATGATCAATGCGTAATGAACAAAATTTTTTATTTCGTTTGTAAATTATTAATTATCAATATACACTGATAGAAAGATTTATTAACTATTAATAAATTAATTTATTCGAAGACAATTATTTAATTGGTTAAATTTTAATAATTTAAAATTTAGCTCGATCAAATATTAAAAACAAATACATGTAATGATATATAGTTATATATAAATTATATGTAGTTATATAATCTTAAAAACAAACATATGTAAAGACATATAGTTATATATAAATTATATGAAATCATATATAGATTATATATGGTTCTATAGAATTATATATAATTTTTTTTTCCCGGGATCAAACTGATCCCTATGTGAATTTCTAGTATTTTCAAAATAAAATCTTTTTAAGTCATACAAAAATTCATAACATTTAAAAATTTTTAAATTGGGAACCAATTAATAATGTATAATACTAAATTCACCTGTTGACTTCATAATTTAATATAATAAAGATAAAAATAGACCTTTAATTAATTGAAAGTATTTTCAAATTACAAAATTTGTTATCTCTTATTTTGTAGAATGAAATGGTTGTTAATTATGTAGTCGAAAAATGCTATATGATTATCAATTTATTAATCATTTGTCGTCTAACTGTTAATATAATTAGGTAAATTATGAAAACTCAATACACTACACTCGTGTTAAAGTTATCATAAATATACTAAGGACAAAATTGAGAATTATTCGAATTTACTCTGAAAAGCGCTAAACCCACGTTGAAAACATTTTCAAGACATTCTGAAAATACTCAAGTTTCATTTTGAATTCACTCTGAGATTACTCTGAATTCACTCTGAGATTACTCTGAATTCACTCTGGGATCACTGAATTCACTCTGGGATCACTCTGGATTTACTGTGATTTGACTCTGGAAAAAAGGCACAAAACTACTCTGGATCCACACTGGTTTCAATATGATTTCACTCTGACTCTGAATACAAAATGATTCCAGAGTGAGGTGAAGGTTGCAAGGGTCTTAACATACTCGCTCCGGAGAGTTGTTCGGACTTCAGAGACCGCATGCATATGGTGCTCTCCCATTCCTAGATATCTATACAATTCTCCGGCGTCTAATTGTCTTAAGACGCTCCCATCTACTAACTCGACATCATCCCCCGTATCAGAGCACTTTCCCCTCGTCAGATGTACGACCGCACACTTGTCCAACCCAAAAGACATTCCGACATCTCGTGTGTACTCTGCTACGATGTTGAGGGCCGCTTGTAGATGATCTTTATCAGCACTATAGAGCTTCAGATCATCCATGTAAAGCAGATGGGTGATAGAATAGTTTCGATCACCCGGAGGCCCCACAGAGTACCCATGAGTTTTACGGAGTGTAACAGATATAGGCAGCAGTGAAATGCAAAACAGCAGAAGGCTTATTATTATTATTATTATTATTATTATTTCGATTTTTACTTGTATACTAGTCTTGGTTTTCACAAGGCTGAGTGGATAGTAGCTGTCGCATTTAGCACGTGCGCCACCATCCTGGGTTTTTATACTGTCCTGTTCATTCTACGTTTGGACCCCAGCACATCCCGTTTCGCTCCTGTGTTTTACCTCATAAGCAACCTTGGTGTTTCACACATTTTTCACTTAGTTTATTCCAATATACTCAATTTTATTTTTCACATCTTAATATACTTAACTTTATTATTATCACACGGTCGTGGACCGACTTGTGCTCTGTGTACTCCATTTATCCTGTTCCTCACCCCTTTCTATCGGTTGTTGGAATAGTGGCGATAGCGAAACCACAAAGAAAACCTATGCCAGTACAGTTCGGCTACCGGAGCGACCTCTGCCTTACGATATGATGAACAAACGAACTAACGGGGTAATGACTAAGTCTGTTCGACCATTATGCCGCTAAACACGTAAAATTAATTTTCTATAAAAATTGATGTCACTGAGAAAATTGTAATAAACGTAAAAATTCGTCTCACTTAAAGATAGGCAGAGTTCTTCACTCATAAAACCTACTATTTGTTTAACTGCAACTTTTAATGCTCATTTCAAATTCTTTGTTTTTTTTTATTTCAATTATTATTCATTTTTGTAAGAAAACTACAGGAATGATAGAAAAATTGCATAATGAAAGTTGCTATGAATATTAACTAGAATAATCACGTATATAAAAAGTCCATGCCAATTCGATGGAATTTGGAATTTGTGCAAGCCAAAACTCTAATTAAATTTCATGTTTAGATTTTAAAATTGAATTCTATAAAGTGCCCAGCGATGTGGGCAAGTAACAGCGGGTAGATATATATCTATTCCTTGATATATAACTTGAGCATGAAAAAATTCACTTCGATAAAAGGCGCTCATAAATGATTTCTTTTATTATTTAAGTTTAATAAAAACAAAATTATTCCGTCAATACAACAACAATAATAATTTAATTTGAATTATTGATAAATAATTATTTTGTGATTAATAAGCTTGATTAAGAGCATTATTGACATCTGTGTGATTTATATTCGTAAGTGGAATATAATGATTTAAAAATACGTAAATAACTTCCATGATATTTGATAATTATATATTACTATATAATTGTCACGAGGAGACGCCGGAGTGTACGGATGTGTCGTACGGAGCTCCGTAAAGCAATTAATTTAAAAGTTGTTTAATTAATGTTAATAGTGAAATTTTATAATTAAAGTAAAACCAAATAGATTTGTTTTAAATATTATAAGTGAAAAATTAAGTTGAAATTAAATCAAGATGAATACGAATAAAAAATTTATCTGTGTCAAATGTGACAAAGATATTAAGACTATTGTAGAAAAATGTTTAGCTTATGAATTATTTTTTCATCCGTGCTGTATTAAATTTCATAAAGTTTTGGATGATGATAATAAAAAGATAAATTGCAATGGACCATATGAAAAGGTAAACTTAAGGACAACAAATAACATTCAGAAAAGTAAAAGTATTAGAATGTCAAACGGCTCAATTCCGATAAACCGGAAATCAACTTCTATACAATCTCTAGTTGATACACATGTTAGACATACAAATACAGTGGCAGTAAATCAAGAAATAAATTCAAAGGTAAATTTAGAAGAAGCTATGGATAGTATAAGTAAAAAATTAGAAGAAAGCGTAAATAATCTAAACAAATTGATATTGGAAAAATTGAAAAGTGAGATTTTTGAAATAAAACAATCATTGTGTGATATCGTTAAAAAAGAAGTAAATATAATTGTCAGTGAGATTAGTAAGAGCATCGTAAATGATAAAACTCTTGGGGAAATAAACAATAGTTTAGCTCAAATGATTAGAAAGGAAATAAATATACTTAAAGAGGATTTATGTCATTGTAATATAAATATTTCTAAAGATAAACACAATAAAATTGACAAGGTGTCTAATGAAAGAATTATTATTAAACCTAAAAGTAAACAAAACAGCATAGAAACTGTTCAACATGTTAAAAGTAATATCAATGTCGGAGAACTTGGTATTGGAATAAACAAAGTTAGTAGTGGTGCAAATGGTAAAATTATTGTGGATTTAGAAAAAGAGAAAGATAAAACTATTTTGACAAAAGAAATTAATGATAAACTTGGAAATATGGTTGACGTCACAATTGTTAGTAAAAAACGACCAAAAATAAAGATTATTGGTATAACTAAAGAGATTTTTTCAATGGACCAAAGTATTCTCACGGGAAATATTTGGAAACAAAATAATTTATTAAATTTTGATGAAAAAATAGATATAAAATTAATAAAAAAATACATGAAAAATGATAAGACAGGGTCGATGATCATAGAAATAAATCCAATGATTCATAAACTGTTATTGGATTCTGGTAGAATAAAAATTGGTTGGATGAGTTTTAAATTATATAATTTCATAGATGTAAATAGATGTTTCAATTGCTGGGGATATAACCATAAAGCTGTAAACTGTAGAAGAGCTGTCGTTTGCAGAAAATGTAGGGAACAACATAAGGAGTTAGAATGTGAGAATAGTGTTAAAAAGTGCATAAACTGTTTAAATTGAGTAAAAAAATATAACTTGGCGGATTGGAATATAAACCATGAAGCGACGGATATAGAATCTAAGTTTTATGCAAAGATGTTAAAAAATGAGGCTAATAGAATATTACATGTAATACGTGATAATTAACAATTAAAAATAGTTTCGCTAAATATTAATGGACTAATCGGTAAAAAAGATATTTTAATAAAATGGACAGAAATGGTTAAACCTGACGTTGTGTGCCTAGGTGAAACACATATTAGTGAAGATATACAAGACCATGAAATATACATTCATAATTACAACTTTCTACGAACAGATACATTAAATAACAGGACAGGAGGAGTAATTACGTATGTGAAAAAAAGTATACAATTTAAATTATTAAGTGTTAATGAAAAAATATGTGAAGGAACATGGATCAATATTTGTAAACTAAAATCTGAAGATAATATTGTAATAGTTAATTTATATAGGTCTCCAAATAGTAATATTAGTGATTTTTGTTCGAATATTGATAAATTATTACAAAGTAAGAATATATTAGATAAAAATAAAATACTAATTGTTGGCGACTTTAATATTGATGTCATGAAAGAAAATTATTATAGTAAAAAAATATTAAATAACTTGGGTGCGTTAGGTCTTAAACAAAAAATTAGATCTCCCACAAGATCAACGATTTACTCAGATACAATAATAGATTTAGTTTTTAGTAATTATAAATGTAAAACAGAAGTATTGAAAACACCGAAAATTTCAGATCATAATATTATTATCATTAACGTAGAATTTTGCAATAAAAAACAGATAAAGACTCAAAAAGTACTGATTAGAGATAACAAAAATTTTAACAGTGATCAATTCCGAAACATATTGTTGGAGAAAATAATTATGCTAAGGAACAAAAAAATTGACTTCGATAATAACAATTTCAATATATTTGTTAATAAATTTAATTCAATTATTTATGAAACCATGGATAACCCGGGAAAAAATGATTTTGCCTAATTATATATGGTTATATATAATATAACTTATATATAATTAGACCTGAAAATTGGCCAGGTCTAATTATATATAATCATATACAAGTTATATATAATCATATATGAGTTATATATAATCATATATAAGTTATATATAATTTTATGTACTCATATATAACTACATGTAACAACATTAAATTATATATCATTACCCCTAATTAAATATGTGGTTATTTTTAGGGATATAATATTTGATTTCGGCGTACCTAATCCTGTAACCAAAAAAAAAAAATCATCACATATGATTTTGCAGCTATAACTCCGACGCGGTCACCCATCCAATTACTAACCACGCGCAATGCTGCTTAACTTTGATGATCCCAGTGCGTCTCGAAATTCCCGGCTGCTATGCTGTCGTCTTTTAAGTATTGATGATTCTATGAAGTATATAACGTATCAAATCAATTTATCAGAAATATAATATAAAAATTAATTTTATATTAAATTTTGATACTCTTGATTCGCTTATTTCACTGAACCTAATTATAACAACATATTTATTCCAATAATCATTTTATTATTAAACAGTAGCAGGGCAAACCAAGACATCCTATAGGAAGTGCAATAAATTTTTCATTTTATAACTATTTAAGCGTATTGTAAAACATCATTTTGCACTTTAAGTGATATCTAAAAAAATGTTTGCTTAGGTCTGACTATGCATGAACCTATATATAATTATATATTAACTTATATATAATTTAATAATACATGATAATCTATAAAAGGGTAATTATGTTAGCCAAGTTTGATCACATCTAATTATATATGGACCCGTATATAATCAGATCTGATTACATACAGATTCATATTAGTCAAGTATGAGTAGGTATAATCATATATAAGTCTACATATGGTTATATATAATTACTAATTATTAATTAGATATAACTATATATGATTAGGCAAAATCATTTTCTTCGGGAATATAATCAGATTTAATTCAACAAAGTATACTCTATTAAAATACTAATAAATATATCATGTAAAATTTAGGAAATATTATACATAATCTATTATAAGTGTATTACTTCAATATATATAAGCAAAATGTATTATTAATTTAGTATTGTTTTATAAATAATAGTAATGAAATATAAAATAAAATAAAACTTAGCTCTTTATCTGCAATTATTAATAAAAAAATTCAGATCTTATACTTATCTTAAAATTACTAAAGAACATAAAATCAATAATCATTGATAAATTTATAATTTACGTTTGATTAGATATAATTATGTACATAGCTTTACGTTTGATTATATATATATATATATATATATGGTCCTATATAAATTAGATCTGATCAGATCTAATTATATATAGATTTATATATAATCATATATAGCCCTAGATAACTCAGGTCTAATCAGATCTAATTATATATAATCATGTATGGACCTAGATAACTCAGGTCTAATCAGATCTAATTATATATAGACTTATATATAATCATATATAGACCTATATAAGTCAGATCTAATCAGATCTAATCATATATAGACTTATATAAAACATACATATAATACATTAGTCCATATATGATTATATATATTTTATATAAAAATTTATATATAATAATATATAATTATATATATTTAATATATAATCATATATATATATATATATATATATATATGGTTAGGCAAATTCATTTTTTCCCGGGAAAACAGCTCCAGTAGTGGAGAAAACAATAAAAACAAAATGGAATAGTAAACCATGGATTAACAGTATTATAATAGAAAAATTAAAGATTAGAGATGAAGCTTATTATCGAGCTAAATCTACCAAATGTAAACAAGATTTGATAAATTATAAATTATTGAGAAATAGGATAGTAAATGAATTGAGGTTGAGCAAAAAAAGATATTACGAAGATAAAATTGATAAAAATAAACAAAACGTGAGGTTGATGTGGTCTGAAATTAAAAGCCTTATGGGTGATAAAAAATCTGTAGTAAATAAAATTGAATCTATTAAAGTAGATGGGAGATTGATAGAAAATAAATTTGAAATTGTAAATGAATTTAATAAATTTTTTGTAAATAGTATTGATAACATCGTAAATGAGATTGGCGAAGCTATTGTTGATGGACAGAATAATATTTCGAATGATGACGTTAACATTATTAATATTAATGGGAATATAAATATATATGACGATAGTAATATTACGAAATTTGACGAGTTTGACTCTGCCTCTTATGCTGAAGTAAAATCAATAATAAAGGATTTGGATAATAATAAAGGTTCTAAATTAGACATAAATGTAAAAATTGTAAAATTAGTATGGGAGACGGATCCTTGCATTATTATGGATATAATTAATCAGTCATTGGGAGATGGTATGGTACCAGATATTTGGAAATTGTCAACAATAACACCGTTGCAAAAAGTTAAAAATAGTATAAATGTCGAAGACTTTAGACCGATTAACACCCTGCCAATATTGGAACAAGTATTGGAACAAATTGTCAAAAATAGGCTGGAGAACTTTCTGGAATCAAAGGGTTTGTTAGACAATGAACAATTTGGTTTCAGAAAACATTTTACTTGTGAGTCAGCGGTGCAGACATCTCTTATTGACTGGCGAAAATATCTTGATAAAGGCATGTATATTGGTACCTTATTCATTGATTTTGCTAGAGCATTTGAGACGATAAATAGAAAATTATTGATTTTAAAAATGAAAAGACTCGGAATTGGAGGAAATATTTTAAATTGGTTTGTTTTATATTTATATGACAAAAGGCAAAGAGTCAAAGTACAGAATATTTTTTCAAACAAGATTAGAAATGATAATGGAGTACCACAAGGCTCAAAACTTGGTCCATTATTGTTTATAATCTATGTAAATGATATGATTAGAGAAATAAATGACTTAGGTGTCAAATGTAGGTTGTTTGCAGATGATACTAAGATCTATTTCGCTAGTCAAGACTTAAAGGAGATCGAAAATAGACTTAATTTAAGCTTAAAAACTTTATATAAATGGTTGTTAGAAAACCAAATGAAAATAAATGTTAGTAAAACGTTTTTTATGATAATACATGATTTGAAAAATAGGCATGTTAAAAATAAATGTGATATAAAAATAAATGACAAAAAAATCGTAGAAGTACATAAAATAAAGTATTTAGGTATAATAATTGACGAAAATCTTACCTTCAAAGAAAATGCGAATGAAATTATAAATAAAATGGCTAGGAAATTAAATATTATGTATCGTTTGGGTAATAGTATAAGCTGTTATTCTAAAAATTTAATATATAAAACTATCATAGCTCGTCATGTTGATTATTGTAGCAGTGTGATAATTAATTTCTATTTGGATGATATAGACAGACTTCAAAAAATACAAAATAGAGCTATGAGACTAGTATTGGGAGTTAATAAATACACTCGAGTGAATGACATGCTTCAAACACTTGGATGGATGAGTATTCAGCAAAGAATAGTTTTCAATATATGTATTTTCATTCATAAACTATTGTTGAATGGTAAACCTGAAACTTTGGTTGATAATCTTGTAAAGCTAGAAGATACTCACAAATACAATACTAGATCATGCTCTAAAATATTAATTAAACACACAAGGACTCGCAATGCTGAAAAATGCATAACTTATAAGGGTTATAAATGGTACAACAACTTACCAGAGGATATAAGAAAGGAAGATAGACTTAGAATTTTTAGATTAAAAGTAAAAGATTATGTTAAATTAAACTATTGACACCTTTTATGTTATTTTATGTTATTTTATATTGTAAAAGAAAAATTTTAGCCATTGGATAAATAAACACATTATTATTATTATGTAATTAGTTTATGAGATAAAAATGTAAATGTTAAATAATAGCCAGAGGCTAAATAAAGATTATTATTATTGTTATTATTATTTATCTATATATGGGTCATTCTGTGCCAAATCAACTGATTTTTAAAATTATATTTTTTGATGCCGTTGAATTTTTTATGTTTCTGTACATAAAAAATGACACCTAATCCTAAATTTTGAGTCCTTAATTTTCAAAAACCTTGAAGATATGAATTTTTGAAAATCGCGAAAAGTAACAATGGGATAATTTTCAGAAATTCATAACTTCTAATTATATTATCGTACTTTTATTTTGACAGTAGCTCTTTTCTTCATGTTTAAATGTAGTTTCTAAAAAAAATAATTAAAAAAAATTTTTTTTTGTTTTTCACAATTTTTTCGTACATTTTAACTCCAATTTTGACTTATTTTGAAGACCATTGCTATGGTGCGCTTTCTGAAAAATAATAAATTTTCTCTGGATTCATTGACAAAATTTTAATGGTTCCACGTCAATATATCTCAGCCAATAATATCATGACAAAAATATCTCGACAAAAAGATCTCTAGTCAAAAACATCTCAACTAAAAAAATCTCATGACAAAAAGATCTCTTGACATAAAAATCTCAACCAAAAACATCTCATGATAAAAATATCTCGAGCCTTAAACAATAATCAAAGTAATTAAAACATCTTCAGTGGTGAGGGGGCTTCGACCCCCAACCCCCACCAGGGCTTCGCCCCTGGACCCCAACTCCCGGTCACCCACCATGAGACGTCATCCACCACATAGTTACTAACTATTTTAACAAGATTTATAGGTGTGTTTACTCTGAAATAGGCCAACACAAACACGCGTAATCGTGTTGCGCATTTTTTAACAAGTTTAGTGTTTACTCTGAAATAGGCCAACACAAACACGCGTAATCGTGTTGCGCATTTTTTAACAAGATTTATATGTGTAACATGATTACGTGCGTTTGTGTTGGCCTATGTTTGAGTAAACATATATTAAAACAATGTTAAAAGTACGCAACGCGATTACGCACGTTTGTGTCAACCTATTTTCAAGTAAATGAGCTAAATTCATTATTGGCTGAGAATTATTGACGTGAAACCGTCACGCCAGTTTTCACAAGGTCAGACGCAACTATCATCGCAGAAATTCAAGCAACAAGTCATTTCAAGTACAGACGCTATTCTAATCGTCCGCTAGTCGTCTCAAGTGGATCTCCTCGGCTTTTTCCTAAGCCCAAGAACCAACGGTCTTTTTCAAGGTGACAATATATATTCAAACTACATGAGAACCCACTATTAAGTTAAAGGAAAATCTCAGTATTATATTCATCGAAACATTACTGAACGAAAAGTGTTAGGGATAGTCGACAAAATGAATCGATTTTTCAGATTTTTTCTTAAAATTTTACTTTTATTATAGTACACTTTTACTTTCATTAATAATTGAATTGAAGACTATATATTATTTTAATTTTATTAGATTATTAGCGATTCCATTGATGAAAGCAGTACAAGATTTTAGTTATCTCAACTTTCTTCGAAACTCGTATGGATTTTACTTTGAAGATAATTATAAACTTCATATAAATATTTTCATATATATATTCATAATAATATTTCTATTTATAAATATAATGCAAGATCTACTTTACTTATATAAAATGGATAGTAATAATTTGACTGATAAAGCTAATAAAATAGAATTATATCAGTAGATGACAGTGAGAGATGCATAGAATGATGATATGTGAGATTTTTATAGCGATTAATAAATAATTAATGTTTACTAATTTTTGAAAAACAGAACCAATTTTTATATTTTTCCGAAATTTCAGCCGAAATTCTCGTAGAATGTTCAGCCTGTAAGGTGAAAAATAGAAACATTTGTTTATACACGATTGATATATTGTAAGCATTCAAATAAAAGTTTTTTATAATCTCATCGATATCACAGTAAAAAATAATCGTGCGTGATCATGCAAGAAAAAGTATGATTATGCCTAATGGACAAAATAATTCTTAACAAATTTTAATTGAAACTAACTTTTTGTTTTTTTCATTGTCCTCATATATTTAATTAATCACTTTTGATCGATAGCTTTTATGCTGAAGATTACTATTCGAGACTTTGTTCGATGAGGCTCAAAATATGACATTTTAACGACCGCATTTTGGATAACTTTAATCGTTAAGACTTGTGACTATGATAAAATTTTGATACAGTTATTAAAAAATTTTTAATGAAATCATACTCTGCTTATTAAAATGGAAGTTAAACTTATACTAGCCGTTCCCGCCTGTTTTCCTGGGTGAATATCAGAAAAGATTCACTAAAATCATACTGACTCTTATTTATTAATATCCCCTTGTGGAAATAATTCTCTGAAAAAACTCTTGAAAAGTCTTTATAACTCTGAATAAGACTTTTCGAAAGTCTTCACATCCCTAACTAAGTAAATGAAAGACTTAATAAGTCTTCAAAACTCTGCAATACTCTTCAAAAGTCAAATTTTCCCTGCAATTTCGGAATTTCTCAAAGAGTTATTAAGACTTGATAAGACTTGTTCAGTTTTACAGGAAAAGAAGAAAATATTTCTTTTCAAAAAAATTACTTATCAGAATTAAATAAAACTATAAAAAAGAATTAATGCATGTTTTAAAAAAATTTTTTTTAAATAATATTTTCATCACGAAAATACTTTGATGGGCATCGAATCACTCATAGTTGAGCAAGTCAAAACATCAACAGCAAATGAAGTGCACTTGATGTTGGAAACAGATACTACTCAAAGAGTAAATCCAATCGGTATTTAATTTGGACTATCAAATATTAAAGTCAACTTTCTAGGTAGGAAAGAATTTTCTATCCACACGCTATCTGCTGGAATTAATTGATACCTAACATATTTTAGTTTCCGAATTTACAGTTAGAATCTTTGAGTGTTCTTAGTTTCTAATAGGTGGCATTCTTATCCTTAAAAGCTTCAATTCTTTTGATGTTTTAGTTACCACACAAAATATAACTCTATTTTGATCCTCAAAAACCTCATTGAAGTTTTTGAGGTTTTAATGTGAACCATCCGTTGATTTAGAATCCTCACTACAACCTCAAAAGTCTCATTCAGTGAATATATTCTATATATTTTTATAGTTGTATTTTGGACTTAAAAATTTTTGCTTCACATAAAAAAAGGTAATTATTTGCAAGTGGGGTCTACTCTATTATTGGCCATATCTAGGTGAAAAATTAACATTTTTTAATTTTTTTTTATTCTGCTTGTTTTTACGGCACATTTATGATAAAAAAATATCGTGAAAGAAAAAAATAAAGATTTCAATAGCTTTTTAGCCTTCAAAAGTTGGAAAAAATTTTGGCTTTTATGTTTTTGGATAAAACTTCTATTCTATCTTTCTTTAAACGTATTGATATATTTTTTTTCGAAAAATACATAAAAAAACGAACAATTAAAGAAAAAAAGTTGAATATCACAATTTTCTAAAAAATTTATAAATTTTCTTGAAGATTTGTTAAAATTGTGATAATCAATTTTTTTTTTTTTAATTGTTCATTCCTTATGTATTTTTTGGAAAAAAATATATCACAATTTTCACAAAAAAATTTGTTCAACAAAATTAAAATTAAAATGGTGGACCCCTATTGTAAATAATTACCGAAAAAAATTTAAGTTATATTTAAAAGTTAATATATAACATGAGAAATATCATATTTTTTTAGGTATGGATTATAAACCACTATATTATTAATAAAATAACATTTATTATTATTTATAAAACAAATGCACAAATTGAAAACTTTTTTAATCATTTATTTTATTTTGAATTGATTGGTATTCCGACGTAAATAGTATCTGCAATCAACATTTCTATACATACTGTTACTAGAGAAGCTGTAACAAAATTTTTACTATATAAATGACTCGACGGAGGATACGTCGAGTAAAGTAGAAATTTTGTCCAGTCGCCCAAAATCAAATAAACAGAAACAAATAGGAAGCTTAGGAGATACTCTCAATCTCCTAAGCAACACCGCAGCAGCCACCCAGGCTGGGTTAGTGCACGTTTGGACGTCAGTTATTGTTTTGTCGAAAATTACCCAATTAGGATACTTCTCGTAATTAATTTTAAATAAATAATTTGAGGTTAGGTTTATGAATAAAAATGCGTAATTTTTTGGGGAACAGAATAAATTCGATTTATTTGTCCCCAGAGGAGGAAAACCTAGTGGTGGTAGGAAAAACCTCCTCGAAAAAATGTACAAGTAAGAATGTGTATGCGTGTATGTGCGTATGTGTGTAAAATTGCGGCGTAGTGCGCAATAGGGGTGAGCTGAATTAATAACTCGACTTTAATTGATTTTATTTGTTAATTTATCAATGAAATTAATTAATTTTCCCACTTATTTAATATTTAATGCGTTTAAAGAAGATGGAAGATCTGATAGTAATTTTGAGAGAATCTCTGACAAAGGGTAATCGTACTAGTACAAAAGTCCAAGCACAACTCACTATGACCGACCATGCTGGCCGGCTTCTCTCCCGCTTACCCAAGGCGCGCTTGAGCAGCAGCCATGAGCAATCCGATTACTCCCGATCTAGAGCGAAAAGACTCGAAATAGAGCGACAAAGCACGAAGGCACAACTCTTGTATAAATTCGTATATATATCAGTTTAGCAGCTAAACAGTTATTTTTTCAAACAGGGAAAAATAACAAACCCTTTATTTCCAGGGTCAATCTGCAGGTATTCAGGGGAAAAATAAATAATACAATGCTGTTAGGAATGAAAAGGAAAAACAGTAATTTTGTGATCGCAAAAAATTAAAAATAATATAAACAAATATTTATTCAAAACAAGTTACTTAAAACTAAGTCCAGAGCCGAATTCTTTAGCCGGATGGACTGTATAATAAAAATAATAATAATAAGGTCGCGTATAATTAATAATAATTGGTCTAGATTCTCAGTAGACTATTTGGTTATTTTACGACAACGCTGATAATGAATTAGAAATTTTATCTAAATAATTTTGAACTGAGATACACCTGAATTCCTCAGTCAGGTTATCTCCAAAATACAATTATAAATTTTAAATCAATACTGGCCAATTCGAGGACACAAACGCACATACAAGAATATCGAGCACACACAAGAATAAAATTTGTGTGACAAAGCTACTGGTATTAATATAAAGATTTCTTATTTGGAACAGCTATACAAGTGAAAAATGTCATGAGCTATGTTATCATTATCTAGAGCCTTATAGATCCTTTCACTTGAAAATACTTGGATAACAGCATAATGAATTGCTTGACATTTGCATATAATGTCACATTGACATTTAAAAATTTTTAAAAAACAATGCACAGATCCAAAATCGTAATTTCCTTCATGCTTATGTAAGACATATGAACATTGCGTTTATAATGCACAAGTACATAGTTGAGAAATATACAGCTTGCCATATTTTTTAGTAGTCTCAAATAATATTGAACTGCTTTTGTCGGTAACAAATGATCAGTTGCTTGGCGTATAACATCCGAAAAGATATAATTACAAAAATTTTTGTAGGTACCTGCACTATAGTAACTATTAGCTAATTGTTCACAAATTTTCACTCCATATTTTCAAGTCAAACAAAAAGGACGAATAGGTCCTTCTGGCAGATCTTCTAAAAATTTTTGCATTGTTAATGATTGCAAATTTGATGTTGTAACTTTAGAATCTATGTGTCGTGTTCCATGTACATCTTTTAATATTTTACCGTTTAAATCTTCATAATAATAACATACGTAAACCCATAATGGCCCAAGGTTTTTTACGCATTGTGGTAAATGTAGAATTATATGAATATTAGCTGAGAAAAATTGTAATCCATACAATAGTTCAAACCCGCGAACAAAATTGAATAAAAGATTAGAAGCAATGTCAATATTTTCATTGGTGACTGTATTGGTATTCAATAGTGTTATTATTCCTCAAACAAGTAAACAGAAGTAATTAAAGTAGATAGGATCCATGATTTAACTTAAAATTGGTAAGGAGTAATAAAAGAGCCAGGCCTTAAATTCAGAAGCTTTTCCGTGTGAAATAAGTTAAGGGGGATAGCCACTGTGACGCTGGAAAAAATAGGCAATTTTCGGGAATTTTTTTTACTAGGATAATAAAGGAATTTGGGGATCGGGTTTTTTTTGTTTTATAAAGTATATGTTGAGGATAATTCTCCTAAATTTTTATTCAAAAATATTTTGTTGTCACAAAGTTATAAACATTTTTGTAGAGCACCAAAAAAATTTCCCCCTCCATTGCCGGTACTGTAACTCAAAAACGGATTATCTGAAACAAAAAAACCAAACGGCATTTTAATCTATAGGAATGTCGCTATCGTCGCACGTAGGGGATTTTGAAAATTTTGATTTGAGAAAAAATGGCGCCATATTGAAAATTTTTTCGTCTTTTTCCTCATTTTTTGGACTCAAACAGCCTTAAAAATCTTAAAAATTAAAATTTTCAAAATCCCCTACGTGCAACGATAGCCACTAAGTAGACGAATACGGGGAAACAAAAAAATTGAGAATCGGTTCATATTTACGAAAGTTACAGTACCGGAAAGTTTGAAAAAGTCGTTTTGAGAAAAACGCGAGTAAAGTTTTAAGAAGATTCTCGCAACTTTAAAATCTAGTCTTTCACAAAATATTCATACTCACATCAAACTATCAAGTCCTGGGCCATATGAGGGTTCTTCCTCCTTATCTTTAGTATTGACCTTGACTTTTTTATTTTTTACTGGCCGTTTCCATGCGGCTTTCAGCAGCTTTAACCCGAGTAGCGTCGCGCTCAGCGCAGTATGAGTAGAGTGTTGGTCCTACTTTAACATCGAGATTCTCTAATATCTTCAGAGTTGCTAGAGCCCCATCATTGAATGTAATTGTTGAAATATATAAAGCTATTTCAACAATAAGGGAATAAGAAGAATTTGTTTTTGGGGCGAGCTGCCACACTAATGCATTGAAGCTTTCATTATTATTTTGTGTAAACCCACCGACACATCGTTCCAATAACTCTGGATTCGATAGATCTTCATAAATCGATATTAAAGCTTCCGCAATATCTGCAGGAAGTGGTGGTTTTTCAACTAATGAGTCCAAAGTATTTGTTGCCACAGCTTTTTGAAATTGACACCACGAATTTGCACCTTCAGGACAAAGAAAATGCTGCGGATCTTCGGGTGATGAAAACTTGTGATAAAATGTTTGCCAAATAGCATTATACATCTCATCAACATCATTAGAATGACGTCTGATTGCTAAACCATAATACTTTGTAAATTCATTAATTGCTTTGTCCGTTAATCGACCTTTCCCACCTAAACTTTTCTGTGTATTTTCTTCTTTTCCTGTTTTTGTCTTCTTGTTAGTTCGTTGCTTCTTCAAAGCCCTTAGTCGACTGCCCATTCGTTTTTGCACGTGATTAATACATTCCTTTTTTTATCTTCACCATGTCCCCATACGGTTTAGCATCACAAATATTTTTATACGTTTTAGTGTCACCATCACCTATATAGTTTACATACTTAACGTTATGTAATAACTCTGATCGCATAAACATCTCTTTTATTCCATCTACCTCCATTTGTCCAGAAGAATTTTCATGGTTTATTGGACAGTCTAGAGCATGGTCTTGCATAAATTGATCGTATTCAGCTGTTCCTTTTTTGAGCTCATTAGCGCACACATCTTACAATAACTGGATTTCATACTTACATCTACGATTTTGCCAGTGAAGTAACCAATTAGAGAAGATATACCAAATGAAGATTTAAACCCTCTTTTCTTCCAACTACCGTCACCGGAGACAGAAATTCCAGGAATGTCATTGGATTTTAAATGCTTGCAGGTTTCTTGGATTTCTTCTTTAGCAGCTTTTTTCAACACTAAATCACAACAGTTTCTAGCTGCATTTCTGATTTGTGTGACCAGACGATCGTAAAAGCTATGGAATATTGGTCGTGGTAAATCCATGAAAGCACAAAATCTTTCAGCTCCAGATAACCCAATACCAATTATCCGCATTGCAAAGATGAAACGGCGATTAATTTAATACGCATTCTTGATGAGTGGACATGAATTTATCAAAACTGGATCACATTTTTGCAATTCACAACTAGTTTAAAACCTAATCCTCGAATACTTGTCTCAGTAAAGTTTACATCACCACCACACTTTTTACACGATACACAGCCACTTAGTAAATTAAATATCGAAAAAAATTTATAATTTTGTAGCTAATACTCGAATCAATTGTACAATCAGATTTTTGTGATAATTTCCTCTTGGAAGCACTATCACGTCGTTGAGAGCCAGTATTTTTTCAGTTTCATATCTGTTGAGCGGTCGATTAAATTTTTCCTGTCGTTTGGCAGTTTTCTTTCGTTTTTAATAACTTTACTTTGTTTACGATCCATTATTTAACAAATTTTTTTGTTAAATAAACAAAAAAAAAAGATCAGAAGATTTAAAAAAATAAGTAAGTAAACAATAACGAGTACACTAAGAAACTCAATAAATTAAAGAACGAGTGTGTATTCATACAAAACAACTAAACTATGAGGTACAGTATCTCAACAATAAGAAAAAATATACGTTAAAAGTCAAATAATTGTAACGGTTGACAATCGTGAGGGAAAACAATCGCCAACCCGTACGAATCAAAGACGGAGCGAGCAGGCGACGTTTTCGTCGAAGCGCCGCGCGTAAAACGGTCAATCGACGCGCTCTTATAAAAATGACTATAACTCGAAAACTATTCGGAATTTTTCTATAAAATTTGAAATACATAATTTTGAATATATAAACTTCAGTTTAATGAAAAAAAAAAAAAAATTTTTTTTCCGAAATTTTACAGTGGCTATCCCCCTTAATCAACGGTCTGAGGCATTCTATGAATAAATCTTGGCGGTTTTATTGAAATGAAACGCTCGTTTATGGTATCTTTCACTTGGACCAGGGAAAAACTTTCAGCATGAACAAGTGAGTCTTGAGATGTTCGTAGTTGAAAATTTGGTACATAAGGGTAGATATGAGTATGAGCTGGTCTTTGAGGATTTATAAAAAAAGTTTCTCCCGGCCATAAACAAATAGGACAACCGTATTCTCCGTTAAATTGTTTAAAATTATAAAATTGAGCTTTAGCTGGAAGATCTCTTGTACCAAGAATTAAAACTGCTTGAACTAAAATTTGCTCATTATTGTATAACTTAAACGTGTAACCACGTTTGAGTTTTTCAAATTGTTTATAAAATTTATAAATGTAATCATTTCCTATAGGTTTTTTTTTTACCAAACCAAAATCCAAGCAGAATTATATTTTATTGCTTGATTCTTTCTTCGGATGGAAGTTCGTTTATTACTAAATAAATTGGCCACATAGATACATTAGAAGATTTGAACACCGGTACTCCATCTGTAAACCAAAGAAAAGAGATTTGATTGCAATCTCCTACAATATTTCGGTTCATGAAATTTTAATATAGTAATCCGTCATAAACATCTTTCACTGAATTATCAGGACGATTTCTTTGAAAACGATGCTGCAGATATTGATAAAAATTTTGTTTTTTGTATAATTCTTTAAGCTGATTTTTAACAAGTGTTCAATTATTAACCAATTTCATAAGTTATTAATTAAATAACTTATTTTTTCGCGTCATTTATTTGGGTTTTTTAAATATATTATTCAGTATGTAGCAAGTAAAATAAAATTCAAACTCTAAAATATTTCGTTCGAACGGAAAATACTTTATACATGCATGCTGATATCTACGCTTAAGTACCTACTTTTATGACTCTCTGGCCGTTGAGGCCCTAAATGCATCCCTTGTTCTCATCAACCCGAGCACTCATCTGGTTCGGCTTAAATATTTTCCGTTGCTACTTTCCCCTTTTTTTTATATATGTAATATTTTTGTCAACGGTTTTTCTCAAGAATATTTCTTCGAATCTTTCCCACTTATTAAAAATACAAAGACTATACGCTGGAGTTCAAAAATCACGATGGTAAGCGTCAGTCTTCAGCAATCTTTTGATCACGCAACTTCACGATACCCATCTCCAAACTTCTACCTATTTTCCTAGTAGAATCTAAGTGCTCAGAATTCAGTGCTAACCTATTCACGCGCTATTAAGTGTATACAGTGGTTTTTTCTCAATCATTTGGTTTCATCAATTATTGGCTACAATTATCCACCGTCTCAGCTCATCTCCAGTCGCCCAAAGACGCTACATCAAAGGGAACTATACAAAACTCAATAATAAAACCTGTGCAATATATCAATCCAACTCTGCGCATCATTGGTATAGTATTTTACTATAAATAAAATATTCAAAGGTCGTACATACGACAATTACTCAATATCTCTCAATAAAAGTACCTCAACTAATCAGAATTGTGTTATCCGCTCGATCTTTCGTGGATGATACAATTTTGAGTTGGCTCTGTCCTCTTATGACTTTTACGATAATCTTCACAATATAAAATTGACAATTAAATGCATGATTCAATCTCTAAAGTCACTCAAATAACTCTTGTTAGAACCCCTGAGTTCTAACATGTCTTCTCAAATAACTTAAAACCTCCTAATAACAAAGCATGTGTCAAGCCTAGAGGTAGGCTGTTCAGGACCTATCACATAGGACTGAATCGACTCTGGCACCTCTCAAGCCCAGAGGTAGGCTATTTAGGACCTATCATCTAGGACTGCTTCGACTCTGGCACCTCTTAAACCTCGAGGCATTCTGCTCAGGACCTATCGCATAGGCTTGAATCAACTCTAGCACTTCAATCTACCTACATCTCCTTTATCAGAATGCTAAAGGAGCTCTCCCAGACATCTCAGCCTGGAACTCCACTAAAATCATATCTACCTAATTCTCATACAATCCACTAAGCTTTCAAACCTATTACGCTATCTCAACCGACCTTGAAAAACAATTCATTACTATGTGATATTCGATTCACAGAGAACAAATTGAACGAGCCACCATTAGGTTTGCACGAGCATCCAGCCCAGTATCCTTAGGGAAAGAGATCAACTTGCTATCAACGATAGGAACTCACACTTGGGCCTCATCAACGCCACCCACTGGAACGCATCCAACCACAGCTCTCAACCAGACTTTCCACGACTCGCATCTCGGATTCACCAGCACCAGGCAAATTTTATTATTACTGATTTAATTAATTAAAGTTTGTTAATAATCCTTTGTAATAAAAGAAGTCAACCAAACAACAGGAATTTCTATGAAATATGAATTTTTGTTTTAATTATTCATAGCTGCGCACATCCATAGCAAACATCTTCTTGAGAATGTAAATTTTGTAAACATGATGAACAACAATAATGTTTTTTATATTGTTTTTTTGCATTTTTTTTTAATGAAAAATGTTTTTTAAACATGTACACACTATTTTTTTAACAATCCTTCATTCGGACAATGCAAGTTTATAATATTTATAACATCTCTGAGACACGTTTGAGTAATATTGTTATCTACTAACAACGTAAGAATCAGTGCATTGCTTTGTAACACTGTTAATGGAGCACCGGGATATAACAGCTTATTGGGGTTGAAATTTTCTCCGTGATCATCTCCATCACTAGAATTTTCTGACTCCGAATCATTATCGGAATTGTCACTTTCACTACTAACTTCGCTTTCACTTTCATCTTCACTATTAATAATTGGTTCAACTATTTCTTCAAACATGTCATTTATATTTTGATTCTGTAAATTTTCTTGATCATTAGGAACGTTAGGGTTGTCTATTCTATCTTCAATGTCATCATATTCAGATTTTGATCATTTGGCTGGAATTTATTGATTTCTGTATTTAATTGATCATTATTCAATTCACTACCACAAGAACGTGCTACAATTCCAACATGTATCTGATAATAAGAAATAACCAACATTTATTATCAATATACAAAAAACACACCTAAATTTATTTTATTTAGTCAAAAATTAATTAAAGTAAACTTTAAGTGACATAAACTAATAAATAAATAAATAAATAAATAAGCAGTATAATACTTACTGGATTTTGTTTTTGGCGTGGTCGTAACCTCCTCCTGTACTCGTTGTCATTATCTATATTTACACTATTATTTTCATCTGGAGTATTTTTGATATTTTGTAAATATAATTTTTTACGTTGCCTGCTCAACTCAAGGGAATATTTTCTGCGATTCATCGTAATTTAAAAAAAAAATTCCATACAGTCAACAATTAAGTTCACTCTGAATGTTTATATTTATGCCAGTGCATACCAACTGAAGTTATAATTGACCAAAGCGCCCTCTGAACTCTCGGCCATGTTGAGAATAAGTTTAGGAATTACTCTATCTTCACACTACTGACAACTATTGCTAATTTGTTGTTATAATTTTTATTTATAATTGAAGTATAATTACCCTAGCGGTTTAGGCACCACCGTCAAAACTCCGAGTAAACTTGGCTGAAACTCGGAGTGTCGATGGAGTTTAAGCAGCGTTGTGGCGAAGGAAACGCGGAGTTTCGTGTGCAGTTGCGACACGAAATTTCGATGAAATTTTGTCGGAGTTTTTATCGAGTATTACACGTGTTTTAACAGAGTTTTAACGGAGTACTGCCGGTTTTCGCACGGAGTATCATCAGTGTTCTCACGGAGTATCTACGAAGTTTTGCAGATGATTTTACAGAGTATCCACGGAGTTTTGTTCGTATTTTTTTCCAAGTAATTAAGAGAATAAAAAGTAATGAAGATATAATTAATGTACATTGTCTTTTAATCTTCTCTGAAATCATATAAATAATACTTAAATAAAATAAAAAAAAAATACTGGTCCCTGTGGGATTCGAACGTGATACTTTATGATTAGAAGTCCGGCACGTTACTAACTAACCCAAGTCGAATTTATAAGTTTATAGCTTTTTCGTTTTATTTAGATTAAGTTGATGTAATCACTGGAAAAATGGTTAAGTCCTATCGCCATACTACAAACTCGAAATTTATGCTGTACGACATGTCAAGATAAATTATGAGTATAATGCTTATACGTGTTAGTATAGCTGGTTACTTTCTTCTCAACGTTTGATCAATTATTTATTAATATCTATAACATGTAACTAAGAATTGAAATAAATTAGTCATTTTTTCAATAAAAACTCTCCGAGAATACTATAGAAAACCTCCGCTAGAATATTGGTAATTCTCCGTGTATACTCCGCGAATACTTGACTGAAATATCATCAGAAAAACGTCCCGAAAACACCGACAGAACTCCGATAAAACCCTGCGATAACACCAAAAAAATTCCGCGAATACAAATTATTTACCTGAAATTATTCCAAATTTTCCAGACCACGCTCCGCGCATGCACGCTCCGCGGCCCTCAAATAGTTTCAAAACCAATTTCTACATAATAAATAATTATCAACTAGCCACCATTGACGTTTGACCATCTTCTTCAATATTTCTTTATTAATTATGAAATCTTAATCCTAATTAATATCAAATTAACGAGACTTAGATCTATTTTTAATTTGATACCAAAGTTTTAATAATAGTAGTTTTTCCTCGGCGTTCCTGATGACGCTCTTAAATTCCTTCTTTCGGAGTTCCATAAGAGCGTTTATTTCTCCAAGACCCAGGGTTCTTGCCGCATATATTGCTGCCTTATACAAGAACGACGCCTTATGTG
Source organism: Cotesia typhae (assembly GCF_013202065.1). Classification (NCBI taxonomy): domain Eukaryota; kingdom Metazoa; phylum Arthropoda; class Insecta; order Hymenoptera; family Braconidae; genus Cotesia; species Cotesia typhae. The sequence continues at coordinate 2,222,128 of NW_027423780.1, read as the reverse complement.
CATTTTCATGTTGATGAACAATTTGCATAAGAAAGTCATCCTCGTCTGCAGTGAAATTGACAACTTCGTGTGTTAAACCCAGGACCAAACGGTCGTGAAGCCGTTTCAAACTCTGCAAACCTCTCCCACCGATGGACCGGGAGAGGTATAATCTGGCGACAGATGAATTGGGGTGCATACTCCAATTCATATTGATAATCTTATGGGTTTTGATGTCGAGATCTCGTAAATACTTTCGGGCCCATTTCAGGATACCGAAAGCGTATAGTAAGACTGGGACAGCAAGCATATTAGTAGCTGAGACTTTGTTTTTGCCGGAAAGTTCGGAAGACCAAATTTTCCGGAGTCTCCTAACATACTCGCTCTGGAGAGTTGCTCGGACTTCAGAGACCGCATGCATGCGGTGCTCTTCCATGCCTAGATATCTATACAACTCTCCGGCGTCTAATTGTCTGAAGACACTCCCATCCACTAACTCAACATCATCACCCGAATCAGAGCATTTACTCCTCGCCAGATGTACGACCGGACACTTGTCCAACCCAAAAGACATTCCGACATCTCGTGTGTACTCTGCTACGATGTTAAGGGTCGCCTGTAGATGATCTTCATCAGCACTATATAACTTCAGATCATCCATGTAAATCAGATGGGTGATCGAATATTTTCGATCACCCGGAGGCCCCACAGAGTACCCACGAGTTTTACGTAGAGCAACAGATATAGGCAGCAGTGAAATGCAAAACAGCAGAGGGCTCAAGGAATCGCCTTGGAAGACCCCTCGTTTATACTCTACAACTCCGGTAACGTGCAATGCGTTTCCACTTCCAATGTGAAAACGCGTTCGCCAGAGCTGCATTGTACACCGAATGCATTCCACTATTTCCGGATTGACCCCTAGGCATTTGAGTAGATATAAAATCAACTCATGAGGAGTTGAGTCAAATGCCTTGCGATAGTCAATCCAGGCCATTGACAGATTGCGTTGATAGTAGATCGCATCTTGTAAGACACATCGATCCACTATCAGGTTCTCTTTGCAACCTGACAGGCCTCTTTTGCTGCCACGCTGTTCATATATCTGTTGCCATACAGGTTCTATCTCCTGCAAGAAACGGTTGTTTAAAATTTTAGTAAAAAGTGTATAAACCGCGTTCAAGCAGGTGATAGGCCTGTAATTCTTTGGGTCAGAAAAGTCAGCTTTTTTAGGTATCAGTACGGTTCGCCCTTCCACGAGCTAGTCTGGAATCGGTTCGTAAGATCTGATGTACAATGTAAATATGCGGGCCAGATGAAGGTGGGTAGAAGTAAACTTCTTCCACCAGAAGACATTAATGCCATCTGGTCCCGGGGCAGCCCAATTTTCGCTGCCATAGAGAGCTGAACGAACTTCATCCATACTGACTGCAGGGCTCGCTTCATCAGCATTCTGTCGACGGTGTTTCCGACAGAATGCTTGGTCGTGCAGAGCTGGAGTATTGGCGTTCACATTTGGTTGATCTCCATACAACTCATTCCAAAAAGCTTCCACCCGCTCAGGTGGTGGATAAGTTCCGGTAACATCGGTTTTTGGTGTCAGAAACCGTGAAGGGCTGGATCGAAACAACGAGTTTGTAACGGGTAATTTTTGAGTGTTTATTCTTCAAAGGAATAAACGCTGAACAAATATGTACGATACTGCGACACAAAACGCCCCCTCGCTCGGATCTGAAGCTCGCCGGAGTCCAGGGCAAAAGGGGGTTAAACAACAATATACAATCCGAAATAAAACCAACAGAACTCAGTTACTTATAAATAAACTATGAATAACTACGTCTAAATAAATAAACTCAAAATGTCAAACAGGTTATGATCGAGAAACAAAATATTCATTTAATTATCAAAATCAATTCAATAGGTTACAACAAAAAAAAATAACAAAACTCTCGTAGTACGACTTTAGGTTATATCAAACCTCGACAACTAAATCTAACGCCAATAATACAAAAAAAAGAATGGCTTCGTGACGTCGGTCAACGCATGCGTATCACGGCCCGATCAAAACTGGTCTGTACAAAACAAATTCTCACTCATTCTCACTCTCGTGAGCGTCAAATCGCGAACTAAAACTCCAAAAATTGGTTACCCGTTCCCCCAGGAGACTAGCCGTCACCCTGGGCCTAAATCTCTACCCCGAGAGCGGATGGAGAGTATCCTCTCCGCTCCCACCTACACGGCTTGTGATTACCTACCGGATTTTTGACAGAGGGTCAAAAATCGGGGGAAGTCAAATCTTGTTGAGAGTTCAAAAGGTACTTACCAGTGTTCTAGACGAACCAAGGTAATGTCCCTCCAGTTGTTATTGGTAGAAGAGTATTCCCTCAATAACACTCTGTCACAAGACTCGCTTTTCCGTGCAAAATTTTTGGGCTTTATCATTTTCCCAAAAACTCACTTACAACGAACCAGAATGATCGTTTTGGCCATCTATACGGTATTTACAAACTATCCAATTAATTGGCATTCCTTCATTCTATAACCATTCGGTTCGTCAAGTTCTGAGTTTTACTTTTCACATCGACAATCAAATATCAACAGATTACATACAAATTCAACAGAATACATTCCCATACTAAAATTTGCTCGGGACTTAGAAAATTCCTTTTATAAAATATTTTTCTTTTAAATAATAATCGTCATTTCTTTCATTTTATATCCATTCGCCGCTTTCCCATACTAAATCGGCTTGGGACTTAGAATAATTTCTTTTATAAATTGGAAATTTACAATAATGTGTTTCCAAAATTAATTACATTATTTTTCTTTCAATAAACAAAAGAAATATAATCACAATCAATAATCGTCGTAAACAAAATAATACTTTTATAACTAACTAATTATTAACCCGTCTAGATATTCAACATTGGTAACTAAACTATTAAACCTTAATTGTTTTAAACAAACGATATTAACTAAACAAAAAATAGTTTTAGATATTTATAATCAAATCTAAATTAGATAAATAATATTTTCACAAGTTTTTAGTGAATAATACTCTCAATATCGTAAATTATCATTATTAATAATTAGAATAATAATACTGCACTCATAAACAATAACTTAAATAAAGAAACCGGATTATTTACAACGTTAAATAATAATTTCTCGAGAAAATACGCCCGTCGAAGTATCAGGCGAACATAAATAACGAAGAGTAGGTAACTGCCGTCGTTTCCCTTCTTGTCCCTTCTTCCGCGCCCTACTCCTCAGCTGTCCTGTACTAGCCATCGGCCCTCTCTCTCCGACAAGTTGTCGACCAACCGCTTTAGCCTTTTCTCTAGTGACTTTTTGGCAGTCACTAGAGCCCGCAATTTATTAAGAGACTCTTCCTTGATGACAAGAAGAGTACTCTTGACCAGTGTGTGATGACGCCACCGAAGTTCAGCAGCAATGCGCCGAATTCGGGGTGTGTATGTTTTTTGAGTTGTTTCGAACTCAATCACACATTGAATGCGGGAGACATGTTTCCGGGATCTGTCAATTTTGGAGCTAAGTTGTAAGATGCGCTGTCTCAACCTTGCCTCGATCGAGGGACAATCTCTCTCTCGGAAAAGCCGAAACCGCTGCACCATACACAACCTGGCTCACAGTGAGCAGGGTGGAATCTTCCAGGATGTCTGTACGGAGATCTTTATTTACCGCGTCAAGCTGTTGTTGAAAGTAAGTTATCTTTTTAGATATACTTACTCGCCGTCCTGCAATGGGATTGTTGTTGTCCAAGGAGGTACGGCGTCGCTCTTGGTGTAATTGCGCCGGAAAAGAAAGTCTATTAGACTGCCTTCTATCCGGCACAAGCGATCTTCTGTTACGCCGAAGATGAGCGACATAGTTACGCAGGTGTTTGTGCGTAAAATGCGATAGCTCCGGATGCATATCACTCCAAACAGTGTGCATCCGGGCCATATAACCGCTCACTCCCGGCTCGCTACGTTGGTAGCACACCATGAGATCGACTCTCAGTTCCTCCGTCCACTTAAAGTAAGTCCTTAAGGCGTCAGGGTCGTCATCATACATCGGGTCCGGCGTGCTCCTCCCACCTGATGAATGGTCCTCATCTGAAAAGGACCGGTTGTGGTGAGCACTTCTTCATTTCTACTTGCAACTCAGTGTTTCAATGCAGTGGATAGTTGGCCCACTCCAAAGGCTACGTCGTTCGCCTACAGACCTGATGTTATGGTCTACGTTTTCCGCGATGCGCCGCTTGGAGGCCACGTAGCAAGCACCGCTTATTATTATTGTTATTATTATTATTATTTTGTTATTAAATGCTCAGGGGGGTTATCCCCGGAGTTCGATTCTCCGAGGGCTCAACCTGAGCTTCATCCGTTACTGCTGGACCACTCCGCACAACAAGGTGGTTAGTGATCACAGCAGGCCAAAGTCATTTCCCTTAAGAGACGGAGAGAACCAAGTATAACAGCCTTCTGCATCCTAACTGCCAAGAACTCAGCTTTTGATGAGCAAGCTGGAACTTTGGCAAGTGAGGATACAAAAGACTGTTTCATCCCTCCTAGGACGCCAACAATCAGGACGACAAGCTTGACACGGTAACCTGGGTAAAGTTTGCCAATTTCAAACAGGAGATCCTGATATATTTGTCTTTTGTGCTCTTCTTTGGCTGAGATGTTGTATTCAGCAGGGGCCGAGAACTCAATGACATAAATGTCACGAGTGGCCTTGTCGAAGAGCACAATATCAGGTTTGTTGTGATCTATCCGCCGGGTTGTTGCAAATGGCATGTTCCAATATATTTTGCAACTGTCATTCTCAACAACCTGGGGAATATCTCCTGGCAGATAAGGTAGCACTGGTGTCACGTCAATACCGTAGCAGTGACGAAGATAGTAGTACAGTACACTCAGGGCAGCATTGAGACGCTGGATATATGCACCTCTCGACAGCACGGGACATGTCGACAAAAGGTGCATAAGCGTCTCTGGATGTTGTTTACACCTCCTACAGGAAGTGTCCGGAAGCTGCACCTGGAGCACCTTGCTACCGTACTCAAGAGTGTTAATGACACCATCTTGGCAGGCAAATATGAACCCATCAGTCTCGGACATCAGGCCAGCTGAATTTATGAAGGAAAACGTCAGCTGGGTGGACAAGCCATGAACACGCACGTGTTTAAAGAACACGCTGTGCATGGACTTGTCCATCAGTTCGCCAAGGAGTAGTTTTTCCTCGGCGGTCCTGATGACGCTCTTAAATTCCTCCTTTTGGAGTTCTATAAGAGCGTTTATTTCTCCAAGACCCAGGGTTCTTGCCGCATATATTGCTGCCTTATACAAGAACGACCCCTTATGCGCATTTTCACGTATCTGTACAATTTGCATACGAAAGTCATCCTCGTCTGCAGTGAAATTGACAACTTCGTGTGTTAAACCCAGGACCAAACGGTCGTGAAGCCGCTCCAAACTCTGCATACCTCTCCCACCGATGGACCGAGATAGGTATAATCGGGCGACAGATGAATTGGGGTTAGTGTGGCCAGATCGTGCGATTTTTTTACCCCCTCTTTGGCGTCGCGCGCGCCTCGGACGCAAGCAAGCGATGCGTGTCTGTGAGTCGGAAAACCGAGCGGAGCCGAAGGAATCCGAGAAAGTCGTACGAATCGAGGGGAATAAACCTCCTGCCACACGAAACAGAGGAATAACTCACACAACAGTAGCTCTCTGTTCGTGTGAAATTCTAAGAATCCGATTTCAGCCGAAACATACACCGGGAAAAATGTTTTAATTTTTATTAAAATAAATAAATAATGCTTTTTTGTTAACAACATGTAGGTTTAATTTTCTTTTTTAATATAAAATTAAATTTTTTTTTATCAGTAAAAATTAAAATACAAAATTTTTTTTTCTTAAAAAATCACTATCAATTTTTTACGCTGTTATTAATAATAATAATTTATTATTAAATAACAACAATAATAATAATAATAATAATAATAATAATAATAATAATAATAATAATAATAATAATTACTATTATGGTAACTGGAAATTCCAAAACGCAGTTTTTATATTAATTCTTACTTTTATTCCATACGACGTCTGATGGCTGCGCGGCGTAAGTGAAAGCTTACGTCGACGAAGCTTTTGTGATCGAGTCCTCGCTCAAACAATTTTTTTTTCTTAAAAATTTTTTTTATGTTGCTATACTAATAATAATAATAATAATAATAATAATAATAATAAGCGGTGCTTGTTACGTGGCCTCCTAGTGGCGCACCGCGGGAAACGCAGACCGCAACATCTATTCTGTAGGCTAACAACGTAACCGGTGCAACGGGCCAACTACCCGTTGCACCGTAATATCTGAGTTCCAAAACAGTATAATCTCAGAAGTGTTCCCCACAACCGGTCCTCTTCGGACGAGGACCAGTCATCAGGTGGGAGGAGCACACCGGACCCGATGACTTATGACGACCCCGGCGCTTATAGGATTAAGTTTAAGTGGACGGAGGAGTTCGCGCCGATCTCTTGGTGTGCTGGCAGAACAGCGAGCCGGAGGTATCAGGGTATATGGCACACACTTTGGTGTGGCATGCATCCGGAGCACAGACATTTTACGCCCAAACACCTGCGTAATTACGCCTCATACCTTCGGCATAATCGACGATCGCTGCTGCCAAATAGAAGGCTGTCTAATCGGCCTTCATTTCCAGCACCGCTACACCAAGAACGGCGCCGTTCCTCCGAGGACAACGACAACCTCTTTACAGGTCGACAAGTGAGCATCTCCAAAAAGATGTCTCACTCAAAACAACAGCTCGACACGGTGAACGAAGATCTCCCCACACAGCTTCAAGAGGACTCCATTCTGCTCACTGTCAACCAAGTTGTCTACGGTGCCGCGGCTTCGCTTCTGCCCATAGAGAGAAGACATTCTCTCTCCTTCAAGGCGAAGTTGAAGCTGCGCATCGCTCAACTTGGACACAAAATTGACATTTCTCGGAAACAAGTCTCCCGCATTCAGTGTGCGATAGAGTATGTTAGTACTCAAAGACCATACACGCCAAAAGTTCGTCGCCTGGCGGCAGAACTTCGAAGGCGACATCACACACTGAACAAGAGTACTCTTCTTGTCATCAAAGAAGAGTCTCTTAACAGGTTGCGGGCTCTGGTGGCTTCCAAAAAGTCACTAGAGAAAAGGCTGAAGCGGTTGATCGACAATTCTTTGTTTCGATCCAACCCTTCACGCTTTCTGTCACCTAAGACCGCTGTTCCCGAGAATTATCCATCATCTGAGAGAGTGGAAGCCTTTTGGAGTGAATTGTACGGAGATCAACCAAACGTGAACCCGGATACTCCAGCTCTGCACGACTTCGAGGCATTCTGTCGAGAACACCGACGGCAGGATATCGCCGAAGAGAGCCCTGCAGTCAGTGTGGAAGAGGTTCGTAAAGCCCTGAATGGCAGCAAGAACTGGGCTGCCCCGGGTCCAGATGGCATAAACATCTTCTGGTGGAAGAAATTTTCTTCTACACATGCTCATCTGGCCCGGATTTTTACATCATACATTCAGGGCGACGAACCAATTCCAGACTGGCTGGTAGAAGGGCGAACCGTACTCATCCCTAAAAAGGGTGACTTGTCCGACCCGAAGAACTACAGGCCTATCACTTGCTTGAATGCGGTTTACAAGATTTTTACAAAAATCATAAATAACCGTATCTTGCAGGAGATAGAGCCTGTGTGGCAACAGATATACGAACAACGTGGCAGTAAACAGGGCGTGTCAGGTTGCAAGATCAACTTGTTGGTAGATAGATGCGTCATTCAAGACGCAATCTACTACCAACGCAACCTGTCCATGGCCTGGATTGACTATCGTAAGGCATTTGACTCAACTTCACATGAGTTGATTCTCTATCTGCTCAAATGCCTCGGAATCAATCGCTTAACAGTGGGATGTATACAACGTACGATGCAGCTCTGGCGAACGCGTTTTCACATAGGAAGTGGAAATGCATTGCACGTAACCGGAGCTGTTCAGTACAAGAGAGGCGTCTTTCAGGGAGATTCTCTGAGCCCTCTGTTGTTTTGCATCTCACTGCTGCCAATATCTGTTGCCCTCTGACAAACTCGTGGGTACTCTGCGGGGCCGCCGAGTGATCGAGTATACTCGATCACTCACCAACTGTTTATGGATGATCTAAAGATATACAGTGCCAACAAAGATCATCTACAAACGGCCCTCAACATCGTCGCAGAGTACACACGAGATGTCGGAATGTCTTTTGGGTTGGACAAGTGTGCGGTCGTACACCTGGCGAAGGGTAAGTGCTCTGATACGGGTGGAGATGTCGAATTAGTGGATGGGAGCGTCTTAAGAGAATTAGACGCCGGAGAGTTGTACAGATATCTAGGGATTGAAGAGCGGCGAATGCATGCCGTCTCTGAAGTCCGAACAACTCTTCGCAGCGAGTATGTTAGGAGACTCCGGAAAATCTGGTCATCAGAACTTTCCGGCAAGAACAAAGTCTCAGCTACTAACATGCTCGCTGTCCCGGTCCTACTTTACTCTTTTGGGGTCCTGAAATGGCCTCGAAATGAGTTGAAAGATCTCGACATCAAAACCCGTAAAGTCATCAATATGAATCAGAGCATGCACCCTAACTCATCAGTCGCCAGGATGTACCTCTCCCGGAACATCGGAGGGAGAGGATTGCAGATCTTGGAGCGGCTTCACGATCGTTTGGTTCTGGGTTTAACATACGAGGTTGCCAATTTCACAGCAGACGAGGACGACTTCCTGATGCAATTTGTTCATAGTCATGAAAATGCGCGGAAGGGATCGTTCTTGTATAAGGCAGCAATCTACGCAGCAAATATCTTAGGTCTCGGAGAAATAAACGCTCTCATTGAACTCCCGAAAAAGGAGTTCAAGAGCGTCGTCAGGATAGCCGAGGAGAAAAAACTCCTCGGTGAACACATGGACAAGTCTATGCACAGCGTGTATTTCAAACACGTCCGTGACCATGGCTTGTCCACCCAGCTGACATTCTCCTTCTTGAAGTCAGCTGGCCTGATGTCCGAGACCGAAGGGTTTATATTTGCTTGCCAAGATGGTGTTATCAACACTCTCGAATACCGTAGCAAGGTGCTCCAGGCGCAGCTTCCGGATACGTCCTGTCGGACGTGTAAACAACATCCAGAGACGCTGATGCACCTTTTGTCGGCATGTCCTGTGCTGGCAAGAGGTGCCTACATACAGCGTCACAATGCTGCCCTACGAGTACTCTATTATCATATCAGATATAGCTACGGTATCGATGAGACACCAGTGCTGCCTTATCTACCAGGAGATATTCCGCAGGTTGTTGAGAATGACAGTTCCAAAATTTATTGGAACATACCATTCGCAACAACCCGGCGGATTGACCACAACAAACCTGATATTGTGCTCTTCGACAAGGCTACTCGTGACATTTATGTCATTGAGTTTTCGGCCCCAGCCGAATACAATATCTCGGCCAAAGAAGAGCACAAACACCAGATATATCAGGATCTCCCGTTTGAAATTGGCCAACTCTACCCAGGTTACCGTGTCAAGCTCGTCGTTTTGGTTATCGGCGTCCTTGGAGGGATGAAACAGTCTTTTGTGTCTTCACTTGCGAAGATACCGGCTTGCAGTTCAGTAGCCGTGTCTCTAGCAGTGCGGATGCAAAAGGCTGTCATTTTGGGATTCCTGCGTCTACTTAGGCAAATGAATTTGGCCTACTGCACTCACTAACCGCCTGGTTGTGCGGAGTGGTGCAGCAGTAATGGATGGCGCTCAGGCTGGGCCCTCGGAGAGTCGGACTCCGGGGAAAACCCCCCTGAGCAATTAATAACAAATAATAATAATAATAATAATAATAATAATAATAATAATAATAATAATAATAATAATAATAGCGATGCTTGCTACGTGGCCTCCAAGCGGCGCATCGCGGGAAACGCAGACCATAACATCAGGTCTGTAGGCGAACGACGTAGCCAGTGCAGTGGGCCAACTACCCACTGCATGGAAATAACTGAGTTACAACACATCAACTCAGAAGTGCTCCCCACAACCGGTCCTTTTCGGATGCGGACCATTCATCAGGTGGGAGGAGCACGCCGGACCCGATGAATTATGACGACCCTGGCGCTGTAAGGACCAACTTTAAGTGGACGGAGGAACTCAGAGTCGATCTCTTGTTGTGCTACTAACGTAGCGAGCCGGGGGTGAGCGGTTATATGGCCCGGATCCACACTGTTTGGAGTGATATGCATCCGGAGTTATCGCATTTTACGCACAAACACCTGCGTAACTATGTCGCTCATCTTCGGCGTAACAGAAGATCGCTTGTGCCGGATAGAAGGCAGTCTAATAGACTTTCTTTTCCGGCGCAATTACATCAAGAACGACGCCGTTCCTCCTTAGACAACAACAATCCCTTTGCAGGACGACGAGTAAGTATATCTAAAAAGATAACTTACTCTCAACAATAGCTTGACGCGGTAAAAGAAGATCTCCGTACAAACATCCTGGAAGATTCCACCCTGCTCACTGTGAGTCAGGTTGTGTATGGTGCAGCGGTCTCAGCTTTTCCGAGAGAGAGACATTGTTTCTCGATCGAGGCAAGGTTGAAACAGCGCATCTCACAACTTGGCTTGGAAATTGACATATCCCGGAAACAGGTCTCCCGCATTCAGTGTGTGATTGATTGAGTTCGACACAACTCAAAGAACATACACGCCCCGAATTCGGCGCATTACTGCTGAACTTCGGTGGCGTCATCACACATTGAACAGGAGTACGCTTCTTGTCATCAAGGAAGAGTCTCTTAATAAATTGCGGGCTCTAGTGGCTGCTAAAAAGTCATTAGAGAAAAGGCTGAAGCTGTTGATCGACAACGCACTGTTTCGATCCAGCCCCTCACGCTTCCTGACACCAAAGACCGATGTTACCGGGAATTATCCAACACCTGAGCGGGTGGAAGCTTTTTGGACTGAGTTGTATGGAGATCAACCAAATGTGAACGCCAACACTCCAGCTCTGCACGACTTCAAAGCATTCTGTCGGGAACACCGTCAGCAGAATGCTGATGAAGAGAGCCCTGCAGTCAGTGTGTATGAAGTTCGTTCAGCTCTAAATGGCAGCAAAAATTGGGCTTCCCCGGGACCAGATGGCATTAATGTCTTCTGGTGGAAGAAGTTTACTTCTACCCACCTCCATCTGGCCCAAATATTTACATCGTATATTAGAGCTGACGATCCGATTCCGAACTGGCTTGTAGAAGGGCGAACCGTACTGATACCTAAAAAAGGTGACTTGTCTGACCCTAAGAATTTCAGGCCTATTACCTGCTTGAATGAGGTTTATAAAATTTTTACAAAAATTTTAAATAACCGTATCTTGCAGCAGATAGAGCCTGTATGGCAACAGATATATGAACAACGTGGCAGTAAAAGAGGCCTGTCAGGTTGCAAGGAGCACCTGATAGTGGATCGATGCGTCGTACAAGATGCGATCTACTATCAACGCAACCTGTCAATGGATTGGATTGACTATCGCAAGGCATTTGATTCAACTCCACATGAGTTGATTTTATATCTACTCAAATGCCTGGGAGTCAATCCGGAAATAGTGGAATGCATTCGGCGTACAATGCAGCTCTGGCGAACGCGTTTTCACATTGGAAGTGGAAACGTCATTTCGTGTTCGATCACAAACATTAGTTTTAATCAAAATTTAATTAATTAATCTTACCAAAATTTAAGCAATTGGTTTAGTCAATAATTAAGTACTCTTTACTTGAACTAAAGTTGAAGAATTAATTTAACTGAACATCAAGAATAATTAACGAAATGTTTAAGAACGAAATTTGATAAACTAATCCGAATAAAGTCCCAATAAAATTAACAATAAATTTAAGAACAAATCAAAAATAAAATACCAAATATTTAATGAATAATACCAGGAATTATTTCGAGTTATTAATTAAACACGTACGCAGAGTCTGGATTAATCTTACTAGGAATTATTTCAGTTTGTTAATTCATGATTTGGGTGTCACGTGAAAATTTGATCTCTGGAAATTGAGTTTAAGTAAAATCATTTAATTTTGTGTCAATTAAAATCATTGAAATAATTTCAGTAAAATATTTTAGTAAAATCATCAGAAGTTAAAATCAATTAAAATCAACATAAATAATTTGGAACGAATTTTGATTGTGTAAAATAAAACAAAAGTAAAATTAGAATCGTAAAAAATGGTTAGAATAATTGTTAAAATCATTTAGATAAAAGTAGAAAATAAATCAGTTATAAATTTCACTTGAAGAAAAATTCAACAAAAGTTGGGAGAGGGTCCGCCATCTTGTTTCAAGCTAAAACGCTGAGTAAAGGACGTACAAGGTCGAGACTAAAAATCTTAAGGCGTTGTAAGGTGAAATATAATCCTCAAAATTAAAATAAAATAAATTTCAAGTTTCAAACAACACAAAAGTAAAATACAGTAATTTAGCAAAAATAAAATAAACTCAGTTATTCAGAGACAAGTAAAATAATTTAGTTAAAATTGAGTGAAATAAAACCAATTGTCAATTTCTTAATTCAGAGATTAAAACTAAATAAATTAATTAATTAACTTTGACAAATAATTTAGACACAATTTAAGACGATTAAAAAAAATAAAATAAAAGTGCAAAATTCGGCAAAAATGCAATTCGAAGAAAACAATTAATAAAATGGAACTAAATTAATTTTAAGGAAAATTATTGAGTAAAATTTTATAATAAAATTTGGCGAAAATAAAATCGACAAAAGTAAAATAAATTTGTAAAATACTAGGACGTAGCGAATATTTTGTCGGCAGATTATTAAGACCTCTGTCGTCAAATTTTAATCTATTAATACGAGATACGAAGACCTCTTAGTATTAAATATTTATTGTTGTATTATTAAGACCACGGCAGTAAATTAGTTAAGAATTTTAATAAGAAAATTAATCGCTATAGGAATTTGGATTAGGAATGAATGGAAAATTTATTCAAGAAAAAATTTAATAATTGAAATTTAATTTGGATTTAGAAAATTAGTTAATCAGATTTAATTTGGAAAGTAAAAGTAAATAATAGTCTTAGAAAATAATTAATAAAGTATGGAAATTTTAGTTAGTGTGTTTGAATGATAATAATTACATTGTGGGTGCGTGTGTAGAATTATGGAATTATGAAACTATTAGAATTTTGGAAATATGGAAAATTGGGAAATATAGAATTATGGAATTATGGAATTATGGTAAATGATTAGAAACCGCGGTATGGTCGCTCCATAAGAGGGTACCGTCGGGAATAAGTAACTATGATAGAAACCGCGGTATGGTCGCTCCATAAGAGGGTATCGTCGGGATTAGCCACTGTGATAGGAAACCGTCTTATAAACGGGAATAGGACTTAGGATTAAGTGTTAATTAATTTTAAGGGAAATATTATTGTAATGGGATGGGTTTAATAAAATTTCTTGAAAAATGAATTTCTTTGATGATTTCTGTTTTCTTCCCAGCAATCTCTCACGACCCTGTAGAACTTACTCCATGCTCTGGTCCAGTTTCTGGATACTGTGTCTAAAAATCCAGTGGCGCCCTAAATAAATTTAGGGGTGACCAAAGAGAACGAGTGGACTTTTTCAAAAGAGTCGCATTCAGTTTCAATGATTATAGGCAATTATATATGATTATAAAGAAACATTTTTTCTCGGGTAACGAACTCTATTTATAGATGGTTTGCCGAATAGAGTGATCCAAATCTTAGAGCGTGAGAGTCCGGTGGACAGCGTGACTTAGTTAATTATTACGAATAACTCTACTTGTTGATGGTTTGCCGAGTAGAGCGATCCAAATCTTAGAGCGTGAGAGTCTTGTGGTCAGCGCAATTTAGTTAGAAACCGCAGTATAGACGCTCCGTAAGAGGGTACTGGCGAGATTAAGAAAATTTTGTGTGTGAGTGTGAATATGTGCACCTTGTTATCTTATTTTTGTTATAAATAAATACCGGTTATATTTGTTAAATAAAAATTTATTTATTACAGATCACCTTCCTTACTCTCTCTCTCTCTCTCTCTGTAAGATAAGCTCTCTGCTCTGGACCGGTTCCAGGAACCGTGATTAAAAATCCTGGTGGCGCCCTTTTGTTAATAATTTTAGTTTTTAATTTTGTTTAATTAATTATTAAATTAAGGAGCCAATCTGAGCGGGCAAAATTTTTACAATATAATAATATATGATGATATAACATTTTAAGGCAAATCTTCAAATTCCGATGTCTGCAATTGATATTTATGAATTTTATGAAAAGCTAATTGTTTATTAAACTGTTTTGTCAAAGGATTGTTTAAACTGTCCGATATAGATTTTGAACGAGTTAGGTCTCTCAAAACAGTCTGATATCCAGAATAACCATCGTTCAGGTAGTACTACCGGTTTTAGAATTTCTGTTCAGAATTTGATTAAACGTGGCTTATAGGTGCATAATAATATCTTAATTAACCAGTTAAATTTTTGGAGGCCTACAGAGAACTGAAAAAAGATATTAATATTAAAAAATTTTTGCTTTTACCATTGATTCTTATGGGATGCCCGAGTTTATATTTTATTTCTCAAAACTTGACGTTCAGATTTCAATGAAATTAGTATCAACGGAAAGATAATTTTTTTCTTGACATTTTGGTCACTTCAAATTTGTATTTCAGAGCTTGTGACAAGAGTAATTAGTAAATAATTAAGAAAAAAGTGCTATGTTACTCATATGTGGCAACGCTGCTGACGAGGTTATGACGCGCGCGAAATTTAAACATGTATAGAATGCGGTCTTTGGTGACATTATTGTTATACATATTTTTTTTTTATTTCAATCAACATACAATATAACAACATACTTTTTATAAATACAATTTTATTATAAAAGAAAGCAACGAGTTACAAAACGTAATGAAACGTAAACATTAAATATTTTTAAATATCTGTGTCTTTACTTTTAAAGTAATTAAAAATTTCGTTTAAAATTTTTTTGGTTTTAGTAACTTTCACAGCACCATTTTCATCCTTACCTAAAACTTGTTCTATACCAGCATATTTATTAGTTTTATAAGCATCTTCAAGGAGTTTGTAAGTTACATTTGAAACAGCCATCTTTTTCCTCATACCTATAGATACACAATCTTTCAGTAATTGAAGTTCTTTCATAGCCTTAGGCAAATTTTCTGAAAGTTTGATTTTATTACATGCATCATCCCAATTGAAAGAAGAGATAATTAAATTATCTGATGTTATTTTTAGTTTCTTTAAAATCTGATCTAATATAATTACGTCATGAAGAGCATCATGTGCTTGGTGATTATCTATCTCCAACTCTCTAGTAATATTTTCTAATTTATTATCACCTTTTTTAGTTTTACCAGTCTTCTTTTTTATCACAGGCAGTGAATCACAATACCCTGAAATAATAGCATGAAAATGTTCTTTTAAAAACATTTATCCAGAGCACTCATCAGACGAAGATAATCGAAAGCACAATTATGAGCAGTTAAAATACATCTTCGTTGAAACAAGCTTAAAAATTCATAGAACCCGATTAATGCTTCTGATAAAGTCACAGTTAGAACAGGTTTACCATGAAGTACAAGCTTACCATTAACTAATCGTAAGCAATGGACTTTACTTGCTTCTTCAGATATCGTTTGAGTCGGCTTGATATAAACTGAAAATTCATATTGATTATGCTTCGCAGCAATTTGAAGTATATCTGAGGTTTTGGAAAAACTACCCGTTTCTAAATCGAATAACACTATAATCGGTTCCTCACAAGTTTTTACATTTGTAATAGGAAGACTTTCATGGAGAGATTGACGTAGTCCAACATTGCTCTCGTACATAATACCTTCTTTAGCTTCATTTTTATTTTTCAAAGCAACTTTAGATTTTTTTAATGCAATGCGTTTCAACTTAGCTGCTCGGGTCAAAGAATTAGCATATCTTTTTTGACTGAAAGAGTCAATGTTATCACAATATTTTTTACGATAAATCCCAGATGACATTTTTAAATTGTCTGTTAAACGAGTAATATATCGTTCTCCTAAATTCTTTTTACTTATTGCACATGCTACTCTTCCATCTCCTGCAGCGGACTTACTGTACAGTCGAGTTTTTGGAGCTTTACTCACAATCATTGCGTTCAAGCTCTCATTAGGATTGCTGGAAGCTCCACTAACAAACTGACTTGACTTAAGTGCTAAATTTTCAAATATTTGTTTTAAGGCCTCGAATAAATTTGGGTCTTTAAAACCGTCACCAATATTTGTGTGTTGATAATTTTCAGGGTTTGTTTTATAACTACACCAATTCCCACAGTCATCATGATAGTTAAAAGCATGATAAGGAATGTTTTTAATAGCTTGTGCCATGTTAATTTCATGTCCTTGATTTTGTGATACACAGTAGTTGAAACATTTTTTTAAATATTGAATAGCATTAGTATTTAATTCTTTAAAATTCTTACTTATTTTGTATAATTCACTAACGACACCTTTTGATGTGTGATTTTTATCAGACTGTTTTAAAATTTCATGGTCATTTGCCGCTCTAACGGCACAAATAGAGCTACTATCGTTGTCAGCGATGAATATTCCAACTTCAATATTGCAGGCTCGTAAAGTTTGATTGTCTTTAGTCAGAAGAACAGCCGCATGAGGCTCCATGGCCTTAGCACTACCTACGAAGTTCATGCGACAATCATGATCACTGGGCAAATGACCTAGATCGCATTTAGCGCATTTGCGATTTAACGTTACATACGCAATAACTTTTTTTGAAAAATATCCTATCAAAGCTGCTGTTCCTGATAAACTATCATACGTTCTTCCTGTGCCTCTTGTGAACCATCCCATATCAAAAGACACTGCAACGCGTATGATCTGGTCATCTGAAATACTCTTATTTTCAATATCAGATTTACTTGAGGAAGGGAAGAGGAAATCTTCTTGGGTATTGGAAGATCTGAAAAAGCAAAGAATAAAAAATAAACGCATGTATTTTTTAGACCTCATTATTTATTAACATTCGCTATGAATGCCGAAAATGTTATGTTGATGATAAATGCCGAGAGGTGAATAAACATTACTAAAAAATAATTTATAATTAGTTCCCAAAAATTAATAATTAAAATATAAATAGTGTATATTATGTACAATTTCATCTCAAAAAAATTTAAACAATAATCGTTGCATTATTAACAAGTTTTCATCAAGTAGAATATATTCCTAAAATTAGCAAACTTTAAAATATTACTAAATATTTTTACAAAAAGTTACTTTAACATGGCGCTATGACTTACAACATAGTTTTCAAATTTTCATCATTTTCAATCGTCAATCGTCGTTCTTCTTGAGCAGCTTTTAGGCAACTTTCATGGGCTAAGCTTTCAATACCTCCAATTACTTCTTTTTCATGAGTTTTAAAAGTTTTCCAATTCATTTCTGGAATATCCATTGCAGTCAATACTTTGTTTATGTGGGTATTTCCCATTCCACTATTCATAGAACCTAAAATAAATAAATAAATTACAGTATTATCAATGGTCCAAAAATATATTATTAAACATGTTAAACATTTTAAATATAATTCTAATTAAAACTGTTTAATTTATACCTACCGACTACGAGCTGAGTATTAGAGTCATAATGACTGTTACCATTAGACACCAAGTGTTGTTTGTCAGTTGATACTCCACTTGCTTTATTACACCTTCTACACTTGATAAACAACATTGATGCCAATCCTATTCGTCTTTCAAATTCGATATCTGTTAGTGATAATATAGATTTACAATAAATACAAAACATATTTTTCCCTAATGTTTTCAAATGAACAATTCGACGACCCGAGTCATTGTCATTGGTTGTAGGGTTAGGTGACGTAAACTTTCCATACTCGTCACTTAATTTTTTTGCTAATTTAACATGATTCACATATTTATTATACCTTTTTTCGGTTACTCTTTTACCTTTCCAATGAAATATTTTTTTTTTATGATGTGATAAATTTAATTCTGACATTTTCATAATGCATAACCCATAATTTTTATAAGTAAACAAATGTTTGCGCTATAGACTCTTGCGCATGGTCTTATTTTTTATCTCTTTTACTTTTACACGGTGTTGCCAAATATAAATACTATGCTAGTCAAACTACACATAGCACTCATTTGACACTTGTGGTATCGGTAGTACTACCTTAACATGATGTACTGCCTCACGCTGTGCATTTTGATTGCTTTAATTTTTTGTAGAAATATGAGTAATTCCAGTTATCAAACATTTGAAGATTTGATACAATTTCAATTTAATCTATATATATTGTAACGTTACATTTTGATGTAGCGTTCCAGTAGTTGTATACTTGAGTAATGTTGTGAGTTTAGGTTGTGGGAGTACGAGAATGTACGAGTACGAGTATTGAGGACTATCGTGAGTGTGTGTGTAAGTTAGTGTCTCGAGGATGTCGAGCTGCACTGCGGAAAAGTGACCGATGTAATGTGTCTCCCGGTCAGTTACCGACGACAGATTTTAGGTTCAGCCTCTTGGAGCGAGGTGATTACTGTAGAGGAGCGACTGAAATGTCGTCGCCCCGAAGTACGGGAATTTTGGTAGTCTCATGCGGTAGGTTGCGGTTGACAAGCCTCGATTGCTGGATGCTCGAGGGTAGTCGCGAGTTCTGTCTGAACTCCCAGAAGAGCAGGATCACTGGTAGGTCTGGGACTCTAGTTGTGTGAGTGTAGAAGTGAATGTGGGGGGGATATGTGTGCCTAAGAGTAGCGTGCAGGTGAGTTAAGCGCATGCAGCAGGTAGTATAAATGTAGTAGGGGTACGGTGAGAGGCAGTCTGGTTTGAGTCGTGGATGAGTCAGGATTGTTTTGTAGAGGAGTTTGGCTTGAGTCGCGAAAGAGTAAAGATCGTTTGCGTGGAAATCCGGCTTAGGACCGGATTATTTAGTAAGGGGGTCTGGTGGAAGTCCTCATGGAGGACGGACGTACCGTCGCTGCTAGGCAACGTTAAATGTGTATCGAAAAAAAAGTCGAGTGCGAGCTCTCGTTGAGTAAGCATCGCGTTGAGAGTCAAGTGAGCCTCTCGTACTGAAGCTGGCGTGCCTCACGCATGCTGTTACCGTAGACCTATGGCCATGCCATGGTCTTTGTTTCGTGTCGTTTTACGACCGCTTCCGCGATATTCTATATATCAATTTAATTTATTTACCGATTATTAAGATTGAATATTAGTTTGGGAGTACCGATTTGTGTACTAGTTATAGTTTAGTCCCGTTTTGTGTGGAAATTACTTCCTCTGAGAGACCGAATCACGACCCTCTCTCCATAACAAGCACAACTGAGCAACACCGAGGTATTCAGTTACCGTCAAAGCCTATCTTGATTTTCTAGGAACATAAAATTTAAGTTTATCGTATCCCGGTTGCCGATACCGGTGAAACAAAAGTCGGCTGGCGCCTGTCGGGGTTCCTGAAGGATCGAGAGATGGCTGAGATGGACGAAGTGTAACGTAGAAAATTATAGTTTACTTTGAGATCTACCGTTGGGAAAAATCTACGTTATAATATATAGGAGCTGTTCTATAGATAGGTTGACTCATCACGATATCTCGGGAAACATCGGACCTAGAAATTTGAAATTTGGTAGGAATATTACTTTTCCTATGTAGAGGTCAGCTAAAAATGGATTTTAAGAAATTCCACTCCCAAAGGGGGTTGTGGGGGCGTTAACAATGAAAAATTTTCATTTTGAAACTATAGCTATTATTGACTCCAAATTTATGAGGATTCTTCTGCAAGAGATTTAGAAATAATCTATAAACGAATTTTACGATATCTCACCCCCACAGGGGGTTGAGGGGGTGAATATTAACGATGAAAATTTTTAATTTTCAGGCTATAGCTACTACAAATTTCAAATTTTGTAGGGATTTTCTATAAGTGATGTAAAAATAATTTATGAACGAATTTCACGATATTCCACCACTCAGCGGGTTGCGGGGGTTGGAATTAACAATGAAAAATTTTAATTTTCAAGTTATAGCTCCTATCAACTTCAAATTTGGTAGGAATCTTCTTTAAGTGATGTAAAAATAATTTATGAACCAACTTTACGATAGCTCACGCCACAGGGAGTTGCGGAGGTGAGTGTTAACAATAAAAATTTTTAATTTCTGAGGTGTAGCTCTTATATGCTCCAAATTTGGTAAAAATTTGCTATACGTGAGGTAGAAATGATCTAAGAGCAGATTTTATGACAGCCTACTTCCAATATGAATTGCAAGGGTGAATGTAAACAATGAAAATTTTAAATTTCTAACCTATAGGTGCTACATACTCCCAATACCCCGAAAAAAATTTCGGAGGCGTTAACAATGGAAAATTCCCGATTCCAAACCATAGCTCTATAGGCACCAAATCAGGTAGGAATTTTCTGTGAGAGAAGTAGAAATAATATAAAAACGAATTTTACGATAGCTCACCTTACAGCGGGGTTTTCGGGAGTGGATGTTAACTATTAAAATTTTTAATTTCCAAACTATAGCTCCTATTGTGGCCAAATTTGGTGAAAGTTTTCTCTTTTCTGTATGTGATACAGAAATGATCTAAGAGCGGATTTTACGATGAACCGCCCCTAATAAGGATCGCGGGGGTGGGTTAACAATAAAAAATCATAATCTCTAAAATATCGCTTCTAAAAACTGTAAATTTGGTAGGAATCTTTTATTATTCACGAGGAGATCATCTTAAAACAGATTTAAAAAAATTCTACTTCCGATAGGCATTGCGGGGGTAAGTGTGTTAAAATCTAACATTTTAATTTCCAAACTGTAACTTTTACAGTCTCAAAATTTAGTTGGAATCTTCGTGGATAATGTCAAGTTCAGCTAAGAATGGATTTTCTCAAATTCTAACCCCAAAAGAGGTTGCAGGGGGGTTAACAATAAAAATCTCTCATTTTAAAAAAATAGTTTCTATGGACTCGAAGTTTTGTTGGAAGCTTTTATTTATAATGTAGAAATCATCTCGAAAAGGATCTTACGAAATTATTCCCCAACATAGAAGTGCGGGAGTGATAATTGTCAAAAAATTCATATTCTTCAAATACAGTTTCTACAGTTATGAAATTTGATAGAATCTTGAGAGAAACAGATAATTACAGGGATGGCCTTCGAGGTCAACTGATTAAAATATTTTTTTTCTTCATGTCAATTATTATTCATTTTTGGGAGATAGCCACGAGGATGTTATAGAGATTGCACATTGAAAGTTACAACAAATGTTAGCTAGAATAATCACATGAATAAAAGGTACAGGCCAAACAGATGGAATTTAGAATTTGTGCAAGTCAAAACAATACTCCAATTAAATTTCAAGTCTAGATCTAAAAACACAATTTTATTCAATTCCAAATACAATTTTAAGTGCCCAGCGGAGCAGGCGGGTAACAACTAGTGATACATGTAAAATCCAACTGATTGTTCGTTCATAAATAGTTTTTGTTCTTTCTTGATTTCCAACTTCGATTGTCTCTCTTCTAATCTCAGTTAAACTTTTGCCGTATTTTTTAAATCACTCAATTTTAAATGTTGGAACGCTTCACGTAATAATTAACCGTAACTCCTATTCTTTCCCGCTTCACAGCATTATTTTCGATTTTGAATCTTCTTAATGTGAGTGTATAGGATATGCGAGAAAAAATTCAGATAGCTCGGACTGGGATTCGAACCCAGAACCTTCCGATGACATGTCGGCTACTCTACCATTTGAGCTATCCGGTCTATACTAAATTTCTCTTTGGCTTATTTTATATACATTCTACAGCACGGATTTTTATTAAACTTAGATTTAAAAGTGGACCATTTTATTCTTGGAAATGCTCGCTAAAATCTTACATTATTAAAGGATTAAAAGCTTTCTTATTATTTAAATTTCTTTCAATATATAAATTTAATATTAAATCGTTTGTAACAGCACTACAACCTGGTGCAATGCGCAATAATTTAGTACCATTTATTACATTATTTTCAACTGTATCTTTGCAAATAATTCTAATAGTTTCTGAAACAGAAGCAGAACAAACCTATTCATGACCGTTTTTCAATTGTATCCAAATTGAATATTATACAGTAATTATTTTTTTAGTTCGCGATCA
Source organism: Cotesia typhae (assembly GCF_013202065.1). Classification (NCBI taxonomy): domain Eukaryota; kingdom Metazoa; phylum Arthropoda; class Insecta; order Hymenoptera; family Braconidae; genus Cotesia; species Cotesia typhae. The sequence goes on along the minus strand of NW_027423780.1, from coordinate 2,199,863 downwards.
TTTTTTTCTAATTTTAAAGGATTATTTACAATTTTACTCAAACAAGTATCATGTTTTTGAATATAATATTTAGGATGATTCGTCTTACAAAAATTAACTAGTTTATGATTTTTACTTTGTTCTAAACAATTTTCTTCACGAATATACAATAATTTTTTATTATTAGTTATTATGTATTCGTGTAGGTTTGAGATATAAATAGCTGAACTATAATTTATGATTTTTGGAACTAGAATAGCTCTATATGCTTTTAATTGCCGATTTTTAATAAAGGTATTTTAATCAGATAAATAAATCAATTTCCTATCCCTGACGGATCCAAAGTGCGGTGGAGTACGGTAACGTATGGCAAATTCACGGTAGGTTACGGAACGTACAATGATTTACCGTAATACAGTATGACACCATAAATTCCGGAGATTGAACGGCAAAGTACCGCGATTGTACAGTAATTTACCGTCATTGTACGGTAACTTATCGTTAAAATAGGGTATATTTGACGGTAGGTTACCATCGGAATACGGTTATGCGTAAAGTTCAGAAGTACATATTCTATCGTATTTTCACAGTACGCTACCGTAATTTTACCGTTCTATACCGTATTTTCACCTTTCCTTACTGTACGTTACGGTGTTTTACGGTTTCTACTGTGCAAGTAGAATGCTACTGTAATCTACGGTGGCCATACAGTATATCGACCGTATTTTTACCGTAAAATACCGTAATTATACGGTATTTCAGATCCGCCTGGGATTGCTCTAATAGTTACATCACGTATTTCTAAATATTTAAAATAATTGCCATCGTAGAGAACAATTGGCATTTTATTCGACCCTCTTTTATCTCGAATTAATTTTATAGAACTTACAAGTGATTCTGATGTTAATAATTGCGGATTTATTCGACCTATCTTTGCAAATATTTTTGATTGTTTAAGAAGACTTTCAGTTTTATGAATAGTTAATTGAAATATATATGTTTGATTATATATTATGATTAAACAGTTCTCCGAATCTTTAATTGTCTTTATGGACTGCTTCAATTTATAATAATCTGCATCGTCCTGACTCATAGTACCAAAAAAAGTATTTTACTAATTTTACCAACAAAATCAAATATACCCCGTCTATTTCAAATTAACGTAAAGATCCCTATGGTAGATATTCGAAGGTTTAATGCTGAAAAAGATATAAATGCTGGGACTTGGATAGCTTCAGGTGTTCAAATTATTCTAACAACTTCGTTGTTATTAATTACGTTTATTAATAGTTATTTATATCACTAACTTGTTTTCTCACAAATTGATCACTGTTACAGTTTTTTATTACTTATTCGAGGCTAGAATAACAATTATTTAGCAAAAAGCGCGGTAGAAATTATATAAAGCTTGGTTAGGCACGTGCAAGCTATGCGGTGAAGTAGCCAAGATTTCCAAGTAGATGTAAAAAAGCCAAAAAGCATAGAATAATGAAACTGATAACTGCAGAAAAAATGAAAATAAGCACTGAAACAGATTAAACGGTTATTAGGATAAATTAGAGCACGATTGATAAGTTAAATTTAGATTCGATACGTTCGATAAAAAGATTAGATAGAATAGCGTGTACTTAGAATGCGATAATGCTTGATGCGCACCAAATTTTAGCCAGAGGACATCTGTAGCTCTGCAGCAGCGCCTGACCTGCCTCCAAGTGGCGCGGCGAGGAAACCTCAAGCAGTTGATTTGGTAAGATCGCTGTGGCAGTGATCTGCTGCACACGCGATCGATGCGATGGCTGGAAAAAAGCGAGGGAGATTAGAACAGTAGAGAATAATTTATACTTATTTTGTTATAGACTTTCAAACTGATTTCTTAGCCTCATAATCAAGTGTGATTCTGTATAATTATTTTGATACGATGATTCGACTCGATTAATACTTTTTAAGATTTCTGACTCCTGGAATGTTAATTCGTCCAAATTGAAGTAGGACACAATATTGTACGTTTCATGGAAAAATCTACCGTCTTCTAAATACTCCATGTAAATATTTGGTAACGTAGAGAAATTTACTTCTTCGTTACTTTTGACCTCCATCATAACGAAATGGATTAGAACTCTGAAACAAGTTTATGTTAACAAATTTTAATTGATTAGCGTGCACGATTATACTTTGATTCCTTTTCTCTATCTTATAATTAACATCTGACAATTTATGTATTATTTTATATGGTCCCTCAAATGGAAGATTTAGAGCGTGTGTTTTATCATTTGCATTACTCTCTTTACCCAAACCACCTACTTTAAACTCCTTTGGATTCGTTAGTCGATCATAACGTATTTTTGTCCTTTGTTTACTTTCTGCTATTATTCTTTTACTTTCTTCGATAGTTTTATTGATTTTAGCTTGTAAATCACCCAAATACTCCATCTATGTTAGGTAAGTAGTCTTCAGTGATGATGCATTCCTTGGATTCATTCCGAAAACTAGTTCTGAAGGAGTAAATCCCGTACTTTCATGTTTGAATGAGTTGTAATATAATCCAGCTAAATGAATCATCAGCAATTTCGTTGGAAAAGTAATGTAGGTAATCTTTTAAAACTTGATGACTTTTTTTCCAAACTGCTATTACTTTCTGGATGTAAGCTTGTAGGGGTAATATGTTAAATGTCCAGCATCTTTTGAAAATTTTTCATCAATTCACTTGTAAAGTTAGTTCCTCTATCTGTCAATATATTACGTTGTGACGTGGGTTGTTAAATTAGACTATTAGGAGTTATTATTATTTTTATTAATCACTTAAAACTTAATAGAAATAATTATTATGATTAGTATTTATTAATTTTTACTATTGTATTATTTAGATAATATTATTATGTTATTGTTATTAAAGGTTTGATTAATTTAGAATTTCGAAGAGTGTGAGAAATTATTTTGCAGTCAAGCGAGTTTATCAGGCAAAAGAAAATAATTGTAACAGAATGGGAAATTTGTCCCGAGTGAAATTTAGTACGAGAAAGAAATTATTCTGTAAGAAATTATTTTAAAGAATAAATACTTATAAATTTGGTGCACGGAATAGATAGATAATGAAAGAATAAAGATTGTGTAACAGTTTTACCTGCTCAGGTTGGCCCCTAATCAATTTTATAAATAAATAAACAAAACTAACAACAATACAATTATCAGGGCGCCACCAGGATTTTTAATCACGGTTCCTGGAACCGGTCCAGAGCTGAGAAAACTTAACCCTTCGTACCAGTTGCATAGAGAGAATCTCTCACGCTCATTTTAAAACTTTTTTTTCTTTTTAATTTCAAATGGAATGACCATTTGAAAATTTTTTTACCTTTACAGAATTTTATGCTTTACAGGATAAACAAAAAAACTTTATTAAAAACTCGAAAGTATAAATAAAATAAAAATATTTATTAATAGCTGTGAGAATTTCTCTCATCACACCAGTCAAGTCGTTGATAAAAAAAACGCTATTCGGATGGCTTCGTTATACTTCGGTTATTTCCGTAGTTTTTAGTCGCCATATTTTAAATTAGATATATATGTATATAAATACTCCGTGTTTTTTATGCTGCTGTTGTTGTTATTGTTTTAATATTTTAAAAATGTGATAATTAATTATTATTGTAATTTATTTTAAGTGACACAATTCTTCTTTAAGCATTAAATAAGTAAGTAAATTTAAAAAATTTTTTTTTTCCCATGAATTAATTGAGTACTTTGACATGTAAACATATGTAACCTACAAACGTGTGTTGATAATTTTTTTATAAGTAATAAGGATGTTTAAATATTTTAATGTACAAAAAATATCAAAAAATGTAATTATAGCACTTTAGAAGTATAATTTATTGTTTTTTTCGCTTTTCATAAAAATCAATTCAAAATTTTTTTTATCTTCTATTCTCACATTTATTGATATAATTTATGTATTAAATTAAAAAAATGAATTTTTTTTCCTTTGACAGGTGCAAAGCTAAGAAACATGGGCCGATTCTCTGTTGATTCTGACGACGAACTGTCTGAAGAGGAAAATCTTTCTGATCTGGATATTATGTCTGATGGTGAGTCAGAACACAGTGAACATAATTCTGAAACAGAACAATCAGCAACAGACTCCGATGATGACAGTGATACAGATACAGATACGAATAACAGTAAGTCAGTAAAAAATAAAGTTGTCAATACCAAATATATTCTCGGCAAGGATAAAAGTACTCGGTGGTTCAGTGATCCTCCTAATCCGAAGGTTCGGACTCAAAAACATAATATTGTCACTGGTTTGCCTGGACCTACAAAACTAACAAAAAATTCAAAAACACCAAAAGATTGTTGGAATTTATTTTTACCGGCTGAAACTATTGAACAAATTGTTGCTTATACCAACATTTTTTTAGAAAAACTACGCTCGTCGAAGAAAAAGAAAACAGATATTCAACCAACGTCTTATGTAGAAATTAATGCTATGATTGGATTGTTATACATGCTTGGTGTTCACAAAGATGCTCGTGTTAGTTTGAAAGAGCTTTGGGCCACTGATGGGACGGCTCCTGATTGTTATCGTGCTGTAATGTCTATGTCTCGATTCTGCACTTTGTTATCAGCATTAAAATTTGATGATATCAATGACCGCGAGGAACGCAAAAAAGTGGACAATTTAGCACCAATTCGAGAATTTTCAGATAGTTTCATTGAGCGTTGCCAGCAGAATTATACTCCAGGTGAATACTTGACTATTAATGAGATGCTTCAAGCTTTCCGTGGTAGATGTAAATTTCGTCAATATATTGCGAGTAAGCCTGCACGATATGGAATAAAAATTTATTCCATGGCTGACTCTAAACGATTCTACACGTACAACATGGAAATTTACTGTGGTAAACAGCCACCAGGTCCACATGTAAAATCTAACTCTGCGATTGATGTTGTCAAAAGACTAACTGCTCCGATACTCAATACAGGAAGAAATATCACATGTGATAACTATTTTACCTCCGTACGTCTCGCTAATTATTTGTTGAAAAACAAAACAACTATTGTTGGAACGATTCGACGCAACAAGCGTGAACTCCCACGAGAATTGTTAGAAATTAAGAATCGGAGTATATGTAGCAGTAAATTTGTATTTACTGACAATAGCGTGTTAGTTTCGTACATACCTAAAAAATCAAAAAATGTTTTGATGTATTCCACTATGCATAATTCTGCGAGCATTGACAATAGTACTGGAGAAAAAATGAAGCCAGAGATTATCACTTTTTATAATAAGACAAAAGCTGGCGTAGATGTTGTTGATCAGCTTCAAGGAGATTACAACGTTGCTCGCGACACGCGTCGATGGCCAATGGTTGTATTTTACGCAATCTTGAACATCGCTGGGATAAACTCAAGAATTATTTACGAAGAAAATGTGGGGAAGAAAATTGTTCGAAGAGAATTTTTACGTCAACTGTTTTTTCAACTAGTGCAACCACAGTTAGTCCTTCGTAGTCAGTTGCCTAATTTGAAGTTAGAATTACGATCTATTATTTTAAAAATTGGTAATATGAAACCAGAAAAACAAACGCATGTGTCTAGTCGTCGTCTGTGCTGTTATTGTCCACGCAGAGCTAATAGTTACACAAGTAAAAGCTGCTCATCTTGCAATACACCACTGTGCAATCAACATACAGTGAGATATTGTACTGATTGTGATTCGAATTTGATTTCCAAGGATGACTTGTAATTTAGATTTTAGGTAAAAATGTAATATTATATAAATCTGGTCACTTTTACCAAAAAATGATGCATAATTACCAAAGAATATTGCTAAGCACTTAAAATGTAGCAATGTTTAAAACATTGAGGCTATTTTCTTACTTAAAATGTTGAAATTAAACTTTAATTAAATGACTAAGTCTGATATTATTACGGTTATTAATAAACAATTATAATTTAATTTTAATTTATGAAGAAAAAATTTTATGTCAACTTAATTTCTATTTATGAAACGCAATTTTCTTTAGCAAATTATTTGTTTGTTTATGTCATTAGAATTTTTTTTAAAGATTTTTAAAGACTTAAACTTTGTTATTTAAGCTAAAGAACTATACGTAGTTATGAAAATATATTACTTAGTGCCTAATTAAAATGTTACAATTCTGAAAATATTGTGATTTTCTTGTGACTAAAATTGTTTACTGATTGTTGGTAACATTTAGCGTAATTTTAAACTAAGAAATGTTAATTATTATTATTTATAAAAAAAAAAAAAAATAATTTATGTCAAATGTTTTCAAAAAAATCATCACTAATATGTTGAGAATATAATATGTTTCTTTCAATTTGTGTTAATACAATAAATTAATTGCGTGATAAAAAAATTTTGTGATTATTATTTATTTACCCAAAATAATCATTTTTATTTCGAAAAATAAAATACTCTCGTAAAATATAATAAAATTGTATAACTTCGAATTAGTTTATTAAATTTAAAATTTCGCTCTTCGCGCCTGCGCAAATTTGAAATTTCGGTCTTGGCGCTTGCGCAATAGCGTGAGATTTTCTCTCATCACAACAGTAATGACTGTTATACGAAAGACAACCGATACGAAGGGTTAATCTTAGGGTAGAGAGAGTGGAGGAAGGTGCTGTTGAATAATAAATAATTAATTAACAAGGTTGATCAACATTTATTAACAATAAAAAAAACTTAACAGTGTTTGACTTAAAATTAGTTAACAAAATTCATTCACTCACACACTAACCACACTTAACAATATCTTATTCTCGACGAGCCCCTTTCGGCGTCTACCCGTCGATTTCTAACACGTGCCCCTTTCGACGTCTACACGTGACGGGCTCCTTTCGGCGTCTATCAGTATAATATTTTAACTAATCAAATTAACTAAAGTTTTAATCACCCGCACAGAGACGAATCGTATGCAGGGGTTGTTGACTCTGAATAAAAATGTAATGTAACTAATTCAGACTTAATCCCCAAAATTAATAAATTCACACGTGACAAAATAATTTTACAATATGAAATATTTTCAGTAAATAATTCTTAATAATTTTCTAATAGTTTTATAAATTATAAAAAAAAATCAACACAAGTCGAAGCATTTAATTTTATTTGCTAGAACATTCGCTAGCTTAGTTGTATTTGACCTTGGGTATTGGAATTTACTGCGACACAAAAATGTACTGACGCTCGACCAAAATTCCACGAATAAAAGTTTGTCGATTATTTTTCAAGTCACAAAATTAATCAATTCTTCTTAAGTTAATTATTATAAAAATTATAACAATAATTTTAACGAATTTTTCGGATGTTAATTAATTAATTGATAAATTTCTAGTTGTTAAAATTTTCCCGCAAGGTCGATTGAGTGTCTCTCGGGTATAAGCCCCCATGAAAATCACTCAGTACAAACTAGCAAATGTTCAACTATTATTTATTGAAATAATCGTCGATTAAACGATCCAATTGATAATTAAATAGGAGAAGTAACTGGGTATTGGGTAAACCGCGGTCCACTTCTTTCCCATAGAGTAATAATTGATACCTTGACGAATAAAATGATGATCTAACTCTCTTATTGAGAATGAAGTCCTAGTTGTAGTTGGCTTCCTTCGTCTCGTCACTACTCCGGGGATCGGTCTTTCTTGATTTCCGTGGCACTATGTCTGGCGGTCACACTACTTCTTCCTTTTCCACTGCACGGCTCACCTATTTTAACCCAAAACTACCCCCTCCTATTCTCCCCTTAGGCCCGAAGATCCAGACGCGCCAGTGCTATGTCGAATAGTTATCGATATCCGGTGACTTATCGATTTAGGGTATTTTTACCCTGTTACTATTTATTATTCAGCAGCACCTTTCTCCATTCTCTCTACCCTAAGAATAAGATTTCTCAGCTCTGGACCGGTTCCAGGAACCGTGATTAAAATCCTGGTGGCGCCCTGATAATTACATTGTTTGTTAATTTAGTTACTTAATTTATAAAATTGATTAGGGGCCAACCTGAGCAGGTAATACTGTTACAAATATATTGGATTCAAGTTCAAGAAAAAGGGTATTTGAGAGGACGACCCTACAAATAGTAACGATGAACCGCCAACCCTAGCTGGTAAACGAAAACGGAATTCAATAGAATTTAATTCAGAACTAAATAAAAAACAAAGAACATTAGAAAGAGAATGCAGTAAAGGTAGTGAACAAAATTATCAACCTGAAGATCATCACCAAGAAGAGTATGATCAAGAAGATGTTGAAGACAAAAAATAAAAGTTTATCATGAAGAAGATCATGTCGAATATCACATTATCGTCATCATACATAAAAATATCACATACATAAAAAGATGAATTGAAAAAAAAAATTGTTGAATTGATGTATTTAGCCATTGCTGAAGAACTCAAGGGACTTCACATCGACCACAATGAGTGCGCTCGATTAACAAGATTTTCGAAGAAAGAAACTGAGAAAATCAATACACGATAAAGAAATATCAGTTCCCAAGAAAGAAGATATCGAGAAAATATTGAAAGAAAATCATGATAGTCTCTGTTCAGCCGCGATGAGTTCGCCCCTGGGGGATTCCTAAAATAATGAGTCGCTAGTAAAAAAATGAATCAATATAATAATTTTCAAATATAATAATAATAAATGATTGTACAATAAATGAATTAACAAAATATGTCACAAAATATATAACTCAGAAATATAATATAATAAATTAGCAACACATCGAGTATGTATTTGGTGCCAAATCTAAGTGCAGGGAGGGACGCACACAGGAATTAAAAATTTCTGTAACAAGGTTTACATTAATTTGGATTCAATTAATCTACAAGACCTTTCACATCAGTGCAATGAAGCAAATCCTCCTCTTTTTCAAAATATGTACGGAAAGCTTCCTCTCAATTACGATAAAATAAAACTTTAGTTTATTTTGTTAGAAGATTCCCTCTTTTTTTACTTGGAGACGATATTTGAACTGCTTCTTTTGAGAGTTTAGCATCTCCGAATGAATTATTTAGATGTTATTAGTTGTATTTTTCTGGCTTTTTTCTCTACCGATCACCCTGTACACTTTTTCACTGATAGAAAGAACTTTTTCATCAGTTTCACTAGAATCGGATTCACTGCCAGCAGACTCTTCATCTAGGAGCTACATTCTCAGGATCGATGTCGATTTTAATTGTTTTGAATCCACTGGTCAGTCTGTCTTGTGACGCATCATCTTCTGAATCTCCTATAAAGTTAGCCTAGTTATTGCACACCTGATATAGAAGAATATGGAATTATGAATTCGGCCCACCGTCTCAACTTTTATTGTGCAACCCTTGCACCGAGAGACTTCTTCCATATTGAAACAGTTTTCATACAAATTTCCAAAACTATCTTTGAGTTTCTTTGTATCTTGATCCCAATGTATTTTGCATAAACGTAGCAAAAGAGAATAGGATTCATAAAACATTCACGATCGTGATAAGTAAGAGAAGATTCAGCTAAATTTTAAGTGGAAGAAGCATTAAAATCCATTAAAATAACCAAACATGGCACTGTAAAATACCTGACCCGATTTCAGATGAGTCAGCTGTCCTAGGGGTGATAACCCTCACACCTTCCCAGACATAAGTATGAGCACTAACCGATTTTGACGAGAAGAATGTCAACTCGTCGTCGGACACATTACGGCATTATCTTCATATTCAAGCGCTTCCCTGCAAAACAGCGCGCTTTCGCTGACTTCGATGTCAAGAAATGTTGACTAGCTAATCATTCTACTCATTCCGTAAAAGGATAGTTGTCATCGTAGTCCAAACACTCCGTGGTAGCAGGTTTTTGCCGGTAAACGTACCGATTTAATGTTCTAACGTTTTATTTTATATCAAAGACAAAATTCATTTGATAAAAGACTCCAATAAGACACAATAAGTGGCAATTAAACATATTTGTGCACCACTGATGAATACTACAGAAAGAAACGAGGCAGAAACTGCAATTTGATCATAACATACTGTAAATACTATTAGATTATGGATTTTATCGGTTTTTTAATTTTTCTCAATTTTTTGCAGTTTGAACCCCTAATTTTGGCTTTAGATTCGATTTCAGCGATAAAAAATACGTCAGAAAATCTCTGTCGAACACCCAGCACAGGCCACTTTTTTTATGGACCTGTATTATAAATCTTATCCAAATTGGAGCACATATGATATTAAATTTTGGGGCTCGGTTTTCATAAACCGAACGTTCAAAGCCAATTTTGTGAATAGTTACGAACACATATTTATCATCACGAGAACTTTTTTCTTTTTTTAAGCATTATATAGTGGAACTTCATTAACAATTCACATTTACAGATCAAAATGTTCACATTGTTCTTATTTATCGGTATATTAATTTGGTTCATACATTACTATATCATAACATCTAGTTTTCAACCAAAACGATACAGTTAAAAAGACAGTCTATAAATGTTAACATGTTTAAAGAAACTAGCTTTTCTTACTTAATTAAGATTTAAAGTACTTCATAGTTTCACACATTAGTCTGTTATCGATTGATTTCGCCATTGGAATGTAATTCTAGCGCGTTTGTTTACGAAATGGGTTATCGATTCATCTACCATTATGAACACACACACACACACACACACACACACACACACACACACACACACACACACATATATTGTAGTGTCTCGTAAGCCTACAGTAAGAATGTAGCTGAGGTATAGTAACAAAACGCCATTCAGCAACACTTGATATAAGTTTTTGAAGGAGTATATTTTCTGACCTTGTTATATTTTGGAAATATGAACTTTATTGCACTCACTATTGAATCAATACTTATTAAACAATAGATGCTTAAACACTGCTTAAAAAAATTAAGCTTGATAATTTACTTTTGGAACAACCTTGCGGACTACCTAAAAGTATAGTAAATGAAATTCTTTGGTAATAATTAGTCTCCTACCCTAACCTAGCTGATGTTTAATAATTCTGTCTGATAGGTAATCTAAACTAAAATAGAGAGTAATCAAAAAGTTAAATCAATTTTAAAGATTATATTGGTTGTACGTTTATGAGTCATTTTTTTATAGGAAAGTTTCTTTAGTTGACTATATGATAGGTCCTGAGATAAGGCAGTTTTATGTGTAAACACGAACTATTTATTGATTATTTTGTTATTTTTGTTTTAAATGATTGAACTACAAAGTAAAAGGATCAATTCATTTGATATCAGTTTATTTTCTCATTACTTGGTAAAAAAGCATTTCACTATCTTGATTAAAATTTAAAAAATTTACCTGTACTAATAGTCTAGTCAACAAGTGCCTTTTAGATCAAAATTTTTTCGAAAGGTCCGAAGAATATGATCGAGGTGTCATTCAATTCGTGATCACATGTAGAAAGTTTTTTAAAAATTTGAAGATACGCTCGCAAAAATTACAAAAATTGTACACTAGGGTGATTAAAAAAAAAAGAATATTTTTTTTTTCGTTTGGTACTCTGAAAAATAGGTTCCTAGACGCCTCTAAGAAAGCCTCTCCAAGCATGAGTTCTTAATTGTAACGGGAAGGTCCTCCTTCTTACAGTTTTCTATTTTTTCTTATTATCAGATAGAAAAATTTATATCTCGCTTCCAACTACTTGAAAAAATATCTTGTTCCTCAGATTTTGTAGGAAATTGAATGCTCTACAAAAAAGGTCTCTTACGATTTTTTCGTAAACCCAACCGTTTAAAAGATATTAACGGTTAAAGTTTGATTATTTTTGGGAAAATTTTTTATTTCTTATGAATTTTATAACTCAATGAAAAAAAATCATTATGAATGATGAAACTCATAGTTTTGTAGGAAATTTACTGCTCTATAAAAATGGTCTCTTATGATTTTTCGATCAAGTTGAGCGTTTACGAGATATTCATCGTCAAACATCAATGCATATCAATTTTTCTAGTTTTTGATCAATAATTCGAAAAATTTCAATTTATTCTGTGAGTTTCAAGGAAATTTAGACAAATTTGAGTTTTTATTATAAAAGCAACTCCTATAGATGTTTTCTGTTCAAAAATTCATTTGAAAGTTTTTATTCTAATAATATTTTTTTAATTTTATCTTTAATAATTTAAAATCTTAATCGCGTTGTCATTTATTATTATGAAATTTGTTCAGTGCGTATTTTTAAATTGTTTTTCACAAAATATACATAAAATTTTCGTTCGAGGATTTTTGTTTTGAATTCCATTTCTTCTTCTGTTTGTCTTCTGAAACTAACGCCATCTATGTTTTTACTCTCAACTATCTTCAGTATCTACCCATTTAATACCGTATTTTCAGTGTTCCTAAAACTGATCATCTTGAATACGTAATAAAATAATTCATTTTAAATAAGTCTTATAATCATCACATAAATTTATTTATCATCAATTAACCTACAATGAATAAAGAAATACGTTTTATCGGAATACCTCTACAAAGAATTTCGGAACGTAAGTTACCAAAAGTGAAAGAGGTTATGCGTGTGTTTTTCTACCAACTTAAAATTTTAAAGTATTCAATCAAACAAAGTGCTAAAAATTTAGTTGACCAAGTTATTGAACTGTGGAGAAAAATCAGATTCCAACTAGTGGAGCTCCTAATGCAGTCAAAAATTTCTTCGCTATCACAGTCAATGGTTAAAATTACAAAAAAATTTCGATAAAAAGAATTCAGCGCAAAACCAAAAGGAAATGAAATTTCAGACTGATCTTGAACAATTATTCGACATTGTGAGCGAAAAATCCTTAAAAGTGCTTGATGATAATATTAGAAAGTTGTATTTGGATCAAAAATTCGGTACCCATAAAGAGATTCTTTCTAATAATGTACCTGTATCAAACTTAACCACAACTATGATGGGAATAGATGAGAGTAGTAAGTATCTGAGATATTTAATTATTATAAAGTCAGGTAGTAGTGTAACTTTTCATAGATGACTAGATGACATTTGACTAGACAATTTTTGGAGTCCTTTCTTAATTATTTGTCATCAAAATGAATAAATTCTATACATTTTCTTCGTTTAATTTATAAAACAGATCTTATTCCAGACTTAGATCAACCGTCTACCAGTCATGCGATTGTTCCAAGTGAAAAATCAGAGTCGTTCTCTACGTATACATTAAGTGGAGTTACAAATTTTGGATCTGATTCAGAGTATGAACCTCCAATTCCGACAAAACGAGCAAAACTTGATGTCTTAACTCCTGAAGTCATTTTTGGACTCGACCGAGCTAATGTCAGCAGTAGAAATGCGATGTTTATTATTGTTCCGGTTTTACTAGCAGTAGGTATTAAAATTGAAGATACAACGCTCAGTTATAGTTCAATTCAACGAGCTCGTATCCTTCAAAGAGAAGACATTGCTAAAGGACTTAATGACAACTTTAAGACACACGATAAATACGTTGTGCATTGGGACGGAAAAATGCTGAATGACCTTGTTGGATCAAAATCTGTGGAACGGCTACCAGTTATTTTAACTGCATTTGGTACCGAACAATTACTTGGGGTTCCAAAAATGAATTCTGGGACGGCAGACAATCAAACATCAGCCATTTTATCGACATTGAGTGAATGGGGTATTACTAATTATGTTAAGGCGATGTGTTTTGACACGACGGCAGTTAATACAGGTAACTTATCAATGATAATTTAATCTAAAAAATATTTAATTATTAACGTTCTAGTTTAATTTTTATTGCTTACTGAATTTCACTTTTGAAATTATTGAGAATTATTTACTCATTTGGATTTTAAATATAATCTACAATTTGTTGAAAATATTAAATTTAACGATAGTTATCTATTTTCTTTATACAGGAATTCATAACGGTACATGTAAGGCAATTGAAAAGACTTTGGGAAGAGAGTTAATCTGGTTACCATGTCGTCACCACATTTTTGAGATCATATTGAGAAGTGCATTTGAAGTATATTGGCCTGTGTCATCTGGGCCAAACGTACCAATGTTCGGAAGATTTAAAAAATCATGGGATGAAATAAATAAAACTAATTATAAATCTGGAATTGAAGATACTGTTGTTGCTGATATCATTTTGGATAAAAAAATGAAATATCTAGTTTAATTGCACAATCCTTACAGGTATGATTTAACTGCGATTTTAAGAAAAAAATTTTCTTGTTTCTGACAAATTTTTAATTGTTTTTGATAGTTACTACAACCCCGAGATGACTATAAAGAATTGTTGGAATTGTCGTTGATTTTCCTTGGAGAAATGCCTCAAGAAGAAATTTTTTCAAACGTCCTGGTGCAATTCATCATGCTAGGTGGATGGCGAAGGCAATTTACAGTTTAAAAATGTTTCTATTCAGAAATGAATTTAAACTTTCTAATAAAGAATTGGACGGTCTTCGGCAAATTTGTATATTTATAGTTACACTGTATTTAAAAGCTTGGTTTTCATCAACTTCTGCAACAACTGCTGCTAATCATGACTTGCAGTTTTTGAAAAATTTATTCGAGTACAAAAATATCAATTCATTGATTTCTTCAGCAACTTGTGAAAAAATGATTTTGCATTTATGGTATTTAAGTGATGAACTTGCCATTTTATCATTATTTGACGATACCGTTTCATTGGAAGTAAAAAAATATTGTTGGAGCTGTTAATACTCGTAACGGTACAGATTCTAAAGCTAAAAATTTATAATTGATAAAAACGATTTGAATTCATTAACGCAAAAAGTCTGAGTGACTTTGTTTCTAAAAAGTCTTTAAATCTCTTTAAAATCTTTGATTTACCATATGACTTCCTTGATAAAGATATTGAATCGTGGCCTACTAATGACAGTTACATTGAAAATAAAGAATACTTTAACCAATTGAAAGTTGTTAATGATTCAGCAGAACGAGCTGTTGCATTAGTTAGTGAGTATAATCAATGCTTGACAAAAATGAAGAGCAATTCCAATACTTATTGCAAATTATCAAAGAACATCGAAAAAACTACCCAAACTGCAATAGAGGAAATTATTTACAGTAAAAGTGTACCGTTATGTTGAAAATATTGAAAATTATATGGCAGTTGATAATTAAATAAATAAATTCTTCGATAAAAAAGTGAAACACATGTGAAACACACTAAATTGAATTATATATTTAAAAAAATGCACTAATTTTTGTTTTAATGTAATCAAACATGTCCAAGACTAAAAAAACTAATTAAAAAAATAGTTCATAACATATTTCTATTCATAGAAACTCAAATTTGTCTAAATTTCCTTGAAACTCACAGAATAAATTGAAATTTTTCGAATTATTGATCAAAAACTAGAAAAATTGATATGCATTGATGTTTGACGATGAATATCTCGTAAACGCTCAACTTGATCGAAAAATCATAAGAGACCATTTTTATAGAGCAGTAAATTTCCTACAAAACTATGAGTTTCATCATTCATAATGATTTTTTTCATTGAGTTATAAAATTCATAAGAAATAAAAAATTTTCCCAAAAATAATCAAACTTTAACCGTTAATATCTTTTAAACGGTTGGGTTTACGAAAAAATCGTAAGAGACCTTTTTTGTAGAGCATTCAATTTCCTACAAAATCTGAGGAACAAGATATTTTTTCAAGTAGTTGGAAGCGAGATATAAATTTTTCTATCTGATAATAAGAAAAAATAGAAAACTGTAAGAAGGAGGACCTTCCCGTTACAATTAAGAACTCATGCTTGGAGAGGCTTTCTTAGAGGCGTCTAGGAACCTATTTTTCAGAGTACCAAACGAAAAAAAAAATATTCTTTTTTTTTGAATCACCCTATTGTACACAATTAACTGAAAAAAAAGGGGGTTTAGTTTTTTGCTTATATCTCAAAAACTATCCGAGATATCCTAAATTTTTAAAAAGTTTCAAAAAAAGGAGCAAAATTTCCTAAAAAAAAATCTTGACTCCCGGTATTGTAGAATAAATATTTATATTTTTTACAGAGGGCTGAAAATACGCCCGAAACCAGGCACCCGGATATCCGGAAGCCACGCCCCCTTGGTACCTTTTAACAAAAAATATTATTTAAACATATAAAATATTAAAATTTTAAATTGAAAAATTCAGGCACAGGTAGATTCCGAGAAATCTCCAAAAAACTGCAAAAAAAATTTTTTTAGAAGTGGTTTTCTTGGAATAACTTTTAAACGGCTTTACCGATCGGTTTCAAAAACTAATCAGCTCTCAACCTTTAAAAACTACGTCGACCACTGCCAACCATTTCAAAACTGGTTCATTCGTTCGGGAAATATCATAAACGAAAGAAATCGAAAAAATCAAAATAATGGAATTTTTCAAGAAAAACTCGAAAATTTCTTATCTGATCAATTTATGTTAACATACTGTTTATAGTACTTAAAAAACTGCATAGATTGCTGCAAACCTCGTAAAAATCGGTTAATTTGTTCAAGAGATATCGTTGTTGAAAAATTTTGAAAAAAGTGTTTTTTTTTTACATAACTGCGAGATTTCTTTTTAGATCGTTTTCGATAACATGAACAACTTCTATCAAACTTTTGAGCTCGAAGAGCTCAAAAACTTAGAACAGCTAACTCTTTGAGCTCGGAGGGCTCGAAGTAACGTATACATTATATTTTCGAGCTCGAAGAGCTCAAAAACGCCATCAGTTCAATTTTAAGCGTTTAGATATGAAATTAGCGGGAAGTTGCAGTGATGGCCTTTAGAGTCCACCGTTTTCCAAAATTTTTTTATTCATTTTTTAGACTTTTTGAAGATGGTCCTCCACACATTATATATTCCAACTCTAACATCGTTTGTGGTGTCATTGAAGGTCCTCATTTGATGGTCAACTATGTAATGAGCTCACTGAGAAAAAAGTTAATTTAACATAAGAAAATAATTTCGAAGAAATTATTTATCTTAAGTTAAGAAAGAAAACTCTTAAGCCAAGAAATTTTTCTTGGTAGAAGATTTTTTTTTTTGACTAAAGATAATTAATCGCTCCAAAATTATTGTCTTGCGCCAAGATTTTTTTCTTTTGAATCAAGTTAACTTCTTTGTCAGTGCTGAAAACCATTTTCAAAACGTGTAGAAAATTAGTAAAAAAATTAGGAAAACGGTTGACCCTGACGGCCACCCCTGCAACTTTCCGCTACTTTCGTAATTAAGCGTTCGATATTGCACTTATTATGTTTTTGAGCTCTTCAAGCTCAAAAATCTAATGTTTGTATAGTTTTGAGCTCTCCGAGCTCAAAAGTTTGATAGGAGTTTAATATTAAATATTAAATATAGGAGTTTAATAAATCAATATTTTTGGAATTTTCAAATCGCAATAACTTTTGAATGGATCTACTGATTTTCACGCGGTTGGCGGCATTCGACGCAGTTTTATCATCCTCATAAGGTATTTTCAGGTTTTAATTGATCGAATTAAAAATTTCAGAGTAATCCCGAAAAAACGCTGTTTTCGGTTTTCTTTCGTTCATGATAACTCACGAACGAATCAATCGATTTTGACCGGACTGGCGGCGTTCAACGCGGTTTTCTGATGTTAAGAGCTGGTTAGTTTTTGAAATTGATCGGTACAGCCGTTTAAAAATTATTCCGAGAAAACCACTTTTCGAAAAATTTTTTTTTGCAGTTTTCTTGCAATTTCTCAAAATCTGACGGTCCAAATCGGTTTAAATTTTCAGAAAATCTAAGTTTGGCCAAGCCCTTTCGAATGTCGCCAACCGCGATCAAATCGGTCAAGCCGTTCCAAAGTTATAAAAGGGTCACACACACACACACACACACACACACACACACACACACACACACACACACACACACACACACACACATGACGAGCAGCGAGAGCTGCGAAGCATTCTCTCGACCAAAATAAATATTCGATGGAGTACAAACAGGCCAAAAAGGCTTTGAATAAAGCTATTAAAGCGAGTAAAGCGATATTGTGGAAAGAGATCTGCAACGACCTCAACAATGACCTCTGGGGTAAGGCCTACCAAATCGTAACTAAACGAGTTAGAAAGGCTTTGCCAGAATCGCCAAAATGTCCTGCCTTGATGAACAGCATAGTGGCGGAGCTGTTTCCCAGACACCCGCTCCGGGAGAAGAGACATTATGCGAAAAATGACAAAACAACACCCTTTACCACCAAGGAACTGCAACACGCAGCAAAGACTATCAAGACAGGAAAAGCACCTGGCCTTGACGGCATACCGGCACCTGTCATCAAGATTGTAGCCCTGGAGTACCCAGACATACTCTTAAGCACTTACAATGCCTGTCTGACAACCGCCACGTTCCCTAAGATCTGGAAGCGGCAGAGATTGGTCCTTTTGGACAAGGAGAAGGGAGCCCCTATAACACCTTCGTCGTTCAGACCACTCTGAATGCTGGACATTGCCGGAAAGCTGCTCGAGAAGCTCATTCAAGGGAGGCTACGCAATGACATCGATCGTACTAGAGGTTTTGCCTTTAACCAACATGGCTTCCGGAAAGGACGATCAACAATCAGTGCAATTCAGAAGGTAACGGAGATAGCAAGAGGGGCATGGTCTGGTAGTCTCAAAGCTCGCAAGGCCTGTCTTCTCCTAACATTTGACGTTAAAAACGCCTTTAACAGCGCGAATTGGGAGGATATTTTAGACGCTCTGGAGCACAAATTTGACGTGGAGCCAGAAAATCTGAAAATGATCGACGATTACCTTGATGAGAGAAAGCTGATTGTGGAAACAACAGAGGGCTATCAAGAACATGACGGGACGGCTGACGTGCCCCAAGGCTCAATAGTGGGTGCCGACCTATGGAACGCTGACTACGACGAGCTCCTGCGAATTCCGCTGCCGAAACAGCGGATTTTTTCCTGACCCAACTACTGATAGGACATGGGCAGTACAACGCCTATCTCTTCAAGATTGGTTTACACAACACACCAACATGCAAATACTGCCCGGTTAAAATCGACGACGCCGAACACACATTCTTCGAGTGTGCTCGGTGGAAGGACTACAGAAGAAGTACCGAAGAGATCATTGGCACCAGGATCTCCCCCTCAAGCCTGGTGACCTATATGATCAAACAAGAGAAAAACTGGTCTGCTGTTGCAGCTTATGCACAGCACCTCCTGAAAGACAAAATCGCAGAAAGAGACCAGTAGCCAGGAGTAGGCATCGTGAGACGCAGCACGGCTGGATTGAAGTAATGCTAACGCGGTTCCAATCCAGTCCTCCCCGTACCATCTAGGGGAGAGGGGAAGAGGAATGTTTTTTTTTAGTGGGTAAAAATCTCCACATTACCGACTATCGATATAGGCCGTAAGATGGGCGGCGGGCATCTATAAATCTGCCGAATTGTAAAACTTCCGATAGAAGTTATATTATTGGTCGGTTGTAACGGGTATTTTTCCGGTTTTTATTTCAAAAAAATAGACTTTATTACTGTTGTGTTACAGTCAAGGCTCACCTCTAATATCTATATCCCCTAGCTCGAATGAAATCTCGCCGGAGTCCAGGATCTTTTCAGGGATAGCTTATATTACTTATAAATGAAATTTGAGCCTGATTATAATTAGTACTCTATTTATTTAAGACAACAAACAACAAATATCGAAACTTAAGTTATAAAATTTACAAACTTTATGTCAAACTTTACTATATCGCACATAACCCGTACACACCGTTTGTTTTTCTGTTTGTCGGTGCCACCTGGTGGCCAAACTCTGTCTACTACCTTTACGCAGTAGTATTCCTATTTGACCGACAGTTGCGCACGGCCCTACCTGCCCTTAATCCCGTCTGGGTGCTTGAAAAGCAACCCTTCCCAGCCCTACTTCCCTCTGGGTGCTTGGAAAGCAACCCCTTTCCGGCCCTACTTGCCCCTAGTTTCCTCTGGGTGCTTGGAAAGCAACCCTTCCCGGCCCTACTTGCCCCCAATTCCCTCTGGGTGCTTGGAAAGCAACCCTTCCCGGTGGCCAAATTTCCCCCAATGGACAAGTCAGCACTTACCTGGTTCCTGGTCGGAGACAAGGTACGAGTTCCTTGGGTACTTCCTGGTGAAGGGTCTTCTACCGGAAGATTATAACCACTGGGAAACTTGGTTACTTTTTCCGTCAGTCAAAATCGCTTTTGTCATTTCCTAGACCTTTCTCCAAGAGTGAAAGATCTTGGAAAATTATCGCCATCTATCGCTCGTCATCAAACTTCAGATTTTTCCATTATTTAAATCTGATCAAATATCAAATTCATCCATCAATTTCAATAAATTTCATACAAAATCAATTCCATACAAAAGTCGTTCGGGACTTAGAAAAAAAAATAACATTTGCCAAATAATAATTTTCACCAAAAAAATTTCCCATACTAATTTCATTTCTGGGACTTAGTACAAACAAGTTAATTCACAATGAAAGTAATTAATTAAATAATTATTCAGATAATTTGAATCTGTTCGAGAATTCAATTAATTCTTTCTGTCAGGTAAAATAAATTTTTGTTCTTTAAAAGAACAAAAATTATCGCCACGAAGTTTCGCTTATATTAGCTCGTCGGTTTTTACTGCAACCGAACGAGCGGCGAAATTCTTCGCCATCTCTTGCCGCGGTGGCGTACTCAACCATTCGCGCGCATTTTCAAATAAATCTCAGTCAAGTATTTAAAACTAAATAAACTTTTTCATTAAGGGGCACACCTAGTGTGAAATTTCGAAAAAGTCGATTTTTTCATATTTCGGTAGATTACACCTTTAAAAATAACATATTAAAATTTCAAATCGATATCTCAAATAGTTTTTGAGTTATAACATTTTAAAGAGCAGCCGCTTGGCAGCTAGAGTGTCATTAGCTGCGAGACGTACCTGAAGTATTGTTCAGAGTCTACTGTCTCTTCCAGCCCCTATAACACGATTCCAGTTTCTATTGTTAGCTCTCAGGTATACAAAAATATATCATTATAATAATTTCTAGAAATTTCTAGAAATTTTTTGTTTACTGCCACGTAAATTATTTTCGGAGCCAGACACATTTAGTTTCATTGTGATCGTTGTATCGAGCGCATCATAATTTTACACGTGCTATTTTCTTGAAAATGAGTGATCAATCTTCATATTCAAATAAAAAAGGAACTCACAATGTTCCTAAGCATCGATCAATTGCGAAAAAACGCAAGTTTACCGGAAATAGATTTACATTTGAGCAATCTACTGCGAATACCAGTACGTCCGCAGAAAAGTTATTACAAAATAATGACAATAATGTTGTGATTGACCCATCTCATGGATATTGTATTTTGCAATTTTTATCAGTTTTTAGTGCAATTAGTAATTTAGTGGTGTGTAAAACCTGTCAAAAAAAATTTACTTTCAATCAAGCAAGTTCAAGAGGCCTAGGGTTCAAAATTGCTATTATTTGTGAATGTGGCAATTCGTATATTAATTCTGGACCAATGATTAATAACGCATTTGAAATAAATAAACGTATTGTTGCTGTGATGCGTCTATTGGGCATCGGAATAAATGGAATAAATTTTTTCTGTGGATTAATGGATTTAGCCTGCAAATTTTACGACCAAACTTTTGCAGGATGTTTTACGAATTTACAGATTGCAGCCGAAACTGTTTGTAAGCTCAGTATGCAGCAAGCTATAAATGAAGAAAAAGAGCTTACATTAAAGAAAGAAAATTCGGAGACAAATTTGACTGTTAGCGGCGATGGTACCTGGAAAAAACGTGGCCATACTTCCCGTTTTGGAGTAGTTACGCTGGCAGGAAAATACAGCAAGAAAATTCTTGATTCATGCGTAAAATCTACATATTGTCAGAGTTGTGTTTTTGGAAGAAAAAAAAAGATAGCGAACCTGAAGATTATGAGGAATGGCTATCATTACACGATGAAGAATGTGATGCCAATCATAAAGGATCTGCCTCAAAAATGGAAGTGGATAGTGTAAAAGACATGTTTGGTCGTTCCATTAGTAAATATGGTGTAAAATATACCCGCTATATTGGTGATGGTGATAGCGCTACCCACAAAGGACTTATAGATTTGAATCCTTATGATATTCCTGTTGCTAAATTGGAATGCTATCTACATGTGAAAAAAGAATGGGAACACGTTGCCGAAGTGTAAAGAACATTAATAAGAAATTAGGAGGAAAAAGTAAAACATCACAAAAGTTAACTGTAAATTTTATAAATAAACTCCAAAAATATTATGGTTTAGCAATTATGAGGAATCAAGATAATGTAGATGAAATGTATAAAGCAATCTGGGCAACATTTTATCATTTCTGTTCAACTGACAAAAACCCAAATCATAAAAATTGTCCAGAAGGCGCTGAAAGTTGGTGCGCTTATCGCCGCGCGGAAGCTGAAGGAATCACTAGTACATTTAAACACGATTACCTCCCACTGGATCCAGAAGTACAAGAAGCTATAAAACCTATTTATGAAGACTTATCTCGATATGAATTGCTTGATAGATGTAAAGGTAACAATACTCAAAACAACAATGAAAGCTACAACGGTTTACTTTGGCACTTTTCACCCAAGCATCTTCATAATGGCTTCAAAACTATTGAATTGTCAAATAATTTTGCAACTGCAATATTTAATGACGGTTATTCGTCAATTTTGAAGATATTCAATGTAATGGGAGTGATAGTTGGACCTGCAGCAAGAGATGTTGCGGCTCTTAAGGACGACACGAGAATACGAATCGTTGATTATCGCCAAAGGGCTTCTTCAAAAGAAGGTCGATCATCTCGAAGAAAA
The DNA here is from genome assembly GCF_013202065.1 of Cotesia typhae. Taxonomy (NCBI): domain Eukaryota; kingdom Metazoa; phylum Arthropoda; class Insecta; order Hymenoptera; family Braconidae; genus Cotesia; species Cotesia typhae. The sequence goes on along the minus strand of NW_027423780.1, from coordinate 2,177,084 downwards.
GCTTCTTCAGCTGAACAAGCCATTTTCGAAGAAGAGGAAGGTGTATTATATGGCCCTGGAATAGCAGATTAGCTGTAAATATGATTTTAAACCACTTATAACAGTGGAAACGATCATTTTATCTTTAAACGCGTTTTTCTCGAAACAGCATTTTCCGAATTTGCTGCAGTGATTACTCAAAAACAAATGATCCGATTACTATCGAATTTTTTTTACATGTTCTATATATAGTTCTCCGTACAATGACCTATCGATTTTTTGATCTGATCAAAAATCGAATTTTCGCAGGCCACAAACGACCAAAATTTTAGGTAAAATTCGACTATTTTTTTAAAACGCCGCCTTATTGTCAATTTTTTGATTTTTTTGTCGTAGGTCATTGTACAGACAATATTATCTAGTTTAACGAGATATTTTTTTAGATTTCATCCACGGAGAAGGCCGGAATCACTGCAGCAGTGAAGGACCTTTTTTTTTTCGCGCCGTTAGAGATCGACGATAACTTAAAAAACATTTAATTTTTTTCTTCAAAAATTTCATTATGTATTCTTAAAACATGTATAAATATATTCTTAAAATTTTAAAATAATTGATAAAGTATTTTTTTTAATAAAAATTCCCAAAAATCACGTTTTTTTTAGGCCGTTACACTAGGTGTGCCCCTTAAACAAAAATAATTCGTGATGTTGGATAAACATTATAGTTAAATGATAATTATTTTTTAAACAAAATACAAAAGAAATGAAAATGAACAAAAAAAAAAACATTTTTAGTATATTAAATACGCTCCGGTATTAATAATGATAATAATTATAGTAATAATAATGATAATAAAATTAACTGCAGTCGCTGCGTTTTTGTCTCGCTCGCACTCACACTCTATACCATCACACGGTAATGATAAAACAGTTTCGAAAAATTCTCAGAGATGGCGTGACGAGTATTGCAAATGAGAATAATCAGATTTTAAGCTACGAGATCCAGTCTGAGTCTCGGACTAAGGTAGATGTCCCGATTCCAACCAGGTTCGATGCACCAGGTATATAACATTAAATTCCACAGGAATAAAACATGAAATTATGTCCCTATGATTGAGACCAAACTAACCTGATAGTTAGGGTCAAGGTCAGCAGGTATGGGTCACCCTGGCAGGATGTCCAGGTCAAATATCACCTATTCTATAGGAATAAAAAAGATCAAAATAATCCACAGTGTACTAGAATCATACCTTGGGCGGTGCCGAATAGATTCTAACCTAAACCATCGTACCTCAATAGAACCAGGTGCTATGGATGAAACTCTACAGGTACAAATGTATGTTTTTAATACATTAACATGTCTGGGACCCAATTAAGATTACCTCGAAGATGTAAGTGACTATTGATCAGCTAAGGGAGACACCCGGGTACTTGAAAGACCAGATTGCTAGGAAGATAATTCTTCTCCGTTGCAATAAATTTTTTTTCTCAAAGTAGGATGGGCAATTATTATGTGTCCGTTCAGTCGGAAAAACGGGCCATGTCTACAATGGAAAGCCAGATGGTAATTATATACTTCGGGGGATATTTCTCCACCGAAGGAGTCAAATTTCTTTCTCGGGGTAGAATGGACAACTATTATAAGTACCCGTTTTTCCCAAAAACGGGCCATGTCTAAATTGAACAACTAGGCGGGTAAGAGGATATTTCTCCACCAGAGGAACCGAATATTTTTCTCGCGGTAGGTTGGGCATCTATTATGAGTGTTCGTTCACACGGGTGAACGGATCGTGTTTAAATTGGAAAACCAGGTTGGTAAGAGAATATGTCTCCTCCAGCGTAGCCAATTTTTTTTCTCGGGGTAGAATAGGCATTAATTATGAGTGCCCGTTCTTCCCAAAAAACGGGCCATGTCTAAATTGAACAACTGGGAGAGAGTGAGGATATTTCTTCACTAGAGGAACCGAATGTTTTTATCGGGGTAGGTTGGGCATCTATTATAAGTGTCCGTTTTTCCAAAAAATAACAGGCCATGTCTAAATTAAACAACTGGGTTCATGGGAGGGTCTTACACCGCCAAAGTAGTCAAATGTTTTCCTCGGGGTACATTGAGCATTTTTTATAAATGCCTGTTTTTTCAAAAAAAAAAAACGGGCCATGCCTTAGTTATACTACTGGGTTCGTAGGAGGGTCTTACACCGCCAGAGAAGTTAAATGTTGTCCTAGGGGTATCTTGGGCATTTTTTTTAAGTGGCCGTTTTCCAAAAAAAAAAAAAAACGAGCCATGTCTGAGTTATACTACTGGGTTCGTAGTAGGGTCCTACACCTCGAGAGTAGTCAAATGTTTCCCTAGGGGTAGGTTGGGCGTCTATTATAAGTGCCCGTTTCTCCAAAAAAAAAAAAAACGGACCATGTCTTAGTTATACTACTGGGTTCGTAGGAGGGTCTTAGACCGCCAGAGAAGTCAAATGTTTTCTTAGGGGTAAATTGGGCATTTTTTTATTGCCCGTTTTCCCAAAAAAAAAAAAAACGGGCCATGTCTAAGTTATACTATTGGGTTCGTAGGAGGGTCTTACACCTCCAGAGTCATCAAATGTTTCTCTAGGGGTAGGTTGGGCATCTATTATGAGTGTCCGTTCATGCGGGATAATCGGTCATGACTTAAGTAAAAAACCAGGTCGGTGAGAGGATATTTATCCTTCATCATAGCCAGTTTTTTTTTGTCGCGGTCGAAGAAGCACTCATTATCAGTGCCCGTTTTTCCCAAAAAACGGGCCATATTTGAATTGTAAGATTTAGAATGGTAGGAGGATATTCCTCTTCCGGAGTCGTTAAATGTTTTTCTTGTTGTAGGATGAGCACTTATCGTGAGTGCCCGTCTTTTCTGCAAAACGGGCAATATCTGAATTGTAAAATCGGGATTGTAGGAGCATATATCTCCTCCAGAGTAGTCACATGGTTTTCTTGGGGTAGGATGGGCATGTATTCTAGCTGCCCGTCTTTCCCAAAAAATGGGCCATATCTTAAGGAAGCACGAGCGCTAGGCGGGATGGGGATAGGTATCGACTCTAGTGTGGTAAGGGGAGACTAGTAGCTATATGTTTTTTCTCAATATATAGATACACATTTAACATTGGCTAATGGCGGCATTTATTTTTCTTTCAATTATTATACTTTACCTAGTCTGGCAAGAGTATATTTTTTTGAATATAATTTTGAATGAAATTAATATATTTATTTTTATCCATAACTTTTTTAAAAATATTCACCGACAGTCTTACGAAAAAAATACAAAAACGTTTCAATGTTTGAAGTTTACCCTATAAGACCAATGTTAAATTCCTTAACTTCCGAGTTAATTATTTATTTTAATGATCGGGCAATTTCCTTCAAATTTTTGGAATTTGTTTAGATATATTTAAACTTCACATTAAAAAAATATAAAGCCTTATATTAAAAGTTGCCTTGGTGCTCGTACTTCCTCAATTGTAATATCAGATTTGTAGATGGATATATCTTTTCCGGAGTAGTTAAACTTTTTTCTATGGGTTGGTTGGACATTTGTTCTAAGTGCTCTGTCCTCAGAAGAACAAGCTAGGTCTAAATTGAATGATCAGGTTGGTGGGAGGATATTCTTTTTTTGGTGTAGCCAAATACACGGAAAAAAGAAAAGTTGAAAAATTACATCACATAGTGTCATGTGGCACTTCGTAATGAAAGCTGGTAGAATTACAGTTTCAGATTGTAATTATTACAGCTTTTGTAAGAGTTACATTCTAAAATGTAAATGGTACATTAAAAGCTTTGAAAACTAACACTCGAAGTATGAATTTAGAAAAATGTTATTTTGAATTGTAATATTTTTAGTTTTTTATGCGACAGGACACTTATTACTATTTATAATGTAATTTTAGGATTTTTTTTGCGTGTAATTTCCTCGTGTAGGATGGACATTTGCTATAAGTTATAATTTGAACGAACAAGTACATTACACCAACAAATTCAACAAGTAATTTACACAGTAGGATGGGCATTTTTAATAAGTTATAATTGAAAAAAATAAGTGCTTTACAACAAATATTTGAACGAGTAATTAACAACATATAAACATTTTCTAGCTCATGTTTTCCAAAATATATACAAGATAACCTTTGCGATTAAACGATTTCTTATTTTTTTATTTTCTCAAACTCATCACGCTTGAGAATGATTAATTTTCGTTTCGGAATCGCAAATTTTTTCAACGATCTCAACTCTGGTTCATTTCGTATTTTCTCTTCCGTACGAGTTCCATCTGTAAATTATCAATAATTTTAATGCTGTTCTTTTTTCATATTCAAATTTTAATTCTCTTGTTTCTATTTGAATTTTAAATTCAAGTCTTATTCAAATTTTCTTGTATCAACACCAAAAAAAAAAATTAACTTGAATCAAGAGAAAAATCCTAGGACCAAGAAAATAATTTTGAAGTGTTTTACTGTCTTGAATCAAGTCGAAAAATTCTGGAATTAGATAAAATTTATTTAAATCAAGAAAAATTTATTACTTTTAAATTTTTTCTACTCAAATCAAGAAGATTAAATTCTTCAAAATTATTTACTTGATTCAAGTTAATTTTTTTTTCTGTGTATTTATTTACTTACTTATCTATTCATCTAAAATGTTTTCGTATTTTGTCATAATATTGTGATTACCTGGTAGAGCGATTAGTTCATTTGAAATTATTCTGATCCTTTTCGTCCGTTCATTCGTTTGAACCATGAGTGATTCATCTTTAAAGAAACAACGGTATTTTTTATTAATTTTTTTACGCAATATTTCATTACAATTATTTATATATTATAAAAAAAACATTTATAGTTATAGGTCTTGCACAAGATCCTCCAAGGGGAAGGGGATTTCGGTTTACCTTAATTAATATTAATAATAAGTGACGAAATGTATTTGTTAAAAACTACAAAAATTTTCAAAGCCACTGAAGAAAATAAAAAAAAAGCTAATCAGAATTTTGAAACCGGTTAGAATTTAAATTGAACAAAACAATATTTAGAACTAATTTGTGACATATTTACTGACAACCTACCCGAAAACATTACACGAAAGACTGATCAATATCGTAATTATTGAATCTACATCATGATTAAACTATGATGCAGACAACAAATCTAAAACGGCTGCAACAGTAAAACTGTTTCATTGAACGAACTCTAAAAGGAGTAATATTGAGGCTATTGAGACTTCTGAGTAGTGAAGATTGAAGCTTATTAAAAGAGCTTTACAATGCAACTTACCGAATTTTAATATCTTATTGTCTAGTTTAGTAATTATACCAAGTTGAAGTGGTAAAAACAGCAATTATTATGATTTTTAAAATTTCAAAATCCTGTCATTTTCAAATTACTCGCCTGATTAAGCTCATCCTCGAACTCAATCTTGATTTTGGTGGATAGATAAAGCATGTTGAGTTTGAGAAGAATCGATTATAAATTGAAAACGCTATCGAGCTGTCAAGCCGCGTTATATCGTGTAAATATATATACGAACAAAAACAGATTCACTGTAAAAAAATTGCGCCAAGTCCACGTTCATAAAACCCATCTCAATAACGTTTGCACTTTACAAAAAAAATAAGACTCGATATAATAATTGTCATTCTCTACAAAAAAAAGTGAAATACAAAAAAATACCAAGAAACTGTCATAATGTTAAAAAAATTGAAAGAAAATTTGTTGAAAATTTAAAAATTAAAAAAAAAAATTTTTTATCGTACTTGGCGCGCGTCATTGAGTACCCCAAATTTTTTCGAAAGAATTTCAACCCGTGAAAAAACGATTTTGCTCGAATTTATGTAATTATGTATAGTTATACATATTCGGGCTGATCAGCTCTAATTACATAATATATGATTTCATACATTCTTATACTTATAAATTTACATTAGTCAAGCATACTCAACTCCTTAAAAACACTGCTTACTCGATTAATTATCAGTTTCAGTGAAAAAATCCGTTTTTAAATTTTTTTAAATTTTTAGTGGACATAACTATCAATATGGTGGTGTGGTGAAATCATCTGAAATTATATAAAATTTTTGGATTCAATTTTTTCAGCTCTGTCATTAAGCTTCAATGAAGAAACTTGATATTGCTTAGTTTAATTGTAATTAACACATTTTGATTGGCAATCACACCGCATTTTCTCAATTTAGTCGGCCATATGTTTTCTTTTCTAGAGCACTCAATTGTATCCACTTTGAAGTAGTTTTCATAACCAAACACGAGAGGGCGTTTTAGTAAAATCATAAATGATGTCTGGAAGATTAAAAATTTCAAATAACATATGTATGACATGTCGATTTTACCGAAATTTTGTAAAACTTATTATTAAATAATAATAGTTGATTAATTAAATTCATGCATTTTATAGGTTGACTTAATTATAAATTTTTAATCATTCAAAGGATGTTTATTTATCCTGAAAAAATTTGGGGTACTCAATGACGCGCGCCAAGTACGATAAAAAAATTTTTTTAATTTTTAAATTTTCAACAAATTTTCTTTCAATTTTTTTAACATTATGACAGTTTCTTGGTATTTTTTTGTATTTCACTTTTTTTTTGTAGAGAATGACAATTATTATATTGCGTCTTATTTTTTTTTGTAAAGTGCAAACGTTATTGAGATGAGTTTTATGACCGTGGACTTGGCGCAATTTTTTTACAGTGAAACTGTTTTTGTTCGGATTTCACATCTTTTTGTAAAGAATGAAAATTTTTGAAACGAGTCTTATTTTTTTTTGTAAAGTGCTAATGTTATTGAGATGAGTTTTATGAACTTGGACTTGGCGCAATTTTTTACAGTGAAACTGTTTTTATTCGGATTTATTAATAACAACAATCATTTTAGTAATAATAATGATAATGATAAACATTATTATTGCTTTCATTTTTAACATCAATTTATTATTACCGATATTAATACTTTCAGTATTATAATTACTATTATTGTTATTTTTATTATGGTTACCAATATTATTTATTGTTATTATGATATTGTTGTTAGTAAATGACGCAATATATCAAACGCATAGTCATGTTTCGTATTATCAAGAGATTAAGATTATTTGAAACCCGCTCAATTGGATGACAGTGCCACCTACATGCAATAACCATAAGATCATAGAATGTACACACTTTTCAATGAGAATTCCCCAGACACTGAACATCTGGTTTATCCGAAGAAAGTATAACTCATACAATGTTTGTGTGTTTAAACTGGTTAACAAATAAAATTTAATTAAAAAAATATGTTTCAAACATAAACATGGAAGGTTGTATGATAATTTGTTCTATAAAATTTTTTATTTCATAAGATACTTTTACATTTTTAATTTCAAACGTAAACTTTTCCCGCGCAATATTAACAATTCATAAATAAATGAATTTTTTCAGGCAAAGCTATAATCATATGAAAAGTCGTTCGTTCTTTGATTTTACAGCTCAAATTCTGATAAAAAAAATTAAAGTTTTCTTTTCTCATATTAGCTAGTGGTATTAAAAAATTTAAACTGACTAATTCGCGTAAACGTCTCCAGTTTAAATCGATAACTTAAATTATCGATGGAAATTATACATTTCTTATATATACAAAGAGAATTTTGACATTTTCTTAATAAGAAAAAATTTTAATTTAGATTTAATACTGCAATACACATTAATTCAATGAAAATAACAAACAATTATTTTAGTAATAATAATGATAATGATAAATATTATTATTGCTTTCATTTTTAACATCAATTTATTATTACCGATATTATTACTTTTAGTATTATAATTAGTATTATTGTTATCGAAAATATGAAACATTAGAAATTAGGTTTCTAGTTAAAAAGTGTTCCTATGCAGAGATATCTGAATAAAAAATTATAATAGGGACAAAATTTAAGCAGTTATATTCAACGCTGTCTGAACCGAAATAATTCTGATTCATGGAACTAAACAATTTTTTCATATTTTTTCAATTAATTAATATCAGGAAAATAAGGTATGAACTACTGTTATAATAGAAATTTAAGAAAAAAAAAGACCGTAGAATTTAAAATAAAATTTGCAACCTGAGAAAAACGTCATGCTTACAGTAAACACTCCATGCAGGAAACCCCCCGAGTTGACAAAGGGGCCAGGCTTGGGCCAGTATTGGGAAACCTAGCTTCGGCGAACCTGTATCGGCCCATGCGTGGGCCAGGCTGCTTAACCCAGCCTCGGCCATGCCAATGATTATCCAAGCTTGGGCCAAGACTGGCTAACCCAGCCTTGGCCTTGCCAATGATCACCCACCCTTGGGCCAAGGCTGGCTAACCCAGCCTTGGCCATTCATTGGAGATCCCCAAGCGTGGGCCAAGACTGACTGACCCAGCCTTGGCCTTGCCAATGATCACCCACTCTTGGGCCAACCCTGTTTAAAAACTCCAATAGGATCTCATCAAAAGCGACAAAAGCCACTTAGAAACCAATAAATATTTATTGGTTTCTAAGTGGCTTTTGTCGCTTTTGATGGGATCTTATTGGAGTTTTTCAACAGGGAAGACTGGCTAACTCAGTCTTGGTCGTTTAATGGGGACCCTTTTTTTTTTGAAAAAAGTTTATTTACTTTTGTAATTAGTTGCATAAGTTTTACAAAAATTTTGGCTACAATTAACTTAAAAATTAGCCATTATAATAAGTTTAGTTGTAATTAGATATTAGTCTCCGCGTGTGGAGCTACTCATATCTATTCAGTCGGTGGGTCTGGACTCCAGAACCCTAGTATTTAATGTTATTTAAATATTTATTTTTAAATTTCCATGAAGGTAATATAATATTGTTTGTAAAAAGCGGTGGAAAATTAACAAAAAACCCCCGCTTATTCAATGGGGTCCCAAGCTTAAGTCGTTCGGTTACATCCGGCGTGATTCTGGTATTTTCGTTTAGTGTCCCATCGCCAGCCACACTTGTTTTCATTATGCATCAAATCCAAGCTGCAGTTATTCAGTCAGTGTAATTACTACTAAAAGTAACAATGTCTGATGCATATCTCAGAGTTCAAAGGTGGCGAGCGTTAAATAAAATAGAAAAAGTTGTAAAGAATAAAACTAATTCAGTTGTGAACGGGCAAAGTTCAAACATCAGATGTGTGAGTGAGGTTACCGATCTTAGTGATACAGGCTCGTGCAATAATAATAATAATTTTGATAACGATAATAATATTAATATTAATGATTCTACCAGTATTAGAGATAATGATTCTGATAGTAGTAGTGAAAGTGATTCAAATAGTAGTAATAGTGATAGTGTAGAAAATAATAATCATGACCAACTTCCAGGCGATGCTGGTTCACAGCTTAATAATGAAGAAGTGACAACGAAAAAGACATTAAATGAAAAACTTCGCTGTTGGACATTAAATAATCTAAATATATTAACATTAAAATTCGTAACAGAATTACTTACAATATTGCGAGAAGAAGGGCACGAGGATTTGCCTAAAACTTCGAAGCAATTGTTGAAAACAAAACACTGTCGACCGATGAAGTCATTTTTAAGCAAGCGTGAAACTAGTGGGAGCTACATTTATATTGGGATAAAAAATGTGCTAAAAAAAATAATATCTCCTAACATATATACTGAAAAGTCTATAGCAGTTCAGGTTCACATTGATGGGATTTCGATTTATCATAACTCTTTAATACAAGTATGGCCAATTCTCTTGAAAGTTTACCACCGCAATTATGAAACTAAGCCTGTAACTGTCGCATTATATTGTGGTGACTCCAAGCCTTACTCTGCAAATATTATCTTAAGGATTTTGTAAAAGAAGTAAATAAATACATTTCAAATGGAATAGTTTTGAATGAAATTAAATATTCATTCAAAATATTTTGTGTTGTTGCCGACTCTCCGGCGAGAGCTTTTATTAAAGCAATAAAAATCCGGGTGGCTTTTTTGCATGCGAAAGATGTACTGTTGAAGGCATAACGAAAAATCATAAGCGTGTTTATCCTAACACAAACTGTAGTTTACGAAGTAAAGATTCATTTATAAAAAAGCATCAACCAGAACATCATTTGGAGAATGTCAAGACTAAGTTAACAAAATTAAAAGAGTTTGATCCTGTTAAAGACGTCTCCCTCGATTCAATGCATTTACTCTACCTTGGAGTAACGAAAAATTTAATGGAAAAATTTTTAGTAGTGAAAAAACACACCGCTCGCCTGAAAAAACGTAAGGTCGAAATTTTGAAGACAAGAATGCAATGCTTGGCATTAGATATTCCGGTTGAGTTTGAAAGAAAACAATACGATATTGACCAAGTTTCTAAATGGAAAGCTACTCAATTCCGATTTATTTTACTTTACATTGGACCAATCATTTTCAAAAATGTGTTATCTGTAAACAAATATAGACATTTCTTGTTATTATATGTTGCTTGCAGAATTTTAAATGATGATTTGAATGCAGTTAGATACGCTGAATACGCTCAAGATCAACTGAGACTATTTTTGAATTTGTTGCCATCTGAATACGGCGAAGATGCACAAGTATTAAATATGCACAATTTAATACACGTACCAGAGGATGTTCATCACTTCCAAGTTTCCTTAAGCGAAATATCGGCATTTTGGGGTAAGAATTATATAGGTTTGTTTAAGCATTTAGTAAAATCTCCTTACAAACCATTGACTCAAATTGCAAATCGCTTGGACGAATTAGAATCGGCTGATCAAGTGAAAATAATTAGAAAAAATAATTTATGTGAGTGCATTTACGGACATGTCATTGAAAGTACTAATTATAATCAAAAGCAATTTATAATAATTGAAAAGGTTAAACTACGTGGTATCACTCTCACTAACAAACATCCAGACAATATAATTCAATTGAACAATGGTAAAATATTTGTAATTAACAATATATTAAATGTGCAAAAAAAATACGTTACTCGAGAAAATATTAATAATTTATATATATATGGCATAGTGGAAAGTAAAAGAAAAGAAGTGTTCGATTATCCAACATCATCAATTGATGTAGGCTTAACAGAAATAATTTCTTGGGACAATCGAAAAATATTGTTAAAACTCTCTTATGTTAAACGTAAATGTATATTATTAAATATGAATGACTCTAAGTTTGCAATAACTTTATTACATATTTAAGTTTATTTGCAAAGTAATCGTTGAAATAATTTTCACGTATTAAATACTTTAAAGTTTAATATAATTATCTAAAACTTTAAATTAATTTTTTAACGTAAATAAATTAATAATCTACAATTTAACTATAAGTCAAATAAATTAATTATCTATAATTTAAAATATTCAAATAATTTCATTTTTAATCGATTGAAAAAAATTATTAATTTGTTTTACATAGACACGTTTATTTTTCTTTATTATTATTATCTTAGAATTACTAAAAGCCGTAAAAAGTATTAGTATACTTAATATAAATATCTATCTATCTATCTATATTAATAATTTCGTCAAAGGGTACGGTAGACTCGATCGAAACCTTATATAAATAACAAAACATAAAAAAATATTAATTTTGAGTCGACAACATATATCCGCAAAATTCGGATTATGGAGAATTTCGTTAAATTTCAATTGCACTGACAAACCAAGCAAACCACAGTCGCCATCTTGGGTAGTTAATAGACGTTCCGTTTCACACTAGCGCTTAGATACGCCTCGCCAACATTTAGTGAATCATAACAAAAAATACTTTTCGTCAGTCGTTGACGTTTCTCGAAAATATTGTTTTTGACACTTTTTTATGATATACTTTTTGTTATGTGTTTTTTCTTTAAACCTAAGATTGGCCGATTGCGATAAAAATAAAGATAAAAACCATAGAAAGAAGAATACTAACCATAACCTTAAAGTCGAAGTTTTAGTTCAAATGTCATTGTCATTTACTTTGTTTAGTGTATACTCTCTACCATAGCAATAGTACTCTGTGCTCTCTACTTAGTCTGTGCTTTGTTTGGATTACACACATCATGCCGAAAATCGTAAGTATTTCATAAAATGTTTCGTTGGTCGTGTCTCTGTCTTCGTTTAGTCTTTTGTTTGATGATACCTATATCATTTTGTTAACAGCCGAATCTCCGTGCATTTGGTAAACATTGTCACAATTGTGGAAAGTGGATGGAGCGAAGGGCTCTTCGTAAAGATGGTGAGTAGTATTTTAGTAGGTATGTGGGCAGGTTGTGTTTTTAAGTGAATTTTGTTTTGTTTTCTTCTTAAAGTGTGGATTGTAAGCCTTCTGCATTTAAAAATAAAATAAGTACTTATTTACTTCCAGTGACATGCAATTTTTGTAATGGCAGAATATTTGCAAGAGATGGCAAACAAAAGCAAATGTGCAGTCGATGTGTGGAGTGCGACAACATTATACTCGGTAAGCGGCTCAATATTTTTTCTCTATAATTCGACAAATAATAATAAATGACCACATGCATAGCCTGTGTTGAGGTGTCATGAACACATACAGAAACACACGATTTTTTCACCGTTTTTCTCGATAATGAAATGAACCCCTTCATGCGCAAGTTCTACTTGAACTTGGCTGGCTCTTATTATACAATAGACATTATTAATTGTATAATATATTTTTGCAGATAATTTCAATTATTGCGAGTGCTGTGGCCTAGAAGCAATTAGGCAGTTAAGAATAACCAAAGCTCGGACACTTTTAAACCTTTTTCCAAAAAATCTAACTGCTCCTGTGGCATCTGTTAAATCACTAGCTGCCTCTACAATACAACCTCTAACTGCTCCTGTTGCATCTGTTAAATCACTAGCTGCCTCTACAATACAACCTGACAATTCCCAAGATTTATTTGATGATGACTTTTGGGTAAGTTAATGGTGTAGGTCACTGAGTACAGTAAAATGAAAAATAATACTTATTACCAGATAGAGATGCGAGAATATACCTACATACATTCACAATAGTTATTATTATTTGAATATTTATCTAATATATTTTCTCCTTTAAGGTCGATAACGAAGAGTTGACGATAGTCGAAAAGTCGCTGGTGACTGATGATGTTTCTTCGGACAACGAGAAAAAACAAAAATCAATGCTGTCAGTCTGCAGTGATTTTATTTCTTTAGAAGAAGAGGAGAAAGAAAATATATCAAATGGCGGGCAGACCCCCGAAAAAGCGTAAATATTCAAGCAGGTTTAGTACAGAACATCAACCCCCAGGACTAACTATGTATATTTAGCACTTTCAAATAACACCATTCAAGTATCAGTACATTCAGTTGGTTCTATGATTTATGAATGTGTTTAATGTCAAGCACTTCATTTTTTAGGTGAAAAAATTAAAAATCATTTTAAAAATTGTTGTCATAATGGGAAGGTATACATAGACCCAGATAGAACATTAAAGCCAATTCCAGATATATTATTAGATTTATACAAAGGCAATACGTCGGATGCTAATCATTTTAAAGCTAATATACGACAATATAATTCAGTATTTGCAATGGCATCCATAAATTCAAACTTGAACACACTCACTCCAGGATTTTTCACTTATAGGGTACAAGGGCAAGTTTATATAAAAACTGGATCTTTGTTTCCGTTGTAAGGTCATAAACCACAATACAACCAATTGTACATAATTGAAGATAAAGCAGCATTAAATGAACGATTATCTGATTCTAGAAATAACATATGTAGAAGCAATATAATGAGGTCTTTACAAACAATGCTGAATGAATCCAATCCTTTTGTCAAAACATACAAAAGAGTGGCTGCAATTTTAGCTGAAGAGGAGTTAAAAGCAGCCTCAGAAAATCGACCCAAATATTCGGTATCAATGCATTTTTGTAAACATAAATCTCTTGATTTGCGTCGGTATAACACACCATCAAATAATGAGGTAGCGGTCATCTTTGTAGGAGAAAACGGTGAACCTCCATTAAATATAGACTTCTCTGTACAAGAATATTCTCAACATTTAACTACACTCAAATCAACCAGTCCCAATATTGATCCTTTAGCCTTTCCTTTACTTTTTCCTAATGGAGAACTCGGATGGCATGAAAATCTTCAACACAGAGAAGAGAGTCGAACTGCTCGAAGCCGTCTTACAATGTTACAATTTTATCAGTATAGACTTGCTGTTCGTAAAAATTTTAGCCCATTCTTTTACGCCGAAAAACTTTTTCATGAATATTGTGTCTTGGCCTATGTTAGGATTGAATCTCAAAGATTATTGTTTCTTCGATTGAATCAAAAACAGCTCAGAGCTGACAATTATAACAATTTAATGGATAGCCTGTACAATAATGATAGAGAAATGGGTCAAGGAATTGGTAAAATGATAATATTGCCATCAACTTATGTGGGAAGTCCTAGGCACATGATGCAAAATTATCAGGATTCCATGGCAATTGTATGCAAGTATGGTAAACCAGACTTATTTATAACTTTTACGTGCAATCCCAATTGGCAGGAAATCTTAGATAATTTACAAGGCACTAAAAAAGAACATAGACCCGATTTAATTGCCAGAATTTTTAAACTAAAATTGGAGGAACTTTTAGATGACATTACAAGGAAACATATTTTTGGAATACCGAGTGCGTGGTTTTACACCATTGAATTGCAGAAACGTGGGCTTCCACATGCGCATATGCTTATTATTCTAAGAAATGAAGATAAACCAAGGTCATCAGTAGATTATGATAAAATTGTGTGTGCAGAAATACCTGATCCAGATAAAGACCAGGAACTTTTTCAGACTGTGTCAAAAAACATGATCCATGGGCCATGTGGCCCTGGATATATGAATTCACCCTGCATGAAAAATGATGGAACTGCCTCTAAATGTTCTAAAAACTACCCAAAGACATTTTGCGGAGAAACTAGAGATGGTACCCAAAATGGAGGTTATGCTATAATAAGAAGAAGAGACGACGGACGAACAATAAAAAAGAAGGATTTCGAGTGTGATAACAGATGGGTGGTGCCCTACAATCCCTATCTATGTAAAAAATTTAATGCTCACATAAATGTGGAAATTTGTTCAAGTGTCAAAAGTGTGAAATATATTAATAAATATATTTATAAAGGTCATGACCGAGCAAAGATACAAATCACAGTAGCGCCACAAGAGTCCAGTGATCAATCGACATCAAGTAATGAACACCATGATGAAATTAAGGCTTATATTGATACCAGGTATGTTTCGGCTCCTGAAGCAGTTTGGCGAATATTTGAATTTTCAATGCACAAAATGAGTCACACAATTATACAGTTAGGTGTTCATTTGGAAAACCAACAAACTGTCGTATTTACAGATCAGAATGTTCATGAAGCAGCAGCTAGATCAGCTGAAAAATCAACATTATTAGCATTTTTTGAATTAAACAGAACAGAAGAAAGTGCTCGACAATATCTTTACACTGAAATTCCGACACATTTCAGATTTATCCATGGACAGTGGCAACCACGAATATCTCAGTCAGCGGCTGATAAAGTAATTGCAAGAATGTATAATTATTCCTTTTCTGATCGGGAACGATATTATCTCCGGCTATTACTTCTTCACGTCAAAGGGCCAACTTGCTTCAGAGATGTTAGAACTTATGAAAATATTATTTACAACTCATTTCGAGAAGCTGCTCAAGCAAGAGGGCTCCTTTTTGACGATCAAGAATGGGAAAGATGTTTGAATGAAGCAATTGATTTTAAACTTCCTCGGCAATTACGACAGCTGTTTGCGTTAATTTACGTATTTTGTGAAGTAACTGATCCTAATGCTCTTTGGGAAAAGTTTACATCACATTTTATCGAAGACTTTACAAGATCACGCCCTGAAATATTATCCAAACAGTTGGCTTTACAAGAAATTGATGAAACATTGAAACTCCATGGTAAGAGACTAACAGATTTCGGACTTCCGGAACCAGATATTGGTGAAAATAATGTTTTCTTATCTGATCCCGTTTATGACTGTGAACTTGAAAAAGCAAATGGCTATGAAAAATACCAAAAATTGAACACCGAACAAAAATGTGTGGTCGATACAATACTAAACGCTGTGAATAATCCCACAGAAAGAAAGCTGTTTTACTTTGACGGCCCTGGAGGAACTGGAAAGACTTTCGTATTTACAACTATTTTACATATTTTAAGATCTGAAAATAAAATTTGCCTACCCATAGCGTTTTCCGGTATTGCAGCAACTCTGTTAGATGGTGGTAGAACAGCTCACTCGCGATTCAAAATTCCAATTAATTCAGATGTAGATTCTACGTCTCATATGTCGTTAGGGTCACCAGCAGCTAATTTATTGAAGGAAACTCATTTAATCATTTGGGATGAAGCACCCATGACTAAATGTCATGATATTGTTGTAGTTGATCGACTCCTTCAAGATATAATGAAAAATAAATTACCTTTTGGAGGCAAAACTTTGTTATTCGCAGGAGATTTTCGTCAGATTTTACCAGTTGTAGTTAATGGGTCACGAAATGATATTATAAAAGCTTCAATTAAGCAATTTTCAATGTGGCCAAACTTTACTCAACTCCAATTGGCTCATAATATGAGAGCGCACGATGATTTAGAGTTTGCTCAATGGGTATTAAAGGTAGGCGATGGATCAGCTAATGAAGATGATGACGACCACATTGAACTGCCTCAACGATGCATTGTAGATAATTCAATTGTAGACCATATTTTTGGTGTTTCCCTGAACACAAATGATTATAAAAGTTATTCAATGAAAGCTATCCTTACTCCCAAAAACGATGATTGTTTTCAATTGAACGACCAAGTTGTCGAAAAAATCCCCGGCCTGCTTAAAATTTATGAAAGTTCTGACGCTGTGGTTGAGGACGACCAAAATGATGTTTTAAACTATCCCGTAGAATTTCTAAATACTATAACGCCTGCAGGACTACCACCACACATTCTAAAATTAAAAGTTGGTTGTATAGTAATGCTTTTGAGAAATTTAAACCCGACTGTTGGGTTGTGCAATGGAACCCGTCTTATTGTTAGAGCGTTAGCTTCACGTGTCATTGATGCCGAAATTATTTGTGGTAGCCATGTAGGAACCAGAGTATTTATTCCTCGAATTCGTCTCCAGCCATCTAACAGTCAACTGCCTTTTAAATTTTGTCGGCTTCAGTTTCCCATTCGCATAGCATTCGCTATGACAATTAACAAATGCCAGGGACAAACTTTCGACAAAATCGGTATATTTTTACCTAATCCTGTGTTCACCCATGCACAGCTCTATGTTGCCTTCTCTCGAGTTCGAAGATTCGATGATGTAAAAATTCAAATTATCAATACCACTGAACAAGGCTTGAAAGGTGATAAATATTTATCGAAAAATGTTATATATAGAGAAATTTTGTCATAATCAACCTGTGATAATTGAGAATATTTTTTTATAAGTACCTTTGCCAAATTCTCGGATAAGTACTCATTGTAAAATTACAATTTACATACCTTTATAATAATATTCTATGGATTGTATCTTTTTGTAGGATTATGTCATTGAAACAGTCAAACTGAACATAAAATGTTCAGTAAATGTTTGATTAATTTTATATAAAAGATAGAACTTTCTTATATAAAATAAATAAAACATTAGATGTATACTTCCTCTGCTGAATAGTGACTTGGTTTGTAAGAGCCATGCAATGAGACAAGGCATTCTGTGTTAAAGCTGATTTATCCCTAGGAAAAGGTAGATAAGGCCTAATCCTACTATTATTCTTGATTTAGCCAGTTTGGTTAAAGAACCACAATTTCATTTTTTATTTTTAAAATTAGTAAGTACTTATCTACCTGTCAAAGTAGAGAAAAAGACTGAGTGCTTAAAACAAAGAGGTTTACACAGAGTAAACCTTAAAAATTATATGTTTTGTTAATTTGTGTTAGTTTATTTTGAAATAAAAATAATTTGTGTAAAAACTTTTGCAGTTTTTATTTATTATATTTATTAAACATAACGAACGAAGCTATACGAATCTATGCCTTGCGTATTCCTTTAATATTCCTTGAGAACCGATGACTACAGAAATTTCTACCTACATTTTGCAACTAGACGTGTATTATGAGTCAAATTTCACCCGAGCGAAGCCGGGTTTTCCACTAGTGTATATATAATATACGTGGAGACAATAGAAAGTGTTGCAACTGTTCACGTGTCGCGTCATACGCTAGTGTTGGTATTTATCGATAGCAGGTCTGAACTTGTCAATTTTTCTTGCGCGCAGTCAGTTATTTGTGATCTTGAGAGCTTAGTGAATCAGTCATATGTGCGACGTGCTTCACTCAAAGTTTTTAATTTTTTTTAGGTTATTGTGTTGATTTTTTTTTTTTACTTGTAAAATGACGGAAATTGTTAAAAAATACGCAGTGATTGAGTTCGATGAGACAATAAACAATAAAAAAATGGTAGAGTTAGTACCGATCAATTGGCTTAATGAGGACGAAACGATGTGTTTATGGCCACCAAAAAAATATGAAGACAAGGTGGAGAAATGGGTTGAACATGGAGTCGGGTCTGACAAGACATGGCTAAAGTATCCAATCACGATTATCAGCAAAGCTAGTAAGTATTTGCGCACATCAATTATTTTACTTATAGTATTAAAATTATCTCGAGGCAATACCTTGTAATTAACCTTTTAATAGATAGCAAAATCGAATTTAATTTTTCAGAAGTTTTAAATATACAACTTAATTTTCTTTTCATCAATGTTATTGAATTTTAGTCTAATAATAGAAGTAATGGTGCTCAGTGTTGTAGTAATTGTGTAGTAATATACTTTATTGCCGTTTCAGAGGATTATCCTCAAGGATTACGCCGATTAAAAAAATCGTTTAAAACAAAAGATGTTGAGAGCACTGAGAGTGAATCTACGGCTGATCAAGATACTGAGCCTATGCTCTTGAGTTCAACACAAGTATCTCGGTTGTGTCACGAAAGCAGCCTCTGAACACAACAGGCAATACTCAAAGCCACACTGGATTAAGTGATGTTTTAAATTCCATAGCAGAACTCTCTGAATCTGAATTAATTCGTTCCAACGACCATTTAGAAGCTGAGAATAACGATGAAGCTGCGTTTGAAAATGCAACAGAACCTAAAGGTATTTCCTGAATTAGTTATCATGTAATAATAATTGAAATATGATACATGTTTTTAAAATTACCCGTGATAAATATAAATTGACATTGAATAAACATGTTAATAATAATAATAACAATAATTGAGGATTATATTATTGTTTTCGTTGTTATTATTATTATTTGTTATTAATTGCTCAGGGGGGTTTTCCCCGGAGTCCGACTCTCCGAGGGCCCAGCCTGAGCGCCATCCATTACTGCTGCACCACTCCGCACAACAATGCGGTTAGTGAGTGCAGCAGGCCAAATTCATTTGCCTAAGTAGACGCAGGGATCCCAAAATGACAGCCTTTTGCATCCGCACTGCTAGAGACACGGC
Source organism: Cotesia typhae (assembly GCF_013202065.1). Taxonomy (NCBI): domain Eukaryota; kingdom Metazoa; phylum Arthropoda; class Insecta; order Hymenoptera; family Braconidae; genus Cotesia; species Cotesia typhae. The sequence goes on along the minus strand of NW_027423780.1, from coordinate 2,157,574 downwards.
TGCTGAACTGCAAGCCGGTATCTTCGCAAGTGAAGACACAAAAGACTGTTTCATCCCTCCAAGGATGCCGACAACCAAAACGACGAGCTTGACACGGTAACCTGGGTAGAGTTTGCTAATTTCAAACAGGAGATCCTGATCTGGTGTTTGTGCTCTTCTTTGGCCGAGATATTGTATTCGGCTGGGGCCGAAAACTCAATGACATAAATGTCACGAGTAGCCTTGTCGAAGAACACAATATCAGGTTTGTTGTAGTCAATCCGCCGGGTTGTTGCGAATGGTATGTTCCAATAAATTTTGGAACTGTCATTCTCAACAACCTGCGGAATATCTCCTGGCAGATAAGGCAGCACTGGTGTCTCATCGATACCGTAGCTATATCTGAGATGATAATAGAGTACTTATTATTATTATTATTATTATTATTATTATCATTATTATTATTATTATTATTATATTTACTTATTGTCTGAAAGTATTGCTGAATTTGAATTTTAAAATAATATTAATATGATCATTTATTGTACAATTTCTAGGCATCACAAACTACGATGATCTTGCGAAATATTTGCAGCGTATTATTTGTAGTGAAATGTCTAAAGTTAAAAAAAGCGTCAATTACACCATTGGACAACAAGTTAAAAAAATATTAGAAGTTGTCCAGCAGTCAGGAGATGCACCAAATAAACAAAAAGCTTGGAATATCATCGGCGACGACTTGCCATACGGAGACATTGCAATATTCGTAGAGTTCAATGAATCTTTAAAAGATAACGAGGAAAAACTTAAAGCATTGGTATTTACAAATTATTTAAATATTATTTACAAAGATTTACAAATTATTAAAATATTATTTGCAAAAGATTGAAATATTATTTACAAATTATTAAATTATTTGTTACAAATTACTAAAAAATAATGTGAATGTTAATTATGAATGAATTACATTTTATGAAACAAAGTATTCATTATTTATAGACTGAAATATTTCAAATGGTTGCGGCTGGATGTACTAAATATGAAGATGACATCTATAAAATAATGAAAAAAATGATAAAAAAAGAAGTTCAATTGAAATATAGCGGGTGTGGAAGAAAAATAAAAGGCGTAGGAAAACTAAGTTTCAGGGAAACTGAAACTTACCAAATTATGGAAAGTAAGTTAATACTTTATTCAAATATGAATTAATTATATTATTATAATTATAATTATTATTATAATAATTATTATTATTATTGTTTTAGAATTTATAATGGCTAAATATCAAACGTCAAAAGAAAAAATAGTAGTAATAACTGCAGTAAGTGCCTTTTTATCCGGAGAAAAAGACAGAGAAGGTGGACGCGCTCAGCGCAACAAAGAAAATCAAAATTGAGTTACAGTATAAAATAGAAATCGTTGTTTAATAATTTTATTTTATTTAATTGGTTAATGATAGTTTAAGTGACTTGAATAGTTAATATTTTTATTTATTTATTAATATTGTATTGTTTATTACGGTCAATGAACTCTCTAAACATGAATTAGTGAAAATTCACTGGAATAAGTAAATATTCACTAATTCTAAGTGCCAATCGAACCACTTTGAAACCAAAGTGGTTCGATTGGCACTTAGAAAAAGTGAACATTCACTTATTCCAGTGAATTTTCACTAATTCATGTTTAGAGAGAAAGATTAAGTACAGAAATGTATATTTGCTCACTTGTTAAATTACGAAAAAGTAATTACAATAAACAAAAACTCAATATAAAAAAAAAAAAAATGATCTCTGTAGTAATTTAAGAAGTTAATGTAATTTAACAAGAGCATCATTACAAAGAAAAGTAATATTGAGTTACAGCATGAGATAGAAATGGTTTTTTAATAATTTTATTTTATTTAATTGTTTAATGATAGTTCAAGTGATTTGGTTGATTAATATTTTTATTCAATTATTAATATTGTTTATGACAATCAGAGAAAGATTAAGTTAAAAAATGTATGTTTGCTCACTTGTTAAATTACGAAAACGGAATTATGATAAACAAAAAATCAATATAAAAAAAAACGATTTCTGTAGTAATTTAAGAAATTTGTGTAAGGTAAAAAACCCAGTTATTGACACTGGCCTAGTTGTTTGACACTTGCAATTTTATTCTAATTAAAAAAATTAAATGTTCTCAAAAAATCAATTTTCTTAAAATTTATAATTAAAAAATTATATTTATTAATTTATTAGAGTTGATTTTTTTTTAATTAAAATAAAATTGCAAGTGTCTATAACTAGGCCAGTGTCAATAACTGGGTCTTTTACCTTAATTTAACTAGAGTATCATTACAAAGAAAAGTAATGTTGAGTAATAGTATGAGATAGAAATGGTTTTTTCATAATCTTATTTTATTTAATTTGTGAATTATAGTTTAAGTGATTTGACTGATTAATATTTTTATTTAATTATTAACATTGTATTGTTGATGACAGTCAGTGAAAGATTAAGTACAAAATGTATATTTGCTTATTTGTTAAATTACGAAAAAGTAATTATATCAAACAAAAAATCAATATAATTGAATAAAAACGATTTCTGAAATAATTTAAGAACTTTATCTAATTTAACTAGTGCACCATTATATGAGTCATAAAAATAGAGTTACTGTTATTATGTGTATACAATTATTAATCCCATTTTTTAAATAATGAAAAATACTCGGCATTTAATTTTCTGCCTGGGATAGCATTTAAGCAAGGTCCAGTATTGGCAATCAAGCATGGCCCAGTCCTGGGAATTAGGCATGGCCCAGTCCTTACAATTAAGCATGGCCCAGTCTTGACAACCAAGCCTGGCCCAGTCCCGGCAACCAAACCTGGCCCAGTCCTGGCAACTAAGCCTGGCCCAATCCTGACAACCAAGCCTGGCCCAGTCCTGGCAACCAGGCCTGGCCCAGAGTTCTACATAGTTGGGCCAAGCTTGGCCCCGTGGTACTTTCCTCTATGGGACAGTCGGTAGTCTGACGCTCCAACGAAATTTTTGAACGGAACTTGGCGCCAGATTCGGATACCGAATCTGTGGATTATTTTTTTTTTATTTAGTATTATAATTTTAAAAATTTTTGTTTTGTTGTTTGTGTTCATTTACTTAAGTATTTTTTTTTAACTTTAAAAGAAGTTAGTAGTAGTTATTTTATTTAATTTCTTGTTAAGTTTAAGATAAGTTAATATATTTTAAGTATTAAGATGTCATATACACAGAAAAAGAAAATTTCTTGAACTAAGAAAATTGTAAGGAAGTCCGAAGTTATTTTGGAGCAAGAAGGAATTTTCTTGGCTTAAAAAAATTAACTTCATTCAAGAAATTTTCAATCTTCCTTAAGATTTTTTTGATTAAAGAAAATTTACGCTTGACTTAAGACTTTCTTTCTTTCGGTGTACCTCAAGTTTTCAATTTACTTCTTTTGTAAGAAAAATACGTAAGCACTTTTAGAATTCGCAGGCCATCTTACTGATTGTACAGTCTCATCATCTATTTGGATCCATGATAAATTATGTTTAATCATCACAACATGATGATTTTCAGAATTACCATCTTTTGAAGAGTTAAATATAGCACTTACAACAGCATAGTTTGTATTACATATTGATATTTTTGCTGGGGGTACCGATTTTATAAACCCTTTTTTCCTATTTATTAATTTATTTTTTCCTTTGATGGACACATGTAATTTCACAACTAATATCTGTTGCAAGGAATTTAATGAAATTTTTGTTAGCGTTTCTTTGACTTCTTTACAATTTTCACAAAATTTGAAATTAGTAAACCAATATCCAAATGATAAATCAATTAATTCTTGTAGTTCAAATGTTTTTTTCTCATCATATATTGAAACATGTAATACATTTTCTAGTATACTGTAAGAATTAGAATAATTGCATGTTTTGCATCGATCATTAATTTCTAATTTAAATTGTACTAAATTTCTAATATCACAATTATCATCACAAATTTTAAGAAATACTGATACAGGATCGTTATTTGTCATAGAATAAGGCTGCTCTATTAATGACTCTTTAATGTCACTGGACTTTAAAAGTAATTCGCGATTATTTGCTAAATAAATTACTAAGTTTATTGTTGACAGGGTGATTCTTTAGGCCATGATTGATTAATAATGTTCTAATTGTTGTATTATTAAACATACATTGAATAATTGAATTAAGACCATCGGAAACGTTATCACAGTTTTCGATACCTCGACAATCTAATAAACTAAGAGAAGCTTTTTTCGCATTTTTGGGTTCAATTTGAATAGAATGTTCTTCAACTGCCCAAATCATGTCCCATACTTTTTGCCAACGTGTATTAGGAATTGGTATGGTAGGTAAGTCAGACCTATCAATTTTTCTTAAACGATTATATTCTTTAATTGCTGAAGAGCTTGCTTTAACGGAATGAGGATCAAAATTGATTAAATGTAGTCCACGTAACTCTGCTACACGAGATAGGGCTACATAAATTTGACCAACATTAAAAATGGTGTTCCCTGCTTCAATGATGGCATTTTTTAAACTTAAACCTTGACTCTTATGAATAGTTACTGCATAACTCCAGCATAATGGAAATTGTTCTCGTACAACGAAAGCTCTTTCAAATAATTGAAATTTTACTTTAATCTTCTCAATAGCGTATTCGGTATCTGCACCAAAGTCTATATTGATAGCTTTTATTTCACTCCCATCAATCGACTTGGAGACTGATTTAACTGTTCCAATAGCACCATTTACTAGACCAAGAGTAACATCAATATTTTGACGTAACATAACTTTCGCACCAATTTTTATTGTTATAGTTTTAGCAAGTCCAGCTGATTGGCTAGCATTGTCTTCTATTTTATTTAAAGTGTCGGATACTTTTTTTATCAATGATTTATTACAATCTAAGTGGTCACGAGCCGTCAGTATAATTTCTTCAGAAAAAATTTTACTCGTCATAACTGAATTTATTAAATCACATTGCTTACAAGTAGGTACTAAACAAACTGAATCCGACGGCAATTTATCAATGTAATTACATATTTCATGTAATTTCTCATTATACGAAAGAGACGGATCTATAGTAATTTTTCTCTGCTCCAATAATTTGATGTCGTCATTAGTCATAGAAGCAACTCGTACTCGAGAAAGCAGCTGACCATAAATATTATCAGTTTTTGTCTCATATTAATTCGTAATTCTTCATAAGAGAATAAGTCGGTCCATAAATTAACACTACACATTGACCCAACATACTTTTCAGCATCTTGAGATGATAATGTGACATAACTTGGATTTTCATGTACAGGAGGGAGTTGGAGTAAGTCTCCGAAAACAACAACATGTTTACCTCCGAACCAATCATCAACATCAAAAATTTCTACTAGTCTTAAATGTATATATATCAGAGTAATATTTGAGACCATTGATATCTCATCAATGATAAACAGCGTTGTGTTTTGTAACTGATCACGTAATGCTTTTAACACATTGTCAGATAATTGCGTATAAGGTGGTGTGAAACCATGTTCGACAGGCAATTGAAATACTCGATGTATAGTCAATCCATTAATATTGAAAGCAGCAATACCAGTAGGGGCTGTTACAACTGTTTCTTGATTCAATTCTTCTCTAATCCAACGTTTTATTACATTAATTAGAAAACTTTTCCTGTACCACCTTCTCCGCTTACATACAATCTTAATTTTGTATTATCAGATAATACATTATTTTTAATTTTTTCAAAAACTTTTATTTGATCAGAGTTCATGTTCTTAATCATATCAGCTAGAGTACAATTATTATTATCATGTTTTTGTGCAGCATCATTAATTTCTTTAGCCATTATATGTACTTCTGCAGCATCACAGTTTGATGACTTTTTCTGTGAATCATCATTATTATCATCGTCATTATTACATTTATTTTCAATCAATTTTTTTATGTATTCTAAACGTTTTTCAAATTCTTCATTGTATTCATGATAATCATTAGCTTGTTGAAGCATATACTGCTGATGAGTAAATGACTCTGTGTAATAGGGTGGGTCAAAAAAATCGAATAATTTATTTTTGACTTTATACTCTGAAAAATAGGTTCGTAGACACCTAAAAAGAATTCTCTCCAAGTATAAGCTCTTAATTATAACGGGAAGGTCCTCCGCTTTGCGGGTTTCTATTTTTTTCGAATAATCAGATAAAAAAATTTATATCTCGCTTCCAACTGCTTGGAAAAATATTCCGTGGCATAGATTTTGTGAGAAATTGAATGCTTTACAAAAAAGGTCTCTTATGACTTTTTCAAAAACTCAACCGATTAAAAGATATTCATAGTTGAAGTTTGGCTATTTTAAGGAAAATATTCGTTTTTATTATGAATTTTATAAGTCGATGAAAAAAAATTATTTCGGATTGCAGAACTCATGATTTTGTAGAAAATTTACTGCTCTACAAAAATGGTCTCTTATGATTTTTGATTAAGTGAAGCCGTTACGAGATATTCATCGTCAAACATTAACGAATATCAATATTTCCAGTTTTTGATCAATAATTCGATAAATTTTAATTTAAACTATGAGTTTCAGGTAAATTTACATAAATTTAAATTTCTATCATAAAAGTCACTCCTACAGGAGTTATTTGTTCAAAAATTCACTAAGAAGTTTTTGTTCTAATGATATTTTTGTAAGCTTTATTTGTAATAATTTAAAATGTCAATTGCATTGGCATTTCATATTATTACGGTTGTTTAGTATGTATTTTCAAATTTTATTCTACCAATTATACATAAATTTTTTTGTGAGAGAGGCTTTTGTTCTGAATTACATTACTTCTTCTGTTGGTACTCTAACGCTAGCGCCACCTATGTTGTTTTTCTTAACAATCTTCGTTGTCTACTTTTTTATCAGTACATTTTCAGTGCTCCAAAAACTCATCATTTCGTATACATGATAATAACAATTTTTTCGAAATAAGTCATTTTCTCATTATATAAATTCATTTATTATCAATAATTCTACAATGAATAAGAAATACGTTTAATCGGTATACCTGTGCAAAAACTCACTGACCGTAAGTTACCAAAAGTGAAAGAGGTTATGAGAGTGTTTTTCTATCAACTTAAAGTTTTAAAGTTTTCAATCAAACAAAGTGCAAAAATTCAGCTGACAAGGTTATTGAATTGTGGAAAATAAATCAGATCCCTACGAGTGAAGCTCCTAATGTAGTCAAAAAAATTCTCCGTTTTCATAGTGAGTGGTTGAAATTACAAAAAGATTTTAATAAGAAAAGTGATAAGGTAAAGGAAAAGGAGTTTCAGACTGATCTTGAACAATTATTCGACATTGTAAGTAAAAATTTCCTAAAAGGGGTGGATGATAACATTAGGAAGTTGTATTTGGATCAAAAATTCTGTACAAACAAAGAGATTCTTTCGAATATTGTACCTGCGTCAAACTCAACTACAGATATGATGGAAATCGATGAAAGCAGTAAGTATCTGAGATAAATAATTGTTATAAATTCAGGTAGGAGTGTAAAACTTCCTTTATATTTATTATAAACAATGAGAATATCATTTTTCTACTTTACTTGCATTATAAATATCAGTATTCCTACGTATGACATTTGACTCGACGGTTTCTGGTACTCATGTTTAATTGCTTCTCATCATAATGAATAAGTGTTGGAAATTTTGTCTGTTTAATTTAAAAATGAACTCTTATTACAGACTTGAATCAGCCGTCTACCAGTCATGGGATTGTTTTAAGTGGAAAATCAGAATCATTCTCGACGCATACATTAAGTGGAACTACAAATTCTGGATCTGATTTGGAGTATGAACCCCCAATTCCGACAAAACGAGCAAAAATAAATGTCTTAACTCCTGAAGTCGTTTCTGCACTTGACAGAGCTAATGTCAGCAGTAGAAACGCGATGTTCATTATTGCTCCGGTTTTATCAGCTGTTGGTATAAAAATTGAAGATACAACGCTCAGCTATAGGTCCATCCAACGAGCTCGTATGGTTCAAAGAAAAGACATTGCTCAAGGATTAAAAGACAATTTTAAAACACACGATAAATACGTAGTGCATTGGGATGGTAAAATGCTAAATGATCTAATTGAATCCAAATCTGTGGAACGACTACCGGTTCTTTTAACTGCGTATGGTACTGAACAATTACTTGGAGTTCCAATAATGAATTCTGGGACGGCAGTTAATCAAACATCCACCATTTTATCAACATTGAGTGAATGGGGTATTATTAAGTATGTCAAGGCGATGTGTTTTGACACTACGGCTGTTAATACAGGTAATCAATCAATTACAAAAATATTTTATTGTTGTCATTCTAGTTTAATTTCTATTTCTTACTGAATTTTACTATCAAAATGTATTAATTGTTTACTCGTTTGGATTTGAAATATAACCATTGATTTTTCTTAAATACTAAATTTAACGATAGTCATTTATTATTGTTCTACAGGAATTCACAACGGTACATGTAAGGAAATTGAAAAGATTTTGGGAAGAGAGTTGATCTGGTTATCATGTCGTCATCACATTTTTGAGATCGTATTAAGGGGCGCATTTGAAGTATTTTGGCCTGTGTCATCTGGGCCAAATGTACAGATGTTTGGAAGGTTTAAAAATTTTGGGATGATATAGATATAACTAATTATAAATCTGGTGTTGAAGATGCTGTTGTTGCTGATATCATTTCGAATAAAAAGATGAAATCTCTAGTTTTATTACGAAATCTTTACAGGTATGATTTAACTGTGATTTAAATTATAAAAATTTCGTTATTTTTGACAAATTTTTTATTTTTGATAGTTACTACAACCCCGAGATGATTATAAAGAATTATTGGAATTATCATTGATTTTCCTTGGAGAAATGCCTCAAGAAAAGATTTCTTTCAAACGTCCTGGTGCTGTTCATCATGCTAGATGGATGGCTAAGGCCATTTATAGTTTGAAAATGTATCTATTCAGAGATGAATTCAAACTCTCTCAGAAAGAATTGCATGGTCTTCGTCATTTCTGTATTTTTATAGTCACATTGTATTTAAAAGCTTGGTTTTCATCAACTTCTGCAACAACTGCTGCTTATCATGACTTGCAGTTTATGAAAAATTTATTGGAGTACAAAAATATCAATCCTTTGATTTCTTCAGCTACGTGTGAAAAAATGATTTCGCACTTATGGTATTTGAGCGATGAACTTGCCATTTTATCACTGTTTGACGATGGCGTTCCATTAGAAGTAAAAAAAGTATTGTTGAAGCTGTTAATACTCGTGAAGGTACAGATTCTAAAGCTAAAAGATTTGTAATTGCTAAAAAGATTTGAATTCATTGGCGCAGAGAACTCTGAGTGACTTTGTGTCTAAAAAGTCATTAAATCTTTTCAAAATCTTCGATCTACCGTATGACTTTCTTGATGTCGATGTTGAATTATGGCCTACTAATGAGAGTTATCTCGAAAATAAAGAATACTTTCAACAACTAAAAGTTGTCAATGATTCAGCAGAGCGAGCTGTTGCATTAGTCAGTGAATATAATCAATGCTTGACAAAAATGAAGAACAATTCCAGTACTTATTGCAAGTTGTCAAAGAACATCAAAAACATTCCCAAATTGTAATAAAAGAAATTATTTATAGTAATAGCGTACTGTTATGTTAAAAATATAGACAATTATATTGCAATTGATAATTCAATAAAAAATTTATCTATAAAAAAGTTAAATACTGGTTGTTTCTCACTTGATTCAATACTTTTCATATTAAATTTGACAAAGAAATATGTCATTCACTTCAAATTAAACTAATCATTGGCTATATGTCGAAAAAAATGCTCTAATTTCTTGTTTTAATGCAATCAAACAAGCTCAAGACTGAAAACAATATTAAAAAATTGTTTATAACATTTCTTTATCGATCGAAACTCAAATTTATGTAAATTTACCTGAAACTCATAGTTTAAATTAAAATTTATCGAATTATTGATCAAAAACTGGAAATATTGATATTCGTTAATGTTTGACGATGAATATCTCGTAACGGCTTCACTTAATCAAAAATCATAAGAGACCATTTTTGTAGAGCAGTAAATTTCCTACAAAATCATGAGTTCCGCAATCCGAAATAATTTTTTTCATCGACTTATAAAATTCATAATAAAAACGAATATTTTCCTTAAAATAGCCAAACTTCAACTATGAATATCTTTTAATCGGTTGAGTTTTTGAAAAAGTCATAAGAGACCTTTTTTGTAAAGCATTCAATTTCTCACAAAATCTATGCCACGGAATATTTTTCCAAGCAGTTAGAAGCGAGATATAAATTTTTTTATCTGATTATTCGAAAAAAATAGAAACCCGCAAAGCGGAGGACCTTCCCGTTATAATTAAGAGCTTATACTTGGAGAGAATTCTTTTTAGGTGTCTACGAACCTATTTTTCAGAGTATAAAGTCAAAAATAAATTATTCGATTTTTTTGACCCACCCTACTGTATAAGTTTCGAATCCATATTTAAGCTCATCTGTATTACGCCATGGTTGAAATAATAATAACAATGAGTAGAAATAATCCTCTGGTCGATTTGCAATATTATATCTAAAATGATTAATTAAGTAACCTCGTAACCGTTTTTTCAAAAATAATCCTGGACGTATTTCATAATACTCATTAAGATTATTTTTTGGTTCTGTCTTAGTTGTATCGTACCATTTAGCGAAATTATACAAGCATAAATTTTCTAAATCTTTAGGACGATTAGGGTAATAATCATCAATTAATGAAGGACAAAATATCTCAGTTGATTCAGGATCATTATGCTCTAATTCTTCAATTTCTACTTTGGTTTTTAATTTTCTATTTCTTATCATTCGGACATCTAACCATTTAATAATAGTTTCTGAATCTGTACCATGTAGAGAAATGCCCAATAAAGTATCAGCAGCTTCTAGAGCTCCGACTTCTCTGTGAGTCAAACTACGAAACACAATCTTCCACAAAAGCTGAGGTAAAGTTTTGGTTGAGTTAATTTCGTTGATTGTTTCTGATGATTTAGTTATTTCTCTTTTTGTAGCATATTTTGTGACATATTGTGTCAGTATCGTAGATTTTTCTCCGATAAATTGAATATCCATATTTCCTTCCCAGACAGATAAAACTGATGGATTGTAATCATTAATATTAACTTCGTTTTCATTACGAGGAAGATCATATAGTCGACTTTTACTTTTTAAGTTTCTACGTCCAGCTATTGAAGTAGCAGTATCACGAAGTACAAAGTTTTCAGAAACAGGCCGTGAAAATCCGAATCGACAGGCTTTACTTTACCAGACTTTGGTTTTTTTGTTCGTAAGCAGTAACTATTGTGATTGTGTTGTTGATGTGTAGTTACGCGTCTGTAAAGTGTTGGTGATATTTTTTTATCTGGTAATTTACAAGTTACGTATTTCATGATAAATTCAACGACTTCTTCATTGGTGTTAATACCCATTATTGGAGCACCTTCTACCCAAAGTATTAAATGAAAATGTTGAATTCCTCTACCTTGATATTCTCGGCGCCAAAAGTAGTGACTAAGTGGACCGAGAGGTTGGCTATCTGACTTGATGAATTCAAGAACAGCTTGAAATTTATTGTCAATATATCTTGAAACTGACACTGGGTCAGCTGCAATTACTTCACTTGCAGATAGTTTATCAAAGTGTGGAGCATTAATTTCTTTTATATACTCAATTAAATCATCCCAAAGCCTTTCAGCAGGACTGACAGTAAAAAACCATATTGCAGGTCCGTAATGACGTGTCATACATGCCAAATTATTTCTAGGCTTACTCCAAAATTGTTCTGAATTTCGAAGTCGAGCAAACAGAGTTGTTAAATTTGCTTCTAACTGACCATCTTTGAGATGTTTCAAATAACTTTTCGCTGTGTATTTTTCACGAGCATTTGTAATATTTAGCGTATGATAAACACTTGCACCAAGCTGTCGAATGTTAGCGTCATTTAATAAAAAGAATAAATATTGTTGGTTCAGGCGAAAACGTGAATCAGCAGATTTTAACCTTGCTTTAATATACTCAAAAGCAGTAAGAGGTACATTTCTTTCTTCACATTGACTGTTTTTACCATAAGGATATAAATCTGGAAAACATTGTAAGTCTAATGTTTTTATTCGATTATCTAACCCTCGCGGTCCTGCAACCACCGTGGATCCACGGTGAAACCACCACATCGTGGACCCACCGTGGATACACTGTGTATACACTGTGGATCCACCGTGGTTTTGTGACATTTCACCACAGTTGATCCACAGTGTATCCACGGTGAATCCACGGTGGATCCACGGTGAATTCACAATGGATCCACGGTGAATCCACGGTGAATCCACGATAAAACCACGGTGGATCCACGGTGGATTCACAGTAGATCCACAGTAGACCCATTGTGGATTCAACGTGGTTTTTCCGTGGTTTTTCCGTGGATCCACCGTGGATCCACCGTGATTTTTCCGTGGTTTTACCGTGGTTTGACGCGAGATCTTGACATGAATTTTTCAGTTGAAATAGCGAAAAATTAAGACGTTTCTAAAAATCTAACTCGAGTATTTGAAATTTGGGTAAGTTAAATTACTTTTTAGTTATATATACACCAATAGAAGGATTTGTTCACATTTAATAAGCTTTATTAACTCTTAATAAATGATTTTTTAACATCATAGGATTTAATAAATATTTATTAACAGTTAACAAATATTTATTTATCATAAAAAGCAAAAATAGCCATTTTCTTTTGATACTTTATAAAATCCTATAGCTGAGATACATGCTAATAATTCAATTTACTAAATAAATAACGTTTTTAATATTTAAAAATATAAAAGATAATTATGAGCTCTGATAGAATTAGGTATTTTACAATAAACGTTACTATAATGTAATATAATTAATCCAAATAATTTATACAGGGTGTCTCTGAAGTGGCGGGAGTAATTGTTGGGGTCGATAGAGAAAAAAATACTGAATCGAAAGTTCCTGAGCCAAAAATTTTTTTGGGCCATAGAATTTGAGTTATGAATTAAAAACGATAGCCAATCAGAAGCGCGCTATTCGAGAAATGAAAATGAGCGGGGAAGTAGAGGAGACGCGAGAGTGAGATGCTGCAATAGCAGCTTACTCGCTCACACAAAGCCGAGCATGAGAGGGGATTGTGACGCTATGAGCCGAGTACGTAAGTGTGAATGAGTGGATGTATGAGGTCGCAAGCGGACGGCTTAATGTATGAGTGTGTGTCCGTGTATCGCAGCATTATTGGAGGCGTTGTAACGCTGAATTAAAGCTAACCGGGTACTCTAAGACAGAGGAAAAATTTTTATTTTTATTTTTATTCGAAAAAATTTAATAAAAAAATAAAAAGGCCCAAGATTTAACCAGACCCACAGAAACGGAGAGTAAATTTTTAATTCTCATTTATTTTGCTGGGGATTATTTTCAAATACAAAAAAAAAAAAAAGGCTAAGATTCAACTGGAATCTTAATTGCTTAATAAAAGGAGTAAAGTGTAATGATGTGAATGCAAACTAATAACATTAAAGTAAAGTTATCCTTGAACTGCCGAAACACCTGTAGATTTTTTTGAAATGATTTCTTTGCTAAGAAAAAGGGAAACTAAAATATCAAAATTACTAAAACGTGAATGCCATTTCTTTTTCATATTTTCTTCGACATTTTACCTGTCAGTGAATAAAAAGAATATTTAAATTGAAATATCAAAATTATAAGGACTTGAATTCAATGTTTTGTTAATTTATCATTTGACATTTTACCTATCAATTAAGTGATAAATAATTTAAATTAAAATATCAAAATTATCAGGGCTTGGGTGCGATTACTACTTAATTTGATACTTGGGATTTTACCCGTCAATTCATTAGAAATTTATTTCAATTATAAGATCAAAATTATGAGAACATGAGTGCGATTTATTTTTAATTTATTATTCAGGATTTTAACAGTCAATTGATTGATAAACAACTTTAATTAAAATATCAAAATTATCAGGACCTGAGTTCAATTTTTTTTTAATTTATTATTTATTTACCTGTCAATTAATTAAAAAATAATTTTTATAAAAATATCAAAATTGTTCGGACTTGAGTTCAATTTTTTTCTTAATTTATAATTTGACATTCTACCTGTTAATTCACCGATAGATAATTCTAATAAAAATATCAAAATTATTCGGACTTGAGTTCAATTTTTTCTTAATTTATAATTTGACACTCTACCTGTTAATTCACTGATAGATAATTCTAATAAAAATATCAAAATTATTCGGACTTGAGTTCAATTTTTTTCTTAATTTATAATTTGACATTCTACCTGTTAATTCACTGATAGATAATTCTATTAAAAATATCAAAATTATTCGGACTTGAGTTCAATTTTTTTTTAATTTATCATTTGACATTTCGCTTGTTGATTAAGTGATTAATAATTTTAATAATAATATCAAAATTATCAGGACTCGAGAGCGATTTTTTTTTAGTATATTTTTTTACATTTTACCTGTCAATTAACTGATAAATAATTTCAATTAAAATATCAAAATTATTCGGACTTGAGTTCAATTTTTTTTTAATTTATTAGTTGACATTTTACCTGTTAATTAACTGATAAATAATTTTAATAAAAATATCAAAATTATCAGGACTCGAGAGCGATTTTTTTTTTCAATTCCTTATTTGACATTTTACCTGTCAATTAATTAAAAAATAATTTTAATTAAAATATCAAAATTATTGGGACTTGAGTTCAATGTTTGTTTTAATTTATTTTTTGACATTTTACCTGACGATTAATTGAAAAATTATTTTACAGAATAATTCCCAGCAAAATAAATGAGAAATGAAAGTTTTCCATCCGTTTGGTTGGGTCCGGTTGAGTCTTGGGCAATTCCTTCTGTTTTCAAAAATTATTCCGAGCATAAGAAATAAGTAATAAAAATTTTCTATCTGTTCGTTTTGGTCCGGTTGAGTCTGGGGCCTATTTTCTTTTTTGAAATAATTTTGTCAATTAATAATTGATAATAAATTTTTTCAATCAGTTTTTTATCGTCTTGTCAAGATTAGGCTGATTTTTGTTCAATAAATTTTTGTTTGTTATTGAAAAGAGAAAATAAATTTTTTTGCATTCTTCTATTCTTGGCTCTGGTCGAGTCTTGGGCATTTTTTCGTTTTTAAAAATAATTCCTAGCAAAATGAATGGGAAATAAAAGTTTTCGATCCGTTTGTTTGGGTCCGATTGAGTCTGGGGCCTATTAATTTTTTTTTAAGAATAATGTTGTTAATTAATAATTGATAATAAAATTTTTCAATCAGTTATTCGAAGTCTGTTTGAGATTGGGCCTTTCTTTTCAAGGAAAATTAATCTTGGTGATCAAGTAATAAAAAATTTTCTATCCGTTTATTTGGGTCCTGCTGCGTCTTGGGTCTATTTTTTTTTCTTAATAATTTAGTTAATTAATATTTAGAAATAAAATTTTTCGATTTATCTTTTTCGGGTCCGGTCGAGTCTTGGGCAATTTTTTTGTTTCGAAAAATAATTCCCAACAAAAAAACAGGAATAAAAGTTTTCTTTCCGTTTGTTTGGGTCCAGTTAAGTCTGGGGCCTATTTTCTTTTTTAAAAATTTTGTTGATTAAAAATTCATTATAAAACTTTTCAATTATTTTTTCTTGCTCCAGTCGAGATCAGGCCCTTTTTCAAAGGAAAATAATTTTGCTGATTAAAAATAGAAAAACAAAGATTTTCAATTTATTTTATTTCGGGTCTGGTCGAGTCTAGGGCATTTTTATCGTTTTCAAAAATAATTTCCTGCAAAATAAATAAGTAATAAAAATTATTTATCCGTTTGTTTGGGTCCAGTTGAGTCTAGGGCCTCATTTGTTTTTTTAATTAGTTTTGATGATCAACAATAAAAATAAAATTTTTGGATCATTTTTTCTGGGTCCGGTCGAAATTGAGCCTTTTATTATAAAAAAAGTTAATTATGATGATTAAAAATGAATAGTAAAATTTTTTTATTCATCTCCCTTTCGGTCTGATGGAGTCTTGGGCATTTTTTCGTTTTTAAAGATAATTTCCAGCAAATTAAGTAAGTAATAAAAATTTTCTATCCGTTTGTTTAAGTCCGGTTAAGTCTGTGGCTTATTTTCTTTTTTAAATAATATTTGATTAATAATAAAAATAAAATTTTTAATTAGTTTCTCTTAGTCTGTTTGAGATTGGGCCTTGTTTCGAAAAGAAATTAATTTGGCTGATTGAAAATGAAAACAAAATTTTTCAATTTATTTTTTTTTTTTTTTGGGTCCGGTCGAGTCTTGGGCGATTTTCTTCGTTTTTAAAATAATTCCCATCAAAATAAATAAGTAATTAAAACTATCTATCTGTTTGTTTGGGTCCGGTTGAGTCTGCGGACTATTTTTTTTTTTAAATAATTTTGTTGATTGAAAATTAATAATAAAATTTTTTAATCATTTTTTTGCTCCAGTCGAGATTGGGCCTTTTTTTAAAAGAAACAATTTTGCTGATTGAAAATAAGGAAAAATTTTTGTACTGTTATTTTTTTGGATCCGATCGAGTCTTGGGCATTTTTTCGTTTTTAAAGATAATTTCCAGCAAATTAAGTAAGTAATAAAAATTTTTATCCGTTTGTTTGGGTCCGGTTGAGACTTGGGCCCATTTATTTTTTTATAATAATTTTGTTGATTGAAAATTAATAATAAAATTTTTCAATCATTTTTTCTTGCTCCAGTCGAGATTGGGCTCTTTTTTAAAGAAAAATAATTTTGCTGATTAAAAATAAAAATAAAATTTTTTCATCCATCTCTTTTTGGATTCCAGTTGAATCTTAGCCTTTTTTTTTTTTTTGTATTTGAAAATAATCCCCAGCAAAATAAATGAGAATTAAAAATTTACTCTCCGTTTCTGTGGGTCTGGTTAAATCTTGGGCCTTTTTATTTTTTTATTAAATTTTTTCGAATAAAAATAAAAATAAAAATTTTTTCCTCTGTCTTAGAGTACCCGGTTAGCTTTAATTCAGCGTTACAACGCCTCCAATAATGCTGCGATACACGGACACACACTCATACATTAAGCCGTCCGCTTGCGACCTCATACATCCACTCATTCACACTTACGTACTCGGCTCATAGCGTCACAATCCCCTCTCATGCTCGGCTTTGTGTGAGCGAGTAAGCTGCTATTGCAGCATCTCACTCTCGCGTCTCCTCTACTTCCCCGCTCATTTTCATTTCTCGAATAGCGCGCTTCTGATTGGCTATCGTTTTTAATTCATAACTCAAATTCTATGGCCCAAAAAAATTTTTGGCTCAGGAACTTTCGATTCAGTATTTTTTTCTCTATCGACCCCAACAATTACTCCCGCCACTTCAGAGACACCCTGTATAGATAATTTTATTGTGTTACTAAATATTTGTTAATTATTAATAAATACTAATACGCTATTAATAAATATACTTTCCTCCCAAAAAAATATTTATTGAATGTTCAAACATATTTATTACAATTTTATACATTAGATAATTATCTTCGAATAAATTAATTTAGTAATAGTTAATAAATCTTTCTATCAGTGTATATTGATAATTGATAATTTACAAATTTGATAAAAAATTTTGTTCATTACGCATTGATTATGTATACCATTTGCAATACTTGTAGTTGTTACAAACTGTACTCTTCAAGTAAGTCTCGTAGGTGAGCAGGTAAAGAATTAGTCTAGCAAGTGTAAGGTCCGTGGTTCGATTTCCGCGCGTCCCGGTTTTTTTTTCTATAGAAATAATTATATCTAATTCTATATAACTATATCTAATTTTATAGGGCCATTTATATATATAATTATAATTATATATAATATTTTTGACCCGGGGAACCACAGTGGATCCACAATGGAACCATGGTGAATCCACAGTGAAACCACCATGGTGAAATGTCACGAAACCACGGAGGATTCACGGTGGATTCACGGTGGATTTATTGTAGTTTCAAGACTGCGAGGGAATGCTTTTTCATTAATTTTTAACATTTGATACATATTTGTTGAAGTATCATTCTTCCTTTTATCGTGAAGCGGATATATAGTGTATTGTGCATATTGAGAACTATCTGGATTTAATACTTGAGTAATCATAGCTTGATGTTGAGGTGTTTCACTTTTACTTTCTTGAATATCAATTTTATCAGTAGTAGGGTGGTCCTTATGTTGGGTTTTTTGAAATTTTTTTTCACGATAGTTCAAAATCGGTTCAAAATCTATAAAAAAAAAATCATGCCAAGTTATAGCTCTTAATTTTAATATTAA
This sequence comes from Cotesia typhae, assembly GCF_013202065.1. NCBI lineage: Eukaryota > Metazoa > Arthropoda > Insecta > Hymenoptera > Braconidae > Cotesia > Cotesia typhae. The sequence goes on along the minus strand of NW_027423780.1, from coordinate 2,139,164 downwards.
CCCGCGCCCCCCGACGGTCAAAGTTTTAAAGGAAAATAACATGGGAAAAGTTATATTTTTACTTTGGAATTTTTTACGTCATAAACTAACCAACAAATCACATCAAAAAATATTTTTTCTAATGCAAAATTTAACGGTCTACAAAAAAGGTCTCTTATCATTTTTTGATAATTCTAACGGTTTTGAAGTTATTCGAGGTCTAAATTGAAACTATAATCTTTTTCATAGTTTTTTCTGGTCATTTAATAATTCAACAATCATAGACGGGTTATTATTCATATTAGATTACTTTTTTTACTTATGCATATAATTTTGAACTATAATTTACGTGAAAAGTATTAATCACTTAAAGAAGTGTATTATTAATATTTTAATGAATCGAAAATGTACAAACATTACCATTTTTATTTTTAATTACAGATACTTTCATGAAATTTTTTTATTAGTTTTTTTAAATGCGTCAGGAAACATTTGACGATGATCTTTAACCAATTGTAACACGTATTGCATTTGTTTTTCATCCTTAGTATAACGATTACAAAAATCTTGCACTAGTTTAACTCCTCTTTCAGCACAGTCATTCACAACCGATAGTTTTTAGCGAATCGTAATGCAGTTTTATAGTGTTCATTATGAGCCCATTCAGAAGGATGAATCTTTAAAAATTCTGTTTGTAACTCGAATCTATTGAAAAAATTGATCGATTCTGCAGTTACGAAAAAGTCAATATCATTATATAATAATTCAGTTATGCTCTTAGTTTGAAAGCGTTTAACACTACATTTTTCACTAGTATAATCCAAGTCTTCTTCCGGAATATCGTCAATCACAATTATTTCTTCTTCTTTACGCAGCTTAGCGACAATTTTTAATTTTGTTTCTTGTGAAACTTCCTCATCAAAAATAGCCATGATTGCTAATTCTGGTGATAAATACCACAAGTGATTCATAAATCTACTAATTGCCACAGTAGCAAGATTACTGTTGATTGCCTTAAAGTTGTTGAGTTCTTTTATAAACTGTAGATCATGGTACGGAACTTTGACACTATTTGACGACGAAAACCAAGCTTTAACATAAACCATTGTCACAAAAACACATATTTGCCGTAGTTTATTATCGTCACCTTTTTTCAATGACAATTGCTCCCGAAGCATGTACATTTTCAATATATAAATAGCTTTTGCCATCCATCGTGCATGGTGACAAGCTCCTGGCTTACGAAAACTAAATTTTTCGGGGATGACACCGATAAAAACTAAAGTAAGCTCTAATAACTCTTTGTAATCATCACGAGGCAGTTGTGATGCAAGAGTTTCAGTCGCAAAAGTTCTAATAGATTCAATTTTTTCATTTGTCAAGATATTATCATTTTTCGGATCATCTAAACCTGTTTAGTAACTGAGTTTATTTAAATCTCCCCATTGCTTTTGGAATCGGATAAAAAGTGGAACATTAGGACCAACAATATTTGGAAAAACAGCTTCGAAGACATATCTTAGGACTATTTCAAATATATGATGCCTACATGGAAGATACAACAAATCTCTTTCTAACAATTTTTCCAGTAATGCAGCAGCACCATTACGAAGGCCTAAATTTGAAGGAGTAGTGTCACAGCATATTGCTTTTACAGATATGTCGAATCCCCAGTCACATAATGTCTTATGAACTACAGAAGCTTGTGCCATTCCAGTTCCATCTTCACTCGTTGGTACACCTAACATAATTTCTTTACTTTCTGAAGTAATTATTACAGGCAATCGATGAACAGTTTCTGTATTTAACAAATTAGGTAATAATTTTCCATCTCAATGTACAACAATAGATGATAAGTCTTGGAAATAATAGATAAGTCTTGGAAATGTTTTTTTATTTCTATTGATTTTGACTCTCGCATAGTTAGCCGACATCGGCGAATAGATGATCGATTGACAATAATGGAATTAATATCCACTTCTAATAATTTTAAATCGATAAGCGTGTAACCATGGGTATAGCCCAGGTCCAGTTAGCTGCCCCTTTCCTCTTTAGAAAGGGCGCCACTGGGATTTTAGACACGGTGTCCCAGAAACCGGAGGAGCATGAGAAGGAAAGGACAGGGTCGTGAGAAGTCCGAGAAAGGCTGCGAATAAAACTGAGAGAAATTATTAGAAAAATATAAATGATTTATTCAATTTAAATTTCAAACTTAACAAATTTCCTTATAAACTAACTTAAATGTGAGAACCTCTCACCTACGCTAAATGGCCCTGGCCAATTTATCTTATCCCTGAATAACTGCTTCTCCGACCTCGTCACTCCGACGGAATCTTAATTCTAAATTTTCCTCGTCAACCTGACGGCATATCAATTAAACCAAATTTCACGTCAACCTGACAGATTCTCAATTAAAACCTAATTTTACGTCAATCTGACGGATTCCTTACTCTATCATTTTCCTTACTTATCTACTACCTCGTCCACCGGACGCTAACTCAAATTCTCTAACTTTTATTCAATGTGCTAATTCTCTCAATTTTAATTCCAATTAACAATTAAATTTTCCTAACAATTCTCAATACAAAATTTATCAATCTCACAAAATTTAACACTTGTCGGTTTTCTAAATTATTCATTTCTTAATTCCAAAATTCTATCAAAATTTTTCAATTAAATTTCACTAAATATCTTTTGACAATTTTCCTTTAATAATTTACTTATTCCCAAATTTCATCAAACTACATAATTAACGTTGTTTCCTTAAATTTAGCCAAACGGCCTTAATTTATATTTCCATAATTTCCAAGAATTTAACACACAACTATAAATGACCTTTATTCTGAACTACGCACTTTTCCGAATTTACCAAATTTTCTAAACTAATTGTTAACTAATTTTGAATATTTATAACAAAAAGACCGAATTTATTTTAATTAATTTCTTGATAACAGTTATTGGATAATTATTCTTAATTCTATTTTCTTAATTTCTAAATGACCTTGGCAAACTTAACCCGATTGGAATTTGAAAATTATGTATAGACTATTCGAGACGCTTAATTTTAATTTCAGTAAAACTTATATTGGTTAATTCAGCCTAATTGAAACACAAGGGCCTAATTAACCAATTTACCTGAAGTTCCAATTATTTCAGCCAACGATGGAATTATCCCAGAGCAAGTGAAATTTAGCAAACAGCACTTCCTTCAGCTTCTCGAGTCCGTAAATTCCTTTTCTTCGTCTATTCGATCACAATTATTTCTCGTACAAATTATGTTATTTTGATGGTAAATCACTGGGCACTGCACTACCACAAGTCTCGTCCGCCAAAAGGTGCTGTTTTGGTCTTCGCCGGCTCTTTTATAAACTCTCTCTCAGGTTCTCGAATTTTCCCATTATCTCGTTCCCGCTTAGATTTTCTGGGGAACAGCGGTGGGGACTTAGCGACCCGTACGACCAGGTGACGAGTCTTACAACTAGCTACTCACGCTCAGAAGGTACGGAGTAGTCTCTACACACCGAGACAAGATAACAGTGACATAAACCCCGCGCGGGAATTTAAATTCCCTGTCACAAGCGACTGACAAATAGCTGTAGTTATAAACACAGCATCTCTGTCGCTTATTTTACAACGGTCAAAAGTAGCTACAACTCTTTCGTTGAGAATATTGTGAGTTCCTCTTATATTTCTTGATTTAAATTGGCCGGCAGTAGTTGGAATGTATACTTCTCCACTAGAGACTGATTGAGCACTTCCTTGGCTTGATAAGAGTTCAACGTTTTTGTCTACAAAAAAGGATAATGATAAGACAAAAAATATCTTCACTATAAAATAATAAAATATCAATGAGTAAGTTGATTATTATAATTTACCAAATAATGATTTTTCTTTTTCACTTTCCAATTTTCGTTTTTCGAAATCCAATTGTTTCTCTAATTTTTTAACACCAATTTCATCGTCATCGTATTTCGTCTTAATATTTGCAATAGAACCAATTCGTTCATCTGATCTCTGATTATTCAAGAATTCTTTGGAATTTTCATCAACCATTTCAAATACATTTGACGGTGCGATGTCAAATAATTTTTTTAATGAACAGGAAAATTCATTTTGTTTTTTCACAGCAACTTCACTCCGATTTCTATGTTTAAGAAGTATGCGCCACTCATCATACAGTTTTTTCAACTTATCTCGACATCTTTGCATATCTTGAACGGGAATTCGAGCTTTCTTCCAAAACACAATAATTTCATCAATCACTGCAGCAACACTATCTGTGATAGTATTATTTAAAATACGTGTATAAAGAAATAACACTTTCAAAGCTTGCAATTTCGATGGTAATTTGTTACCTACGATTTGAACGTCAACATCACCAATCAAAAAAATGTTTTGACGTAAACGTGATAACTCCATACTTAACTGATTAGTTAAATATCGGATAAATGAACTCAAAAAATTTATTTATACAATTGTGACTAGTCACAAAAATTAAGGGATATAAAAAAAATTCCAAATTTTTTGGTGATTTTCAGCGAGCTGTAACTCCGAGGAAAATGATCGCACAGAAAAAAAAAAAGCAAATTGTAGCTCCAAGTGTCTAGTTTTTAGATATGACCATGAAAATTTTTTGTCATCGTCAGGTCTGGAGAAATCCTAAGAAAACTACTGAAAAAAAATTTTTCGAAATTTTTTTTCGTCTTAAAAAAGGTCTACGGGCTTCAAAAAAATTTTTCGATTGTTTCGTTTAAAAGATCTTTTAGTAAATTTAATACCCTTTAATTTGACGTAATCAAAAAGCCTGTACGATAATTTGCCGCGGAGTTATCGTCAATCAAAGCAAAAAAGTTTTTTTGACTTTGGAAATCAATAACTCTGGAAATAATGACCGTATAGGAAATCGAAGGAGGGTTTTGAAAACTACACAATATTCTCTATAAGAAAACGTAAACCGCTGTTGAAGAAAAAATTTTTTTGAATTGAAAACTCGGACTGAAAAAAGACAAAAATTCGCATAATTAAGGATATTTGGATAACTTGGTATAACTTTGGATAAAATGGATGAACGAAGGATATCGTTAGTAATTTTTAACTTCAAAGTGTCCCCTAAAATCCCTAAGAAATTCAAAGCGCTGCGATTTTTTGTTCATAGTGCCCAGAAGCTTCAAATTCTGTGTTTTCGCAAAAATCACCATTATGAGCAATTTTGTGATTTTTATTAATTTTTCCATTGAAAAAAATTTTTTTCAAAATTCTTTATTTTTCGATCAAAGAGATTGATTTTTCAAGAAATTTGAAAAAAAAAAAAAAAAATTTTCAATTTTTTTCGAAAATTTTTTCGAAATTTTTTTATCAAAAATTTTTTTTTTAATTTTTTTTTTATCGTCTTCAGAATGCTTCACTATTGTCAAAAAAATTAACTCAATTTTTTCTGTCCGCTACAACTGCCTTAGTTTTAAATCTCATTTTAAAAATTCAATAAAAACAAATTGATATACCCCCCCGCGGAGTTCGGCTTTTCCTCACACAAAACTTGAATTTTACGTTTTCTTTTTAGCCTAAATTCCTTACGTGAATTTTATGTAAGCTTTTCTTTGATAAGCACCTTTTGATATGCCTCGTCGACATTTAGCTGCCACAGATGTGGCTCGCATTGTTACCCTCCTTCAAGAGGGCTACAGTCAGGTGGAAGTAGCAGCTTCTATGGGAGTGAGCCAGTCCGTTATCAGTCGGGCCTATGCCCGATTTAACGCGACTCAAAGTTACGATCGTCGTCCGGGTCAAGGTAGACTACGAATCACTACCGAGCGTGATGATCGAGCTATCATTCGAGAAGCTCGTCGAAACCCTACTGCGCATGCCCACACGATCGCTCATCAATTTCGCAATCGTCGACAACGTCCTCCCCAACAACACATATCGGCATCGACGGTTCGAAATCGCTTTCGAGAGCAAGGACCACGCGCTAGACGCGCAAATCGCGTGCCTATGCTCACTCCACGACATCGCCGAGCCCGATTGGCCTATGCTCATGATCATCACCATTGGGGTCGTAGACAGTGGACCAGTGTATTATGGACTGACGAATCTCGATTTTGCCTTCATGGCAGCGATAGACGATCTCTCGTTTGGCGCCGTCGTGGAGAACGAGATCGGGATGGTTTTACGAGACCAGTTACAGCTTTCAATGGTGGATCAGTCATGGTGTGGGCAGGCGTGTCCTTCAATACCAGAACGCCGTTGGTCATCGTTCGTGGGACGTTGACTGCCGATAGGTACGTCGACGAAATTCTGGAGCCACACGTCCTACCTATGCGCACACGCATGGGGGCAAGACGGTTCATTTTGATGCAGGATAATGCTCGTCCTCACACTGCAGTTCGTACGCGAACTTTTCTCCGCGCCAACAACGTAACAACGCTTAATCATCCAGCGATGAGTCCTGATTTGAACCCAATTGAGCATGTTTGGGACATGCTTGGGCGTCGATTGCGGCGAGACTATCCGCAACTGCACAATCTTCATCAGTTGACTCAAGCGTTGTTACGTTGTTGGCAAGGAATTTCGCAACGTGATATTCGACGATGCATCAACATGCAAGAGCGTTTACGAGCTGTGATTCGGAACAGAGGTGGCAATACACGGTACTGAGCAGTTACTGCCGTGCGTACAGAGGTCATTCGGCAGCTGCAAACAGACAAACACGCAGACAAAGACACACACACACACACACACACACACACACACACACACACACACACACACACACACACACACACACACACACACACACACACACACACACACACACACACACACACACACACACACACACACACACACACACACATGTGTGTGTGTGTGTGTGTGTGTGTGTGTGTGTGTGTGTGTGAGCGTAAATCCGACCGAGCAACCCCCACGTGGTATGCTTTGGGTAACGCTAATGCCGGCGGTAAAACAACAGTCGAAAAAAATTGAGAAAATTTCGAAAAAATTGAAATTTTTTTTTCAAATTTCTTGAAAAATCAATCTCTTTGATCGAAAAATAAAGAATTTTGAAAAAAAAATTTTTTCAATGGAAAAATTAATAAAAATCACAAAATTGCTCATAATGGTGATTTTTGCGAAAACACAGAATTTGAAGCTTCTGGGCACTATGAACAAAAAATCGCAGCGCTTTGAATTTCTTAGGGATTTTAGGGGACACTTTGAAGTTAAAAAATTACTAACGATATCCTTCGTTCATCCATTTTATCCAAAGTTATACCAAGTTATCCAAATATCCTTAATTATGCGAATTTTTGTCTTTTTTTCAGTCCGAGTTTTCAATTCAAAAAAAATTTTTTCTTCAACAGCGGTTTACGTTTTCTTATAGAGAATATTGTGTAGTTTTCAAAACCCTCCTTCGATTTCCTATACGGTCATTATTTCCAGAGTTATTGATTTCCAAAGTCAAAAAAACTTTTTGCTTTGATTGACGATAACTCCGCGGCAAATTATCGTACAGGCTTTTGATTACGTCAAATTAAAGGGTATTAAATTTACTAAAAGAGCTTTTAAACGAAACAATCGAAAAAATTTTTTGAAGCCCGTAGACCTTTTTAAGACGAAAAAAAATTTCGAAAAATTTTTTTTCAGTAGTTTTCTTAGGATTTCTCCAGACCTGACGATGACAAAAAATTTTCATGGTCATATCTAAAAACTAGACACTTGGAGCTACAATTTGCTTTTTTTTTTTCTGTGCGATCATTTTCCTCGGAGTTACAGCTCGCTGAAAATCACCAAAAAATTTGGAATTTTTTTTATATCCCTTAATTTTTGTGACTAGTGTATAATAAATAATTACTTAAATAACTAACAATAGAAATAAGAAATAGCAACTATTAATTAATTAAAACGAATTAGTTAATAACATTAAACAAAATATAAATGACTTAGTTAACATAAGAAAATGTGTGTGTGTATTGTGTGTGCATGTAAATGTGCTTACCTAGACGCCTATACATAGATGCACATATAGTCTATAAGTTAAAGAGAGAGAGGGACAGCGTGCCATCTGGGCCTGAAGAGGGGAGTTCAGGCGAACATCTTCGGAAAAGCCGAAAGAGAGGGTAGAATCCAAGGGAAATAGGCCGCTAATTGGTTACTGTTTTCCCCCAAAAAGTAATTTTTCAAAACCCCAAATTCGAGGCCCTGAGATCCTCGCATGAACTCCCTCTCTTCGTCTTCCAGAACTCGCCCAGTGCGGATCGCCAACTAACTTGTAAAATTCAGTGGTTGTTCACTTGAATTTAAAGTATAATTTAAAATGAAATCAGAGTTAACAGAATTTAAATAATACCAAAGTAGTTGAAGTTGTTTTAAACCAACGGCTCAATTCTGCGGACTCATTCAGGCGGAATTCAAGGTTTGAAAAATCATTTATTTAATTTAAAGGTAAAATTCTGTAACACGGCGAGTAAAATCTCGATGACGTTGAGCCAATTAATTTAGTAAAATTAATTGTATTTAAGATAAAAATTAAAATAGTTTTGTAATATTAAACCTTGTTCTTTTATATATCGAAATAAATAGTTAAATTTTAAATATTATTAAAAATCATTTCGATAATATTATCCTTAGCAAGCCTTCTGAGTCCCGGTCTAGAAGCTTCGGCTTGGACCAAAAATAAATAAGATGATAAATTACGTTAACAATTTTGGACGTAACAAAGGAGTAGTAGTTGAACAATGAATTCTGACCAGCCGCAGTAGTTGAACACTCGGAGAGCAGTAGTTGAACGAATAAAATATATAGCAATGGGCACACGAAAAATTTTCAATGTTTTATTGAAATATCAAAGGAATTATAACAAATTATTAAATAATATTAAAAATAATACTGTGAATACTTAATATGATAATTTAACAATGAGAAACATATGTATTTAAGTTTTTAATTGTATTTATTATTATTATGAACTACAAACAACACAAAAAATGAACTGTTAGCTGAATTGAAAATTATAAATATCTTATTTATTTATTATAAATATAATTTTTGTATGATAAGGACAGAACAATAATTTAAACATTTAAATCTAAATAGTTTCTTGTTTAATTTTTAAAGTTTTTTGTAGAGTTGTTAACTCGTGAAATTTTATGGATTTTTCTAATTCTTCTAGCTGGGATTCAAGTAATTTGAACTTTTTTTGCGACAAAATGTCATTATTATCTTTCAAAATTTTTTTAACAGTTTTAATCTCTGACATCAAATTTTTTTTCTCTTGCAGCAATTTTTTTTGTTTCATTGAATTGTTTTTTTACCGTTAGCTCTTTTTCTTTTAAAATTTTCTTAATGTTTCGTTTTTTCCTTTTTTTCAGACAATTCTTCTTCCCTGAGTTTTTTGGCAGTTTCTTTTTTTTTCAATACCTTCAACATATCATCTACAGTGCAGGCAATTGGAGTATTTCCATCAGACATTTTCCTTTTCTTTGTACCAGGGTAAAATTACCCTAAATCGATAAGTCACCGGATATCGATAATTATTCGAAATAGCACTGGCGCGTCTCGATCTTCGGGCCTAAGGGGAGAATAGGAGGGGGTAGTTTTGGGTTAAAGTAGGTGAGCCGTGCAGTGGAAAAGGGAGAAGTAGTGTGACCGCCAGACTGAGTGCCACGGAAATCGAGAAGGACCGATCCCCGGAGTAGTGACGAGACGAAGGAAGCCAACTATAACCAGGACTTCATCCTCAATAAGAGAGTTAGATCATCATTATATTCATCAAGGTATTAATTATTACTCTGTGAGAAAAAAGTGGACCGCGGTTTACCTAATACCCAGTTACTTCTCCTAATTAATTATTATTGGATCATTTAATCGACGATTATTTCAATAATTAATAGTTGAACATTTGCTAGTAGGATTGAGGATTTTCCTGGGGGCTTATACTCGAGAATCACTCAATCAACCTTGCGGGAAAATCTTAACAACTAAAAATTTATCAATTAATTAATTAACATCCGAAAATTTCGTTAATTTTATTGTTGTAATTTTTATAACAATTAACTTAGTAAAATTGATTAATTTTTGTTACTTGAAAATAATCGATAAACTTGTATTCGTGGAATTTTGGTCGAGCGTCAGTACATTTTTGTGTCGCAGTAAATTCCAATACCCAAGGTCAAAACTTAGCTAGCGAATGTTCTAGCAAATAAATTTGAATATTTCGACTCGTGTCGATTATTTTTTATAATTTGATAAAACGATTGAAAAATTATTAAGAATTTTATATTAGGAATTATTTACTGAAAATATTTTATATTATAAAATTATTTTATCACGTGGAAATTTAGTAAATTTTGGGATTAAGTCCGTGAATTAATTAAATTAAATTTTTACTCCAAATCGATAATTATCGGCGTGGATATTAAGTCCAAGAAATCAGTTAATTGAGTCAAAAATATCACAGTAAAAATTTAATCAGAATTAATTAATAATTTTATGTTAATAATTTTTAAACGTGATTGAGAATTTTATATTGTGATTATTTTAATTACCAAAAGTTAATTCAGGGTATTAAAACCTCTTGTTTTAAATAGTTATTGTTATATTGTTAAGACCATGACTATAAGTTACTGAGGAATTTTAATCCATCTAATGTCTCAATAGAATTAAAATTAGCAATCGGAATTTGAGAATTGTAATAGTTAGTTAGAAAGTAATTGTTAATTGAAAATTTTCGTTTTATTAAATTACTAATGATTGAATAATGAATTTATAATATTTAATTAAAATTAATTGCAGTCAATTTTATTAAAATAAAATTTATAAAGTGAAAATCAAATAGAGTAAAATCAGTAGTGTTAGTGTGAGACAAGTGTGGGTTATGTGTGAGTTGCAGAGTATCTAGGTCTACGTTTCGTCACTGGGCTGTTGTTCTGTAGTAAAGTGTGTATAAGCTGTAGGAGTATCTAGGTCTACGTTTCGTCACTGGGCTGTTACTCCTGTGAGCCGAGTCTACGATCCCGGTATATGATTCGTCTCTGTGCGGGTGATTATAGGTTTAGTTAAACGGGTAGACGCCGAAAGGGGCCCGTCACGTGTGAAGCCGAAAGGGGCACGTGTTAGAAATCGACGGGTAGACGCCGAAAGGGGCTCGTCGAGAATAAGGATAGTGTTAAGTTGTTCTGGTCAGCCGACAGTTAGGCTGTAGTTTTTAAGAAGTCCTGGTCAGCCGACAGGCTGTAGTTTTAAGTAGTCCTGGTCAGCCGACAGTTAGGCTGTAGTTTATACGTTTTAATATTGTTAAGTGTAGATAGTGTGTAAGTGATTGAATTTTGTTAAGTAGTTTTAAGTCAAGATACTGTTAAGTTTTCTTTTTATTGTTAATAAATATTGGCCAATCTTGTTAATTAATTATTTATTATTCAGCAGCACCTTCCTCCACTCTCTCTACCGTAAGATAAGATTTCTCAGCTCTGGACCGGTTCCAGGAACCGTGATTAAAAATCCTGGTGGCGCCCTAATAATTTTATTGATTGTTAGTTTTGTTTAATTATTTATCAAATTGATTAGGGGCCAACCTGAGCAGGTAAAACTGTTACATCTTCTTTTTATTAGTATTAAAGCTCGGTTTTGAGAAAGATTTTTCGAAATTTGACGTAGATTCTTCTAACGTAGATGTAGGTTTTGAAATTATCTCTGCACTTGCTGGAATAGTTTCAAAACTATTATCAGTGCACAATTTCTTTGGTTCATCCAAATTATTAGAGTGACATGATAAATCTAAAACTGAAAAAATTAGTTAGTTATTACTTAATCAAAAGCTATATTAGAAATTACAACAATACTTAGAAATTTATCAGATTCACATCCTTCAAATATATTTTTTATCTTTTCAATGAACTCAGGATCAGCACTTGCTTCAGTAGTGATTTCAGGCGTATTAATACACACAGATTGAGAATTTGATAGTAAATTAGAATTATTGTCATGCATACTTGAATTTGTATCAACAATTAACTCTATTACATTCACAAAACTAGATTCTTCGGAATTGTCTGTAAACAATTAGATTTATTAAACAAAACTATATAAAATTTTTAATTCAGTGTAGTAGCTCTATATTACCTGATTGTATCAAGTCGGGTGATGATTGATTCGGGAAAAAAACAATGTTTTGTTCAGACTCTTGTATGACTTCCATACTTAACATAGGATTTGTAAAAATATCGTGTCCAAGAGAACTGTTTTGTAATGATTCACCGTCAATCGTATTTTCAACTGCTAATATATGCTGAGAATCTATAGCTACATTTTCATTTTGTTGTGTATCTAAACTATATTCTGAAGAAATTGAATCATTAATATTCATTAAGTTAGAATTATCATATACTTCATTCGACTCTTCACTGTTACGACTATCTTGCGCACTCTCTTCACGACTGTTAATAGCTATATATATATACAAAAATTACTTATAAATATTATAACTAATATAGAAAAAATACTTAAATTATGAAATTGTACCACAAAGTTGTAATGCTTTTTTTCCACGCTTCGAAGAGTCCTTCTAGTTTAATGTAACCCGTCCAAGATGTATCTGTCTCGTTCTTTTTAAATAAATTAAGTGTATTTGGAGGAATTATCTGGTTTTCCAACATTTGTAAAAATTCCACTTGACGCTGACGATTTGAATCGATTTCTCCGATACCTTCACTATTGTTTGACGTACATGCCTCGGAACAATTTTTATTTTTGGTATTTTTGTTAAGGACATCATAATTAACAGCATTCGGATTAAATGGGTACAAGCCGGTAGCACGGAATCCACTATGAATTGTTTTACTAAAGTCAACAGCCTCGAGAACTTTCTCTAAAACTGAAGCAAACATCCACTTTTTGAAGTCGATCACATTGTTTTCAATTTTATACTTTCTGTGTTCTTTTGCATAAGAAGCTTTTAATGGCCGAAATAATGCAACATCCAGTGGCTGAATGATATGAGTTGCATTAGGATACAAAGCTATCAATTCAATCTGATTTTTTTCACAAAACTGTACCAGAGGAAGAGGGCAGTGTGAAGAATGGCCGTCAACATAAAGAACTACAGGAAATGGATGGTTGTTTTCTTTCAACCACTTGAAGAATACATTTTTTATGTAGTAGTAAAAGCTCTCCACTGACATCCAGCCACTTTCAGTATGACCGACTCCCCACCCCTTAGGAATATTATCCAAAATATGTTTTTTGGACTTTTTTTACTGTCAAATAAAATCATAGGTGGTGCCATTTGACCAGAAGCAGAAGCAGTTATCAAAGTAGTTATGCAGGCTTTGTCACTGGCACTTACTATTTGATATACTGATTTTGCTCCTTTCTTAGTAATGACAGTATTATCTTTAGGTACCATCATGAAGGCACTTTAATCAAGGTTAAATACTTGCTCAGGATCAATGAACAGTAAGTTTTTCTCCTTCAAATAATCGTGAACTGTAGAAAACCACCCGCGCAGATCAGTTTCGGTGACAGCTGCTCTGGTAGTAGTTAAATTTTGAAAAATCCTTATCGTTAACGATGGATGTCGTTGCATAAAAGCATTGTACCAATGTTTACCTGGTCGATTATTTTTGAAGGGGTTTTTTTCTTGTTCCTTACTAAATAATCTTGAATACAGTCAAATAGATGGTTTTTAGTCACCGGAAAGCCCCTGTCAGCACAGTAAATTATCCAATTCTCAATATTACTCTCTTCCTCACTGCTCAGGATAGTTGACGGACCTTTTTTGCAATCAATAGGTGTAAAACATCTCGACTTCAGCGATAGAGTACTTTTAGGTACTTCAAATCTTCTCGCAGCCTCGGAAAGAGTCATGGAATTGCCCGCTGCTTCCATAGCTTCGTACATCATTTCCGGAGTCCATGATTTTTCGGATTTCTTTAAATTTTTTTTCTACACCTTTCCACTGTTCTTAGAGACTGTTTTTGTGCCAGCAGTATTTTTTGAATTAGATTTTTCACCTGACTTTTTTGCCTGGCACTTAGGCATCTTGCTGTTATGTTAAACCACAATTAATCTAAAAAAACAAAAAAATATAATATTTAACAAATTTTCTTGTACATTTTATTAATTGTAACGGTTTATTTTTCATTAACAAATATAAATATTATTGACAATTTTTATCTTACCTATATGTTGTGAAATTTTTTTGGTTAGAAAATAATAAAAATTTATTTTGATGAAATAGTTACATTTTTACACGAAATCACTTGAAATTATTGCACTAATTGTTGATGAATCACTAATATTTTATTTTTGTATATCTTTTTTAACAAATTAATAATTAAATGAAATTATTTGTTATTTCACTAAAATAAGCTTTACGCTGTTCACTTACTGCTGCCATGAAAATAACATGGACCCAATACTGTAAGAGTTTAGCTCACTAACACTACAATAATTTACTCACATGTAAATAATATGAATGTATTTTATTAGTTAATTATTATAAGGTATTAAGTAACAATTTGTTATAAATAAATTCTTTTTGGTGTACCACAGCTCTAGCGTCTCCTATTAGTAATACTAATAATAATAAATTTAGTACTAGTCAGGTACGTTGGCGCCGCTGATGTTGGTTCCCGTGTTGGCCGATGATGGCTTCGAGGCGCATTTTAGTACCGGGCTTGGCCATTGGTGGCGTTGAGGCGCTCAGACCGCCACAACCACTCCCCTCCGAGTGAATTTCAGCGGGAACTTTGAAAGTAACTTTCCTTGGGTACGTCTTTTGATGTTTGTCTAAGACGGAACCTCAGTGATGCGTCTGTTTTGTGAGGAAGTTAAAAGTTCTTCATTGACTGGATTGTCAACATCATTTTTTGCGATGTAAGCAGGTTTCAGCCGTTCAATTGACACATGCTTTTCCTCGCCGTTTATTTCAAGGTTGTATACACGATCCGAGATGCGTTTTATGACCTTGTATGGACCCGCATAGGGTGCTTCCAGTGGTGCTTTTACATGGTCGCATCGTACGAAGACGTGCGAGCAGGTGTCCAAGTCTTTGAGGATGAAGATCCGGGCTTTGTTGTGATGAGCCGTGGTTGTAGGTCTCAGCCCACGCATGTACTCTCGGTGTTTTTCAACGAAGATTTGAGGATTTGCTGGTGCTTCAGCTGAAGTAAAAAATTCTCCAAGTACCCGTAGAGACGTTCCGTACAATAAATTAGCAGGAGTTGCTTGAATGTCTTCCTTGAAACTGGTGCGTAGTCCTAGCAATGCTGTAGAGAGAATTTCGGTCCAAGGTTTTGGAGAACACATCAAAGCCGCTTTTAGCGTGCGGTGCATTCGCTCGACAATGCCGTTGGACTGCGGATGGTAAGGCGTTGTGCGAGTTTTTTGTGCTCCAATTAGTTGGGCAAGTGCGCTGAAGAGCGCGGACTCAAATTGAGTTCCTTCATCCGTGGTGATTTGTACTGGAGTGCCATAGTGAGATATCCAATGATCAAACAGAGCTGTGACCACTGTGTCAGCTGTCATGTCTTTTATAGGCACTGCAACAGGCCAGCGAGTAAACCGGTCAATAATTGTCAGACAATATTGGTACTCACCGACTTGTGGTAGGAAGATGATGTCCAGGTGAATATGGTTGAACCTGTTGTCTGGAACTTCCAGGTGGTTCGGCTTAACTCTGGTGTGACGGTGGATTTTGGCCTTCTGGCATGCGAAGCATTCTCGGGACCATTTCAAAGTGTTTTTTCGGATTCCGGGCCAGGTGTATTTTTCGCGGAGTTTGTTTGAAGTTGACTTTCGTCCTGGATGAGACAGATTGTGCACAGTGTCAAAGGCTACTTTTCGTAGAGACTGTGGAATGTAAGGTTTTACGATCCCAGTTGAAATTACACAATAAATATCAACACCGTCGATGGACAATTTCTGGAGCTTCAGTGATGTCGAGTTCTGAATCAGATTCAGGAGTTCTTTATCGGCTTGCTGTTCTTGATGGACGTTCAGTGCAGTGAGAACTGTAGGCATGTTGATGGTGTTAATGCGGGACAGAGCGTCTGCGACCACGTTATCATCACCTTTAACGTAGACTATGTCCGTTGATAATTGTGAGATGTAGTCTAATTGACGGAGTTGTCTTTCAGAAGCTTTGTCTAGTTTTTGTTTAAAAGCGTAGGTGAGAAGCTTATGATCAGTTCTGATGACGAATTCCCGACACTCCAAGAGGTAATGGAAAAATTTTGTGGCTGCAAAGATTGCCAGGAGTTCACGGTCGTATGTGCTGTATCTTTTTTCCGTTTCGCTCAACTTTCTGGAGAAGAATCCGATTGGCTTCCAGGTGTCACCTTCCAGCTGCTCGAGTTTGGCGCCGATAGCCGAGGATGAGGCGTCAGTGGTGAGTACGAGAGGTTGGGTTAAGGATGGAAAGGTAAGCAAAGTGAATTTTGCAAGTTCGTGTTTGCAAGCTTCAAAAGCTTCGTCAGCTTCAGAGGTCCAATTGATTTTGGTTTTGTCATTCTTGATAGACTTTCGTAGGTAGCTGTTTAGTGGCAACATGATGTTTGCTGCATTTGGAATGCAGCTACTGTAGTAGTTGATCATTCCCAGGAACCTGCGGAGTTCACACACGGTCTCAGGTTTGGGAAATTTCAATATAGCGTCAACACGTTCGCTAGTAGGTGTATAACCGTCCTGGTTGATGGTGTAGCCAAGAAAGTCGATTTTGTGTTGATCGAAAACGCACTTCTTGACATTGATGACCAAGTTGTGCTTCTTGAGTCTGTCAAGAACGATTTTAACCTGTTCTAGATGCTCTTCCTCGCTGTTAGAGAAGATTAGAATGTCGTCAATGTATACGAAGACGAAGTTTAGGTCTCTGAAGAGGTGATCCATGAACCTTTCGTAAGTTTGTGAAGCATTTTTTAGCCCGAAGGGCATTCCTATTAGGAGAGTGTGCTGCAGAACATCTAGGTCTACGTTTGGTCACTGGGCTGTTACTCCTGTGAGCCGAGTCAACGATCCTGGTATATGATTGGTCTCTGTGCGGGTGATTATAGGTTTAGTTAAACGGGTGGACGCCGAAAGGGGCCCGTCACGTGTGAAGCCGAAAGGGGCACGTGTTAGAAATCGACGGGTAGACGCCGAAAGGGGCTCGTCGAGAATAAGGATATTGTTAAGTGTGGATAGTGTGTGAGTGAATGAATTTTGTTAACTTATTTTAAGTCAAAACACTGTTAAGTTTTCTTTTTATTGTTAATAAATATTGATCGATCTTGTTAATTAATTATTTGTTATTCAGCAGCACCTTCCTCCACTCTCTCTACCCTAAGAAAAGATTTCTCAGCTCTGGAGCGGTTCCAGAAACCGTGACTAAAATATCCTAGTGGCGCCCTAATGATTATATTGTTGTTAGTTTTATTAGTTTATTTATAAAATTGATTAGGGGCCAACCTGAGCAGGTAAAACTGTTACAAGTGTATAGTTAGCTCGTACGCTTATTATATTCAAGCTAGTGTTAAAAGACACATTATTTTCACAGTTAATATGTGCTATCCTAAAATAAAAGAAGTGCTTTTTAAAGATGAGTCTGGAATATTACCGATAATCGAAGTGCGTGAAGAGGATTTAACGGCCTTTCGGGCTTTTTGGCTTCATGATCCTCTTTTCCAGATTTTACCAAGGAGATTAGATGAAGAAACGGTTGTAGGGCTGTCTCTGTGCACGCGTCTTGTAAGATGTCCGTCAACGTTTCTACAGGTACATTAAAAATTTTATTTGCTAACTTATGGTTTCATGTACTTTCCAACTTTTCTTGAATCTTTAAAACATTGTAGTTTTTTGAGAATTTGAGTCAAGACATATTCGAATCAGCCATAAGATCAGCACCTGAGCTTGTGCAACAAGCTCTTATACCACATCGAAACACGTCGATGAGCAGCAGTGGCAGCGTCAGAGTTAGCAATAGCAGCAGCAGCGGCGCTGACGGTAGCGCTACCAGCAGCAGCCATGGTTAAGATTATACATAAATTATATTTATCTATTTATATATGCAACACTTTCTACTTCATAAATTATAAAAATTAATATCATTGAAATTGTATTTTGAGATACCTATCATTGAAAAATCTAAATAAAGTTCATATTATAAACAATGAAAATTAATCTACATTATTTATTATCAGTATAAGTGTTTTACGATTTACAGCCTATTGATCTTAGCAGAACCTGTCTTTATATAACGTAACATTTTATAAATTAGCTCAGTATATATTATGGATCCCCGATGGAAACATCCATGGACATCAATTATATGCGGTCCTACTGGTTGCGGTAAAACTGTATTCGTAAAAAAATTTATCAAACATTTATGTCTAATGAGCGATACAAATTTCTCAAAAATAATATTTCATTACGCTGAATGGCAACCACGCTACAATGAGTATATTCATCATAAAAACATTGAGTTTCACGAAGGTCTTCCAACAGGTGAAGAATACGGGTGTAATAATAATCCAAAACTAGTAATTATTGACGATTTGATGCGTGAAGCATCAAATAATGCTGTAATAGATCTTTTTATAAAGGGTAGTCATCATAGGAATTTGAGTGTTATTTTCTTGACAGAAAATATTTTCCATGAAGGTAGAGGTCAAAGAGACATTTCATTAAATGCGAATTACATTGTAGTTTTTAAGAACCCACGCAATAGATCACAAATTCAACATCTAGCGCGTCAAGTGAGTCCAGAAAATACACGTTTTCTACAAGAGATTTATTACGAAGCAACATCTTTACCACACGGTTACTTAGTACTGGATTTAAAACAATCAACACCAGAAAACTGCCGTTTCAGATGCTCTATTTTCCCGGACGACCCATACCAGGTGGTCTATATACCGAAAATAAGTATAAATTATAAAACTAAAAGGAATAATGTACTAGTAGTTCTTTGATAATGGGCGAGCGTACACCTATCAAAAAAAAAAACAGCTACATGTATTACAAGCATTGTGCTCTCTAAATAATACACAACGCTCAGCTGTTTTACGCAAAGCTGATCCTGCTTTAATACGTTGTATTTGCGAGTGTATATTAAACATATTACATGGTAACGTACCTTTAACGAGTCACAAGAAAAAATTAAAACGCCACATTACGATTTTAAGAAAATTATCATCAGGAGGAAGCAATCTAAATACTAAAAAAAAACAATAATTATTCAAAAAGGTGGTTTTTTACCTTCATTTTTAGCACTTGTTGTGGGTGCTTTGGTTGCAAATCTAATTTCCAAATAAAATATTTAGTAAAATCATGGAACATGCCCGTAAGATGATGTTAATGCCTGAAGATAAAATTCATGAGAGGTTGGTAGTCTTAGAAAAAAATGAAGATATCGCAAAAAATAAATCTTGTCTTACTAATGGAACAGTGTTAACTAGGCTCGACAATGAAATATATGAAATTTTAAATTCTACTGGTAAATATAACTCAGACCGTGAAAAATGTCAAGCATATTTACAAACACTTGAGCGATATCTTAAGATCCTTGAAAATGAAAAAAAATCTGTACACACTGCTAATATAGATACCAACATTATTCAGTACTAATACCGGTACCTTCCCTCAAACTTGGGTAGGTTTTTTTACAAGTGGAATTATTTAGTGGTCTTGAAAAAGACCGTTTTGATTAAGACTAAGTGGAAGTCTTGAGATGACTTGTTAGTCACACACTCTTTAAAAAGAGTTTTGAATAGTGAGCTCTGAAAAGAGCTGTTTAGATGTTAGCTCTTAAAAGAGCTGTTAGGATAGCACACAAACGTAGCTGCCGTTGAAACTGACTCAGTGTATCTGATATGGTCCGAGATGACTGAATGAAGACGTGAGGATAGACAAGCTTTGCACGCTTGCTATCCGAAACACTGCACGGTAGATGGTAAGCCTTGCTCGCTTACTGTAGATCTTGGAGTTCTTCCTTCTTCTTCTTCTTCTTCGCTCGATGGTTTAAAGTGGACTGTGTCAGTAGGTCTCCTCGCTTCCTCTTTTAAACAGTCTGGTGATTTGAGAGGGGATTGGATTATGTGAATGCATTGGCTCGCTAGCTCCGATTGACTGAGTGGGGGTTTCGAAGGTAGCGGCCCAATAACAACTTAGAATAATTTCCCACTATGATTAGAATAATTTTCCACTAGCTCTCTCGTTATGGTCCGTGCTTTTGTTAGTACCATGACTAGCTCTCTAGTCATGGTCCGTGCGATTGTTGATGCCAAATGATAATTTTGAGGGTTTTTTCAACATTCTCCCCCACTCCAAATTCTGCAGGAATGCAGAATTTCAATCGGATGACTCTTGATGAGGAGCTAGTGGGAGAAGAGCTAACTTGACAATTGGTCTAGTAAGAATTGTTGTAGCGGTCTTGAGAGTGACTACTCGAGTAAGTCCATCTTTCCCAGGGTGAAGTTGAATTACTCTCGCGAGAGGCCATTTTGAAGGAGGAAGTCTTTCATCTGTTATTAACACTAAAGACCCTAGTTTAATATCGTCTTGTTGGTAGCGCCACTTTGAGATGGACTGATGTGCAGATAAGCATTCTGCTGACCATCGGTTCCAGAATTGTTGAAATCGTTCCTGAATCCGTTGGAATTGAGATGGTCTGGACTCGTTTACGGAAGTTAGAGATGGTTCTGGTATTGAGTTGAGCGCAGCTCCTCGAATGAAATGGCCTGGAGTTAGGGCTGAGAGGTCCTCTGGATCATCTGATAGAGCACTGAGAGGTCTTGAGTTGAGCACTGCTTCAACTTGTGCTAAGAGGGTAGAAAAATCTTCGAATGTGAAGCTGGTTTCCGATATTGACGATTGGAGATGACGTTTGACAGATTTCACTGCAGCTTCCCATTTACCTCCCATATGTAGTGCTCCTGGGGGATTAAATCTCCAATTGGTACCATTATTGGTGAGTAGGCGTTGAAGCTCTTTTGATTCTGATGTAGCCTGGGAGAAGAGACGTTTCAATTCATTGTCAGCTCCTTTGAAATTAGTTCCACAATCGCTATGTAATGTTTTGCAGATTCCTCGTCGACTAGAAAATCTTCGAAATGCCTTCAAGAAACCTTCGGTTGAGTAATCTGAGACTGCTTCAAGATGAATTGCTGATGTTGAGAAACAGACGAAGACAGCTATCTACCCTTTAAATTTTCTTGCACCTCTTCCTTGGAACGTTTTAAGAGTTATAGGTCCAGCGTAGTCCACACCAGTGGTTTCAAAGACTGGTGATGGAGTAACTCGAGATGCTGGAAGAGGGGCCATAAGTTGTTGAGTTTTGACTGCTCGAATTCGAGCGCATGTTAAGCAATGATGGATATAAGATTTAATAGGAGCTCTGCCGCCCAGAATCCAACATTGACGTCGTAGATATGCCAAAGTATGTTGTGTCCCGCCATGAAGGGTTCGAGTATGAGCGTCAGCGATGAGAAGTTCTGAGAGTTTGCATTTACTCGGGAGTATTGGTGGATGTTTGCTCTCTGGATCAAGTTGAGAGTTCTGAAGACGTCCTCCTACTCGAAGTATGCCTTGATAATCTAATCTTGCTGTTAGTCTAGAGAGGGCATGAGACTTTACCAGTGATTTTCCTGACATGATAGTGCTGATCTCAGATGAAAAGTATGCTTGCTGCGTTGATTTTATCCAGAAGAGTTTTGCTTTTTCCAAGTCTGCAGGTCCAATCGGAGATGTTAATATGTTTGAGTTGGGGATCCGTTTGAATCATGAGATGGCTCTTTGACAAAGTGCTGTTATTCGTAGTAACTTGTTAAGATCCTTGTGGAATGTTTTTACACATGGAAGATCGATCAAGTCCCAAATTGTTGGCTGTATAACTGCTGTTAACGAGATGCCAGGTCGTTCCTCGAGATCTTCTGTTGGAGATGGAGCTACGGAGATTGGCCAATATTCAGGAGATTGAGCTAACCATGGTGGGCCTGTCTACCAGAGATGATGCTGAATTAGTTAAGAAGCGGTTAGACCTCTTGAAGCACAATGTGCTGGATTGAGCTTTCCTGATGTGTATCTCCAACTTGCATTTGGAAGTGTCTGATGAATAGTTGAAACTCTGTTTCCAACGTATTCTTTCCATTTCATGGGGTTATTTTTAACCCATGTAAGTGTTATTGAAGAGTCAGTCCATAGAAATACAGGGACATCTTTGAGTTCCAATGTAGATTGCGTATGCCTCATAAGTTGAGCGAGAAGTACAGCAGCTGAAAGCTCTAATCGTGGAATGGTTAGTCGTTTGATCGGAGCGACTCTAGTTTTTGAGCAGACTAGAGTGACTTTCGAATTTCCTGTATGATCGGTGACTCTGAGATAAACAACGGCTGCCATTGCTAGCTGAGATGCATCGGAGAATCCATGTAGTTGAATAGAGTACGAATTAGATTGCAGATTAATCCATCTGGGTATTCGAAGTTCAGTTAGCTTTGAGATATCTTCTTTAAACTTGGCCCATTGATGAATTGTATCAGGGCAAAGTTGATCATCCCAGTCTAGCTTCTCAAGCCATAACTGCTGGAGTAGAATCTTTGCTCGAATTACTACAGGTGAGATGAGTCCTAATGGATCAAAGAGCTGAGCTACTTCAGAGAGAATCGACCTTTTAGTTATTGAGTCTTTTTCTGAGATAGTACCTTGGAACGTAAACTGATCTTGAGAGGACGACCACGAGATGCCCAATACTTTTGATAACGAATCATCAAAGATATGAACTGTTGACTCGTCTTTTAATTGAGATGCTGATGGGATGATGAACTCCTGACTCTTGCTTTTCCATTTATCTAATGGTAGGCATGCTGAAGCGCACATATGGTTGAGCTGCTGAGCGATTTCATTAAGAAGTTCAATCGTGTCAGCTCCACCGGAGATGTCATCTACATAACTTCCTTTCAGAATTGCATCTACTGCAAGTGGATAATTCTCTCGTTCGTCTTCCACTAGTCGCTTGAGGGTCCTACAGGCAAGATACGGCGCTGATCGAGTCCCATACGTAACAGTTGTCAATTGATATGCTTGTACGTTACGCTGCGTGTTGATCCAAAGAATTCGTTGCAAGTCCCAATCTTTCTTATGAACTTGAATTTGCCTTAACATCTTTACAATGTCTGTCATAAAGATGTATTTATAGCGTCTGATCCATAACAATACATCAATGATGTCTCGTTGAGTTTTTGGGCCTGTGTGTTGAATGTCATTGAGAGAGACTTGAGAAGTGGTCTTGCACGACCCATTAAACACGACTCTGAGCTTTGTTGAGGTGCTCTGTTCTCTGAGAACTCCATGATGAGGTAGATAATAAGGATATTGAGGTTCAGGGGCATCATTAGGAACCGCTACCATGTCGCCTAAGGTTTCATATTCTTGCATGAAGTCCATATACCGCTGTTTGAGAAGTTCGTCGGAATCCAGACGCTTGAGAAGTCGTTTCAGACACCGGTAAGCGATAGCTCTGGAATCTCCCAATTGCGAGATTTCAGCTGATAGTGGTATTCGCACTACGTAGCGCCCTTCTTGGTTTCGTGAGAGTGTGCTAAGGTAATATTCTTCACATTGAGCTTTTGCTAAACTGAGAGATGGCTTTGTTTGATCTGGAACTTCTTCCTGAACCCAGAACTTTGTGAGCGAGTCTTGAACCTCATCGTTTGTCACAGTATGAAGCGACCTGAGGGGGTGATTTCGTGCTTGAGATGATGCTGGTCCAAGAAAGGCCCATCCAAAGATTGTGTGAATAGCTAATGGCTCATCTGATTGCCCTTTAATTATTGGAGATGGTTCTAATATTTGATTAAGCGTATCTGCCCCGATGAGGATTTCAACGTGTCCAGGCTTCAGGAAGTCTGGATCTGCTCTTTCTAGCTTGCTCAGATGAGACCAATGCTGATCTGTGATGGAGACTGATGGAATCTTAGTAGTGATTTGAGGCAGGATGTATGCTCTGATATGGACTTGCTTATGTGAGATGCAAGATTCAATGGTTAAGTTCGTTTGACCAAGGGTTTTACTTGGAGACTCATTACCCACGCCTAACATTGGTATCACAGCTGCTAGATGGTTGAGTAATGCATCTTTAACTAGCTTGGCTGAAACTAATGTCAATTCTGATCCTGGATCGATGAGAAGACGAGTTGTATATGTTTTCAAATTAGGAGACACTACAAGTACTTTGCAAGTAGCCAGGATTACTGCAGTTCTTGTTTTAAATGCTGATAAAGCTGTCGCTTTTGCCTGAGCAGGAAATTGCTCTGGCTGAGATGACTTGGAGAAGCCAATTGTCTGAGATGACTGGTTGTATTTCGTAATATTAGCATCAGTTTGAGATGCTCTTGATCTGAGATGACTTCCTGGCTTGAGATGACTGTGTGGGTTTCGAGATGACGGCTGCCACCGTCATTGTGGAGTTGGCTTGTCTTCTGTCTGAGAATGTTGAGACAACGATGTTAGCTTTTCAGAAAAGGCTGCAAGAGATGTTGGCTTTTCCTTGGGTTTTGTAAACAAGCCGTGCAACAATGTATGATGGCGCTCTTGACACAGCTTACAAGTTTGAGTGTTACTGCACTTGTACAAGTTGTGCCTACCTAAGCAGTTGTAACACAACCGTTTAGTCTTGACTAACTGAAGTTTTTCAGCATCGGGTTTCGTTGAGAAGTCTGGACAGAAGGCAAGGTAATGATTCTTTCCACAGTACTTGCAGGTGTTGTTCAAATCCTTCACCCATGGCTTTGTCTCAGCTTGAGATGACGTTCCAGTTTGGTCTGAGATGACGTGATGAACCTTTGCTGTTTGAGATGGCCTTGTATCTGGTTTTGTCTTTCTCAAAGCTGTTTTGGATTGCTCTTCAATGCTTTCTAGAGCTCTAGCAGCACCAGTTAGAAAACCAGTTAACTGTTCTAGAGATGGATACTCTGTTGCTGACCCAAGGTGCATTTCCCAATCTTCCCGAGTCTTGGGATCTAGATGGTGTGTCATGAGATGAACTATGATTGAATCCCATTGGTCAACTGGAAGTCCAAGGGCTTTTAGAGAGTTAGTCGACTCAGAAACAACATTGAGAAGAGCATTGAGAGTGGCTGATGACCTAACTCCTGGCGTCTTCAAGCGCACAAGCTTATCTAGTTGGGCTGCGATGAGAAGTCTTTTGTTTTCATATCTCTTGATTAGCATGTCCCAGGCTACTTGAAAGGAATCAGCTGAGATTTTGATGTTGGAGATGAGACTTGCAGCATTTCCAGAGAGACTATTTCGGAGATGGACAAACTTTTCTGCATTGGAGATGGCTGTATTTTCCCCAATTAGTGAGACGAACAAGTCTGAGAAGGCTCTCCAATCTCCGAAGTTACCAGAAAATGGTGGAATCGGAATCTTGGGCAATGAAGATGGTCTGACTGTTGTACCTCCGGTTAGACTTACGTTGGCAAGGCTAGATCCACTTGGTGGGTTAGCTGCTTCTAGCTCTGAGATTCTTTCTTCCAGGGCAGCTTGGATATTAACAACGCACTGCATAGCCGTTTCGTAGGCGTTGTTCTTGATATAAGGATCGTCTGGTGGGATCTCAACCTTGGACAGGATGATCTTTTCGTACTCGGCTTCAAACTTCACCCAGTTAGTCTTGAGCATTAGTAACTTTGCTTTGGCCACGTGAATATTGAATATCACTGATCTTTTAAACGATTTGTTAAGGCCTAGAGAGAGTGTGAAAGCGATAGGTCGTCAACAGTTTGCTCAAGTACTGCAAACGCTAAACATACCGCGTGAATACATCGGTAATCGAGCTTATTTAGACGAAGAAATTTTAACTTCTACACCTAGAAGACGATCTGTTAATTTTTCCGTATCTGAAATACTTACAGAACACACATCCTTAGACGAATCACAATTAAATCAAAACGGTGAAAGTTCTATAAATAAAAACAGGCAAAGTAAGAAAATATGATGGATAAAGTTGAGATAGTTAAAAAACTAAAAAACACCTATTATGATCCTATAAGACCAGAAAGTTTTTCATGTGCTAAAAATATCCTAAAATACTCTGCTGAAAACAAATCAGAGATATCCCCAGATGATGTTAAGGAATGGCTAAATAAACAAGTAACTTTTACAAAACACCGTATGAACAGGAAACGTTTTATTAGAAGGACTTATAATTTTGAATCAATAGATGATGTCTGGGAAGCTGATTTAGCTGATTTACGTAGTGTCTCTACGTATAATGAAGGTTATAAATATATATTGATGGTGATCGATGTGTTGAGTAAGTATGCGTGGGCTGAGCCTCTAATAAATAAAACTAGTCTAATTGTGACTCAAGCGTTCCAAAACTCTTAAGTAGAAGTAAAAAAAGAATACCCCGCTTAGTGCAGACAGATAGCGGAAAGGAGTTTCTTGGAGAGACTTTTCAAGAGTTCTTGAGAAAAAAAGGAATATTGTTTAGAAAAGTACGCAACCCTGACGTCAAAGCAGCTATTGTAGAACGTCTAAATAGAACGATAAAGGAGAGAATATGGCGTTATTTTACGTATTCCCGCACAAAAAAGTATTTAGACATATTACAAAAAGTTATTTACGCTTATAATCACACAACACATACTGGTATTAAAATGGCGCCGGCCAATGTTAACAATAATACAGCTCAAATAGCTTTTAATAACCTTAAAAAACGTTATGAAAATGAGAAGCGCTCTGAGCTCCTGAAAAACCGTAAGCTTAAATACGCTGTTGGTGACTTGGTACGTATCAGTAAAGCAAAGGCAGCGTTTACGAAAGGATATGAGAGTGGGTGGAGTAGCGAAGTTTTTAAAATATCAAGTATTTCCGATTATCGCCAACCACCGGTTTATATATTAATCGATCTTTAAAACGAACCAATCAACGGCATATTTTGTGAAGAGGAATTATCTAAGGTTGAATAAATGTCTTTAGAGAGAGATAATTTTTACATAGTGCTACCTAGCAATAGCAGCATGAAATACTTCGCGGACAATACAATTACTCATTTATAACGCGTTTACCCTATCCTTTAGAACTAAATGGATGGTAGAATATTGCTTTGGTGGAAATCCAGACGCCGATGACAATCTTACATATTGCTAAAGATTTCACGAAAGTTACATTAACTGCCGAATATATAGCTACATAAGATAATAATGAAATAATAGATAAGTTTCTTTATTCTGACAACATACCACATGGTCAATATCGAAATATAGGCTCTTTAGTGGATTCTCTCAATAAACTCAAATCAGTTTCAGAGCATATCAATTTTACTTGTAGTGCTGGCGGTTTCATAAAAATGCATACAATATGCAAATGTGAAAATGCAAGACATACGCTGGCATTGAGTGAAAGACTCTGGTGTATATTAGGTTTCGGAGAAAGTTCGTTTTCTAAAGTTATAACAGCCGACTCTGATGACTGTTGCGGATCTAAACCAGCCTCTCTATCTCAAGCTATACCAGGAAAAATATTCATTTATACAGATATTTGTGAAAGCTACATAACAGGAGATATTCAGGCCCCTCTACTACGCGTTGTGCCTCTTGATCACGATCAATACATTTACGGTTCAACTAAAATTAAAAGTTTTTCACCTGGCCAATATATACCTCTGTTACGTAAAAGTATGGCTACTATCGAAATCGATATAAGAGACGAATACGGTAAACCCGTGCCATTCGAATACGGGACGTTGACAGTAACGTTACATTTCAAAAGGAGTTTTTAAGATTCTTTACTATGATAGACAACGAGATAATACAATAAGGCGGCGGTACCCGCAGTTATTCTGAAATAAGCCATGTTTATGTAGGATCACCTTATCAAAGAGGACATGGTATAGGTAGTTTTTTGGGCGGTTTATTCAGAAGAGTATAACCTTTTTTAAAAAGCGGTCTTAAGACAGTTGGTAAAGAAGCTTTAAGATCTGGTGTAAATATAGCTACAGATGTTTTGGACCACAAAATCCCCGTTGAAAAATCATTTAAAATGCGTGTGCGCGAATCAGGTAAAAATTTAAAACGTAAAGCCCAGGAAAAAATTGATAGTCTTATGAGCGGGTCTGGTTATATACCTAGCCAGTTTGCCTTAACTGACGGTATGAGCAACACACAACCAAACTCAAGAAAACGGGTTTTAAAAAAAAAAAAGACGCCTTGTCAAATCTGAAGTGAAAAATAAAAGTAAAGTTAATAAAAAGAAGACTAATATTAAAAAGAAAAACAATAATAAAAATAAAAAAC
Source organism: Cotesia typhae (assembly GCF_013202065.1). Taxonomy (NCBI): domain Eukaryota; kingdom Metazoa; phylum Arthropoda; class Insecta; order Hymenoptera; family Braconidae; genus Cotesia; species Cotesia typhae. The sequence continues at coordinate 2,110,923 of NW_027423780.1, read as the reverse complement.
TACGTGCAGTGGCGGATATTTTTAATCAAAATTTCTAAAATGTCGTTTTTACATGTACATTCGTGTGAGTCCGCTAAAACTGAGTTAGAATTATTTACCCTACCGCCGACCCAAACAACAATTGAAAGTTCCCAATGGGTTCATTATAAGCCAATTTCATCATTGAGTGATAACTCACCGATAGAATTTGTTGTTCAAGGACAGGGGGATGAATACATTGATTTAGCACATACGATACTAAGGTTATGCGTGGGTATTACCCGAAAAGGCCCTGTGATAGCTAGCGCTCACCCTCCTAAAGTAGCACCTATAAACAATTTTATGCATTCAATATTCAGTCAAGTTGATGTGTTATTCAATCAAAAGCCTGTATCAATACCTAATAATTTATACCCGTACCGGGCATACATAGAAACATTATTGAACTACGGAGCAGATGCCAAAAAATCGCATTTAATTACTGTAGGGTGGTGCTGCGATACCTCTGTAAAAATGGATAGTTTAACTGACGAGAATTTAGTCTTGAAAAAACGTAAAGAATTATTAACGTGTGATAAAACAGCGGATTTTATTGGCCATCTACATTGTGACGTTTTCAATCAAGATAGATTTTTAATCAATGGTGTTGAAATGCGATTACGATTGACATATGCACGTGATGCTTTTTGTCTAATGGATGACTGTTGAAAAAGGCCAAAATCATCAATTGGCATCAAAAATCGCACGGACCATGACTAGAGAGCTAGTCATGGTACTAACAAAAGCACGGACCATAACGAGAGAGCTAGTGGAAAATTATTCTATTCATAGTGGGCATCGTTTAATTAGTTCTTTTTAGAACTAAAACTTAAATAGTTCTTTTTAGAACTAAAACTCAAACAGTTCTTTTCAGAACTAACCAACTAAGTCTTCTCAAGACTACTCAAGGCTCTTATTTAAGAGCGTGTGACTAACAAGTCATCTCAAGACTACTACGTAGTCTTGATTATAACGGTCTTTTTCAAGACCAACAAAGAATTACAATCGTAAGAAACCTACCCAGGTTTGAGAGAAGGTGCCGGTATTATAACCGAACATTTTTATGGTCCCTCGAGCCGGATCTTCTCTCGGCTTGGGTAGTACTGACATCTCCAGACTTATCTCTGAGAGTGCACAACATTGTTTGAGATTGAGTTTCACTACTTTGCGCATTGCGGAGCACTAAGTGCTGCGGGAAGTCTTGTCACTCAAATCCTCAAAGATGTCAGCACTTCAGGCTAGATTGTCGCTGCAGCAGTCAAAGTACGCATTCATCATGTCTCTGCAGAAGGAAGTTCAGGCCGAAACTCATCAATCTTTTAACATTCACGTGGCCAAAGCAAAGCTGTTGATGCTCAAGACCAACTGGGAAACGTTTGAGGCAGAGCACGAAAAAATCATCCTGTCTAAGGTCGAGATCCCACCAGACGATTCGTACATCAAGAACAACGCCTACGAAACGGCTATGCAATGCGTTGTTAATGTCCAAGCTGCCCTGGAAGAGAGGATATCAGAATTAGAAGCAGCTAATCCTCCTAGTGGAACTAGTCTTGCCAACGCAAGTCTAACTGGAGGAGCAGCAGTCAGACCATCATCACTGCCCAAAATTCCGATTCCACCATTTTCTGGTAACTTCGGAGATTGGAGAGCCTTCTCAGATCTGTTCGTCTCACTGATAGGGGAAAACACAGCCATCTCAAATGCGGAGAAATTTGTTCATCCCAGAAATAGCCTCTCCGGAAATGCTGCAAGTCTCATCTCTAACATCAAGATCTCCGCCGATTCTTTTCAAGTAGCTTGGGACATGCTCGTCAAGAGGTATGAAAACAAAAGACTTCTCATCGCAGCCCAACTGGATAAGCTTCTGCGCTTGAAGACGCCAGGAGTTCGGTCATCAGCAACTCTCAATGATCTTCTCAACGTCGTTTCTGAATCAACCAACTCTCTGAAAGCTCTCGGACTTCCAGTTGACCAGTGGGACTCAATCATCGTTCATCTCATGACACATCATCTAGACTCCAAAACTCGCGAAGATTGGGAAATGCATCTTGGGTCATCAGCGGAGTATCCATCTCTAGAACAGTTAACTGGTTTTCTAACTGGTGCTGCTAGAGCTCTAGAAAGTATCGAGGAGCAGTCCAAGACCACTTTAAGAAAGACAAAATCAGAAACAAGGCCATCTCAACCATCAGGAGTACATCACGTCATCTCAGACCAACCTGGAACGTTATCTCAAGCTGAGACAAAGCCATGGTTGAAGGATTTGAACAACACCTGCAAGTACTGTGGCAAGAATCATTACCTTGCCTTCTGTCAAGACTTCTCAACGAAGCCCGATGCTGAGAAACTTCAGTTCGTCAAGACCGAGAGGTTGTGTTACAACTGCTTAGGTAGGCACAACTTGTACAAGTGCAGTAACACTCAAACATGTAAGCTGTGTAAAGAGCGCCATCACACATTGTTGCACGGCGTGTTTACAAAACCCAAGGAACAACCAACATCTCTTGCAGCCTTCTCTGAAAAGTTATCATCTCTATCTCAACTTTCTCAAACCGAAGACAAGCCAGCTCCACAATGACGGTGGCAGCGGTCATCTCGAAACCCACGCAGTCATCTCAAGCCAGGAAGACGTCTCAGATCAAGAGCATCTCAAACTGATACCAACATCACCAAATATAAGCAGTCATCTCAAAAGGTTACCATCAGCAAGTCATCTCAACCCGAGCAGTTGCCTGCTCAGGCAAACCAGTCCTCTCAGATAATTGACATCTCCAAGTCATCTCAACCAGAGCAATTGCCTGCTCAGGTAAATGCAATAGCTTTATCAGCAATTAACACAAGAACTGCAGTAATCCTGGCAACTTGCAAAGCACTAGTAGTGTCTCCTAACATGAAAAAACATACAACTCGTCTTCTCATCGATCCAGGATCAGAATTGACATTAGTCTCAGCCAAGCTACACTACTGGAAAAAATTAAGGGATCAAAAAAAAATTCCAAATTTTTCGGTAGTTTTCAACAGGCCGTAACTTTGAGAGAAATGGTCGTACAGGAAATAAAAGAAAAGGATATTGTAGCTCCAAGTGTCTAGTTTTTGGATTAGAACTTCAAAATTTTGTAGCCTCCGCGGTTTCTGAGTAATCGTAGAAAAACCAGCAACAAAAAAATTCTCAAAATTTTTTTAGTTTTTTTTTTCGGTCTACGGGCGTGGAAAAAATTTTTTTAGCTTAACCACCATAAGGATCGGATACTTTGTTCATTTAGCTTTAATTTCTTTTTTTAAACACCCTGATACGTCCACTCCTCGCTGAGATATCGGTCTTCAAATGGAAAAGGATCTTTTTGTCTTTGATTATCGATATCTCAGCAACCAATGATCGCACAGAAAGTTAAAGGTGGGTTTCAAGAACTTGAATGAATTCCCTTAACGACTGTCCATTGTTTTTTCGAAAAAAATTTTTTCTTTCCGTCACATGAATTTGAAAATGCAACAAAAAAAGGGCTTTTAGTGGTTTTTTCGAAAATCAAGCGCTGGATCGAAAATATTGAGGAAACCACTAATGTTAAGTGTGCCTTTTACAGTTCAATATGTCCACAAAAACCCTACAAAGAATCAAATTAATCCAGCAAGCCGTTTTTTATTTCACTTGATCGAATTTTTGAAAAAATTAAAGGATCACGTTTTTTGCTCTGAAAAGCTCATAATTTTTAAAAATGAGAAAAAAAATTGTTTTTTCGAGCTTTTTCCACATTTTCGTTCCAAAAAGTGCTTAAATTGAAAAAAAAAAAATTTAAAAAAAAAAATTTTCAAAAAAAAAAAATTTTTTTCGAAAAAAAAATTAAAAAAAAAAATTTTTTTTGGAAAAATTTTTTTTTTAACAAGTTAAGGAACTCAAAAAACCATCGCCCAATGATTTTTATCACCTTTCCACCGCTGCATTCCTTGATTCTACTGATCTCCTTTTAATTAAATTAATAAAAAAAGTTAATACCCCCAATCGAATTTCGATTTTTTCATACGCTTTTCGGAGTTTTTTTTTTCTTTTCTTTTTGTGAATCCTTAGCAAATCGCTTCATTCAACAGTTTTTTTCAAAACTAATCCCTCTGCGCTAAAAAAAATTTTTTTTAATTTTTTGGTCAAAATTGAAAATTTCTGACTTTTGATTCTTAATCATGGTTAGACATTTATCGGAGGTGGAAGTCGCTCGGTTAGTGACTCTTATCGACGAAGGTTACACTCAACATGCAGTTGCTATCCGGATGGGTGTAAGTCAATCTGTCGTATCTCGAGCTTATACCAGATACCAAGAGACGAATCAATATCATCGTCGCCCCGGACAAGGTCGCCATCGAGTCACTAATGCCCGCGATGATCGAACAATTGTTAGAGAAGTTCGACGACAACCTTTTGTCAATGCGAATATTGTCGCTCGAAACTTCCCCAATCGCAGACAACAGCAACAACAACAGCAACAGCGACGACGGCATCAAGTGCGAAACATTTGCTCTCGAACAATCATCAACCGTCTTCGTGAAACTGGGTTACACGCACGACATCCTAATCGTGTACCCCTGTTGACAGCAAGACATCGTCGAGCCGTTTAGCGTATGCTTACGATCATCGAAATTGGAACTTGAGGGAATGGACAAATGTTTTATTCACTGATGAGTCTCGTTTTAATCTGTATGGCAACGATCGACGTCCTCTCGTTTGGCGCCGTCATGGAGAACGTTTTCACCAGAACTTTGTCCGTCCAGTCGTTGCCTACGGCGGTGGATCAGTTATGGTGTGGGGCGGCGTTTCACGAAATTGGAGAACACCTTTGGTAATTGTACGCGAAAATTTGACAGCTAGACGTTACATCTCACAGCCAACATTACCCGGCGCTTCTTTGAGCGGCATGACATCACATTGTTGCGACACCCAGCAATGAGTCCAGATCTCAACCCCATAGAGCACGTTTGGGACATAATGGGCCGTCGGTTGCGCAGAGAGTATCCAAATTTGCAGAACTTAGCTGCTTTGGAGCGCGCGCTTCAGCACATTTGGAATACCATTCCGCAGCCTCAAATTACCGTCTGCATAAACATGGCTAAACGTTTGAGAGCCGTTATTGAAAACAGGGGTGGTAATACCCGGTATTGAACCAACAAAAACCTTCAGAGAATGAGTTTGGAGTCATTAAATACGGTGGAACTGACGAGCCACCGGGTCTCAATTCTCCTGAAATACCTCACACACACACACACACACACACACACACACACACACACACACACACACACACACACACACACACACACACACACACACACACACACACACACACACACACACACACACACACACACACACACACACACACACACACACACACACACACACACACACACACACACACACACTCCACGTGGTACGCTTTGGATAACGCTAATGCCGGCGGTAATTGTTTTCTTAAACTTTTCAAGAGAAAAAATTTCAAAAAAAATTTTTTTTTTTAATTTTTTTTTTTTTTCAATTTAAGCACTTTTTGGAACGAAAATGTGGAAAAAGCTCGAAAAAACAATTTTTTTTTCTCATTTTTAAAAATTATGAGCTTTTCAGAGCAAAAAACGTGATCCTTTAATTTTTTCAAAAATTCGATCAAGTGAAACAAAAAAACGGCTTGCTGGATTAATTTGATTCTTTGTAGGGTTTTTGTGGACATATTGAACTGTAAAAGGCACACTTAACATTAGTGGTTTCCTCAATATTTTCGATCCAGCGCTTGATTTTCCAAAAAACCACTAAAAGCCCTTTTTTGTTGCATTTTCAAATTCATGTGACGGAAAGAAAAAATTTTTTTCGAAAAAACAATGGACAGTCGTTAAGGGAATTCATTCAAGTTCTTGAAACCCACCTTTAACTTTCTGTGCGATCATTGGTTGCTGAGATATCGATAATCAAAGACAAAAAGATCCTTTTCCATTTGAAGACCGATATCTCAGCGAGGAGTGGACGTATCAGGGTGTTTAAAAAAAGAAATTAAAGCTAAATGAACAAAGTATCCGATCCTTATGGTGGTTAAGCTAAAAAAATTTTTTCCACGCCCGTAGACCGAAAAAAAAAATTAAAAAAATTTTGAGAATTTTTTTGTTGCTGGTTTTTCTACGATTACTCAGAAACCGCGGAAGCTATAAAATTTTGAAGTTCCAATCCAAAAACTAGACACTTGGAGCTACAATTTCCTTTTCTTTTATTTCCTGTACGACCATTTCTCTCAAAGTTACGGCCTGTTGAACACTACCGAAAAATTTGGAATTTTTTTTTGATCCCTTAATTTTTTCCAGTAGTGTAGTTAAAGAAGCAAATCTCAACCAACTAGCCGCTGTGATACCAATCCTAGGCGTGGGTAATCAGTCTTCAAGCAAAACTCTTGGTCAAACGAACTTAACCATTGAGTCTTGCATCTCACATAAACATGTCCATATCAGAGCACATATCCTGCCTCAAATCACTACTAAGATTCCATCAGTCTCCATCATAGACCAGCATTGGTCTCATCTGAGCAAGCTAGAAAGAGCAGATCCAGACTTCCTGAAGCCTGGACACGTCGAAATCCTAATAGGGGTTGATACGCTTAATCAAATACTAGAACCATCTCCAATAATTAAAGGGCAATCAGATGAGCCATTAGCAATTCACACAATCTTTGGATGGGCCTTTCTTGGACCAGCATCATCTCAAGCACGAAATCTCCCTCTCAGGTCTCTTCATACTGTGACAAACGATGAGCTTCAAGACTCCCTCACAAGATTCTGGGTTCAGGAAGAAGTACCAAATTAAACAAAGCCATCTCTCAGTTTAGCAGAAGCGCAATGTGAAGAATATTACCTTAGCACACTCTCACGAAACCAAGAAGGGCGCTACGTAGTGCGAATACCACTATCAGCTGACATCTCACAGTTAGTAGATTCTAGAGCTATCGCTTATCGTTGTTTGAAACGACTTTTCAAGCATCTGGAATCTGACGGACTTCTCAAACAGCGGTATACGGACTTCATGCACGAGTATGAAACATTAGGCCACATGGTAGCAGTTCCAAAGGATGCCCCTGAACCTAAACAAGTCTACTACCTACCTCATCATGGAGTTCTCCGAGAACAAAGCACTACTACAAAGCTCAGAGTCGTTTTCAACGGGTCATGTAAAACCACCTCACAAGTATCACTCAATGACATTCAGCATGCTGGTCCAAAAACTCAAAGAGATATATTTGACGTATTGTTGTTCATCAGACGTTTTAAATTCATCTTCATGACTGACATAGTCAAGATGTTTCGACTGATTCAAGTCCATCAGGATGATTGGGTCTTACAACGAATTCTCTGGATCAACCAACAGAATGAAGTCCAAGAATATCAACTAAAAACAGTTACGTATGGAACTAGATCAGCACCATACTTAGCTTGCAGAACATTATTCCAACTAGTGGAAGATGAAAAGGAAAGTTACCCATTAGCAGTTGATTCAATCCTAAAAGGCAGTTATGTTGATGACATCTCAGGTGGAGCTGATTCAATTGACCATCTCAACACAATAGCTCAACAGCTTAACAGCATGTGTGCTTCAGCATGTCTTCCACTAGATAAATGGAAAAGCAACACACAAGAGTTTCTTATTCCATCGACATCTCAATCCAAGGACAAGTCATCGCTTCACACTTTTGATGAATCATTATCAAAGGTATTAGGTCTCTCCTGGTCATCAACTCATGATCAGTTTACATTTCAAAGCTCCATATCAGAAAGTGCAATAATAACCAAGAGATCAATTCTCTCAGAAGTAGCTCAACTGTTCGACCCTCTCGGCCTCATCTCTCCAGTGGTCATCAAAGCCATAATTCTGCTCCAGCAACTTTGGCTTGAGAAGCTTGATTGGGATGATCAACTTTGCCCTGATACAGTAAATCAATGGCCCATGTTTCGAGAAGATATCTCAAAGTTAACCGAACTTCGAATACCTAGATGGATTAATCTGCAAGCTAATTCATACTCAGTACAACTCCATGGATTTTCCGATGCATCTCGACTAGCTATGGCTGCTGTTGTTTACCTCAGAGTCACTGATCATAAAGGAAACTCAAAAGTCACTCTAGTCTGCTCAAAAACTAGAGTCGCTCCAATCAAGAGGCTAACAATTCCACGATTAGAGCTTTCAGCTGCAGTGCTTCTCGCCCATCTCATAAGGCATACACAATCTACATTAGAACTCCAAGATGTCCCAGTATTTTTATGGACCGACTCTTCAATAACACTTGCATGGGTCAAAAATAACCCCATGAAATGGAAAGAATACGTTGGAAACCGAGTTTCAACTATTCATCAAACACTTCCAAATGCATGTTGGAGATACACGTCAGGTAAACTTAATCCAGCAGATTGTGCTTCAAGAGGTCTAAACGCGTCTCAACTAATTAGTCATCATCTCTGGTGGACAGGTCCACCTTGGTTAGCTCAATCTCCTGAACATTGGCCAATTTCAGTAGCTCCATCTCCAACAGAAGATCTCGAAGAACGACCTGGCATCTCGTTAACAGCAGTTATACAGCCAACAATTTGGGACTTGATCGATCTTCCATGTGTAAAAACATTCCACAAGGATCTTAACAACGTCCTACGAATAACAGCACTATGTCAACGAGCCATCTCATGTTTCAAACGAATCCCCAACTCGAACGTATCAACATCTCCAATTGGTCCAGCAGACTTAGAGAAAGCAAAACTATTTTGGATTAAAGCAACTCAGCAAGCATACTTCTCATCCGAAATCAGCACCATAGTATCAGGAAAACCCCTAGCAAAATCTCACGCCCTCTCTAGACTAACTGCAAGATTAGATCATCAAGATATACTTCGAGTTGGAGGACGTCTTCAAAATTCTAAACTTGATCATGACAGCAAGCACCCACCCATATTACCTCGACAATGCAAACTTTCTGAACTTCTCATCGCTGATGCTCATGCCCGGACCTTCCACGGTGGAACTCAACTAACACTAATGTACCTACGACGTCAATGTTGGATATTAGGAGGAAGAGCTCCAATCAAGTCTTTTATCCAACACTGTTTAGTCTGCGCCCGAATCAGAGCAGTCCGAACACAACAACTCATGGCACCTCTACCGTCATCTCGAGTGACTCCATCATTAGTTTTTGAAACTACTGGAGTTGATTACGCAGGACCAATTACATTAAAGACATTTCAAGGAAGAGGTGCAAAGAAATTCAAAGGGTGGATAGCAGTCTTCGTCTGTTTCTCAACGTCAGCAATTCATCTTGAAGCAGTCTCAGACTACTCAACCGAAGGTTTCTTGAAGGCATTTCGACGATTTACAAGTCGACGAGGAATCTGCAAAACATTACACAGCGACTGTGGTACCAATTTCAAAGGAGCTGACAACGAATTGAAACATCTCTTCTCTCAGGCTACATCAGAATCAAAAGAGCTTCAACGTCTTCTCACTAATGATGGTACAAATTGGAAATTTAATCCCCCAGGAGCACCGCACATGGGAGGAAAATGGGAAGCTGCAGTGAAATCTGTTAAACGTCATCTCCAATTGTCAATATCGGAGACCAGCTTCACATTTGAAGATTTCTCCACTCTCTTAGCACAAGTTGAGGCAGTACTCAACTCAAGACCTCTCAGTGCTCTATCAGATGATCCAGAAGATCTCTCTGCTCTAACTCCAGGCCATTTTATTCGAGGAGCTGCGCTCAACTCTATACCTGAACCATCTCTAACCTCCGTAAACGAGTCAAGACTATCTCAATTTCAACGGATTCAAGAACGATTTCAACAATTCTGGAACCGATGGTCAGCAGAATGCTTATCCGCACATCAGTCCATCTCAAAGTGGCGTAACCAGCAAGACGATATCGAACTAGGATCCTTGGTGCTAATAACAGATGAAAGACTTCCCCCTTCAAAATGGCCTCTCGCGAGAGTAATTCAACTTCACCCAGGGAAGGATGGACTTACTCGAGTAGTCACTCTCAAGACAGCTACATCAATTCTTACTCGACCAATTGTCAAGTTAGCTCTTCTCCCACTAGCTCCTCACCAAGAATCGCCTGATTGAAATTCTGCATTCCTGCAGAATTTAGGGGAGAGAATGTTGAAAAAGGCCAAAATCATCAATTGGCATCAAAAATCGCACGGACCATGACTAGAGAGCTAGTCATGGTACTAACAAAAGCACGGACCATAACGAGAGAGCTAGTGGAAAATTATTCTATTCATAGTGGGAAATCATTCTAAATTGTCATTGGGCCGCTACCTTCGAAACCCCCACGCAGTCCATCGGAGCTAGCGAGCCAATGAATTAACCCAACTAAATCCCCTCCCAAATCACAAGACTGTTTAAAAGAGGCAGCGAGGAGAGCTGCCTCACAGTCCACTTCCATCCTCTGAGCGAAAAAGAAGAACAAGAAGAAGAAGAAGAAGAAGCCAATCAAGAGTCTACAGTAAGCGAGCAAGGCTTACAATACAGTGCAGTATCTTTGGATATCAAGCGAGCAAAGCTTGTATATCCACTACTCAATAATCGGACCAACTCGGATCATCTCAACTATACCAAACGCTGACTGGCATCGTTTAATTAGTTCTTTTTAGAACTAAAACTTAAATAGTTCTTTTTAGAACTAAAACTTAAACAGTTCTTTTCAGAACTAACCAACTAAGTCTTCTCAAGACTACTCAAGGCTCTTATTTAAGAGCGTGTGACTAACAAGTCATCTCAAGACTACTACGTAGTCTTGATTATAACGGTCTTTTTCAAGACCAACAAAGAATTACAATCGTAAGAAACCTACCCAGGTTTGAGAGAAGGTGCCGGTATTATAACCGAACATTTTTATGACACAGTATTTAGATGACACAGTAAACGGTTGCGTATACAATATTAGTGACGCTAATTTATTAGTGCGTCGTGCAAAAATTTCACCAGGAACACTTTTAACACACGCCCGTATGTTAGCTAAAACTACTGCTAAATATCCGCTGACCAGAGTTGAGGTTGAAGCTGTTTCAATGGCTGCTGGGGCACAAGGTGAGACTATGGACAACATTCTTCATGGTCAAGTACCTAGACGTTTAATCATCGGTTTTGTCAATAATAAAGCATTTAACGGCGACGCTTCAATGAATCCTTTCAATTTCCAAAATTTTGGGATTAATTATTTATCACTGTATGTTGACGGTCGTCAAATACCGTCAAAACCACTGCAGTCTGATTTTGGAAACCGAATGAATTACATAGACGCTTATCACACGTTATTCTCAGGCACAGGTATTCATTTTTTGAACAAAGGAAACTCTATAGACAGATTTGATTACTCTAACGGCTATTGTTTATATGCTTTTGATTTAACGCCCGATTCATCAGCTAATAGTAACACTCATTGGAATTTAATTAAACATGGTACAGTTCGTATAGAGGTTAAATTTGATAAAGCACTAGTTACAACTACGAACTGTATAGTATATGCCGAATATGTGTTTTAGAAATAGATACTTCGAGACAAGTAACTATAGATTTCGCTGAATAAGCAGGTATTTAAAATTTAGTATAGACTTTGCTGTAGTGCCGTGGAGACCGATATGTCTTCTGTTGTTATATATATCCAAGGTTTTATAAATAACGACCGTGAATTTTTGCCTAAAGAAATAGGTGTAACCTCTCTAATTAACAGTGACACTGCACATTGGATTTTGGCTTCTGAATTTTCGTTTAACCTGCTATCCGAAGAAAGACAGCTCGAAAACAACGCCTTAACCCGAAAACATAGTCTTGAATGGTATGATGGTAAATCAATGATAAAATACGTGCATACACAGTTACGCTTTTTTGTCAAAATTCTATGAAAATTTATACAAGAGGAAGGGCACAAAAATCATACCTAGAATCTCTACTCTGCAGACCAGTTATAAATATTGAAGATTTGCAAGAGAGTCCCTCAATATCTACACTGCATCAGCCACGGTTAACCTGTGCCTTACATAGTGTTCTAGAATCTCGAAGAAATCGGAGTCTTGGTTATAATCAGTGTGCTTTGTCTTGTGCTGACTTACTGAAACAGTGGTTAAGTAAGAAAGTAAATTCTGAAGCTGGTGAAAATATCGACGAGCCTTCACTCATTTGTCCTTGGGGGTGTGAGGCCTGTAATGAACACGGTGCAGGTCTTAAAAACTATTCAGTATATACCATACCCCACGATTGGAGTGTATCCTGTGGACAGGATCCCGAGAATTTAGACTAAGCCTACAGCCTTCGTAGTAAACACAGATGGATATCGTCAGCCAGGACAGCACTGGGTCGCCATATACGTCGATAGAGATGGCTGTGGATGGTACTTCGATCGCTATGGACTCCCACCGTATATCCCGCAGCAACTTAAACGCCTTAAACACAACTGTAAATGATGCAAATATAACCACATGCAGTTGCAAAAAGAAGATTCTCAAGTGTGCGGTCAACACTGTATCATGATTTGCATGCCTTAAGTGCGAAGCGCGCAGGTATGCTCTACTCTCGCCTAAAAATCGTGATTTCGATTAAAACGTGATTTTCATAATTTAAACGAAAAAAATTATGGATAAAAAGCATATTAAAATAAATAATAATAACTACAGAAAACGTTAAAAAATTTTTCTTATCGATTAAATAAGATTTCTCAGAAAAAACTCGTTTCTTCTGATGAATCAAGTGAATCAGAGCGTGGTATTCTCGGGTGCAATGGGCTTGACAACACTACAACTTTGTCAAAAACCACTTTGGTGATTTAATTTTTTTTTGTTTTATACCTGAGGATGTTTGTCAAATCCCTTGTCAAAATTGTGTGTCAAAATGATTCCGTTTCGATACAGTTAATTTTTTTCGACAGACAGTTCGGTGACTTTTTCTGCGATTTCGGGAACCATTTATATTATTTTTTATAAAACAGGATTGAAATAACTATAAACAAGCAGAAACTCCACATACATGATGGTATAATTACTAACTGTTTTATCATCTGTTAAAATTTTTCTTTAGCTCGACCGACAAAGGGGATAATACTACTCGCGGGAAAATTCTAACAAAAAAAACGAATAATTTTTCTTACGATTTAAATAATTTATGTATGACGTGAGCGCTTAAGGCATGCTCATTTGGATATTCCAAACTTTTTGCATTATATGTCTACTTATACTTCACTTGATAGATTTTGAGACACTACAAATTGTCCAATTCTTATCAGCCTTCAATTAGCCGCCCGAAAACCTTCGTTACCGACACTGGGTTAATTTTAATTGACTTTTTCTGACGGTAGGAGTCCCGGGAAATAGTGGGGATGAACGCCCACGACGCGACCAGTCCGAAAATTATAGATCAGACTTCGATCCAACTCCTAACTAGCTACACGCTACCAAATCATCCTATCAATCTATTATACTCATACATCCTATTTTATAATTCTATTGTATCAATACTAAGTTTATATTGTTTAATCATATCATTTATTCGTTATTGTTGATAAAATAGATGGTAATAAAGTTATAATTTATCGTCACCGAATACACGTGTTTAATTGGTAAAATTAAGTTGTGTGTGAATAAGTTAATAAGTTGTTCATCGTACATCAACCATATTCACCTTGAGGCCTTTGAAGGACGTAAACCTTCAGAGATTTATTGTTCAAGGATTGCTGTGCCAATCATCCCAAATATTCTAATCATTGCTGCGTATTGTAAGTAAAGAAAGAATTATTACTGGCAGCACGTGAGACTTCGTATCTTCCTAAACAATTTCTACACTCTCTATTTACGAAAAACACGATTTACGTTGTCTGTAAGGAAGCGGATTTCCGAGAGCTGGTGGTCCAAAATTAATATTTAGAGGTACAACCGATTAAAATTCTTATCCGCGAGGTTTTAGTGGGTTGATAAATAAATTTATCATTAAAAAGAAAAATTTATATCTCAACTGGCGCTCGAACAGGGACGCCAGCTCTCATACGGGTAACGTATTTCGTGAAAAGTCCAATAAAATAATTGGTTAAAATAATAAATTCAAAGATCTTGAAAGAAAACTGCAAAGGAAGCACAAGTCTCTATAAAAGTTATAAATAATTCCTATAATATTCATAAAATTCTAGTCAAAAATATGTAAAGCATATTATAGTTGAATACTAAAAATTAATTAACCCCCTGAAAAATTTGGGATTAAGCAAAAATTTACTGTATAGATAAGAACTCTCACGTTTCTCATGAGTCATTATCCATTAATTTATTTATCTAATAATCATTATTTAGTATTTATTATAAAATCAATTCATGTACTTATTTATTTATTTGAGCTATTATAAAATAATCCATACAAGTATCTGCGAACTATAAAAATTTGTAAATTGTAAAATTAATTTATAAAATAATTCTGAAGTTATCCGTCATAAATTATAAAATTTTATGTCTTAACGTACTCTCAGAAAATCAGTTTATTTTATAATACTCGAGTAAAAGAAAGTATTCACTTTCCTTTGTGTGCCGAGTCGCATGCCTGAGATCTGTTGTTTATACTTCACATAGAGTCTCGTAGCATCAACATAGAGTCGACGCCTGTATATTCGGGTCTATTGTGCCCCACACTTAAGTTAGTCATTACTGAGAATCGACCGGTTTACGATACTAATTATTTGGAATAATACTATTTAATTAAAATTTACTGCCGTCGGAACTCTCAAAATAAAAACACTTAGTAACTAAAACTATTTATTTCTCGATATGGCGTTGTTAAATCAAAACTATTTTGTTTATTTCTCAGATTATATTAACTGAAATAATTAATTACTGTATTAAATTTCATCTATTTATTTTCAAAATGTATGAAGAAAAATAATAAGATTTCCTTTTCGGTTTAATAATATACACAACCAAAACTTAATACTTTAATTATTTTTTTTTGAAATAAAATAACATTCATTTCAAATCCCTCCGAAGATATGTAATTGTCAGAACAGATTAGACAATGCCCAACTTATTAAAATCATTAATCATTATTGAGAAAGTAATATCAATGAAAATTCCTGAACGTTTAGTCAACTAAATGATTATCGGTAAATAGTCAGAAACTCGGATATTAAGATAATCGGTAAATCAATCAAAATAATTATTTAATAAAATTATCCTGAGAAACAATTCTCGGAAAAACAAATAAAATTTCAGAATGATGCCTCGCACTCCTATATTTCGCCCATCGGCACCCGTAACATCTACCTCAAACCAGAACGATCAGCTTAACTTCGATCCTTTAGTTCAAAACACCGTTCTGTCCCCCACGATACAAAACGAAACATTAAACTTAGACCAATCCCAAGGTCACGTCATGAATAGTACATCGAATGCTTTAGCCGATCTTGGTAACGTTTCAGATGCCCACGAGAGCGGTGTTCAACTTATAGGTTATGACCCAGATATCGGGAAAGAGGGTCGAGAGTAGGGAAATGGGACTGAGTCGGAGAGAGAGGGCCGATGGCCAGTACAGGACAGCTGAGGAGTAGGGCGCGGAAGAAGGGACAAGGAGGGAAACGACGGCGGTTACCTACTCTTCGTCATTCATGTTCGCCTGATACTTCGACGGGCGTATTTTCTCGAAAAATTATTAATTAACGTTGTAAATAATCCGTTTTTCTTTATTTAAATTGTTGTTTACGAGTGCAGTATTATTATTCTAATTATTAATAATGATAATTTACGATATTAAAAGTATTATTTTGTCTACGACGATTATTAATTGTGATTATATTTCTTTTTTCTTTATCTTATTAGTATTTACACGTTCAGTACTATAACAATTATTATTTCTACTACTATTATTACGAACGAGTATTATTTTGTTTATGATTTATCGAATTATTGGACCTAGTTCATATTATTTAATCAAGAAATCTCAGACAATAATTAGTAATTATTGGTATATTATTATTTAATTTTGTGATATTTTATTTATTTGATTTATAATTTTTCCATGACTGATGTAAATAACTCTATAGTTTTGATAAAGGTAAAGCTTATGTCCACTAAAATTGTTACTGTTTTAATATTGCTTAGGTTGAAGAAAAATTCGTATTGTAAGAAATAATTTAATTGAACGAAAATATTCTAAGTCCCGAGTGATTTTTCGTATGGAAAAGCAAGGAATGGTTAGAGAATGAAAGAAGACCGATTAAAATAATAAATCAAATTTCTATCGAAAACTAAAACTTAGAATTTGACACAGCGAAGGGATAGATAATGAGGGAATTGCCAATCAAATTAATAGTTTGTAAACAACGTGTAGAGGGCAAAAACGATTATTCTGGTTCGCTGTAAGTGACTTTTTGAAAAACTGTTGAAAGCGAAAATTGGCGATCAGAAAAACGAGTCTTGTGACAGAGTGTTATTGAGGGAATATACTTCTACCAATAACAACTGGAGGGACATTACCTTGGTTCGTCTTGAACACTGGTAAGTATCTTTTGAACTCTCAGCAAGATTTGACTTCCCTGGATTTTTGACCCTCTGTCAAAAATCCAGTAGGTAACCATACGCCGTGCAGGTGGGAGCGAAGAGGATACTCTCCATTCGCTCTCGGGGTAGAGATTTAAGCCCAGGGGTGACGGCTAGTCTCCTGGGGAAGCGGGTAACCAGTTTTGGAGTTTTAGTTCGCGATTTTGACGCTCACGAGAGTGAGAGTGTGTGAGAAGTTTGTTTTGTACAGACCAGTTTTGATCGGACCTTGGTACGCGTGCGTTGACCGACGTTGTGAAGTCGTTCTTTGTATTATTGTCGTTAGATTTAGTTTTTGAGGTTTGATATAACCTAAAATTGTACCACGAGAGTTTTGTTTATTTTGTAACCTTTTTCATTAACATATTTAATTGATTTTATTAAATAAATGTGTAACAGTTTTACCTGCTCAGGCTGGCCCCTAATCAATTTTAAATTTAACTAACAAAACTAACAACAATAAAAATTACCAGGGCGCCACCAGGATTATTAATCACGGTTCCTGGAACCGGTCCAGAGCTGAGAAATCTTAATCTTAGAGTAGAGAGAGTGGAGGAAGGTGCCGCTAAATAATAAAAATTTAATTAACAATCTGTACAGTTTTATTAACAATAAAAAATAACAAACTTAACAAATTTAAGCGCTCACACACACACTTTAATTAACTTATAATCTAACGAAGCGGAGAACAACTGCGAACTAAACGATATTTACAAACGAACCTTCCAATTGACGATACGATGACTAGACGGGCTTTTTCGAACAAACGGTCTCCCACACCTGTCTTAAAACTAATTGGGCTTTTTCGAACAAACGGTCTCCCACACCTGTCTTAAAACTAATTGGGCTTTTTCGAACAAACGGTCTCCCACACCTGTCTTAGAACTAATTGGGCTTTTTCGAACAAACGGTCTCCCACACCTGTCTTAGAACTAAACTTAACACTATAAGTCCACCGGACTAACACGACTAACTCCACACTTAAAATTAAGTCCACAGGACTACCGAACTTAACACTATTAACACTCTCTATCACGCATAACCCGCTCAATTCTTCACACACATAACCCACACTTCGCTTAATTGATTTATAAAATTAATTGATTTCCGAATTTAATTTAATTACAATTTATTTAGATCTATTTTATTCAATCATTGGCTCGGTGAAACGAAAATTCTTATTTAATGATTTAATTCTGACTAAACTTTTACTTGATGACCTTGACTCAATATCACTGATTACTTGGACTTAATATCCACGCTGACAATTATCAAGTGTCATTTGTTTTAATTTAATCCCCTCACGGACTTAATCCCCAAAATTTACTTAATTTATACTTGACAAAAATAATTTTTTTAATAAATATTTTCAACAAAAATTTTTCAATATAATCTTCCTAACAATTTTCCGATCGGTACTGTTTTCAATAATAATTTCTTAATGTAATATTTTTAATAATTGATTCTCAATATAAAATAATCTTAATAATTAATTCTCAAATAATTTTCCGACCGGCAATTTTTCAAATGGTAAATTTTTAAATATCACAATAATTAATTCTCAATAAAAATAATCTTAATATAAATATTATCTTCTCACTATAAAATATTATTACTAATTTAACATTCGTTGATCAGTTATAAAAATTCGACACAAGTCGAAATAGTCAAATTTATTTGCTAGAACATTCGCTAGATAAGTCTTGTTTGACCTTGGGTATTGGAATTTATGCGACACACAAAGTTGACGCTTGACGGAAATTCCACGAATAAAAACTTGTCGATTATTTTTAATAAAAAAATCAATCAACTTTTCAATTTAAATATTGTGAAAATAAATTTAACAAATTTTCAGATGTTAATTAATTAATTGAAAATTTTCAGATATTAAAATTTTCCCCGCAAGGTCGATTAAGTGATCCTCGGGTATAAACCCCCATAAAAATCACTCAATCTAAAAACTAGCAAATGTTCCACAATTAATTTATTAAATTTTAATAAAGAAAAGAAGAGGAATGATAGACCGAGTATGAACCGCGGTCTATCTTCCACCCACGGAATGAATAATGTACCTGGGTAAACGTTTTACTCCTTTCACGAATATTATGTGCCGTGGTGAGTATTCCAGGTGCAGGTTGTAAATTTCCTTTTCCTTCTCCTGCACTCCGGGTACGTCTTGAAATTCGGTATATTCCTGTAACAGTGCAACAATTAGAACTCCCGTCTAATAGATTGAAACGACAATCAAAAAACCCATCGCAGCGTTCCGAAAATACGCTTGCGAAAAAATAATTACCTGTTAATTCCGTAGTGGTGACCGGTGCGGCTGACTATCAAACCTCTTCTGATTCTGTCACCCTCCAACTACCGAATACTTACCCATTCCACTCCCCTCTTAATTACTACACGGGAGACCCGGAAGATCGGGGCGCGCCAGTGCTGAGTCGACTAATTATCGATCTCAGGTGATTTATCGATTTAGGGTAATTTACCCTGTTACACTCCTCCCCACCAGACCAGCACTGGGGGTCCCGATCCTCAGTTCCTCCGCGGGGTTGGTGAATCACAACTAAAACAGTGTAATTATTTTTAACAAGGATAATTTTATTTAGCACTATTTACAAGTCCTCATCGAGGTCCAGCTGAAGAACATCTTCGTCACTGGTCTCCTCGTCATTGAACAAGCCAATGTCCTCTAGGCCCGAGTCCTCGGATATCGGCTCACCTTGGCCTCCCATCTCCATCTCACTCCAGTTTGGCCCTCGGAGCTCCCTCTTGTTCCTCTTCTTCTTCCTCTTGGCAGTTCGTCGACGGACTGGAACGTCAGTTGGTTCCGGTCTCGGCATCAACTCGGCGCGCGGAATGCCAGTCTCCATCTTGCCAGTTCTAGCTGCTCTTTCCATAGCCTCCTTGAACAGACTGGCCCGGTATGCAGCGAAGGCAGGGTTCAGATGTGGCGGGCACTCAGGCAACACGAACGTTGACATCGAAGCTGTTGCTAACTGAGTGTCAGCAGCGTATTGGCTCCGGGTTGGAGCTACCGCAGCCCCCACTGCATCCCTAGATGTTGGTTTATTGGGTGGAACTGGCTTGGACCGAGACGCTGGAGGTTTCCATGGAGCAAATAGTCTCCGAGGTGGGGTCACGGCAACATTAGACCGGGTGAAGACCCTGGTCTTCACTGGTATTCTGGACTCAACCGAGATATTAGGAGAAGTCGTCTTAAGACGGGGTATATGGCACCCTTGGACACACCTAGAACGTGTCCGGGTATAGCGCCAATTCCCTCAACCGATGTTGCAATAGACCCAACGAGTTCTGACCCTTGAGTCGTTTCAGGCGCAGACGTAGGTGTTTGAGAATTCTCCAGTGGAATTGAAACTCGAACCGTCAGAGGAGAAGTCTCCGATTCCTTCTCCACGTGAGCCGCTCGAGATCCAAAAGTCAACACTTCTAGAAGTCTGGGCCTTTGTCCTTCATTCGCTCCCCCACAGTCGATGCTCTTGCCCATGCTGCCCGCAGTTTCACCTTAGGTGTCTGGGGATCCAGCAGCAATTTATTAAACCTAACTCGACGCCTGTTGAGCCGGGTCTGACCTTCAGTGCAGCCATGCCATTTCGACTCACTAGTGTAGACTCTCCCTTGGATCAATTTCTTTTTATCCTGAGCTGGTACCGCTCGGTGAGATACCGAGGGTTCTGCAGATTTCGATTCCAACTTGCTGGTTCCAGCAACCCCCATTCGGTGGAAAACCGAGGGTTTGGCAGCTGACGCCGTCGAGACGCGCCCCCAGTCACAACGGACTCCTCTCGGTTTGGAACCGATGGACCAGCGTCCACTATGGCTGGAGTACCCGTCTCGGAAACGGCAACTCCCACAGGGCTTGCCACCGAGGGTGTAGTTGTTGCTGGAAGTAAGTGAGAACCAGGCACTTGAGGTCCCAGCCTCCAAAAAGCAGATACCCGCGACGTAGAAGGCTGAATTGTTAGCAGCCCAGAGAGGATAGTACATTGTACGGCTACTGAGTTGGTCCCTGGCCTTACTCCTCCGATGTTAATCTGGGCTGTCTCTTTCTGCCTCGGGTATTTCCCTTGGTTTCTGGCCCCTCCTCCATTTCTCTCCATAATCCTGGAAAAATCATTAATTAGAAAAATTTTGACGACATACTTTTCCTTAATACTAGATTTTTTTATCTGCTAATCGATTACTGCGCCTCGGGAGTTTTAAATCAGGGATATAATGCTGACCTAACAATTTCCCCTTCTCGTTTTTTAACTCTACGACCAACGGACTAATTAACTTAGAGACTAATGCAGGCCCTAAGTACTTAGCTCCGAGACTCGCGCTATAACCGGCCGTCTTATTACTAAGCTTACGATTAGGATAATAAACTCTATCTCCAACAGAAACCTCCGGAATCTTAAAATTTAACCCGTGGTATTTTTCCTGTCGTTCCTTTTCCTTCCTCATGTTGGATTCAATCTTATGCCTGAGCTCATCGAGACGTTGTACTCTCTTAGCCCACTCTTGGCTTTTAAAATCCAGGTCTTCTAATTCCAGGTGGCATATGTCACCCGCCTGGCGTGGTTCTTGGCCATGGCATAGATAATAGGGAGACATTTTAAGAGATGAGTGGAAAGCACTATTATAGGCTAATTGGAACTCTCCTAGGTGTCTATCCCAATCTGTTTGGTCCTTACCGACATATGCTCGAATCATGGGTTTTATCGTACGATTTATGCGCTCTACAGGATTTGCCTGAGGATGAGAGACTGCAATCGGGCTAAACTTTACTCCAACTTGCCCCAGGTACTCTTGTACTAGAGAATTTATGAACTCTTTCCCATTGTCTGTTACCAGGAACATTGGGTATCCCCAGAGTGAGAAAGAGTGCTTAAAACACTCCAGTATGAGACTTCCAGTGTGTTTACGCAGCGGGTAGAACAACGAGAACCGGGTATACAAGTCTTGTACTATAAAAATGTATGCATTCCTTAACTTTGACCGAGTGAAAGGACCCGTGACATCTGCTGCCACTACTGCCCAGGGTTTAATCGGTTGTCTCGTCTGGAGTGGAGCTTTAGATGTACTCTGGTTGTACTTAACCCGTTTGCAAGTCTCGCAGGCTTGAACAAAGTCTTCAATGTCTTTAGACATTCCTGGCCAGTAGAATTTTATTTTAATACGCTCGTACATTTTGTCACGACCTAGATGACCAGCATCTGGTTCTTCGTGATTTCTCCTCAGTATTTCTGGTACTTCATAATCTCTTAGGACCTTCTTCCATTCGTCTTCGTCACCCAGGATCTCCTTGAGGGGATCGGGTCTGCGATAATAAAGACAATCCTCCCGTATTTGCCAGTCTGGAAAGTTCTTCGGATGTTTCCTGACATTGTTGAATTTTAGGTCATACCAACTGGAAGATTGGATATGGACAAACCTAGCTGTTTGTAATCTGTCCTTTATTTCCATCCAATCTTCGGGAGAATCATCTTCGTATAGGCGAGAGAGAGCATCTGGGCCTTCGTTTGTCGTACCTCGTTGATGTTTGATGGTAACTTGGTGAGAAAATAACTCCACTGCCCATCTTGCCAGGCGTCCATTGGGTTCTCTAAGTGAGTGCAGCCATAATAGAGAAGCGTGATCTGTTACTACGGTAAATGGGGCGCCTTCGAGATAGCACCTCAGCTTCCTCACCGCCCAGACTACAGCTAAGCACTCTTTTTCTGTAGTCGTATATCTAGTTTCTGCACCTCGGAGCTGGCGACTCAGGCAAATAATTAAATGTTCCTTGTCCGTTCCGGGTTCTTTTTGCACTAGAAAGGCACCCAGACCGGTATCGCAGGCATCAGTGTATAATACGTACGGCCAGTCTGGTTTGGGAATTGCCAAGGGCTGAGCATCAACGAGAGCTTGTTTTAATTCGTGAAACGATTTTTCTTCTTCTGGACCCCATTTTTCCACTCCGAATTTGCGCCAGTTAATTTAATTAAAGGACCTTGAGCCTTCGCAACATTCTGGAGATGACGGTGGTACCAGTTTACTAAGCCAAGGAAGCTTCTTAATTGTTTCTTGTTTGTAGGAGTAGGGAAATTGACAACAGGTGCGATCCTTTCAGGATCCGGGTATAATCCAGTTTCGTTGACCACGAATCCCAAAAATCTAACTTCGTTTCTGCAGAATTTGCACTTCTCCGGATTAATGAGGAGGCCAAATTCACGAAATACCTCGAACAGCAGAGCCAGGACCTTCAAGTGTTCTTCGAATGTCTCGCTTATCGCGATCCAATCATCGAGATAAGCGAAAACCTGTTCAGCCCATTTGAGAGGCAACTCCCTCTGGACCAAAAGTTCACAGAATCTAGTTTTCGCATGGTCCATGGCTTTTTGAAAGGTACTAGGAGCTCCTACTAGTCCGTATGGCATTCTTAACCATTCGAATTGGCCTCTTCCCTCTACAGAAGGCTGTCAGTGGAACTGAATCTGGAGACATTGAAATTTGATGAAATGCTTCGCGTAAGTCCATTGTAGATATAAAGGTGGCTCCGTGGAGAGCACTCAGAATTCTGAGCATGTTAGGCAATGGATGAGCTGGTGGAATCGTGACTTTGTTGAGTGGACGATAGTCGATACAAAATCTCCACTTGTTGTTGGATTTCGAAACCATCAATGGTGAACATGACCAGACACTGAAGCTCGGGCGGATGAACTTCTTCTCTAACAGCTCATCAATCTGTTTATTCAGCTCTTCATTCACGACTGGGCTTCTGCGATAAGGTTTTATTCGCACAGGTTGTGTTCCGGGTTTCAAAAGAATTTCGTGTTGAATAATTTTTGTCGCCCCCAAATTTGACACTTCATCAATTTTATTTAACTCGATTTCCAGAAATTTCTCCATTTCCTCCTCTTGGAGTTCTGACATAGCACACAATGGTGCTGACTTCTCGTGACAGTTGATAGGTTGGAAAGGAAAAACCTCCGGAGAGTCAGTGAATTTCCATGTACAGTTCTTGCAGTCGATCAGCACCTCGAATTTTGTCGCGAAGTCCATCCCCAAGACCAAGGAATAACCTAGGTCGGGTAAAACGCTCAAATACTGTTCTCCAGCAACAGATCCGATCTGAATTATGAAAGGGGCTCCACCCTTACTTTTGCAAGTAGAGTGATTAGCAAGAAGCACTCCTTTCTTAGTCTGATCGTCTTGAAGCTCACCAGCAGCTAGATGGTTGATGTCTTGGTACACCTTTTCATTTATATACGACCTCTCACTGCCTGTGTCCAGAATTCCCTGGAGTTTTACTCCAAATAACCATACCGAAATCGGGATACGTGACGTTCTTTCCGGTGGTGAACCATTTCCCGGTTTGAAGATTCGTCGGGTAGCCAGACTGTGAATAAAAGACGCAGAGAGAGGTCTACCTTGAAATACTCGAGGTAAAAATGAAGCTTGTGAGGCTTCCAAGACAGCTGGTGTAGTTGCTGGTTCACATAGAGTCTCGACTTCGTCTTCCCACTCCGAATCAGAGATTTCTCCTGCTGTTGAATTTTCTTCGGAGTCATGTTCCACCAAGGATATACAGGGTTCAATTACTTCCTCCGGAGGAGCTGATAAGGGATCCTCTAATAAGGTAATTGCTCTTAATACCTCCTCTTCACAGAGTGGTTTATTTATTGACTTATCTTGTATCTCTAATTCAGCAACAGAATCAATGACATTGTCACTGTCTACCTCATCTGGCCCTCGAGAAGAGACTGGTTTATTTCCCGCGTCTTTTCCCGGGTATGAATCCAGATTGGTTTCATTTAATACAGTGAAATTATTGTTTCCCTGGTTTTCAAATTGTTCCGGTAAACACGTGGGAAACTTACGTGTTACCTCTAAGCATTTTTTGGTTAGATTGAACGACCTTCTCTGCAGGAGGTTCAGTATTAGTTGCTGCTGATCCAGGTTGGTTATTCCAGAGAGCTGATAAAGGACAGTTCTCCCTGGTATGACCTATTTTGTAGCAGAAATTACAAACTTCTCTTCTTGGACCAGGGCAGACTTCGAATGTATGACCTGGTGTGCCGCAGTTGAAACAAGGGCTCGGTCCTCGGATGTATTTTAGGTTATACATTTGGCCCAGGTCTCGTATAGGTGCATTGGAAAATTGTAGTCCTGGTTGTTGAAGAGTCCCATATTGTCCTGATGAGATGGTATTAGGGGTTTCAGTTTGTATATTCTGCACCGGCAATTGTTGGTTTGCTAGTTGAGTAGCATTTGGTTGTTGTGATGGATAAAACTTCGTGCGATAATATTGTTTGTTGGCTTGAAACTGGTTATTCGGACGTCTGATGACTCCGTAACGGTTGTCGTATTCCCCTGAATTTAATTTCATATTATTGAATTCGGGGAGTTCCACCATTTCCTCAACAAACTCTATATCTTCGTTAGGAAGTTGGATAGCTCCAAAACGAGGTTTATCCGTGTTCTTCAATTGTGAACTAGACTGGTTTTTGCTACTCGAGTCTTTGGTACACCTGGCTGCCTCGTGTAATACGTTGAGAAGGTCTTCGTATGTTGTTACTTGTCTGGAGAAGACCATGAGTCTCAGCTCGTCAGTTAAATGGTTACGGATACAGTTCACCTGTTCCTGGACTGGTGGAGGAATCTCCATCGATTGATATTTTTGTTGGACATTGAGCACGAACTCCGTGGCATTGTCCCCAGGATTCATCCTCATCTCACTTATGTCCAGGATCATTTGATGGTCGGTGACGGGGCTCCCGAAAGCTTTTCGGAACTCCTGCTTGAACTGGGCGAAATTTTGCCATCTGTAATAGTTCGTATCCACCCAACGAGCTGCTGCTCCTTCAGGGTATAACTGATCACCTTCATTAGCTCTGGTTCACTCCAATCTTCTCGTCTCGCTCTAGCCTCCAATGCATTCACGAAATCGTTAGCTGTTGTGTCTTTTTGAGGAAAAGAAATGCCGGACATCTGTATGCTGTCTTTGATTTCCTTCCAGCGGCTATAAGAGATGTGTCCAGGTCTAATGTTGGTGTTCAACCCGTTGAAGTCACCTCCAGGCAATCTACGTGTGTAATTATCGGGACCAATCCCAGGATAATTAGCCTGTGGTATGCAAGTGTTACCTGGTGTGAAACCCCGGTAACGATCTTGTTGTTCAAGATTAGTTTGATAATCCTGATGATTTATTGTATTGATCAATGGGCGAGAAGTCAAGCCAATTGGTCGAGTCTCTTGGTTATTTAGCTGTTGGTATGTAGGAGAACTCGAATTTCCTCCAAGATGCGCTGTCCCTGAGTAAATCTCACGAGCCAGTCGTTCCCGTTCACGAAGTTGACGAATTTCCTGCTCTTGTTGTTGATGCAGGCGTTCGAGACGTTCTCGTTGAATTTGTTCTTGTCTCAATTGGTCTCTTAATGCCTGTTCCCGTGTCTCTCTTACTCTTATCGCTTCCTCGACTCCTAGAAGTCGTGTTCGAGGTGCTTGATTGGTTGTAGGATCACCTCGGAGTCTGTGTTGTAACCAGGAGAGCTCACGGTCCATGTCGTCAATTATTCCGTTCATCGTGTCAGCAACCTCTCCGAAATGTAAAGAAGAGTTTGACGAACTGGCTGGAGCTGGTGTAATCATATTCCCTCCAGTTACATCGCTGATTCTGGCCATGTTTTGATTTCCAGGGAACAACGCAGTCCCACTCGTACCTGGAGTCTCGCCTATTGATATACGTTGTTTGTTTTGGACCGAAGATATTACTCCCGCGGATCCCTGTTGTCTATAACCCGGGTTTAATTGAGTCGACTCACCCATGGGCGCAGGCATGACGCCTGACCCGGGTACTTGAGCTGACTCCCCCAAGGGTCTCTGATCAACGTTGGATCCTGGTCTATTAGTAATAGTCGGTGATGTTCTACCCCGGCCTCTACCGAAGGAAAGTCGTCGAGCTCTTCTTCTGGCTCTTCGAGTCCTTGAGACCTGGTTCTCGGTCCACCTTGACGTAACATTATGTTTGAATGTACAAAATATTACTCGAATCTGAAGAATCTCTCTGTTGGAACACGACAATAAACTTGTAATTGAAATATCCTATGTTAATTTTATTATATTTTAGAAAAAGTAAAATAAAATATTTGTTAAATTCTAAAACCAAAAGGAATTTTTCAAGAGAAAAAGATTTTATAATTTATTCAATAAGATATAACTAAATATTTTCTCTGTTAAAGAAAAGAAGCTTTTGTTAAATTTAATTCGAGTAGGATAAAAATTCCTCTAGAGATTATGTGTCAAAAATTCTTTTGAAAAGTAATTACTACGTTTTAATTCAATTGTCAAATTTTAATAAAAGAAAATTTTACATTGAAATAAATTTTAAAAGCTAAAAGAATTTGTTCAAAATGAGAAAAGATTTTCTAATTTTACTAATTAAAATTTAATTATTTATTCACTACCAAAGAAAAGAATTTTTGCTAATTTTAAATATAACAGGATTAAAATTCCTTTCAAAAGCAATTGTCGGAATGTCTCAAGTAAATTCCTCAAAAATGAGTAATAAGTTACCCAAGGTAGTCAAAATCGAAAAGTATTTTAATCCTTATTTAAGGAAAAAATATTTCGACTTATTTCGACTACCGGGTTTGGATGTTTTGGCTATTTTCTTTGGTACCCAGAGTAGCTGTGACTTGTAGAAAAACTACCACAAGCCACTGGGCTTAGCCGAATGATAATGATGACTTCTTTTTTTTTTTTTTTTTTTTTTATTTTTAAAATAAGTATCAAATTAATGCTAATATTACAATTTCGAGGAAAATTTTAAAGAAAGAAAATATTTCGACACTTACTAACGCACCTATCTAAGTAAAAAAATTTTCGACTAAAAAAAAAAAAAAATTTTCCAATGATTGAATAATATTTTTCCAATTAATTAATCAAAATTTTATTACTCAACAACTTCCATTCTCTCTCTATGGGGTTTTTAAGAAGTTGGGCGCCAATGTAACAGTTTTACCTGCTCAGGCTGGCCCCTAATCAATTTTAAATTTAACTAACAAAACTAACAACAATAAAAATTACCAGGGCGCCACCAGGATTATTAATCACGGTTCCTGGAACCGGTCCAGAGCTGAGAAATCTTAATCTTAGAGTAGAGAGAGTGGAGGAAGGTGCCGCTAAATAATAAAAATTTAATTAACAATCTGTACAGTTTTATTAACAATAAAAAAACAACAAACTTAACAAATTTAAGCGCTCACACACACACTTTAATTAACTTATAATCTAACGAAGCGGAGAACAACTGCGAACTAAACGATATTTACAAACGAACCTTCCAATTGACGATACGATGACTAGACGGGCTTTTTCGAACAAACGGTCTCCCACACCTGTCTTAAAACTAATTGGGCTTTTTCGAACAAACGGTCTCCCACACCTGTCTTAAAACTAATTGGGCTTTTTC
The DNA here is from genome assembly GCF_013202065.1 of Cotesia typhae. Classification (NCBI taxonomy): domain Eukaryota; kingdom Metazoa; phylum Arthropoda; class Insecta; order Hymenoptera; family Braconidae; genus Cotesia; species Cotesia typhae. The sequence goes on along the minus strand of NW_027423780.1, from coordinate 2,082,878 downwards.
GAACAAACGGTCTCCCACACCTGTCTTAGAACTAATTGGGCTTTTTCGAACAAACGGTCTCCCACACCTGTCTTAGAACTAAACTTAACACTATAAGTCCACCGGACTAACACGACTAACTCCACACTTAAAATTAAGTCCACAGGACTACCGAACTTAACACTATTAACACTCTCTATCACGCATAACCCGCTCAATTCTTCACACACATAACCCACACTTCGCTTAATTGATTTATAAAATTAATTGATTTCCGAATTTAATTTAATTACAATTTATTTAGATCTATTTTATTCAATCATTGGCTCGGTGAAACGAAAATTCTTATTTAATGATTTAATTCTGACTAAACTTTTACTTGATGACCTTGACTCAATATCACTGATTACTTGGACTTAATATCCACGCTGACAATTATCAAGTGTCATTTGTTTTAATTTAATCCCCTCACGGACTTAATCCCCAAAATTTACTTAATTTATACTTGACAAAAATAATTTTTTTAATAAATATTTTCAACAAAAATTTTCAATATAATCTTCCTAACAATTTTCCGATCGGTACTGTTTTCAATAATAATTTCTTAATGTAATATTTTTAATAATTGATTCTCAATATAAAATAATCTTAATAATTAATTCTCAAATAATTTTCCGACCGGCAATTTTTCAAATGGTAAATTTTTAAATATCACAATAATTAATTCTCAATAAAAATAATCTTAATATAAATATTATCTTCTCACTATAAAATATTATTACTAATTTAACATTCGTTGATCAGTTATAAAAATTCGACACAAGTCGAAATAGTCAAATTTATTTGCTAGAACATTCGCTAGATAAGTCTTGTTTGACCTTGGGTATTGGAATTTATGCGACACACAAAGTTGACGCTTGACGGAAATTCCACGAATAAAAACTTGTCGATTATTTTTAATAAAAAAATCAATCAACTTTTCAATTTAAATATTGTGAAAATAAATTTAACAAATTTTCAGATGTTAATTAATTAATTGAAAATTTTCAGATATTAAAATTTTCCCCGCAAGGTCGATTAAGTGATCCTCGGGTATAAACCCCCATAAAAATCACTCAATCTAAAAACTAGCAAATGTTCCACAATTAATTTATTAAATTTTAATAAAGAAAAGAAGAGGAATGATAGACCGAGTATGAACCGCGGTCTATCTTCCACCCACGGAATGAATAATGTACCTGGGTAAACGTTTTACTCCTTTCACGAATATTATGTGCCGTGGTGAGTATTCCAGGTGCAGGTTGTAAATTTCCTTTTCCTTCTCCTTCACTCCGGGTACGTCTTGAAATTCGGTATATTCCTGTAACAGTGCAACAATTAGAACTCCCGTCTAATAGATTGAAACGACAATCAAAAAACCCATCGCAGCGTTCCGAAAATACGCTTGCGAAAAAATAATTACCTGTTAATTCCGTAGTGGTGACCGGTGCGGCTGACTATCAAACCTCTTCTGATTCTGTCACCCTCCAACTACCGAATACTTACCCATTCCACTCCCCTCTTAATTACTACACGGGAGACCCGGAAGATCGGGGCGCGCCAGTGCTGAGTCGACTAATTATCGATCTCAGGTGATTTATCGATTTAGGGTAATTTACCCTGTTACAAATGATTATTTTATCTCTATCATAACCTGTTTGACATTTTGGGTTTATTTTTTTAGACGTAGTTATTTATAGTTTATTTACGGGTAACTGAGTTCGGTTTGGTTTTATTTCGGATTGCATATTGTTGTTTAACCCTCTTTTACCCTGGACTCCGGCGTGCTTCAGATTCGAGCAAGGGGGCGTTATGCGTCGCAGTATCGTTCATATCGTTCAGTAGTTTTTTTATGATTAAAAAAACACTCAAAAATTACCCGTTACAAGGTGACCCTGAAAATACAAACGGTCCCTCACGTGTATTACAAGAAGTTATTCAACAGCTTCGTGCCGAAAATCAGTCCTTGCGGCTAGCACAACAGCAGCTACCCCCGACATTCACAAGTACAACATCGCGCGGAAATACAGTCCCAGTTTCTAATAATAATAATATGGGGTCATTTCCAGGAAACAATATCTTCCACCCCCGTGAGTTATTCCCTGGGCCAAACGCGTCATCGGTACCCCAGTCGCTTCCATCGGGTGTACCACTCTACTTTTATCCCCCCTTACAGGCTCAGAGCGGAGCTGCGCGTTTACCGTACGCGCCGCCACCAGCCCCACTACCGTGACCGCCAGTACCTCAGTATAGTGTAGTGGCACACTCACAAGCTGCTCCGTCAGCCCCTCCACCGAGACCTCCACTATACTATCATACTCCGGCCCCGTACAGAGTACAGCAGAATACATTACCTCCACCAACGTACCCCTCACGGACGCACGCTATACCAAATGTACCTTTACAGGTACCCTCTGCCTATTCAAACCAACACACATACAATACTCCAAGACAATTTACAGGCCCCGTTCCCTCACAGACGTGGCAATACAACAACACAACGCTACGACTCAACGACATATGCCGTACAGCTAAGTCTTGGAATATTACTTTTCCACCACGTGACACTTCAATTAAATTAGATGCATAGAAATTCCTTAAGGTTATAGAACAGAGAATGGACAGTAATGATATTTCTAGAGACCATTTTAGATCAGTTATTACAACTACCTTAACCGGACATATTTTAGAATGGTACTATCAAAACGAATATATGTTTATTGATTGGCAAACTTTCAAAGAGCATTTTACAATTTGGCAAGAACATCAGTCTGATGAAGCATTGTTACAAGAGATTTTCTCTTTACAGCAACGCGATGATGAATTAGGAATAGCTTTCATTAATCGTATGCAAGGTGCTTTCGCTCAACTAGAAGAACCCCTTCCGGAAAATCGACAAGTACGGATTATTATTCAAAAATTCAATTTTAAATTTCTTTCAAAATTTGCTGAAGAACCAATTTGTACTTATGCATTGCTTTACAAACGCGTCAGTGCCTGGCAGTCGGTAATAGATGCAGGTAAACGTAACCGAACAGAACGGACGCTTAACACTAAAACCAAAGCCTCTCATGATAATAATAATAATAATGCTAAATCACGTGCCAAATTAAATGCAGTCGTAGATTCAGACCTTATGACAGCAAACTACACTGATTCAATTACTAATAACAATGACAGAACAACACTAGACGCTATCACAAGTCCTAGTACCCCAAATCCCTTTTACACTCCTAAAAAGGATCCTAAAATTGCAGACACCTCCACAGCTGCCGATTTACCGGCGCTAGTACAACTCATAGTAGAGAAACTCCAAGCTACCTCTAACAATGTACCGTCACCGATTAGTGGTAGACGCTGTGGTCGCCCTGGACATATTTCAGACAATTGTTATGGACGCACTACTGACGAAATCCGCGCCAGAGCAGGTTTACCTCCTCTCGAGTGAAGTATAAATCCAAAAAACGAGTAGGTGCCCTGGTAGCTTCCACTACCCCCACTAGGGCCAATACAATTGCGGTAGAGCGAACTAAAACCCCTATTACAGACTCACAGCCTATTGCATCACAGAATTCCCCTAATAATTATTCTCAGGAATCTACTGTAAATAACATCGATGTAAAATCATTAACATTTTCTGGACAACTTACTAGCTCACTAAACTTAGATTTTTCGGATTCGGAATATGAAGATTACGAAGACGATTCCGATTTAGAAACAATAAATAATGATCCGGATCTTCAAATAAAATCAGATTATAATGAAATAACCGATTATTTGATGCCGATACATGGCCCGGATGCCAATCAATCCTTCGACAGTAACGTAAACTCACCTCCTATGCAAACGAGTCGTATGTTAGCAGAAGTAACTATCGGTCCCCATCGAATTGACGCACTATTAGACAGTGGTAGTGAACGTAGTTATATTTCAGCCAAAGCTTATAAAATTATTCAAGGTAGGGAATTGCAAAAGTTAGGCCCAGACCCTACCAGTACCTTCGGAGTAACTTTAGCTGATTTTGCATCCACGTATACGCAAGGTGGTGCCCCATTCCGTATCGAAATCGACGGTAGATCATTCCTAACCTGGCTGAGTGTCCTTCCAGGATTATCAGCACCCATGATCCTAGGACTAAACTTTTGGCAACAAGCGGATGTTCGAGTCGAATCCAAAGCATCCACTTGGAAGCTCGGTGAAAATTCTGTACAGCATCGTTTCCTCTCTAGAAATCACCAGACAGACAAACTATCCCTGAACATACTAAGCTCATCCCAACGTTCTAAGCTAAGTGATTTCCTCGCGGTAGAGTTTGAGAAAAATAAAAACGCAAATTTAGGAGTCACTAATTTAATTCAACACCGAATCGAAGTAGTCGATGACATACCAGTCCGTTGTAAACCCTATCGACGTAGCCAACCAGTAATGAAAGCACTACACGAGAAAGTCGATCAATTGCTTGAAAAGGGATACATTCGACCTTCTAATAGTAGTTGGGCATGCTCACCCGTAATGGTAGCCAAAAAGAACAATACGTGGCGCATGTGTATAGATTATCGTCCCGTAAATACAAAGACCAAAAAATCTGCATACCCATTACCTATTATGCATCGTATTTTATCAGGTCTTCGCGGAGCCAGATTTATTTCAACCATCGATCTTAGCGACGCGTTCCACCAGATATTAGTTGAGGAAGACAGTCGACAATATACAGCCTTTTGTGTCGATGGCAGAGGCTAATTCGAATATATTAGAATGCCTTTCGGTTTAGTAAATGCCCCAAGCACTTACCAAGCGTTAACCGACCAAGTCCTCCGCATAGTTATGAAAATTATTTACCAAACAGCTAGACAATACGCTTCCAGTGCTCAAGAGAAAATTTTTGCGTATCTTGACGCCTACTAACCATAAGGAACTGCGTAGATTTAATGGACTTGTCAATTGGTACCATAAACATCTTCAAAATATAGCTCAGGTACAAGGACCCCTAAATAAACTAACTAGTACTCGAGTAGAATGGAAATGGACCAATATCGAAGAAGAAGCTTTTCAAAAAACCAAAGAAGCTTTACTATAAGCCGCAACACTATCACTACCTGAACCCGATCGCCCTTATCGTCTATACACTGACGCCAGTAACATCGGTTTAGGCGCGATATTAACCCAATATAATGACCAGGAAGATCGTGAACATTTAATCGTATGTCTAAGTCGTCCCCTCACTAAAGCAGAGTCTAACTATACAACCACCGAAAAAGAATGTCTTGTTGTTGTTTGGGCCTTACGGAAACTCTGAGGATATTTAGAGGGACTCCCAGTAACTGTATACACCGATCATTCCGCCTTAAAATGGTTATATAGCTTAAAAGACCCTGTAGGTCGTTTAGCCCGCTGGGCCATAGACCTCTCAGCTTATAATCTTGAAATCATACACTATAGGGGAACACAAAATGAAGCCCCAGACGCACTATCTAGACTTTACGAGGACACGAACATTACTGACCATATTGCCACCACTCTAAGTAGTATAAATACACCAAACTCTTGCTGGTACGATGAGAAAGTTCGCGTAGTACAAAAATTTCCCGATCAATATCCAGAATGGAAGTACGAAAATGACAGACTATACTACTATCGGCCTTCAGCTACTAAAGAAATACTAGGTGATTTAAACGCCTGGAAAATTGTCCTCACTGAATCAGAAATTAACTCACATATAGAAAAGTTCCATTGCGATGTACAAGCTGGTCATTTAGGCATAGATAAGACCTACTGGCGTATACGAGAAACACACTATTGGCCAGGCATGTATCGAGACATCTCCTCTTTTGTAAGCTCTTGTGAAATTTGTATTAAAACAAAAAGTAACCAAACCAAACCGCAAGGATATATAGGAACTAAACCACCTACACAACCATGGACCATTATCTCAATGGACACGATAGGTCCTTATACAAAATCCGCATCAGGTCATCAATATGCCCTAGTAATAGAGGACATTTATACCCGTTATCTTGAAATTTTCCCCCTTAGACAGAAAACAGGTAGGGAAATAGCCAAACATCTGCGTAACGTGTTATGCCATTGGAGACCCGTACGACAAATTATCTCAGATAACGGTAAAGAATTTATTAACAAAGATCTTCAAACTCTATTTCAACAATATAATATTCAGTTTACTCCAACACCGATAGGGCACCCATGTGCAAACCCCGTAGAACGTTGCAATCGTACCATAAAACCTATGATTGTAGCTTTTACCAGCCAAAACCAACGTGACTGGGATTTCCACCTCCCGGATCTAAAACTCGCGTATAATACCGCAGTACATACAGCTTTAGGGGTATCGCCATTCTATCTTAATCATGGGAGCGATCCACATCTCATATTAGACCAGTACGTTACCGAAGAAATTACCGAAACTGATACTGCTCCGTGAAAAGCTCGTATCGACCGCATGGATGAACTTAGGCACTTTGTCGAACGTCACATGCTCAAAGCTCGGGATCGTATGCGTAAACAACATGAGAAACGATTTTCCACCAAATTAGTTGACTTAAAAATTGGTGATCAGGTTTACTATCTAAACAAACGTCTCAGCAAAAAAGCCGATGGTTACAGTGCAAAATTAGCACCCAAATATGCAGGTCCCGCGGTGAAAACCAAAATTATTAGTCCTTTAGTAGTTAAATTAGCAGACTCTTCGGGTAATAACCTCGGCACACATTATTTAAACGGCTTAAAACTACCGCGCAGATCTAAAAGAACCAATTTGTTACAGGTTTCATCTGAGAGAGCGTTCATCATGTCATTAATAGCGACACCAGAGTCCTCAAGCCAGAAATCTTTGATTCATGGGTCATTAGCAGAGGCTCTGGACTCAGATAACTCACCACCATCTCGCACTCATTCTAACTGTACATCTCCATCTTCATTACTGCCCCCCATCACTGTAGAACAACCACCAGCATGGGTTGGCGATCTCCTCGACGGGATCAGTCAATTGAGAGACGAAACTCGCAAGAATGCCGCAAAGTTACATGACCTTCAACGGGGACTCGTTGTAGTCGAATCCAACTTACACACTTTCCAGTACCAACAGCTACAGAACTTCAGCAAATACGCGCAAGAAGTGGCCCAAGGCGTCCAAGATGTGAACCATCGTTTCGAAGCCATCGAACTCAAGCTACAACTACTGGGCCATGCGCTTGAAGTCAAGAACGACACCATTGCTGATGCAAAGACTCAGGAAATAATTCCTGAACTCCAGCCTACCATCTTCAACGTTGGGACAACTGCTGACAACAAAGCAGCCATACCAGTATTGGCCAGGCAACCAGCCTCGGCATGCGGCCCCAATGCTGGACTCAAAGTTCGTCGGGAAACATCTAAACCGACTCCAGAAGTTGCCAATTTTCCACCATCACCAGTATTGTCTGTAATAGTTTTACCTGCTCAGATTGGCCCCTAATCAATTTTATAAATGAATAAACAAAACTAACAACCAATATAATTATTAGGGCGCCACCAGGATTTTTAATCACGGTTCCTGGAACCGGTCTAGAGCTGAGAAAACTTAATCTTAGGGTAGAGAGAGTGGAGGAAGGTGCTGTTGAATAATAAACAATTAATTAACAAGATCGATCGATATTTATTAACAATAAAAAATTAACAAACTTAACAATTTAAGCGCTCACTCACACACTATAATTAACTTATTATCTAACGAAGCGGAGAATAACTACGAAATAAACGATATTTACAAACGAATCTTCCAACAACGATACGATGACTAGACGGGCTTTTTCGAACAAACGGTCTCCCACACCTGGCGTAAAACTATTGGGCTTTTTCTAACAAACGGTCTCCCACACCTGTCCTAAAACTAAGCTTAAAATTACAAGTCCACCGGACTACCAAAACAAACTCACTTTACACACTTTATAACTTAAAATTAAGTCCACCGGACTACCAAACTTAACACTATTAACACTCTCTATCACGCATAACCCGTACATTTCTTCACACACATAACCCACACTTCGCTTAATTGAATTTTACAATTTTAAATTGAACCAAATGATTTTAATTTAATTACAATATTATTAATTTAATTTATTCAATCATTAGTATTTAATAGTAAGATAACTTTCAATTAACAACCAATTTCAATTAACTTTGAACTAATATCCAATTTTCAATTTCCGATTATTAATTTTCTTTGAATTAAAATATTAAAACAGCTTAAAATTCCTAAGTCATTATTTCGAACGAGAAGCTTAACACCTCGAATTAACTTTTGTTAAATAAATTAATCACAATATAAATTTTACAATCACTTGAAAATTATTAACACAAGTTTATGAATTAATTCTGACTAAACTTTTACCGTGACAAATTTTTGACTCACTTAACTGATTTCTTGGACTTAATGTCCACGCCGATAATTATCAAGTTTCAGTAATTTTCATTTAACTACTTCACGGACATAATCCCCAAAATTACTAAATTTATACTTGACGAAATAATTTTATAATATAATATTCTCAATAAAAAATTCCTAACATAATATACTCAATAATTTTCCAATCTATATTATCCTCAATAATTAACTCTTAATATAAAATTCTTAATATAAAATATTATCAATAATTAATTCTTAATAAAATATTATTAATAGTTTTCTTATAGTTTTATCAATTATGAAAAATTTGACCCAATTCGAAATATCCAAATACGTCAGCTCAAGCTGCTTTTGAGTAATTCCTTAAGGATACGGCAGCAGAATCAACGTCAGAAGCCGACCCAACTCAAGGAGTCCTGGTCCACAATGGAATACGTCTCGTGGACTTTGAGACATTCCGCAAGGTCATTCGTGGAGCCTGTCAAGCTGCTAAGCCAATTTACCAGCAGCCCGACCTACAAGACTCGTGGACCCAGACAGTCACCACACAGGCGCAGTTGCTTTTCATTACTGACGCCTGTCAGAATTGCAGACAACGCGACCATAAAATCGCACAATGCCGATTACCCTGGCGGCCTGATATGTGTCATATCTGCTATCAGGACCAGATGACGACGGAAACGTGTTTCCGTCCCCACGACAAAGAAAAGAAGGACCACTTCAGAGGCCGTTGCCAAGGCTGTGGAGTACCAGTCCAATATTTTGATCCGCAGTGCAGACACTGCAATGCTCGCTGGCCCGAGTACCGTAACTGGATTGGAACCAAGTATACTGCCCAAGACATCGAGAGGTTCCACAAGGCGCACTTACGTTCATTGAACAAATAAGTTCGTCGTTACCGTACCCACCACTACTTCATTTATTCATTATTAATTATACTACTATTATAGCTGCTATTATATTACATATTATAATTTCAACCATAGTTACCACATTAAACAAATTATTATTCATTACTGTTCGAAAATATATATATATATATATATATATATATATATATATATATATATATATATATATATATATATATATATATATATATCTATATATTAGGTGGGTCAAAAAAATCGAATAATTTATTTTTGACTTTATACTCTGAAAAATAGGTTCGTAGACACCTAAAAAGAATTCTCTCCAAGTATAAGCTCTTAATTATAACGGAAGGTCCTCCGCTTTGCGGGTTTCTATTTTTTTCGAATAATCAGATAAAAAAATTTATATCTCGCTTCCAACTGCTTGGAAAAATATTCCGTGGCATAGATTTTGTGAGAAATTGAATGCTTTACAAAAAAGGTCTTTTATGACTTTTTCAAAAACTCAACCGATTAAAAGATATTCATAGTTGAAGTTTGGCTATTTTAAGGAAAATATTCGTTTTTATTATGAATTTTATAAGTCGATGAAAAAAAATTATTTCGGATTGCGGAACTCATGATTTTGTAGGAAATTTACTGCTCTACAAAAATGGTCTCTTATGATTTTTTGATTAAGTGAAGCCGTTACGAGATATTCATCGTCAAACATTAACGAATATCAATATTTCCAGTTTTTGATCAATAATTCGATAAATTTTAATTTAAACTATGAGTTTCAGGAAAATTTTCATAAATTTGAGTTTCGATCGATAAAGAAATGTTATAAACAATTTTTTTAATATTGTTTTCAGTCTTGAGCTTGTTTGATTGCATTAAAACAAGAAATTAGAGCATTTTTTCGACATATAGCCAATGATTAGTTTAATTTGAAGTGAATGACATATTTCTTTGTCAAATTTAATATGAAAAGTATTGAATCAAGTGAGAAACAACCAGTATTTAACTTTTTATAGATAAATTTTTTATTGAATTATCAATTGCAATATAATTGTCTATATTTTTAACATAACAGTACGCTATTACTATAAATAATTTCTTTTATTACAATTTGGGAATGTTTTTGATGTTCTTTGACAACTTGCAATAAGTACTGGAATTGTTCTTCATTTTTGTCAAGCATTGATTATATTCACTAACTAATGCAACAGCTCGCTCTGCTGAATCATTGACAACTTTTAGTTGTTGAAAGTATTCTTTATTTTCGAGATAACTCTCATTAGTAGGCCATAATTCAACATCGACATCAAGAAAGTCATACGGTAGATCGAAGATTTTGAAAAGATTTAATGACTTTTTAGACACAAAGTCACTCAGAGTTCTCTGCGCCAATGAATTCAAATCTTTTTAGCAATTACAAATCTTTTAGCTTTAGAATCTGTACCTTCACGAGTATTAACAGCTTCAACAATACTTTTTTACTTCTAATGGAACGCCATCGTCAAACAGTGATAAAATGGCAAGTTCATCGCTCAAATACCATAAGTGCGAAATCATTTTTTCACACGTAGCTGAAGAAATCAAAGGATTGATATGTTTGTACTCCAATAAATTTTTCATAAACTGCAAGTCATGATAAGCAGCAGTTGTTGCAGAAGTTGATGAAAACCAAGCTTTTAAATACAATGTGACTATAAAAATACAGAAATGACGAAGACCATGCAATTCTTTCTGAGAGAGTTTGAATTCATCTCTGAATAGATACATTTTCAAACTATAAATGGCCTTAGCCATCCATCTAGCATGATGAACAGCACCAGGACGTTTGAAAGAAATCTTTTCTTGAGGCATTTCTCCAAGGAAAATCAATGATAATTCCAATAATTCTTTATCTAACTTATTATAACATTTCTTTATCGATCGAAACTCAAATTTATGTAAATTTTCCTGAAACTCATAGTTTAAATTAAAATTTATCGAATTATTGATCAAAAACTGGAAATATTGATATTCGTTAATGTTTGACGATGAATATCTCGTAACGGCTTCACTTAATCAAAAAATCATAAGAGACCATTTTTGTAGAGCAGTAAATTTCCTACAAAATCATGAGTTCCGCAATCCGAAATAATTTTTTTCATCGAATTATAAAATTCATAATAAAAACGAATATTTTCCTTAAAATAGCCAAACTTCAACTATGAATATCTTTTAATCGGTTGAGTTTTTGAAAAAGTCATAAGAGACCTTTTTTGTAAAGCATTCAATTTCTCACAAAATCTATGCCACGGAATATTTTTCCAAGCAGTTGGAAGCGAGATATAAATTTTTTTATCTGATTATTCGAAAAAAATAGAAACCCGCAAAGCGGAGGACCTTCCCGTAATAATTAAGAGCTTATACTTGGAGAGAATTCTTTTTAGGTGTCTACGAACCTATTTTTCAGCGTATAAAGTCAAAAATAAATTATTCGATTTTTTTGACCCACCCTAATATACACTAGCCACAAAAATTAAGGGATATAAAAAAAATTCCAAATTTTTTGGTGATTTTCAGCGAGCTGTAACTCCGAGGAAAATGATCGCACAGAAAAAAAAAAAAAAGCAAATTGTAGCTCCAAGTGTCTAGTTTTTAGATATGACCATGAAAATTTTTTGTCATCGTCAGGTCTGGAGAAATCCTAAGAAAACTACTGAAAAAAAATTTTTCGAAATTTTTTTTCATCTTAAAAAAGGTCTACGGGCTTCAAAAAAATTTTTTCGATTGTTTCGTTTAAAAGCTCTTTTAGTAAATTTAATACCCTTTAATTTGACGTAATCAAAAAGCCTGTACGATAATTTGCCGCGGAGTTATCGTCAATCAAAGCAAAAAAGTTTTTTTTGACTTTGGAAATCAATAACTGTGGAAATAATGACCGTATAGGAAATCGAAGGAGGGTTTTGAAAACTACACAATATTCTCTATAAGAGAACGTAAACCGCTTTTGAAGAAAAAATTTTGTTTTAATTGAAAACTCGGACTGAAAAAAAGACAAAAATTCGCATAATTAAGGATATTTGGATAACTTGGTATAACTTTGGATAAAATGGATGAACGAAGGATATAGTTGGTAATTTTTTAACTTCAAAGTGTCCCCTAAAATCCCTAAGAAATTCAAAGCGCTGCGATTTTTTGTTCATAGTGCCCAGAAGCTTCAAATTCTGTGTTTTCGCAAAAATCACCATTATGAGCAATTTTGTGATTTTTATTCATTTTTCCATTGAAAAAAATTTTTTTTTTCAAAATTCTTTATTTTTTCGATCAAAGAGATTGATTTTTCAAGAAATTTGAAAAAAAAAAAATTTCAATTTTTTTCGAAAATTTTTTTCGAAATTTTCTCAATTTTTTTCGATTGTTGTTTTACCGCCGGCATTAGCGTTACCCAAAGCGTACCACGTGGAGGTTGCTCGGTCGGATTTACGCTTCTCTCACACACGTGTGTGTGTGTGTGTGTGTGTGTGTGTGTGTGTGTGTGTGTCTTTGTCTGCGTGTTTGTCTGTTTGCAGCTGCCGAATGACCTCTGTACGCACGGCAGTAACTGCTCAGTACCGTGTATTGCCACCTCTGTTCTGAATCACAGCTCGTAAACGCTCTTGCACGTTGATGCATCGTCGAATATCACGTTGCGAAATTCCTTGCCAACAACGTAACAACGCTTGAGTCAACTGATGAAGATTGTGCAGTTGCGGATAGTCTCGCCGCAATCGACGCCCAAGCATGTCCCAAACATGCTCAATTGGGTTCAAATCAGGACTCATCGCTGGATGATTAAGCGTTGTTACGTTGTTGGCGCGGAGAAAAGTTCGCGTACGAACTGCAGTGTGAGGACGAGCATTATCCTGCATCAAAATGAACCGTCTTGCCCCCATGCGTGTGCGCATAGGCAGGACGTGTGGCTCCAGAATTTCGTCGACGTACCAATCGGCAGTCAACGTCCCACGAACGATGACCAACGGGGTTCTGGTATTGAAGGACACGCCTGCCCACACCATGACTGATCCACCATTGAAAGCTGTAACTGGTCTCGTAAAACCATCCCGATCTCGTTCTCCACGACGGCGCCAAACGAGAGATCGTCTATCGCTGCCATGAAGACAAAATCGAGATTCGTCAGTCCATAATACACTGGTCCACTGTCTACGACCCCAATGGTGATGATCATGAGCATAGGCCAATCGGGCTCGGCGATGTCGTGGAGTGAGCATAGGCACGCGATTTGCGCGTCTAGCGCGTAGTCCTTGCTCTCGAAAGCGATTTCGAACCGTCGATGCCGATATGTGTTGTTGGGGAGGACGTTGTCGACGATTGCGAAATTGATGAGCGATCGTGTGGGCATGCGCAGTAGGGTTTCGACGAGCTTCTCGAATGATCGCTCGATCATCACGCTCGGTAGTGATTCGTAGTCTACCTTGACCCGGACGACGATCGTAACTTTGAGTCGCGTTAAATCGGGCATAGGCCCGACTGATAACGGACTGGCTCACTCCCATAGAAGCTGCTACTTCCACCTGACTGTAGCCCTCTTGAAGGAGGGTAACAATGCGAGCCACATCTGTGGCAGCTAAATGTCGACGAGGCATATCAAAGGTGCTTATCAAAGAAAAGCTTACATAAAATTCACGTAAGGAATTTAGGCTAAAAAGAAAACGTAAAATTCAAGTTTTGTGTGAGGAAAAGCCGAACTCCGCGGGGGTATATCAATTTGTTTTTATTGAATTTTTAAAATGAGATTTAAAACTAAGGCAGTTGTAGCGGACAGAAAAAATTGAGTTAATTTTTTTGATAATAGTGAAGCATTCTGAAGACGATAAAAAAAAAAATTTTAAAAAAATTTTTGAAAAAAATTTCGAAAAAATTTTCGAAAAAATTGAAAATTTTTTTTTTTTTTTTTTTTCAAATTTCTTGAAAAATCAATCTCTTTGATCGAAAAATAAAGAATTTTGAAAAAAATTTTTTTCAATGGAAAAATGAATAAAAATCACAAAATTGCTCATAATGGTGATTTTTGCGAAAACACAGAATTTGAAGCTTCTGGGCACTATGAACATAAAATTGCAGCGCTTTGAATTTCTTAGGGATTTTAGGGGACACTTTGAAGTTAAAAATTACCAACGATATCCTTCGTTCATCCATTTTATCCAAAGTTATACCAAGTTATCCAAATATCCTTAATTATGCGAATTTTTGTCTTTTTTCAATCCGAGTTTTCAATTCAAAAAAATTTTTTCTTCAAAAGCGGTTTACGTTCTCTTATAGAGAATATTGTGTAGTTTTCAAAACCCTCCTTCGATTTCCTATACGGTCTTTATTTCCAGAGTTATTGATTTCCAAAGTCAAAAAAACTTTTTGCTTTGATTGACGATAACTCCGCGGCAAATTATCGTACAGGCTTTTTGATTACGTCAAATTAAAGGGTATTAAATTTACTAAAAGAGCTTTTAAACGAAACAATCGAAAAAATTTTTTTGAAGCCCGTAGACCTTTTTTAAGCCGAAAAAAAATTTCGAAAAATTTTTTTCAGTAGTTTTCTTAGGATTTCTCCAGACCTGACGATGACAAAAAATTTTCATGGTCATATCTAAAAACTAGACACTTGGAGCTACAATTTGCTTTTTTTTTTTTTTTCTGTGCGATCATTTTCCTCGGAGTTACAGCTCGCTGAAAATCACCAAAAAATTTGGAATTTTTTTTATATCCCTTAATTTTTGTGACTAGTGTATATATACATTAGGGTGGGTCAAAAAAATCAACTATTTTTTTTTTACAATTAATACGGAAAAATGGGTTACTAGGCACCTTAAAAAAATTCTCACCAAATATGAACTCTTAATTTCAATAGGAAGATCCTCCGCGTCGCAGTTTTTCATTTTTTTCTCAGTCCAATAGAAAAAAATTCATTCCTCATCATTAATTGGTCGTACAGAAAAAATTTTTTTAAGAATTTTGTAGGAAATTTAATGCTCTACAAAAAAGGTATCTTCTGTTTTTTTCCGTAAACCTCACCATTTCACTAATATTGAAGATTTAAGATTGATTATTTTAAGTCAAATGTCACTTTTGTTTATGAATTTTATAACTCGACAAGAAATGGCTATTATTGAATGGGCAATAGAAATTTTTATAGCAAATTAACTGCTCTATAAAAATGGTATCTTATGTTTTGGCGATTAAATTAATCGTTCAAAAGATATTCATCATCAAACTTTCATGTATATCTATTTTAAGTTTTTGATTAAATAATCGACAAATTTCAATTTAATCTATCAGTTTTGAGAAAATTTACACGAAAAAAATTTTCATCAACTGAGAAACTTCAAAATGTTTTTCAAGCTTTTTTTTATGTGTAAGTATTTTTATCTACATTTAAAAAAATAAATTGTACATTATTTATCGCTTAGTTAATTATTTATCAATAAAAAAAGCAAAGTTTTCATTATAAATATATTATGATTTCAGTTTTAGAGAAAAAAATGTCCAATTAGTTATAAGAAAGTTTTTTATTTCAATTTTCAACTGAGCTATTTATTTTCAAACAATTTTTTGTTGCAAGTAGGGTAGTTTTTTCGATGCTCTTTCACAACTTGCAATAAAAATTGAAATTGCTCTTCGTCTTTCGTTAAGCATTGGTTATATTCACTTACTAATGCGACACCTCGCTCTGCCACATCATTAACAACTTTCAATTGTGCGAAAAATTTTTTATTTTCATTATAATTCTCATCAGTAGACCATAAATCAATATTTTTGTCAAGAAAATCATACGGCAGATCAAAGATCTCAAAAAGTTTTAATGACTTCTTAGAAACTAAGTCACTTATATTTTTTTGCAGAATTAAATGTAAATTTTTTCTATCAATAATAAATCTTCTTGCTTTAGAATCTGTACCTTCGCGAGTCTTAACAGCTTCGACAATATTCTTCTTTATGTTTAATAGAACGGTATAATGGCCGATGGGCTCGGGATACGTCGATGAGCCAACAGGTCCAAGATAATTGGCGGATTTGTTCGTCGTGGTCGGTTATTGGGCGCCAGGAACAATTCAGGATGTTCCAATCCTCGACAACCTAAATCAGGAACAACTTAATAGTAAACTAACTCTACTCAGGGCGGCGGGTTCCTAGGAAGAAATAACCAAGAGGTTCCGAAACGAATAACAATTTATTATTAAATAAAAAAAATAAACTCGGTTTGGTGAAATAATCAGTTCCAGATAAATCAAAATACAGACACAATCGTAATCAACTCGGGTAATAATCGCAACAAAATCAAAATACTAACGTAGACTCTTCAGAATAATAATAATGTGAATCAGGCGAGTAATACCCAATTTAATCATCAGCTCAATAACTCAAATAGTTTCTAGAATAATCCTACCAAATATTCAACTAATGCTCAAGTAATAGTCAAATTCGTAATTCCAACAATTTCAAATAATAATCAAGAAATCTTCAAAACCATTTTTAAATAATAATCACGGTAATTATTTAATTAACAACAAAATTCATAATCAAGTAGTATTCCACAATGTTCAAATAATACTCACGGTAATTATTTAAATAATACCAAAAATTAAGACTCAAGTAATAGTCAAACAATAATTATTTAAATAATACTAAAAGAATAATCCAGTGAACAGCTCACATGATGTTCAAATAATAATCAAATTAAATATCTACGTAATATCCAATTAAGAATCAATTTACTAATTCAAATAATAATCAAAATAAATACTTAAATAATAGACAAATAATAATCAGTTAACAATTCAAATAATACTCAAATTAGATATTTAAATGGTATCCAAATAATAATCAGTTAACAATTCAAATAATAATCAAATTAAATAGTTGAATAATATCCAAATAATAATCAGTTAACAATTCAAATAATTTCAAATCAACGGATAATATCGTAATTAGCAGACTGATGCTAACCGAGCTGCTGATAAGTGATCGATCAGATCGCGGATCGATGCTCAATTACCGGAGCTCTGAATTACCTAGCATTAAACAGTGGTCGGTAACGGTGTTACCCTTACTCCCGACGGAACTACCGAAGCTCGAATATAGGCGACGCCTCGCTCGCGGTATCCAAGGGCGGGAGCACACTCAACCTCAACAATGATAACAATTTACAAGAGAAAATTTTTGGATCTAGCCCCAATGGCGTCGACCACTCAGGATATTTTTGGTGGGAAGGTACCCAGGGATACCTCGTGGAACTCAAACAATACAACAACTGGCCGCAATCGCCGGATTGTAAAAATAAAGAAATTAATTAACAATAATCTAAGTAGCGGTTCCACGAGCTATCACCCTAGCAACAAAAGCCACTTACGTTGCAGATCGGTGTCGTCTGGATGGCGTCGGTGGGTGTTGAGCGGGTGGCGGCGAAGGCAGCTCCTCTCCAGGGTGATCCTGGCCAAACTCTCGACCAAGATCTCACCAAAAGAAACGTCGGTACGGCGTTACTCCCACAATCGGCACTAATACGTGTCGAATCTGACGGTCGGCGATTTTTGTATGTAAATTAATTAATTACAAAATCCGACAAAAATTAAATAAACGCGAAGTGAACACTACCAGGCGGTTACGTCGAAGAAGGTCTCGCCTTTTTCGTTTCTTCTTCTTGTCCGTAGCCATTCGCTGGCTACGGAGTTGACCTGCAGGCCGTTAGCTGGCTCTGTTACGATTTTTGAACTTCTCAAATTGATGGTAGACAATGGCATCGACGCGCCTTCTAGTGGCTCTTCCTGAAGCTTATCCAAATGCCGGCGTAATACTGATTGATAATAATTGGCATCAATATCGTGTGTTCACGTCTCTCAAATTGTGGAGCAGCGGTTTGATGAAGGATTGGTTTTGTTGGCTGATCTCTGGGTTTGCTGGTCGGCGTGGAATCCGGCGTTATGTCACAGGTTGACTCGTCGTTAGTAAGTGGCTTTTATCGGGGTACTTACCAAATACTTAATACTAACTTAATTCTAGTTTACTTCTAACTGATGCTAACAGAATATTAGTTATTTCAAATAATTATCGGCGCCGCGCTTTCGAGCTGCGGGATTCGCCGTACTCGCCTGGCAGTCTCTAGATGGCGACTGGGTCGCGGCGAATAAAGATAAATCTGAATTTTAAATGAAGTAACCAAAAAAATTATCAATTAAGTAGAGCTGTACTCGTGACTGCGGGTCTGTCAAGGCCCCACGTCACAACGGTATCATCAAAAAGTGATAAAATAGCAAGTTCATCACTTAAGTACCATAAATGTGAAGTCATTTTTTCACATGTAGCCAAGGAAATTAAAGAATTAATTTTACTGTACTCAATTAAATTTTTCATAAACTCTAAGTCGTGATTAGCAGCAGAAGTCGCAGAAGGGGAAGGATGAAAACCAAGCTTTTACATACACCATAACTATGAAAATACAAAATTGTCGAAGACCATCCAATTCTTTCTTAGAAAGGTCAAATTCATCTCTAAAAATAAACATTTTTAGGCAATAAATTGCCTTTGCCATCCATCTTGCATGATGAACTGCACCAGGACGCTTGAAGAAAACTTGCTCTCGTGGCATTTCTCCCAGAAAAATTAATGACAAATCCAATATTTCTGTATAGTCATCTCGGGGTTGCGATAACTACCAAAAGTAATCAATTATTCGTAAAAAATCAAAAATTATCCTCTACACTTAAAATTGTATTTAAATAATACCTGTAAGTATCGCTTAATAAATGAAGATAGATTATTTTTTTCATTCGTAATAATATTAGCAACAATACTATCTTCAACACCAGATTTATACTTCGTTTTATCGAATGTGTCCCAAAATTTTTTGAATCTGCCAAATATTGGAACATTTGGTCCGGATGATACTGGCCAATAGACTTCGAATGCACTCCTTAAAATGATCTCATAAATATGATGGCGACATGGTAACCAAATTAATTCTTTTCCTAAGGCCTTTTCAATTTCTTTACATGTACCATGATGGATTCCTGTATAGTAAAAATAGATAATTACACTTTAAGTTCTGTATTTAATAAAAATTGTAACGCATATTTAAAATCTATAAATAAATAAAGAATTATAACTAATGGGCACGTGTCGAAAATTTAATTAATGTATGAAAACAATTCAACTAGAACGATGAAAATAAAATTTTCTTTTAAATATTTTATCATTGATTAGTTACCCGTATTAACCGCAGTCGTGTCAAAACACATCGCCTTGATGTAACTAATAATACCCCATTGATTTAATGTTGACAAGATGGTTGCTGTTTGATTTTCTGCCGATCCATTATTCATTTTTGGAACTCCAAGTAACTGCTCAGTACCAAAAGCAGTCAAAATAATCGGTAATCGATCCACAAATTTCGATTCAGAAATGTCATTCAGTATTTTCCCATCCCAATGCACGACATATTTATCATGAGCTTTGAAGTTATCTTTTAGTCCTATAGCAATGCCTTTTCGTAAGAGCATGCGAGTTCGTTGAATTGTTCGATAACTAAGAGTTGTATCTTCTACATTAACACCAACACTTGATAGAACTGGAGCAATAATGAACATCGCATTTCTACTACTAACATTAGCTCTGTCGAGTGCTGAGATAAGCTCTGGAGTTAGAATATTTATTTTTGCTCGTGTTGTCGGTATTTGAGGCACATACTCTAAATCTGAACCGAAATTTGTAGCTTGACTTAATGTAAGGGTTGAAGATGACTCTGATTCCTCACTTCGAAAAATCTCATGGCTGGTTGAGGGTTGATTCAAATCTAAAATAAGCGTTGTTATTTAATTAATGGAAGCAAAAATATGGAACTCATTCATTTTGACATCAAATAAGGAACACAAAGAGTTTTTTATTTATCATCTACGAACATATTGACATTTATGATATAATTAATTAGAAAAACAATAATATACTTTATTATTCATAATTTATAATCAATTTAATTTATTTTCAATTCTGATTAAAATTTATAATAATTAAATGTTGTAAATACTCACGACTTTCATCTACTTCCATCGTATTCATAGTACTGTTTAATTTATTTAGGTTATTTGAAAGAATTTCTTCCCGGGTATCACTTTTTTGATTTGAATATAGTTCACGAATATCATTATCAAGCAGTTTTATTGATTTATGATCTACAATATCAAATAATGCTTTGATTTCATTCTGAAATATTATTACATTTTTGTTTTGGGCTGATGATTTTTTTCGCACAAAAGATTTTTGCAATTTCAACCATCGGTTATGATAGCGAAGAATTTTTTGTATTACATTAGTTGACCCACTAGTCGGAATCTGGTTGTTTTTCCATAGTTCAATAACTTGATCAGTTGCATTTTTAGCACTTTGTTTGATAGAACATTTTAACACTTTGAGCTGATAAAAAAAAACACTCATAACCTCTTTCACTGTTGGCAACTTACGTTCTGAAATTTTTTGCATGGGTTTTCCGATCAAATGAATTTCCTTATCCATATTTTCGATAAATATATAAATTTATGTAATGACCGCAAAATTTGTAAATATTTAATCGTTTTATCACATATACAAGATCATAACTTGTGAAAACACTAGAAATGCTGTAGAAAATGTAAACAAATAAAAACAATATAACTATAAAGAAAAATGTAGGTGGCGCTAGTTCACAAGGGAAACAGAGTAAGTAGAATACAAAACAAAAATTCTCTACAGAAGAAATTTTCCCAAGGACAATATACAGCTGTAGTGGAAAAATTTTTTAAGACGTTTTGAAGACGTTATAAAAAAACAACATGATCGTGATTTCTAATGATGAAAAATAAAAAGTTTGGAATTATTGAATAAAAATTTGGAAAACAAAATTCAAATAATACTTACATTAAAGACAAAAAATGAAATTTTCTCAAAACTGATAGATTAAATTGAAATTTTTCGATTATTTAATCAAAAACTCTTAAAATCGATATACATGAAAGTTTGATGATGAATATCTTTTGAACGAATAATTTAATCGCCAAAACATAAGATATCATTTTTATAGAGCAGTTAATTTGCTACAAAAATTTCTATTGCCCATTCAATAATAGCCATTTCTGGTCGAGTTATAAAATTCATAAACAAAAGTGACATTTGACTTAAAATAATCAATCTTAAATCTTCAACATTAGTGAAATGGTGAGGTTTACGGAAAAAACATAAGATACCTTTTTTGTAGAACATTAAATTTCCTACAAAATTCTTAAAAAAATTTTTTCTGTACGACCAATTAATGATGAGGAATGAATTTTTTTCTATTGGACTGAGAAAAAAATGAAAAACTGCGACGCGGAGGATCTTCCTATTGAAATTAAGAGTTCATATTTGGTGAGAATTTTTTTAAGGTGCCTAGTAACCCATTTTTCCGTATTAATTGTAAAAAAAAAATAGTTGATTTTTTTGACCCACCCTAATATACATATATATATATATATATATATATATATATATATATATATATATATATATATATATATATATATATATATATATGTCGGAGAGTAAAGTACAGTGGAGTATTTTCTGACGAAGCGATGAGAATATTCTTCAGGATATTTCTATTTTTTTAGTTATTTTAAGAAATGTATTGTTACTTTAATATTTTGAAAAATAAGATATAACTAAAATGTTTTATTGCGGTAGGCTTAGGCCTAGGTAGGCACATGGTTGTCAACGTAGTCGGGATCCCAGGACGATAGGGGTATCATAAAATTAATAAGGAAAAGAGAAATGTGCAGCAGGCAGATTATTTGAGAAGAGTTTTTGAAAAGACATTCTTGCTTTGAGATCGAGATTGAACGGACGTCCTGGTGATCGCGAATTCGTTATTTCCTAAGTCTCGGTCAATCGCAAGATATTATTAATATTGTTTGCGGCCTGAATTAACTTAACCTTGTACGAGTTTATCTACTCATTCGTAATAATTGATCTTTTTGTAATTGTGAATATTAATTAATTGTAATAATAAAAATGAGTGAATCACAAAATACCGAATCCCCACAATAACTCCTGCCTCTCTGACATCAGAAGTGGGATCGTCTCCATCTGGTCCAGCACCCGATCAGTGGAATACATTTTTCGAGCTTATGAAGAATTTTTTACCGAAGCCGTCTTTGACAAAGAATAATGTTTCTTTACCGCGGTTCAATCCAGAGAGTGCGGGATCGGATCCTGTTGCATGGTGTTCAGCAACGGAATTGTGCCTATTGGAAAACCCTCTCCAAGGAAGCGGATTGATATCGGCGCTTAGTAAAGCTTTGGGAGGCTCAGCGGCTCAGTGGCTGTCTCAAGCAGCAATTCCGGGTATACAGTGGCCGCAATTAAAAGAACTTTTCGTGTCACGTTTTGGTGGACAGGATACTGCGACAGCGGTCGTGCTGAAACTTCACCAGGAGTTACCAACCAAGGATGAAAGTGTCGGTGCATTCGGCATTCGACTTCGATCATCGCTGAAGGCTCGCTGGAGGTCTTTATCGGTCGATGAAATTATCAATGCGGTTGTGCTTGCGCGATTAACTCACCTTGACAATCGGGTGGAGCGCGTGGCATTGACTACCGACATCAAAACGGAAGTTGACTTTTTGAGTGAAATGCGAGGCTTTTCCTACACTCGAAAAAGACCCGTGTCAGCGTCAGATAACTCTTCTGCACCGGATTCAAAGCGTTTCAAGCCAGCGGTGTCAGTGAAGTGCCATTTTTGTGGAGAAATAGGTCACAAGAAGTTTGAGTGTCCTAAACTTAAGAAGAAACACGTAGAGCAAAGCAGTAACTATCGTGGCAGCCAAGGATCACCCTCGTCATCGCGTCCTGTGACGTGTTTCAAATGCGGAGCAGCTGGCCATATTGCGCCAAACTGTACGGCTTCAGACAGCGATCGTAGCGGTCCAGGAAACAACAAGGACAACGGTGGCGTCGATCGTCGTGTAAATCTGTGCACAGTAGCAGCTCCTACGGGTATTCTGAACCATCTTGGTGAGTCGTTTCCATATTGTTTTGATTCGGGAGCGGAATGCTAATAAAAGAATCGATTGCTCTCAAGTTCTCGGGAAGAAGAGTCAACGAATTAGTAATTTTAAAGGGTATCGGAAATGTTGCAGTAAATTGTAATTTGCAAATTTTGTCTACCGTTATTATGAATTCGTTTACATTAGAGATTCTTTTTCACGTTGTCCCGGATGAATATTTGAACGAAAATATTTTAATTGGTCGAGAAATTTTAAGCTTGGGATTTGAAGTAAATATTTCCCAACTTAATTTTAATATCGGTAAATCTAAAGTCATAAATGAATGTAGTAAAGTTGAAATCATGAAGTTTGATACCGTTGATACCGATGTTGATAAAGACGATAAAATAAGATTAGTTTCAATATTAAAAGAATATGAAAGTTCTTTTATCACAGGCTTCCCTCGTACTCACGTTAACGGTGGTGAACTTGAAATACGTTTAATTGATCCGAGCATTACGGTACAGAGAAGGCCATATAGACTTAGTGTAGAAGAGAAACAAATAGTTAGAAAAAGAATTAATGAATTGCTTGAAGCGAATGTTATTCGTCCTAGTAATTCACCGTTTGCTAGCCCTATTTTACTAGTTAAGAAAAAAGATGGATCAGACCGCTTATGCGTTGATTATCGTGAATTAAATAAAAACACGATAGCAGATAAATTTCCTTTGCCGCTTATTTTAGATCAGATACCGCGACTTAGAAAAGCGAAATTTTATATTAGTTTAGATATGGCCAACGGTTTCCATCAGATTCCCATACATCCAGAATCTATAGAACGTACGGCATTTGTCACTCCTGATGGCCAATTTTAATTTTTAACAATGCCATTTGGGCTTAAAAGCGCTCCTTCTGTTTTCCAAAGAGCAATTTTAAAAGCACTAGGTGAGCTCGCGTATACTTACGTTGTAATTTACCTAGACGATGTATTAGTAATTGCGGATACAATAGAGGAAGCGTTTGAAAGACTTCGAATGGTATTAAAAATTCTTATAGATGCGGGATTCTCATTTAATTTTTTAAAATGTTCTTTCCTTAAAACATCTGTTTCATATCTCGGGTATGAAATTAAAGATGGGGAAGTTCGTCCAAACCCTCGTAAAATAAATTCTTTAACGTTGTTACCCGCTCCTCGGACAGTTACCCAGCTTAGACAGTTTATTGGCCTTGCGTCTTACTTCCGACGATTTGTCCCGAGATTTTCACAAATTATGAAACCTTTATATGCACTCACCTCAGGTAACAAATATATTGAATGGACTGAGGGACATGAAAATGTTCGACAAGAAGTAATTCGTATTTTAACCAATGAACCCGTTTTAATTATTTTTGACCCGGATTATCTCATAGAACTGCATACCGATGCCAGTTCCGATGGGTACGGAGCAATACTTATGCATAAAGTAGATGGTAAAAATAAAGTTATTGAATATTTTAGTAAAAGAACAAGTCCAGTCGAGTCCAGGTATCATTCCTATGAACTTGAAACTATGGCTGTTGTTAAATCAATAAAACACTTTCGGCATTACTTGCACGGACGACAATTTACCGTTGTGACTGATTGCAATTCTTTAAAGTCTTCCCAAAATAAGATTGACCTTAACGATAGAGTACATAGATGGTGGGCTTATTTACAAGCTTTTCAATTCAATATAGTTTATAGAGAAGGCAAATACATGGCTCACGCGGATTTCTTATCTCGAAATCCTTTGCCTGATTTGTCAAAACAAGTTAATAAAATTGAAGAGAAACGTGTAAAACTCGCGGAAATATCAATTGATTGGCTCCTTGCCGAACAACGGCGTGATTCAGAAATTTCGGAAATAGTCACTAAATTACAAAATGATGAGCTATCGGAAAACCTCTCAAAATCTTACGAGATTAGAGCCGGTACGTTTTACCGAAAAATACAAAGAAAAGGTGAAACCATCTGTTTGCCGATCGTACCTCGAGCTTTTCGGTGGTCCGTTATTAACCACGTACATGAGTCTGTGATGCACTTGGGTTGGGATAAAACACTCAATAAAGTTTATGAATATTACTGGTTTGAGGGTATGTCTAAATATGTACGTAAATTTGTTGACAGTTGTATTACTTGTAAACTCTCTAAAACCCACTCAGGTAAAATTCAAGCTGAGTTGCATCCCATCCCCAAGACCCGCATACCTTGGCATACTGTGCATATAGATATTACAGGTAAATTGAGTGGTAAAAATAATACCAAAGAATACGTTATTGTTATTGTTGATGGTTTTACCGAATATGTCTATTTACATCATACTCGCAAAATTGACAGTCATAGTGTTATCAAAGCTTTAAAGGCTGCAATATTTATTTTTGGAGTCCCAGCTCGTGTGATTGCCGATCAAGGTAGATGTTTTACTGGAAAAGACTTTAAAGGTTTTTGTGAATCTTTAAATATTATTTTGCATTTAATAGCTACAGGTACTAGTCGGGCAAATGGTCAAGTAGAGCGTGTGATGAGTACGCTAAAAAATATGTTCACTACTGTTGAATCTAATAATCGCCCATGGCAAGAGGCCATTGGTGAAGTCCAGTTAGCTTTAAATTCAACCCTGAATCGTGTTACCAAATCTAGTGCGTTAGAATTATTAATCGGTAAGAAAGCAAGACCTTATGGATTGTTAGTTGATGACAACGAAAAAGAAATTGATATCTCTAATGTAAGACAACGAGCGATCGATAGTATAGAAGAGAATGCTAATTATGAGAAAATTAGATTCGATAAAAATAAAGCTAAAGTCAATAGATTTAAAATCGGAGATCATGTTTTAATTAGAAATGAAGAACGTAATCAGACGAAACTTGACAGAAAATTTAGAGGTCCATTTGTGGTAACAGAATTACTTGATAATGATCGATACAAACTAAAATCTTTGAGTAATAATAGGAGTTTTAAGTATAGTCATGATAAGTTGAGAGAAATGCCTGAGAATCATATTCCTATTGAGTTGGATGTCTGCTCGGACAATGAAAATTGTGCAGGAGAGACTGTTGATGCGGGTCCTGAAATAGGGACTTTGGTAGAAAGATAGACCACCAATGACGTGGCGCACTGATGGCTGTAGGTCGTGGACCTGAATTGTTTTTGTATTTTTGATCACGCACATGCATCAGTGTGTAGTCGCAACTGCAAACTAAATTAGTGGCTAATGTTAGTTTGATCAGGGTGCGATGGGCAGCTGATGATGTGACTGCAGGTAGTTGTGACAACCACAAGATGTGTTGGATACTGTATGTGGCATACAGGGTAGCCTAGAGATAGTGCAAAGGTCTATTGGTGGAGAAAAAATGAAATGATGTTTGTTGATTGGATGATAAGGAATAATGATTGACGGATTTCGATCTCTTGAGTACTATACGTTAACTCCTTAGTATAATAAATGTGTAACAGTTTTACCTGTTCAGGTTAGCCCCTAATCAATTTCAAAATTAACTAACAAAACTAATAACAATAAAAATTATCAGGGCGCCACCAGGATTATTAATCACGGTTCCTGGAACCGGTCCAGAGCTGAGAAAACTTACCTTAGGGTAGAGAGAGTGGAGGAAGGTGCTGTTAAATAATAAAAATTTAATTAGCAATCTGATCAGTTTTATTAACAATAAAAATTTAACAAACTTAACAATTTTAAGCGCTCACACACACACTTATAATCTAACGAAGCGGAGAATAACTGCGAAATAAACGATATTTACAAACGAACCTCCAATTGACGATACGATGACTAGACGGGCTTTTTTGAACGAACGGTCTCCCACACCTGCTTAAAACTAGATGGGCTTTTCTTAACGAACGGTCTCCCACACCTGACCTAAAACTAATGGGCTTTTTTGAACGAACGGTCTCCCACACCTGCTTAAAACTACTGGGCTTTTTCTAACGAACGGTCTCCCACACCTGACCTAAAACTAAGCTTAAAATTTAACGTCCACCGGACGACCAAAACTAACTCCACACTTTACGCACTTTTAACTTAAAACTAAGTCCACAAGACTACCGCATTTAACACTATTAACACTCTCTATCACGCATAACCCATACAATTCTTCACACACATAACCCACACTTCGCTTAATTAATTTTTTAATTTTATAAATTTATTTTTATTTTACTCAATCATTGGCTATCGGTGAAACGAAAATTCCTATATCATGACCAATTTCTTACTAAACTTTTTTCGTGTTGACCTTGACTCAATATCACTGATTACTTAGACTTAATATCCACGCTGACAATTATCAAGTGTCATTTATTTTAATTTAATTACTTTACGGACTTAATCCCCATTATTTTACTTAAATTTATACTTGTTAAAATAATTTTATAATATAATAATTTCGATAAAAATTTCCTAATATAACCTTCTTAATAATTTTTCTTGATCGGTATTGTTTTTCAATAATAAATTCTTACTATAATATTCTTCACAATTAATACTTAAAAATTTTCCGATCTATCTTATTTTCAATAATAAATTCTAAATATAACAATCTTAACAATTTTCCACTCTATAATATTCTCAATTAATAATTTTCTTAATATAAAACATTCTTAGTAATTAATTCTTAATATAAAATATTATCAACAATTTTCTGATTGTTTTATCAATTATAAAAATTCGACACGAGTCGAAATAGTCAATTTCAATTGCTAGAACATTCGCTAGTCAAGTCTTTGCTTGACCTTGGGTATTGGAATTTATGTGACACACAACTGACGCTTGACGAAAATTCCACGAATAAAAATTTGTCTATTTTTCTCAATGACAAAGATCAATCAATTTTACTCAGTTAATTATTGAAAAATTAATTTAATGAATTTTCTTAGATGTTAGTTAATTGATTGAAAACTTTTAGATATTAAAACTTCCCCGCAAGGTCGATCGAGCGATCCCCGGGTATAAACCCCCATGAAAATCACTAATCCAAAAACTAGCAAATGTTCTACGATTTAATTATTGAATAAAATTTAAGAAAAGAAGAGGAATGATAGACCGAGTACAAACCGCGGTCTATTTTCCACCCACGGAATGAAATAATGTACCTGGGTTTTTGTCTGACTACGTCCACGATGTCTGCCTACCGTAGTGAGTCCTCCAGGTACCGGTTGTTAGATTCTTTTTCACTCCGGGGAATTGTCCTCACTCTAAGTTCAGTTTTTCCTGTAACAGAACTAACGTTAGAAACCTTGTCTAAAAGATTGGAAAGACAATCTTAAAAAATCATCGCAGCGTTCCGAAAATTCACGTGCGAAAAATTAATTACCTGCTGCTTTGTTGAGTAGTGACCGGTGCGGCTGACTATCAAACCTCTTCTGATTTTGTCACTCTCCGACTCCCGAGCACTTACCCAATCCACCCCCTTCTCTTAATTACTAAACGGAAAACTCCGAAGATCGGGGCGCGCCAGTGCTGAGTCGACTAATTATCGATCTCTGGCGACTTATCGATTTAGGGTAATTTACCCTGTTACACTCCTCCCCACCAGACCAGCACTGGGGGTCCCGATCCTCAGCTTCTCCTTGAGGTTGATGAATTAAAACTAAAACAGCGTAATTAAATTTTAACTTA
This sequence comes from Cotesia typhae, assembly GCF_013202065.1. NCBI lineage: Eukaryota > Metazoa > Arthropoda > Insecta > Hymenoptera > Braconidae > Cotesia > Cotesia typhae. The sequence goes on along the minus strand of NW_027423780.1, from coordinate 2,053,915 downwards.
AACAAAAATTTTTTTTTTTTTTTTTTTTTATTTAGCCCATTTACAAGTCTTCATCGAGGTCCAGTTGGAGAACATCTTCGTCACTGGTCTCTTGGTCGTTGAAAACCCCAATGTCTTCTAGGCCCGAGTCCTCTGATACTGGCTCGCCTCGGCCACCAACCTCCATCTCGTTCCAGTTCGGGCCTCGTAGTTCTCTCTTGTTCCTCCTCTTCTTCCTCTTCGCCGTTCGTCGACGGATCGGGACGTCACTTGGCTCCGGCCACGGCATCAATTCGGCGCGTGGGGTGCCAGTCTCCATCCTACCAGTCCTGACCGCTCGTTCCATGGCCTCCTTAAATTGGCTGGCGCGATATGCAGCGAAGGCAGGCGTCAGATGTGGTGGGCACTCAGGAAGCACGAACGTGGATGTTGAAGTTGTTGCTACCTGAGTGTCAGCAGCGCATTGGCTCCGGGTTGGAGCAGCTTCAACATCCACTGCATATCTAGATGTTGGTTTCTTTGATGGGACTGGCTTGGACCGAGATGTTGGAGGTTTCCAAGGAGCAAACAGTTTCCGGGGTGGAGTCATGGTGACTTTAGACCTGGTGAAGACCCTGGTCTTCACTGGTGTTTTGGGCTCAACCGACTTATAAGCCGAGGTCGTCTCAGGACGGGGTATAGCACCCTTGGACACATCTGGAGTGTGTCCGGGTATAGCGCCATTCCCCCCAACAGATGCTACAGTAGGTACAGCGATTATTGACACCTTGGTCTTTTTGGGAGAAAGCATAGGCGGATGGGGCTCGAGAGGAAGCACAGGAGTTGGTGCTCCGATTGACTCCAGCGGAATGGAAACTCGAACTGCCGGAGGGGAAGTCTCCGATCCCTTCTCCCTCTGAATAGTTCGAGCTGCAAACGTCAACGGCTCGAGATGTCTGGGCCTTCGATCCTCTTTCCGCTCCGCCACTGTCGATGCCCTTGCCCACGCAGCCCGCAGTCTCACCCTTGGTGTCTGGGGATCCCGCAGCATCTGGTTGAACCTAACACGACGCCTGTTGAGTCAGGTCTGTCCTTCAGTGCAGCCATACCATTTCGACTCACTAGTGTATACTCTCCCTTGGGTCAATTTCTTTTTATTTTGAGCTGGTACCGCTCGGTGAGATACCGAGGGTTCTGTAGATCTTGGTTCCAACTTGCTAGTTCCAGCAACCCCCATTCGGTGGCAAACCGAGGGTTTAGCAGCTGACGTCGTCGAGGCGTGCTCCCCGGTCACAGCCGACTCCTCTCGATCTAAAACCGATGGAAGAGCGTCCGCTATGGCCAGGGTACCCGCCTCGGGAACGGCAACTCCCACAGGGCTTGCCATCCAGGATGTAGTTATTGCAGGGACCAAGGGAATACTGGGTACATGAAGTCCCAACCTCCGAAAAGCAGATACCCGTGACGTAGAGGACTGACGTGTTGGCAGCCCAGAGAGGATAGTACATTGTACGGCCACAGAGTTGGTCCCTGGCCTTACTCCTCCGATGTTGGTCTGGGCTGTTGCTCCCTGTCTCGGGTATTTCCCTTGGTTTATGACTTCTCCTCCACCTCTCTCCATAATCCTGGAAAAATAATGAATTAGAAAAATTCCACGACATGCTTTCCTTAATACTAGAGCCTCTTATAAGCTAATCGATTACTACGCCTTGGGAGTTTTAAATCAGGGGTATAATGCTGACCTAACAATTTCCCCTTCTCGTTTTTTAACTCTACGACCAACGGACTAATTAACTTAGAGACTAATGCAGGCCCTAAGTACTTAGCTCCGAGACTCGCGCTATAACCGGCCGTCTTATTACTAAGCTTACGATTAGGATAATAAACTCTATCTCCAACAGAAACCTCCGGAATCTTAAAATTTAACCCGTGGTATTTCTCCTGTCGCTCATTTTCCTTCTTCATGTTGGATTCTATTTTGTGCCTGAGCTCATCAAGACGTTGTACTCTCTTGACCCACTCTTGACTTTTGAAATCCAGATCTTCCAATTCCAGGTGGCATATGTCACCCGCTTGGCGTGGTTCTTGGCCATGGCATAGATAATAGGGTGACAATTTCAGTGACGAGTGGAAAGCGCTATTATAGGCTAATTGGAACTCTCCTATATGGCTATCCCATTCTGTTTGGTCTTTGTTGATGTACGCTCGAATCATGGGTTTTCTTTCCCGTTATCTGTAACTAGGAACATTGGGTATCCCCAGAGTGAGAAAGAGCGCTTGAAACACTCCAGTATGAGACTTCCAGTGTGTTTCCGCAGCGGGTAGAATAGTGAGAACCGGGTATAAAGGTCTTGCATTATTAGGATGTATAATTTCCCTAATTTTGACCGTGTGAAGGGACCCGTGACATCCGCTGCCACCACTGCCCAGGGTTTAATCGGTTGTCTCGTCTGGAGTGGAGCTTTTGATGTACTCTGCTTGTACTTGACCTGTTTGCAAGTCTCGCAGGCCTGGAGGAAGTCTTCAACGTCTTTCGACATTCCTGGCCAGTAGAACTTGATTTTGATACGCTCGTACATTTTGTCACGACCTAGATGACCAGCATTTGGTTCTTCGTGATTTCTTCTCAATATTTCTGGTACTTCATGGTCTCTTAGGACCTTCTTCCATGCGTCTTCGTCACCCAGGATCTCCTTAAGGGAATCGGGTCTACGATAATAAAGACAATCCTCCCGTATTTGCCAGTCTGGAAAGTTCTTCGGGTGTTTTCTGACATTGTTGAATTTTAGGTCATACCAACTGGAAGACTGGATATGGACAAACCTTGCTGTTTGTAATCTGTCTTTTATTTCCATCCAATCTTCGGGAGAATCATCTTCGTATAGACGAGAGATAGCGTCTGGGCCTTCGTTTGTAGTACCTCGTTGATGCTTGATGGTAACTTGGTGAGAAAACAACTCAACTGCCCATCTTGCCAGGCGTCCATTGGGTTCTCTAAGTGAGTGCAACCATAATAGAGAAGCGTGATCTGTTACTACGGTAAATGGAGCACCTTCGAGATAGCACCTCAGCTTCCTCACCGCCCAGACTACAGCTAAGCACTCCTTTTCTGTAGTCGTATATCTAGTTTCTGCACCTCGGAGCTGGCGACTAAGGCAAATAATTAAATGTTCCTTGTCCGTTCCGGGTTCTTTTTGCACTAGAAAGGCACCTAGTCCGGTATCGCAGGCGTCAGTGTATAATACATACGGCCAGTCTGGTTTTGGAATCGCCAAGGGCTGAGCATCAACGAGAGCTTGTTTTAATTCGTGGAAAGATTTTTCTTCTTCTGGACCCCATTTCCACTCCGAATTTACGCCAGTTAGTTTATTTAAAGGACCTTGAGCCTTCGCAACATTCTGGAGATGACGGTGGTACCAGTTTACTAGGCCCAGAAAGCTTCTTAATTGTTTCTTGTTAGTAGGAGTAGGGAAATTGACAACAGGTGCAATCCTTTCAGGATCCGGGTATAACCCCGTTTCGTTGACCACGAATCCCAAAAATCTAACTTCGTTTCTGCAGAATTTGCACTTCTCTGGATTGATGAGGAGGCCAAATTCACGAAATACCTCGAACAGCAGAGCCAAGACCTTCAAGTGTTCTTCAAATGTTTCACTTATCGCGATCCAATCATCGAGATAAGCGAAAACCTGTTCAGCCCATTTGAGAGGCAGCTCCCTCTGGACCAAAAGTTCACAGAATCTTGTTTTCACATGATCCATGGCTTTTTGAAAGGTACTGGGAGCTCCTACTAGTCCGTATGGCATTCTTAACCATTCGAATTGGCCTCTTCCCTCTACAGAGAAGGCTGTCAGTGGAACTGAGTCTGGAGACATTAAAATTTGATGAAATGCTTCACGTAAGTCCATTGTTGAAATAAAGGTGGCTCCATGAAGAGCACTGAAAATTCGGAGCATGTTCGGCAATGGATGAGCTGGTGGAATCGTGACTTTGTTGAGTGGACGATAGTCGATACAAAATCTCCACTTGTTGTTTGGTTTCGAAACCATCAATGGTGAGCATGACCAGACACTGCAGCTTGGGCGGATGAACTTCTTCTCTAACAACTCATCGATCTGTTTATTCAGCTCTTCATTCACAACTGGGCTTCTGCGATATGGTTTTATTCGCACAGGTTGTGTTCCGGGTTTCAAAAGAATTTCATGTTGAATAATTTTTGTCGCCCCCAGGTTTGACACTTCATCAATTTTTTTAACTCAATTTTCAAGAATTTTTCCATTTCCTCCTCTTGGAGTTCTGACATAGCGCACAAGGGTGCTGACTTTTCGTGACAGTTGATAGGTTGGAAAAGAAAAACCTCCGGAGAGTCAGTGAATTTCCATGTACAGTTCTTGCAGTCGATCTGCACCTCAAATTTTGTCGCGAAGTCCATCCCCAAGACCAAGGAATAACCTAGGTCGGGTAAAACGCTCAAATACTGTTCTCCAGCAACAGATCCGATCTGAATTATGAAAGGGGCTCCACCCTTACTTTTGCAAGTAGAGTGATTAGCAAGAAGCACTCCTTTCTTAGTCTGATCGTCTTGAAGCTCACCAGCAGCTAGATGTTTGATATCTTGGTGCACCTTTTCATTTATATACGACCTCTCACTGCCTGTGTCCAGAATTCCCTGGAGTTTTACTCCAAATATCCACACCGAGGTCGGGATACGTGACGTTTTTTCAGGTGGTGACCCATTTCCAGGTTTGAAAATTCGTCTACTAGCCAGTCTGTGAATAAAAGACGCAGAGAGAGGTTTGCCTTGAAGCACTCGAGGTATAAATGAAGCTTGAGAAGGTACCAAGGCAGCTGGTGTCGTTGCTGGTTCACATAGAGTCTCTACTTCGTCTTCCCACTCCGAATCAGAGATTTCTTCTGCTGCTCAATTTTCCTCGGAGTTTTGTTCGACCAAGGATATACAGGGTTCTATTACTTCATCAGGAGGGACCGATAAGGGGTCCTCTAATAAGGTAATTGCTCTTATTACCTCCTCTAGATAGAGTGGTTTAGCTATTGATTTATCTTATATATCAACCTCAGCAACAGAATCAATGACGTGGTCACTGTTTACCTCATCTGGCCCTCGAGGAAAGACTGGTTTAATTCCCGCGTCCTTTCTCGGGTATGAATCCAGATTGGTTTCTCTCAATACAGTGAAATTATTGTTTCCCTGCTTTTCAATTTGTTCTGGTAAACACGTGGGAAACTTACGTGTCACCCCTAGGCATTTTTTTGAATTGGTTGAACGACCTTCTCAGCAGGAGATTCAGTATTGGTTGTTGCTGATCCAGGTTGGTTATTCCAGAGAGCTGATAAGGGACAGTTCTCCCTGGTATGACCTGTTTTGTAGCAGAAATTGCAAACTTCTCTTCTTGGACCCGGGCAGACTTCGAATGTATGACCTGGTGTGCCGCAGTTGAAACAGGGGCTCGGTCCTCTGATGTATTTTAAGTTATACATTTGGCCCAGGTCTTGTATAGGTGCATTCGAAAATTGTAGTCCTGGTTGTTGAAGAGTTCCATATTGTCCTGATGAGATGGTATTAGGGGTTTCAGTTCGCATATTCTGTACCGGCAATTGTTGGTTTTCTAGTTGAGTAGCATTTGTTTGCTGTGATGGATAAAACCTCGAGCGATAATATTGTTTATTGGCTGGAAACTGGTTATTAGGACGTCTGATGACTCCATAACGGTTGTCGTATTCCCCTCAATTTAACTGAATATTATTGAATTGGGGGAGTTCGACAATTTCCTCAATATACTCTGTCTCCTCGTCAGGATGTTGAATGGCTCCAAAACGGGGTTTGTCCGCGCTTTTAGATTGAGAGACAGACTGGTTTTTGCTACTCGAGTCTTTGGTACACCTGGCTGCCTCGTGTAATACGTTGAGAAGGTCTTCATATGTTGTTACTTGTCTGGAGAAGACCATGAGTCTCAGCTCGTCTGTTAGGTGGTTACGGATACAGTTCACCTGTTCCTGGACTGGTGGAGGAATCTCCATCGATTGATATTTTTGTTGGACATTGAGCACGAACTCCGTGGCATTATCCCTAGGACTCATCCTCATCTCACTTATGTCCAGGATCATCTGATGGTCTGTAACAGGGCTGCCGAAAGCTTTTCGGAACTCCTGCTTGAACTGGGCGAAGTTTTGCCATCTGTAGTAGTTCGAATCCACCCAGCGAGCTGCTGCTCCCTTCAGGGTGTAACTGATCACCTTCATCAGCTCTGGTTCACTCCAATCCTCTCGTCTCGCTCTAGCCTCCAATGCATTCACGAAATCGTTAGCTGTTATGTCTTTTTGAGGAAAGGAAATGCCGGACATCTGTATGCTGTCCTTGATTTCCTTCCAGCAGCTATAGGAAGTGTGTCCAGGCCTAATGTTAGTGTTCAACCCGTTGAAGTCATCTCCAGGCGATCTACGTGTATAATTATCGGGACAATTCCCAGGATAATTAGCCTGTGGTATGTAAGTGTTACCTGGTGTGAAACCCCGGTAACAATCTTGTTGTCCGACATTAGTTGTTTGATAATTCTGTCGGTTTACTGTGTTGATCAATGGGCGAGAAGTCAAGCCGATTGGTCGAGTCTCTTGATTATTTATCTGTTGGTATAAAAGAGAACTCGAATTTCCTCCAAGATGCGCTGTCCCTGAGTAAATCTCACGAGCCAGTCGTTCACGTTCACGAAGTTGACGAATTTCCTGCTCTTGTTGTTGATGCAGGCGTTCGAGACGTTCTCGTTGAATTTGTTCGTGTCTCAACTGGTCTCTTAATGCCTGTTCCCGTGTCTCTCGTTCTCTTATTGCTTCCTCGACTCCTAGAAGTCGTGTTCGAGGTGCTTGATTGGTTGTAGGATCACCTCGGAGTCTGTGTTGTATCCAGGAGAGCTCACGGTCCATGTCGTCAATTATTCCGTTCATGGTATCAGCAACCTCTCCGAAATGTAATGAAGAGTTTGACGAAGCTGCTGGAGCTGGTGTAATCGTATTCCCTCCAATTACATCGCTGATTCTGGCCATGTTTTGATTTCCAGGGAACAACGCAGTCCCACTCGTACCTGGCGTCTCGCCTATTGATATACGTTGGTTGTTTTGGACCGAAGACATTACTCCCGCGGATCCATGTTGTCTACAACCCGGGTTTAAATGAGTCGACTCACCCATGGGCGCAGGCATGACGCCTGACCCGGGTACTTGAGCTGACTCCCCCAAGGGTCTCTGATCAACGTTGGATCCTGGTCTATTAGTAATAATCGGTGATGTTCTACCCTGGCCTCTACCGAAGGAAAGTCGTCGGGCCTCTTCTTCTGGCTCTTCGAGTCCTTGAGACCTGGTTCTCGGTCCACCTTGACGTAACATTGTGTTAAAATTTATAAAATACTTCTCAGATCTTTTGAATCTCACTTTTGAAACACGACAATAACTTATAATTCAAGTATCTAATATTGAAGATTTTAATTTTAGAATAAGTAATATAAAATATTTGATAAAGAAAAAAAATTATAATGTGATAAATTCCTAAAGGAATTTGTTCAAGAGAAAAGGATTTTATAATTTTCCAATAAGATATAACTAATTATTTTCTCTATGAATGAAAAGAAACTATTGTTAAATTTAATTTAAATAGGATAAAAATTCTTTTGAGGATTATTAGTCAAAATTTCTTTTGAAAAGTACTTCACGATGTTGTAATACAATTGTCAAATTTTAATTTAGACAATAAAAGAAAATTTAACATTGAAATAAATTTCAAAAACCAAAAGAATTTGTTCAAAAGAAAAAGGATTTTATAAATTTTGTCAATTAATGTTTTATTATAATTCTCTATGAAAGAAAAGAATTTTTGCTAATTTTAAATTGAATAGGATTAAAATTCTTTTCAAAAGCAATTGTCGAATTTTCTCAATGTAAATTCCTCAAAATGAAAAGTAAATTTACCCGAGGTAGTCAAAATCGATAAGTATTTTAATCCTTATTGTAAGAAAAATACTTCGACTTAATTCGACTACCGGGTTTGACTATTATGATGATTTTCTTTGATACCCAAAATAGCTGTGACTTGTAGAAAAAAAAAACTACCACAAGCTACTGGGTTTAGCTGAATGATAATAATTTTTTTTTTTTTTTTTTTTTTTTTTTTTAAGAATTAAGTTAATGCTAAAATTTGAATTTCAAAGAAAATTAGAAAGAAAACTATTCGACACTCAGTAACGCACTTTTCTAAGTTAAAAAAAAAAAAAATTTTTATTCAAGTAATAAAATAAAAGATAATTTTTCCAATGATTGAATAATATGTTTCTAATTAATTAATTAAAATTTTATTACTCAACAACTTCCATTCTCTCTCTATGGGGTTTTTTTAAGAAGTTGGGCGCCAATGTAACAGTTTTACCTGTTCAGGTTAGCCCCTAATCAATTTCAAAATTAACTAACAAAACTAATAACAATAAAAATTATCAGGGCGCCACCAGGATTATTAATCACGGTTCCTGGAACCGGTCCAGAGCTGAGAAAACTTACGTTAGGGTAGAGAGAGTGGAGGAAGGTGCTGTTAAATAATAAAAATTTAATTAGCAATCTGATCAGTTTTATTAACAATAAAAATTTAACAAACTTAACAATTTTAAGCGCTCACACACACACTTATAATCTAACGAAGCGGAGAATAACTGCGAAATAAACGATATTTACAAACGAACCTCCAATTGACGATACGATGACTAGACGGGCTTTTTTGAACGAACGGTCTCCCACACCTGCTTAAAACTAGATGGGCTTTTCTTAACGAACGGTCTCCCACACCTGACCTAAAACTAATGGGCTTTTTTGAACGAACGGTCTCCCACACCTGCTTAAAACTACTGGGCTTTTTCTAACGAACGGTCTCCCACACCTGACCTAAAACTAAGCTTAAAATTTAACGTCCACCGGACGACCAAAACTAACTCCACACTTTACGCACTTTTAACTTAAAACTAAGTCCACAGGACTACCGCATTTAACACTATTAACACTCTCTATCACGCATAACCCATACAATTCTTCACACACATAACCCACACTTCGCTTAATTAATTTTTTAATTTTATAAATTTATTTTTATTTTACTCAATCATTGGCTATCGGTGAAACGAAAATTCCTATATCATGACCAATTTCTTACTAAACTTTTTTCGTGTTGACCTTGACTCAATATCACTGATTACTTAGACTTAATATCCACGCTGACAATTATCAAGTGTCATTTATTTTAATTTAATTACTTTACGGACTTAATCCCCATTATTTTACTTAAATTTATACTTGTTAAAATAATTTTATAATATAATAATTTCGATAAAAATTTCCTAATATAACCTTCTTAATAATTTTCCTTGATCGGTATTGTTTTTCAATAATAAATTCTTACTATAATATTCTTCACAATTAATACTTAAAAATTTTCCGATCTATCTTATTTTCAATAATAAATTCTAAATATAACAATCTTAACAATTTTCCACTCTATAATATTCTCAATTAATAATTTTCTTAATATAAAACATTCTTAGTAATTAATTCTTAATATAAAATATTATCAACAATTTTCTGATTGTTTTATCAATTATAAAAATTCGACACGAGTCGAAATAGTCAATTTCAATTGCTAGAACATTCGCTAGTCAAGTCTTTGCTTGACCTTGGGTATTGGAATTTATGTGACACACAACTGACGCTTGACGAAAATTCCACGAATAAAAATTTGTCTATTTTTCTCAATGACAAAGATCAATCAATTTTACTCAGTTAATTATTGAAAAATTAATTTAATGAATTTTCTTAGATGTTAGTTAATTGATTGAAAACTTTTAGATATTAAAACTTCCCCCGCAAGGTCGATCGAGCGATCCCCGGGTATAAACCCCCATGAAAATCACTAATCCAAAAACTAGCAAATGTTCTACGATTTAATTATTGAATAAAATTTAAGAAAAGAAGAGGAATGATAGACCGAGTACAAACCGCGGTCTATTTTCCACCCACGGAATGAAATAATGTACCTGGGTTTTTGTCTGACTACGTCCACGATGTCTGCCTACCGTAGTGAGTCCTCCAGGTACCGGTTGTTAGATTCTTTTTCACTCCGGGGAATTGTCCTCACTCTAAGTTCAGTTTTTCCTGTAACAGAACTAACGTTAGAAACCTTGTCTAAAAGATTGGAAAGACAATCTTAAAAAATCATCGCAGCGTTCCGAAAATTCACGTGCGAAAAATTAATTACCTGCTGCTTTGTTGAGTAGTGACCGGTGCGGCTGACTATCAAACCTCTTCTGATTTTGTCACTCTCCGACTCCCGAGCACTTACCCAATCCACCCCCCCCCTTCTCTTAATTACTAAACGGAAAACTCCGAAGATCGGGGCGCGCCAGTGCTGAGTCGACTAATTATCGATCTCTGGCGACTTATCGATTTAGGGTAATTTACCCTGTTACAAATGATTAATGGATTTCTGTTGCTGGAAAGGACTTCTGAAATTTTCTTATGTAGTTTACCTATTGTAAAATGTTTTATGATAAGCGAGGTCAGTCAAGATCAAAAACTAAAATACCACTGTAACTCAATGTTTTAGATACACCCGAGGGCGTGTGATTGTCAGAATGGCCGTGTCGGAGAGTAAAGTACAGTGGAGTATTTTCTGACGAAGCGATGAGAATATTCTTCAGGATATTTCTATTTTTTTAGTTATTTTAAGAAATGTATTGTTACTTTAATATTTTGAAAAATAAGATATAACTAAAATGTTTTATTGCGGTAGGCTTAGGCCTAGGTAGGCACATGGTTGTCAACGTAGTCGGGATCCCAGGACGATAGGGGTATCATAAAATTAATAAGGAAAAGAGAAATGTGCAGCAGGCAGATTATTTGAGAAGAGTTTTTGAAAAGACATTCTTGCTTTGAGATCGAGATTGAACGGACGTCCTGGTGATCGCGAATTCGTTATTTCCTAAGTCTCGGTCAATCGCAAGATATTATTACTATTGTTTGCGGCCTGAATTAACTTAACCTTGTACGAGTTTATCTACTCATTCGTAATAATTGATCTTTTTGTAATTGTGAATATTAATTAATTGTAATAATAAAAATGAGTGAATCACAAAATACCGAATCCCCAACAATAACTCCTGCCTCTCTGACATATATATATATATATATATATATATATATATATATATATATATATATATATATATATATATATTGTGACATGGGAAATTTTCCCATCTAGATTTCAAAATAGAGATTATTTTTTTTTTTGAGTATTATTTAGTCTTGAGTGTTGGCTAAGCTGATGGAATGCTGAGATTCGACGCGCCTGTGTCGCCCCAAGTGGTTTCCGATCAGAATGCAAAGCTCGAGGTAAACATTAAGCCGAACCGCGCCAAAGAAATTAAAACTATATTAAGTATGGATGGATGCGTCCGACAATTCACGATGTATTTTATAGAGTGTGAGAGAGAGAGAGAGAGAGAGAGAGAGAGAGAGAGAGAGAGAGAGAGAGAGAGAGAGAGAGCGAATGAGAAAAGCGACCGGGTGAGTCCGCAGTTCAGTTCGCAATCAACGACCAGAGAGACATCTGGGAGTGACAACGATCAACGAGGGAAACCCGGAATCGGAATTTACGAACGACTGGACGTTGAAGCGACGGGAGCACATCGAGGCTCCACCTGAACGCCGAAGGAAGGACTAAAGTGGGAAATCGACCAACCATCGACCAGGGAAATTTATCCGACAACGGCTGATTGGACGCGCAGCTTTTCAGCTGCGCTAGAGAAAAACCACATGTTGCTGGCAAACGAAAGAGAAAGGAATGCAATTCTGATCTGGATCTCGTTCAAGCCACTTTGATACGCTGAAAAAAATTTTTGTTGCTAATCGAAATTCGGAAATACTCATTACATTGCAAATTAAGCCGCTTTGTTGTTAAATTTAATTATTTTGTAAATTGAGAGTCTCGATCCCGCCGAAGTTAATTGTATTGTGTCATTGCCGTACACCAAACAGTCAAGGACGACATCAAAAGTTGTTTTTTTTTTGGTCTTCCGACAACGCCAATTCCGTGGGGAACGCCATCGCCGAGGACCTTTGCCACCGTCAGCACAGCCGATACCGACTTCCTAGATTTTTTCACACCGTGCCGAGAAGTCGACTGAACGGGGTAAGTGCGGTCGTAGTTTCTTAGTGTACCTGGGTGACTTCACCGCGATCCGCGATTAATCCGAATTCTAAACGATAAGTGCTTACTTAAGTTTTTTTGTTATTGAATTAATAATTAATTACGATTCGGCATTAAGTCCGAAGTTAACTGTGTACCGACATTCAACAATTGCTGTTGAATTCCGGCTTCGAGGTGACGTCAACCAGGTGACCGGTGCCAAATCTTTTTTTGTAATACGTTGTTAACGAATATTGTGTACCGTTGTCGATTTGTGTGGTAAAGTTTGCGATTACCTGCCGTAAAAAAAAAATTGGCTCGACGAGAGGGCCATCTGAGAACGACACTAGGCACTATACCTCGAGCTTTGTTCCCGCGTATTGCCCGACGGGTAACAACAGTTACCGACGGTCCTGTTATCCGCCGCGAAGGGTAACTGAGGGACATTGTACGATCGATAATCGATTTATTGCAGAGCGATCCCATTGATAAATTCATTTGGTACTATTCGTTTTGTTACCATTGTGGATAAATTCATGATTTGTTGTCAAGACGAACACGGCGAAACAAATAATTTTTTTATTATTGATAAATTTGTAAATTGTTGTTAATACGAACAAGGCGAACAAATAATTCCTTTATTATTATTAATAAACCTCTAATTTGTAGCTACGACGAGACAAGCGAAACAATTATTTTTTTTTTATATTTATTTTGTTTTGTTAATAAATTCACCAATTGTTGTTAAGACGAGAAGGGCGAACGATTAAAATTTTTTTAGAGACCTGCGTAAATTTGTTGTTAAGAGAAGAACGGATAAACATAATTTTTGTTGTTGCTTTTCACTAAGGAATTTTTTTTTTATTTCTTTGTCTGCGAAACTATTGTCGATTTGGTTTATTGTCTGGCGTGCAAGAAAATTAATTTTTGCTTCCTTGTTTGCGATTGACTGCGGTCCCAATTCCGATTGGCTTTGTTATTTTGGCGATTTCACGAAATTATTCAACAATGAATTATTTATAAAGATTTTTTTTTTCGTATTGATCTTATTCGTTCTTTTGTTATTTTTTTTTAATTGAACTTGCGATTGTTATTCGACCTCTTTAATTATTAAATAAATAAAGTGACTCGTAATCGTTCCTGGGCATTTATTTTTTTTTCTCTCTCTTTATTTTTATTTTATTTTATTTTATTTAATTATTATTCCGAACCAATTTCCTTGCTCGCTCCGTTTAAACTTTTGAATCTCCTTGGCCTCGATCCGCCGCCCAACGACGATCGAACGTGAACCACCGAACCGTGGAACGGAAGTTCCTGGCGCCCAACAATCTATGAACCAGGTAAGCCAAACTTTAGGCGGTCCTCTTCGGCGCTGTCGACGCCAGTGCCGTGAAAAAGCCATCATAATATATATCATAACTTTTCGCCTGAGGCCGACAACCAGGTTCAGACTTCGTCGCCGGTGACAACTAACGGTGTCGCCGCGCTGAACCCTACGAAGCTGCCATTTGTACCACGAAACCAACCATCGATACAACAGGGGCAACTCGGACTGCAACGAGTTCAACGACTCAGTACCCGACCGTTCACCATTGCACTGGAATTACTAGGCGTGTGCTTCAACTGTAAGCAACCAGGCCACGTCCGCAGCCAGTGTTCCGCGCCGATACGAGTGGGCTATTGCAGGACATGTGGTTCAGAGGGGACTCTGACACCAGGTTGTCCGGGCTGCACGCAATGGAACCAACGACGTAACGAACAGCCGGGAAATGCGTCCCGGGGACAGCAGTAAGCGGTTCAATGCTGTTCTCCGCAAGTACACGGATCGATGTGCCGGTTAAGGAGGTGGTCGCCATGGCTACGTTGCCTCTACCGGTAGTACTCGATGAAAAACCCCGAACCGACCCGAAACTGACCCCGAACTCGATAGATCAACGAACTGACTGTGTTTTTCGACCTACTGAACCGATTCCGGACATTTTCGATATCGACTTAGGCCCTTGCGATCCCGTTAACTTGATATCCGACTCGCGTGCCGCACCTGAACCGTATGTACACCGCCCAGTCGCTGAAACGACGGGGCCCGATGACTCGCGTGAAGAATGCAGTAGATGCGCGACGACCGAGCAGCTAAGGCGCTGTCGGACGTGTAAGTTCGCATGGTACTGTTCGGATGCCCATCAACGTGACGATTGGCCGCTACATCACCAAATTTGCGCTTCGCCCGAGGAACGAGCGAAAATCTTCCGTGACGTAGCAATTGAGGTCTGCCCGACGACCTTGAGTGGATCAGATCGCCGCCCATACATCGATGTCAAAATAGGAGGCCGTGCAATCAAGGCGTTATTAGACACCGGATCTTCTGTGACGTGCATACGAGAGGTCGACGAACGTGATTGGGTCAATGGGCTAGGAGTCAAGGTCCGACCGACGAACCGACAGACAGCTACCGTGGCTGACGGTTCGCTGCTGTTGATTCACGCTGTGATCACACTGCCACTGGAAATCGCGACCGAACTACGACCTGTGGAAGTACGAGTAATTCCACAATTGAATTATGATATGATTTTGGGCATGGACGCTATCCATACCTTTAGGATTTGCTACGACGGAAGCACCAACGACTGGTGCCTACGCCCCACAGATGAGATTTACGACTGGGAATCGAAATCATTCGTCGGGAAGCAAGAGATCGCCGCCATTATGGAGATAACGCCCGATCAGCAGTCTGCATTAGACGAATTGCTCGCTCGGAGGCTACCAGACGTGCAATATACCGGCGAGACGACCTTCACGAATCTCCTGACTCATGTAATCGACGTACAAGGGAACGAGCCAATCCGTCAGCGCAACTACCCGACCTCGCCGATCATCGAATCGGAAGTGTGCCGCCAAGTTGATGAATTACTGGCAGCAGGCATTATCGAGCCGTCAACGAGCGCCTGGTGCAATCCAGTGATTATGGTGAAAAAGGCGACGGGCGAGTACCGGGTGTACCTTGATTTCCGACGTCTGAACGCGATCTCGAAGCCATGTGCGTATCCATTACCGTTGATGACATGGATCCTGGACCAGTTAAGCGGTGCGAAGTTCATTTCGAAGATCGACTTGAAGCACGCCTATCACCAAGTGAAGCTAGACCCAACAAGTCGCGAATATACGGCATTCAGTGTACCTGGACGGGGCATGTACCAGTATGTAGGAATGCCGTTTGGCCTAGCCGGCGCGCCACCGCATTTCCAACGCCTGATCGACGAAATGCTGAAAAATCGACGCGGGTTGAAGGTATTTGGATACCTAGACGACCTCATCATTGTCACGGAAACGTTTGACGAGCAATTGAATGCTCTGGCCGAGGTCTTCGACGCTCTGAAGTCGGCCAATCTAAAAATCAATGTTAAAAAGTGCGAGTTCTGTACCAACGAAGTCCCGTATCTAGGATATCGCGTAAACGAGCAGGGTCTGCTCGTCGATTCAGAGCGGGTCAAGCCGATGCTGGAGTTTCCCCGCCCGAAGAATATGAAACAAGTGCGACGATTTCTAGGAATGGCGTCATGGTATCGACGTTTCATCCCTGACTTCGTTACGATCGCTGAGCCGTTGACGAGACTGACGAGCAAAAAGGTTCGCTGGACCTGGACCGCGGAGCAGGACGCGGCGGTCGATGCGTTGAAGGTAGCGCTGGCTACAGCGCCAGTGCTGACGTGCCCGGACTATTCCAATACGTTCGTACTGCAAACGGACGCCAGCGCCACGGGGTTAGGGGCCGTCCTCACGCAGGAGCATGAAGGGGGCGAAAAAGTCGTCGCATATGCCAGTCGCATCATGAATAAAGCTGAACGAAATTATTCCGCCACCGAACGAGAGTGCCTCGCCGTGTTGTGGGCATGTGAGCACTTCCGACGTTACTTAGAGGGCTATCGCTTCAAGGTGGTTACGGATCACATCAGTTTACGCTGGCTACGTGATGTAAAGAGTAAGACCCCGCGATTAAGTCGATGGGCGATGCGATTGGCCGAGTACCAGTTCCCGATCGAATATCGGAAGGGGTCGCTGAAAGACGTACCCGATGCGTTGTCACGCATGTTTGAGCGCGAGGAGAACGACTATGATGAAGAGGAAATTTGTGCTGTCGATGATGCAGTCGAGATAATGGACGTACCCGCCGCAGAAGTAATTGACGATTGGTACACCCGACGTAAGGGTGACGTCCTTGCGAACCCAAACCGGTGGAACGGTTGGCGAGTCGAAGAAGATCGACTGTACCGATACAAACCGAATACGATGATTGCACAGGTCGCCGAGGACCTGGATGCGTGGAAGCTGGTTCCACCGAAAGCGGCGCATTGGGGAATCATCGCCGAGAACCATGACCCACCGGATGCCGGCCACTTCGGCGTAGAGAAAACGACGAATCGGGTCGCTACAGATTATTATTGGCCCGGGATGGACGAGGATGTCCGGAAATTCGTCGCTGAATGCCCCATATGTCAAACCTCGAAAGTTTCGCAGCAACCAGCTGCTGGACTGATGTGCCGACGTACAGTACACACGCCGTAGACGGTGGACGCCGCCGATTGCATGGAGTTTCCAACCAGCAAGAACCAGTTCAAATACATGGTCGTCTTCCAGGATCTGTTCACGAAATGGATCGAATTATGCCCGATCCGGAAGGCTGACGGACCGACGATCATCCGAGAGTTTGATAAACTCATCGTACACCGATTCAGGTGCCCGGAGGTGTTACTGACCGACAATGGGACGGAATTCGTCAATAAACTGATGGCAGAGGTCGCCACCGCCTATGGAATCCACCATTCCCGGACACCGCCATACCATGCGCAGGCTAATCCCGTTGAACGCGTTAATAGGGTACTGAAAACCATGATTATCTAGTATGTCGATCTAGATCACCGAGTATGGGACGAACATGTCCATGAATTCCGACACGCCTATAACACCGCCGTACACAGTTCGTCGCATGTTTCACCAGCCATGCTGAACTATGGTTGGCAGCCCCGACCGCCGAATTATTATCGGAAATTGATAGAGCGAGACACTGAGATCCCTTGCCCCGATACCAACGCGTGGGTAACCCGTCTTACCCGCTTAACGCAACTTCACGACCTTGTAGCCGATAATTTAGGCCGTAGTTTTGAACGCCAGAACCACCGAGATACACGATTCGCCGTCGGAGACGTCGTTAGAGTGCGTAAACACATCTTATCTCGCGGCGCGGATCGGTTTTCGTCGAAATTAGCAAAGAAATACTCGCTAGAAACCTATACGGTCTAGAAAGTAGTTTCACCGGTCATATACGAACTGATAGATGAGAACAGTCGCCCTGCTGGACGACAGCACGTCAAAGCATTACGGTTAATAAAGCGTAGTTCATCCGACGACGAGATTGGGGACTAACCGAAGCTCGAACCCTGTATGAATGTTGGTAATAACTGTACTTGTATATTCGTCGCATGTTCTATGTTATTTGTGCCCCTTCTTACAGAATGTCAACCGCCGAGAACCAATTGTTCGAAAGCTTACGCCTTTGGGCCGCTATTCACGACCAGGACGACGTATGGGGCTTAAGGCCCAGTCCCGACGAGAGGGAGCCGTGTATCGCCGTGTTGGCGGGTCGCCGCAACCCGCTGTCACGGATGATGGCTCGCCTGCGTGCCCAGTGGGCACTCGAGCCAAAGGACGTCGGAACCGCCGAGGGGAAGGACCCCACGATCATCGCTCTGCCATGGCGATGTAACACGTGCCGCCGACCCATCACTAAGGGGGGACAATGCGTGGCCGAGGCGGAGAGTATTATCCTTGCGCACGGAGGGAGCATTACACGACGAGAGCCGGTGATGACCGTCGCACAGCGTCGGGCTCAAGCCTTAGCTTACGTCCAGGCAAACCCGCCGGAGACCTTGCTGCCCAAGGTATCGTTGGCGCAAGCGCTCCGAAATGCGAAGCTGCTAGCCAAGAGCCTCATCGACGACGAGTATCTGCCGCCACGACGCCAACCCGGCTGTTGGAATTGTGGGTTAGACCACAGAATGCAGCTGTGCCCGTACCCGAGGGGTACCTTCTGCCTTCATTGCGGCGAAATCGGCGTATATTACGAAGAGTGTCGTCGTTGCCAGCCCAACTGCCGATTCCAATAACGTCGTCGCAGTAGATTGGAGCACTTACACAAAAAAAAAAAAAAAGGAGGAATTAATCGTGTCTTTTATTTTTTTTGTATTTTCTGTTTATTTTTTTTTATTATTATTACTTATTGTATTGGTTTCGTCTCAACTCGCCGTTGGGCGAATGATCTCGTCGCCACCGGGGACTGACTGAATACGCCGTTGCGTAAGCTATCGCCGCTGCGAGGGTGTTGCACGTGCCGCAGAGCGGAGTCCTTGTTGTTTTGTTCTCTATTTTTATAATAAAAGGGTTGAATGAATGAGAGTTGTTTATGTTTCCCGACTCCCTTGTGTTTGTTGCAGGTACCCGCCTGACATAAGCCGCTTGGGCTCCTGGTCGACGGCTAGGGGGTATTGTGACGTGGGGCCTTGACAGACCCGCAGTCACGAGCACAGCTCTACTTAATTGATAATTTTTTTTGGTTACTTCATTTAAAATTCAGATTTATCTTTATTCGCCGCGACCCAGTCGCCATCTAGAGACTGCCAGGCGAGTACAGCGAATCCCGCAGCTCGAAAGCGCGGCGCCGATAATTATTTGAAATAACTATTATTCTGTTAGCATGAGTTAGAAGTAAACTAGAATTAAGTTAGTATTAAGTATTTGGTAAGTACCCCGATAAAAGCCACTTACTAACGACGAGTCAACCTGTGACATAACGCCGGATTCCACGTCGACCAGCAAACCCAGAGAACAGCCAAAAACCAATCTCTCATCAAACCGCTGCTCCACAATTTGAGAGACAATTTGAGAGCAATTCTGAGCCGGACACCGAAAAAGCCACTGTTGAACCGCTGATAGTTTTGTTGTTATGCTACGAAATAAAGTTAAAACGAATGTTAATTATTATTACGAAAATTCAGTCGCTTAGGTGGTGAATTTACTTATTTTGTTGAGTAATTGTTATTTTGAGTGTCGATCCAGTCGACGCTAGAGTTTCTCTCGTGAATTGCTGTAATTGCTGTAATTGTCAACTGCCAGGCAGTCAAGAATTAAAAAAAAAAAAACAAGAAAGGAGATTTGGTCATTCCGACAACGAAAAATTCCGTGACGCCATCGCCGAGAGCCTCTGCCGCCGTCAGCACCGCCGACAACTGCTATCAGGAATTTTAAACCACCCTGGAGAGTCGACTGAACGGGGTAAGTGCGGTCGCAATTTGTTAATATTCCTGGGTGACTTCACCGCGGTCCACGATTACGCAGAGAGTTATGATTTGCAATTAATTAATTATTTTTTTTATTGTTATCGAAAATCAGATAATTACGAATGTTGTAATTAAGTCAGAAAGTAAAATCGTACCGAAATTCAGCAATTGTGTTGTTGATTTTCGGCTTCGGGGTGACGTCAGCCAGATATTCGGTGCCAAAATATATTTAATCCGTTGTAAGGAATGTTGTGTACAGTGTCAATTTAATTGACCAAAGTTTGAGATTGCATGCCGAATAAAATTGGCGCGAACCCAGGTCCATCTACGAGCGTAACTAGGAACTGTACCTCGAGCTTTGTCCCGTAGATTGCCCGCCGGGTAACAACAGTTACCGACGGTTCACTTACCCGCCGCGGCGGATAATTGATCGATCGCTTGTATCATCGAACCAGTATACGACAAATCGATGCTATTGATAAATGCGAAATTGGTTGTTAGGAAAGAAATACAAAACAGTACATTTTTTTTGTTGTTGATTTTTTTTTTTTATTTAAAAATTTGTTATTACGAAAGAAAGGCTACGACAATTATATTTTTGTAATTTTTTTGAAAACTCAAATTTATTTGTTACGAAGAAAGTGGCGATAATTAATTATATTGATGAAGTCGAAATTTTTGTTGTTAGGAAAATAAACGCGAACTAGAACATTTTTTTTCCTTCTCTTTGTTAATTTTTTTTTGAATTGGTTAATACGAAGCGGCGACATTTAATTTGTTTTGTTGAGAAATTCGAAATTTGTTGTTACGATACGATAAGCGAAACGATTATTTTTTTTGTTTTTTTTTTTTTGTTAGTTTTTTTTTGTTGTTGGCGATAATAAAGCGAATGCAATTAATTTCCTTAATTTGAAATTTTGTTTGTTAAACGAACCAAGAATAACTCATTATATGTAATTTCGGTCATATTCAGATTCTTTTTTTTAATTGAATAGTCCCTGCGCATTACTTGTTTCTTTGAGTTGTCTCTATTTTTCTATTCTCTGGTGGTAAAATTATTCCGCCTCGATTTCTACACTCGCTCTACAAAATTTAGGATCTCTTCGACGTTGACCTGCCGCCCGACGACGATCAATTGCTGAATTCGAACCGCGGAACGTAACGTTCCTGGCGCCCAACAAGCTACGAACCAGGTAAGCCAACATTTAGGTGGAACTCCCCGGTGCTGTCGACGCCAGCACCGTGAAGAAAAACGCATCATAATATATATATATATATATATATATATATATATATATATATATATATATATATATATATATATATATATATATATGTTTATCGTATGGGGTTTTCGCGGACCTTTATCGTCACAACTTGTGACTATCGCGGACTTTTGTCGTCAATGCGGACAGTCCGCAGTAAGTCCGGATAATAATGTCGTTTTCGCAGACCGTCCGCATTGAGGTTCTTGCTTGTACGTGACTATTGCGGACTTTCGGAGAAAAGTGTATAAGATATACATCTTGTGGGCAGACCGTCCGCACTAAATATTTCATATATACGTGACTTTAGCGGACTATTTACAACGATTGTATATATAGTATGGGGTTTTTGAAGACTTTTTATATGATTTTTCATACTTTATAAGGGGCTTATGCGGACTGTCCGCAATGAATCTTCTAGTCATTAGGGGTTTTCGCGGACTTCGTTTTCGAGATTGACACAGTACAGGTTTTTATTTTCTGTTAATCGAATGATGTTAAATCTCAGATCCATACCGAATGCATCATCAAATTACGAGTGAATATTAATTGATGGATTATTATTAAATTTTCATTATTCATTAAATTCCAGGAAAATTTATAAAATATCTACTCTCAGTACAATAGTCGATATGTTCGATATAGCTATGTTTAAACAAAATGATGTTGCTTGGTCTACATGCAAGAAACAAATCATTCAAATGAATTTATGTGATTTCGAAGGATATATAATAATTTAATTTTTAGTAATTTTTTATCGTATCAAATCATTCGGTTGAATCTGCGTTGAATGCCGTCAACCGGGTGAAAATCGGTTTTTATTCAAAAAAGATTGTGATTTCAAAATTCAAAAAATTGTGTTCTATTAAATTGCTATTAGAGTTTCGAGCTCGAAGAGTTCGAAATGACACAAGAATCATATTTTTGAGCTTGAAAAACTCAAAAACGTAATTTGTAATTTTGAGCGTTTAAGTACAAAAAGAGCGGGAAGTTGCAGGGATGGCCTTTAAGGTCAACTGTCGTCCTAATTTTTTACATTCAGTGAATGATACTTCGAGGTCCGTCCTTAAAGTATTTTCTTCTTCATAGTACTGCTAACGTTATGACTTATACTGTCCATTGAATATTACTTATACTGTCCAGGGAATATCTTGACTCCATTATTAGTAAATACCGTAAAAGTGTAATTCTTTAATGTATTCAATTTTGACATCTAACTCAATTAACTGAATTTTTAATTTCCCGCTAAGAAAATCGAAGATTTTCGAAAAATCGGGGAGTTATTGTTTTCACCCCGTTTTACAAAAATCGAGTTTTCAACAGATCTCGACGTTTTGAAGCTCTAAGAAGCTTCTTTAACTATTTTTACGATGATGTCCGTACGTCTGTGTGTGTGTGTGTGTGTAAGTATGTAAACCTCTTATACCCTTTAAACGACTACACCGATTTTATCGCGATTTGCGCCATTCAAAAGAGTTTACATTACTTAGATTTTGAATACAATTTCGACCGATTTGATGAATTCAATTTTGAGAAATTTGAAAAAAACTACAAATAGTATATTACACACCGAGGGAAGTAAAGTAAGAAATGTCACAAATCACATGAAATTGTTGGCCGAGGCGAAGCCGAGGTCAACAAACATGTGATCTGAGGCTTTCTTATTTACTTCCCGAGGAGTGTATGCTATTTTTTCGCTCGACGAAGGCAGAAAGTGGCAATTTCGTTTAGCGCAGCGGGCCTAAATTTGACGCTTTCTGCCCGTCGAACAAAAAAAAAATTTTTAACGTTCCGCTGAGAAAATTAAAAATTTTCGAACATCGTGAAGTTATTTTTTTACCCATTTTCCGAAAATCAAGTTTTCATAAGACCTCGAAGTTTTGAGGTCCTAGGAAGCTTCCCTGAATATTCTTACGATGGTGTCTGCATGTCTGTATGTATGTGTGTGTGTGTGTGTGTGTGTTTGTGTTTGTGTGTGTGTGTGTGTGTGTGTGTGTGTGTGTGTGTGTTTATTTGTATGTAAACCTCTCATAAATATTGAACGGCCTGAGCGATTCAATCGCGGATGGAGCCAATCGAATGGGTTCAACTAAACTTAGATTTTGAATATAAGTTGACCGATAGATTTTGAGAAATCTTAAAAAAATTGCGACAAAAAATTTTTTCAAATGTGGTTTTTTTTGAGTAACTTTTAAATGGCTTGACTGATCACTTTCAAAAACTGATCAGCTCTTAGCATAAACAAAATAATGTTGATTGCTACCAAGCCGGTCAAAATCAGTCGATTTGTTCGTGAGGTATCGTTTACGCGAGAAATCGAAAAAAAGTGTTTTTTTGCGAATTATACCAAAATTTTGGTCTGATCAATTTCTGTTTAAAAATATATCATAGAATTTGAAAAAATACGTCGAATGCCGCCAGCCGCGTAAAAATCGGTTTATTTATTCAAAAGTTATTGCAGTTTGAAAATTCAAAAATCAGTGTTTTATAAAACCTCCAACAGACTTTTGAGCTCGGAGAGCTCAAAACTACACCAAAATTATATTTTTGAGCTCCGCGAGCTCAAAAACGTAATAAGTGTGGTTTCGAGCACTTAATTACGAAATTAGCAGGAAGTTGTACTGATGGCCTTTAGGGTCAGTCGTTTTCCTAATTTTTAACTTCCCGCTAAGAAAATCGAAGATTTTCGAAAAATCGGGAAGTTATTGTTTTTACCCCGTTTTGCAAAAATCGAGTTTTCAACAGATCTCGACGGTTTGAGGCCTTAGAAATCTTTCCTGACCCTTCCCGCGATGGTGTCCGTATGTCTCTCTCTCTCTCTCTGTGTGTGTGTGTGTGTGTGTGTGTGTGTGTGTGTGTGTGTGTGTGTGTGTAAACCTTTTATAACTTTGAACGGCTTGACCGATTTGATCGCGGTTGGCGTCATTCGAAAGGGCTTCAACAAACTTAGATTTCCTGTGAGTTGGAACCGATTCGGAACAGTAGATTTTGAGAAATCTCAAAAAAACTAAGAAAAAAAATTTTTCAAAATGTGGTTTTTTTGAAATAACTTTTAAACGGCTAGATTGATCGATACCAAAAACTAATCAGCTCTTAACCTTGAAAAACTACGTCGATCAAGCTCAAGTGCGTCAAAATCGGTCGATTCGTTCATGAGATATCGTTGACGAAAAAAATCGATAAAAGTGTTTTTTTGTAATAACTTCGAATTTATCGATCAAATCAATTTTTATCGTTCTTAATTTTTTATGGGGCTTAAAAAACTACATCGATCGCCGCCAACCGCTTGAAAATCAGTTGATTCATTCAAAAGTTATAGTAGTTTGAAAATTTTAAAAATCGTCTTTCATCAAACTTTCATTAGACTTTTGAGCTCGAAGAGCCCAAAAGCATAGAACAGCTATCTCTTTGTGCTCGGTGAGCTTAATCTACTGGAAAACCGATTTTTTTGAGCTCGAAGAGCTCAAAAACAGCAGAATCATTACATTTTTGAGCTCGGAGAGCTCAAAAACATCATATATAAACGCTTGGTGTTAGAAATTAGCGGGAAGTTGCAGGGATGGCCTTTAGGTCAACCGTTTTCCAGTTTTTTCTTCATTTAGTCTATAATACTTTGAGGTCCGTCCTCAAAGTATCTCTTTTTTCATAGTACTGCCAACAACATAATTCAGACTGTCTATTAAATATCGTGACTCGATTATTAGTAGATGTCGTAAAAGTGGAATTTTCTAATGTATCTCATTTTGATATCTCACTTAATATACTGAATTTTTTTTTATTGAGTAAATGATACTTTGAGGTCCGTTCTCAAAGTATCTTCTTATTCATAATACTACCAACAATAAAATTTATACTGTCTATTAAATATCTTGACTTGATTATTAATGAATGACGGAAAATCGTAATTCTTTAATGTATTTAATTTTGACATCTCACTTAATTAACTGAATTTTTTTTCCATTTAGTTAATGATACTTTGAGGTCCGTCCTCAAAGTATCTTTTTTTTCATAGTACTGCCAACAACATAATTCATACTGTCTATTACAAAATATCTTGACTCGATTATTAGCAGATGGTGTAAAAGTGGAATTTTCTAATGTATCTCATTTTGACATCTCACTTAATTTACTGAATTTTTTTTCATTGATTAAATGATACTTTGAGGTCCGTCATCAAAGTATCTTTTTTTTCGTAGTACTGCCAACAACATAATTCATACTGTCTATTAATTATCTTGACTCGATTATTAGTAGATGACGTAAAAATTGAATTTTTTAATGTATCTCATTTTGATATCTCACTTAATTTACTGAATTTTTTTCCATTTAGTTAATGATACTTTGAGGTCCGTCCTCAAAGTATCTTTTTTTTCCATAGTACTGCCAACAACACAATTCATACTGTCAATTAAAAAATATCTTGACTCGATTATTACTAGATGGCGTAAAAGTGGAATTCTCTAATGTATCTCATATTGACATCTCACTTAATTTACTGAATTTTTTTTCATTGAGCCAATGATACTTTGAGGTCCGTTCTCGAAGTATCTTTTTATTCATAATATTACCAACAACAAAATTTATACTGTCTATTAAATATCTTGACTTGATTATTATTAAATAGCATAGTAGAATAATACTGTAATTGATTCAATTTTAACATCTTTCCCAGTTAATTGTATACTTTTTTATGTTTAGTAAATGATACTTTGATGCTCAACATTTAAGTATCTTATTGCTTATATAACTGCGGTATATATGATTTCAATTTTCTATCAAATATTATACTTCGATTGGTACTAGATGTCGCTGTAGTATCATTCTATTACTTATTCAATCTCGACATTTTTCTATAGCTCATTTGACTTTATTTACTTTCATATTTATCGTTTATACAATTTTTTGCTCATACAGAGTTCTTCATAAAGATTTCATATATTTTTTAATTTAATTAAAGATCAATGAATGTATTTCTTATAATATGCTCTTTGAAATATCATGAAATAAATCTTTTTTGGTATTCTTACTGTAGTTCTCGATTAACCTATGATTTTTAAGGATTAATTTTTTTTTCGGTAACACTTTTCGAGGAATAAATTAAAAAATAAGAAGGTGGTAAGTTATGATTAATGACAAAATAAATGCAATTACTCCCTTATTTTTATGCTAATTATACCTAAACAATCTGACATATTAGTAATGATCCTTAAATTATAATTTTCATTAATAACTAATTTTTATTTCATGTATAAGATTAATATTCTCAATTTACAAGAAAAGATGGAACGAATCGACGGGGATAATCATGAGTTCAAAACATCAACCTCTGACAGCTGCTCTTCCAAGAAAGAAAATTTTAATTGTTCTACACCATTAAGCCTTAAAAACTTTTCTCCAGTAGAAATTCGTCTTTCTGAAATTCACTGCTCGAACGATATTATTTTAGACACTTCTGATTCATCTGGAAGCTCTGTCCCAAGTCTTCCATCCGGACTATTAGAACTAGTTGGCAATGAATGGTTTAATGATTGCGTAATTTATGATAATTTTTCAGTAGAAATTCCGAGTTCAACTGATTTGAGCGACGATAATTGTGGAAATAGAAATGAACTACATCAAGATTTATCCAAAGTGGGTATCGAAAAACATGCAAGGTTGAAATGTAGCAGTGATATCACTTCTAATGAAATATCACAGCGTCAAAATCCATCAACGATTGATATTTTATTTAAATCTTGTCACCATGTTAATGAACTTAGAGAAAAATCTTTAACTACTCACGATAAAGTTGATATAAGAATGGACTACAATTATTCATCTGTGAATAAGACTGAACTACTACCTCTTAATAATAGTATGCTTGATGTTAAAAATTTATCAATATTCCAATCAAGACCTGGATTAAAAAAACATCTCACTGAGAAGAAAGGCATAATTTCAAAGCAATACTTTTGTCCATTTTGCAAAAGTATGGTAACTAAATTTGCTCGACACTTACAGAAAGACCATCTAGACATTCAGACAGTTAAAAAATTTATGAAGTTACCATTGAAAAGTAAGAAACGCGCTGCTATTATTAAAGAAATTCGCGATAAGGGAACACTTATGCATAACACAAATAAAGAATTTAATACTGGATCATTGTTAACAGCCCGTCGATCTCAACCTGGTTACAATCGATCTGCAAATGACTTTACATCATGTGAATATTGCAAAGGATTTTATTCGAAGCAATCTCTCCGAATCCACCTTTGGAGATGCGAGAAAAATCATTCCAATAAAATACGTATAAATTTAAATAGGCCAAAGCGTAAAATACCTTATAAACAAGATCAATAATTATAACAATTTGTATGATATCTAACATTGATCCCTGATCATACAATTTTAATATTTTAATTTTTGTGTCAGTTCCTTTCAGTTAAATTTTCAAAATTTATCGTTCCGAAATAAAGCAATCTTCTTTTACCAATAATTTTAATTATTAAAATACACTCTCAGTAAGAACAAAAAATTATTATTCCATTAAAAACTAATTTCACACTATTTATAACCATGGATTAATTAAGTTAAAAATTATTAAATTCAATTCAACTTCGAGAATTTTCTGAAATTTTTTAAAAGATTTTCCGATTTAATGGCAACTAAAATTTTAAAGTTGCGATGTAAATGTTTTAAAAATTCTGCTATCAAGATTTATCAAAATTGAAAATCAAATAGAGAAATATACAAGAAAATTGATTAATTTAAGTAGTTTCGAAGACATTGCTTGCAGTTTATTCAAATACTTATTATGTTTAAATTCAAAGAATCTGAAAATGTTGACTTGAGTATTCTGCCAAATTCAATAATTACGTTTTATATCATCACAATTTGATTAATCTATTTTGTTTTTTGTTTGAGCTTGTAAATAATAACATACAAAATGTTGTTAAATAATTTTTTTTTAAGACTATCATATGGATGGAATTAAGCAATAACGTCTTAACCAACATTTAAAAAAAAATCGTGTTATTATGATGAACTAAGTAATCTTATGATACTAAGTACGTTCATCATAATAACTCGATTTTTTTTTAAATGTTGGTTAAGACGTTATTGCTTAATTCCATCCATATTTCAATCGACGAAAAAAAAAATTTGTCAATTCATCAATTCGTTGTGCAAATTAATTCAAACAAATTCTCCATCATCAACAAGAGAAAATTATAAATTCATCAATCGCAAGAATTTGACATCAAGAAATCGCTTTTTTAGATTCATGTAAATAATAGAAATTTCTGTACTCATTTATTTTTTATTTGCGATCCTATGCCTAAGTTTCGACTGCTATAATAAAATATCACAGTATTTAGAAAATTTCTGCATGTAATAAAATACTTTAAGCACAGACCTTGGAATTTCATTAACTCAATACTTAAACCTTAATAGTTACAAAATTTTAAACGCTGGAAGAACGATAATTTACAGTTAAATAAATATAGTAGAAGATTCAATTTTCTTGACTAAATCATAAATAATATGGAGCTTTCAGATATAAGTATGAGTATAGTCATTTCAATATAATTTTTATAAATCTATTGGTCTTAAGATTCTACTTCTTTGACCTTTTTTCAGAGATATCGTGAGAATTAACTGTACCAGAAACAATAAGAGTTGTCAACACACAGATAAAAATAAATCGACATAATTATTATCACTCTTTTTTAATGGTCATTCGTTTTAGAATATTTTTAACTAAAATCAATTTCTAGTAATAGTTACCATCAAGATTACAGTTTTAGCTATTATCTATATAATTATAAGTTTATTAAATATATAACTTACTAACTATTACTATCTCCATAGTAACTATGATGACAATAATATTCCAAATCTAGTATCTAATAAAAAAAAATACCAATTATAAAGATTAATTTTTTTTTTTTTTTCGTGTATAATAACTCATTTTGATCAACTTAAAATTTTTCAAGGATAACGATGTTTACAAATAAATTTTGCTATCGAATATCATTTTTTAATATATATTCAAAATTAACAGTACTTGAAATCTTATTCATATGCATCCTTGTAGTCCTAAATAATAATAATAATAATAATAGAGAAAATAATTCATCGATAATTGTTAAAAATTTTGGAAACAGTCTACAAAATTTTGAAAATATTTAAACACACTTCCCTGAATTCTCTGAACAATCGAAATCAACTTATCAAAAATAAAAGTAATTTGCAGTATAAACATTGATGTTTGAAGTTTCTTAGAAAAATTCGTAGATAGATTTTGTTTATTTTATTTTTGTGAATATTATTAGTAATTTATTGCATCTAGTTTTTTATTTAGTGGTCTTATGTCTAAGAAAATATCTACAGATTATAATTGAATTTTGATTTAATAACCAGGATTAATAATTCAATGCAATCAAAAATTAATAATAACGGAAGTTTAAATCTATCAGTACAACAATAAAAAAATAAATTTGCTATTCACGGACTGGAGTCAAAGTCTATACCTAAAGTAAATAACCATACTATGCTTGAATATTAGTGAATATTAGTGTAACTCATAACTGATCAATATCAGTAGATAATTAATGCATTTTGCATTCGAAAGTAGCACTCAAAAACCTAATGAGTAACAATTACGCACGTACATATTGATTAAAAAACATGGAAAATAAATATTTCGTCAAATATACATTATAGCATGGAAAGTGTAGATTAAAAATGTCACAATGATAAGAATAATTTTCAGAATGTAAACTTTATAGAATTAGAACATCATACATTTATTCATTGTGAAATATCAATGAAAAATACTATTGAATTTCAGATTCTCAATTCGTAAGAACATTTTTTTTATTAATTATATGTTGGGTTATAAGACCGCTTTTTTCTAGTGATGTATTTTTTATAAAATAAAATCTTAGGCATATAAAATAAAAATATTTATTCATAACATGAACTTTTATAAATTTACCATAATACGTTATAGAACATGAGAAAAGTAAGAAAAGATCATTTCTTCCGTTTGACATTAATTGTATCTTTTAATTCTTTATTAAAGAACGTAAATCCTTCCATGTGTCTAGATAGATAATGATAAATAAAAATATAAGTAAATTTAAATTAATAATTAAATCATAAAACTGTTACTTTTTTGTATTAATTTTCAAACAATTTTTTTTTGTTTTCATTATTCAAATAGATATTGTTGAATGTTTAAATATAACGTTTACCGTTCTATTTATAAACTTTTTTCCAATTTTATCCGAACTTGTATTGAATCCCGAGTATATTTATTATTTATAACCAGAGCATATTTATTTTAAATAAACAGTTGAAAGTTTCTGAATATATGAACTTATATAATAAAGAAAAAGTAATGAACGTATAATAATTTGTCAATAAAATTAACGTAATGAAAATTCAAAAATTTTAAATGAAATGAGCTATCTAAGTCTAGATTTGGATGCAAGGAGTAATAATTATACTTTTCACTCTAATGAGTAATAATCAATACTCAAATCAATGGAGACTAATAATCATTACTCATATCTGCATCACTATCGTCGTTATACTCATCTACAATTTTTCTTAAATTAAGATTCATTGGTTTGTTGCCAATGATTTTGAGTTTTTTAGCACCAGGCTTCGTAACTCTCGTTTTTTTTACCCTTGGTTCACCTTTTGCGCTCACTTCTGATTGAAATTGATTACAAATCCAGGTTTTAATAGCGTCTCGTTTACGGTTATTGAAACAAGGGTATCGTGACTTTACTTCATCAATCATACTAAATGGAGGCAACGTTTTTTGATCAATAAAGGACTTGAATTCTGAATGTATTGCATCTTTTTCAAGTTGAGACCACAGACGATATGTTGAGTGGTTTGTGGCTGAAAATAAAAAAAGTTAAATAACGTTCAAATATGTCTTAATTAACTAAATAAACTATTTATTAATAATAGAATTGATAAGTTCTACCGATTTCAGTAATATTTTCATTTTGATGAAGATTTTCGGCTGGTTTCAAAAAACAATTTGAATCGTCTGTGGACGTAGATGGCATTGGCTCAAATGACTGAGAGTGATTGATATTGGAAGATACAGATGTATGAAGATCCTCTTTTGAAATTTCAATAAAATCACTTTTATCATCATTATTGTCATCATCAAA
The DNA here is from genome assembly GCF_013202065.1 of Cotesia typhae. Taxonomy (NCBI): domain Eukaryota; kingdom Metazoa; phylum Arthropoda; class Insecta; order Hymenoptera; family Braconidae; genus Cotesia; species Cotesia typhae. Next base: position 2,022,957 of record NW_027423780.1, on the reverse strand, counting down.
ATCATCATCTCCAAGGTCACCTTGAGCAGCTTCCAAAACTTTAGTTACTTGAACTATTGTTTTTGATTTTAATTTTTGTTGATAAATATTCTTGTGAATATGTTCGGAATGTCCTAGGTGGCCAATGACATCACCAAGCGCCGATGCTTTTAAGTCTAGCTCTACACACTTTGTCGCTACATGCTTACGTAGAGTTGTTCCTCTCAACAAATGAGGTTCTTTAGCACCACACTCTTCAGAAATGGTCCTCATTTCTTTGCATAGGTTTAAAACTCTTATTCTGTCAGTAACAGGATTTGGTAACCCAAACAAAAATGGATTATGGGTAGGAATGTGAGCTTGAGAACGATAGTCATATAAAAGTTTTAATTCTTGAATTAAATCTAAATCTGCTATAACTGCGACAGTGCGGTTAACTTTTCCCCGAATTTTGAAGCGATAAAATCTTTGGGCAATTTTTTTCCCAGCATCATCCAGTGAATTGAATTCTTCTTTATCCTTTACTTTGTCAATCTTTTCTATTTGATCTAGATCACTCACTAATATGTTTTGAATGTCGCCAACACGTCTTCGATTAAAAACTAAAAGATAAACCGCAACCATTCTTAAGCCTCTCAACCATGTTTCAAATTTGAATTCCTTTTTCAAAATATCGAAGATCTTAATTCTTTCCATTTTTAAATAAGTTAGCATTTTTTGAATATCATCAGTCATCGGGAGAACAACGACTTTTTGACGTTTGATTTGAGCTTGTGACTCCATCCCCACTTTGTTGACCGAGTCAGGCATTTCGGTTAGATAAATTTTTAAAAAGTTTATAACTTGTTTTTGTTTATCTTCATCTTCTCTTTTAACATATTCAGACTCAAGAATTATTCCAATTTGTTTTAGGTATGTGACTAAATTCAGCGCGACAGCAGGAGCCTCACAGGTGTTCTGCATTCGATCGATTCTTGCTACTATATCAATAGATTCAATGACCGTATTAATATATTTAGGAGTATAAAGTGTTGAGAGATCTTCGATATTAGAGTTTATTTGCTTTGCAGCTGATAAAAAACGACCTACGAGTCTTAGCTTTGCACGGATGTGGTTTTGTTGAAAGTGGGGACCATGTTTGATACACAACTTGTTTCCCCATAAAATGATTAACCAGTCATATCTAATCAATCTCACAATATGATCTTCTCTTAGTACTGGAAAAATAACTAGTCGTAACTTGTCACACGCAGTCGAATGCAATCGCCCCTCAACAATTCTTCCAAGTACTTTGTACGTACGAGAACCTTTAATTAAGTTATTTTCTCGACAACATTTCGAAATATGTTTTCGAGAGTTCGTTTTTGTTACAGTTAAAAAACAGTTAGGGCAGGTAGTATAATCTGTTGCTGGTCTTTTATTCTTGGGTCTTCGAGGAACAAGCAACTCTTTGTCCTTGTTGTAGTTGGCGTTTGTATTGTAAATTTGATTACCGTTATTGCGAAATATGCTTATCACTTTTTTCCTTTCTCGCGTAGCTGTAGACATAAAATAATGAATGAAATAAATGTATTACTATTAAATATATTTTAAATAGAGAAAATATTACCTGGAGCAAGATTTTTGAGTTTTTTTACCTCCTCGTGGTTTTTGTGCACAGTCTCAAGATGTCTAGGTAGTTTAACGACTAGCTTGTAACAAATCATACAGTGGTATTTTTTTTTCCATCTTGGAGTTTCAGTATTAGTTTGTACTATCAAGTCAGTATTATCAATGGATCCTACTCGAGAAAATGGAATTTTACGCAATCCTGATTCCGAGTTAATATAATTTGGAGCTGTTATTGTTGAATCACTTAATGATCTGTCAGAATTGATGATCTTATTTTGTTTTCCAGATTTAGTACCGAACACATCTCTTGTTAACTCATTAGAATAATTTTCATCTTCAGTAATATCAGGAACTAAGCTATCAGTACTACAAGGAATGGTGCCGGAAGATGATTCTTCTAAAACCGTTGATGAAAACCTTACCTCATTAGGATTAAAATCTGGGTCATTAGAGTTGTCGGATATAGTAGTATTTTTTGAAACTGTACTCAAAGTATTAAGTAGATTTATTTTTGACTTTTTTGATGGCGGGCTTGAAGGAGTATCGTTCAAATCTACCATTTTTCTCTTTGAAGTGGCTTGAATTGGAGATAAACTGAAATCATCATCTTCTTGAGATTCATCTCTAATAAAATCGATTGCTTGACCCTCTAATTCGAAAGCAAGAATATTTTCAAGTTGGTCAGAAATCTAAAAAAATTATTTCTATGATTAGTTATCTGAATTCATAATATTGATTTAATTATATGTATCACGCCTCATAAGATGCTTGGTATCCAGATAAATCATCGTCATCATTGCTTAAGTCTTCCATATCACGATATCCAATAATTGCAAGTTCTATAAGTTTATCTTCTTGACATAGATCAAATTGTAATGATGATGACTTCGTTTGATCAATAAGATTACACTCTGCTTCAAAAACAATATCAAAGTTAATCTGAAATTAAAAAAAAAATTGACAGAAATTTAAATCATTTTATTATAAATTGTCGACAAATAATGCTTAGGTATATTTATAAGTATTGAAAAAATTCTATACTTCGCTCGATTTTTCTTCTACAAACTTTTCCGATTTACAGTCATTTGAAACTACATTTGTTATTTTAGCATTTTTTTCTTCTCCAACAAATGATTGAATTAGGCTTTTCGCTGCTTCAGTTGTATTCAACAATAATTTCACATTATCAGTATCAAATTGTTGCACGTGATGCTTCTATAGATAAAAACAATTATTATTTTTAATTATTAATTTAAAAAATTAATGTTCAATTTTTTTTTTATAATTTTACACATTTCAAAAATTTTCCACTGAAAATAAATATTTAATTTAAAAAATAAAAAAGTATTCATACTTCGATGCATGGTTTTTTATGAATATCTTCAAGTGTATTGTAACTTTCTTTTGTCTCATCGTCAAAATACTTATGGTCTTTTTTAGTTATTGTTATAACATCTGATTGCATTGAAAAATTCGGAGTAGGTGTTATTTTTGCTGAATTTAGATGTTGAGGAAAAGTTTCTAGGTCTGTTTTATCATTCTAATAAAAAAAAAATAATCCAATGAAATATCTAAAATTTTGATAAAAGTTAAAATAGAAAATAAGTACTTCAGTAAGTCCCTCGAGATTTTGTTGAACCACACCATGAATTGTTTTGATATCTTCTAAGACCATATCATTTAAATCCTGTATAGAAAAAAAATAGTTAATATCGAACAAATTAATAAAAATTTAGAAAAAAATCACATACCTCATTTGAATGAGATTTTATTAAGTTATTATCAACGTTATCATTAATACTGTTGGCGTCATTAATTATTGTTGTATTGCTTTCATTTATGTTCTCAATTGAATTTAATTCAATGTCCTGAGATACAACAGTCTCTGCTGTATGAACTGAAATGGCAGAGCAGCTTTTCTTACCTAGAATATTTTTCTACAACAAAAAAAATATGCATAAATTAATTTTAGTAAAAACAAAACGAATTATACTTACAATCAATTGAAAGATTAAATCACCTACTGGTTTTTTGAATAAGTTATGATTCTGGTGAAGACATTTCTCTATTTGAGAATTACCAGAGTCAATAGTTTTTGCATCAAAATTCATTGCACCATGATCAGTGGATTTAAAAAAAGATAATTTTTCCAATAATACACGTGGTAGATTGTGATTCATCATGTCACAAATTTCTGATAAATAATTTAAATCTAAAAATGAAGATTTCAGTTGTTTATAGACATACCGATAACAATGCGTAATATTGTAGACATGAAAATGGCTTCCGTCAATCGCGTCTGCTTTTAAAAAATTGTAACAAAGCCAGTTAATATTTAATTTACTTACTGTTTAAAAACGCTACACGAACACTTTTCTCCAGCATAAGATTTTTTTTTGACTTTTTAATAAAATAAGTCTTTGTTTTTTTATTATAAAGCAATGAGTGATTCATATTTGTAACTCGCTTCGATTCTTCAATTAATTTATAAAGTAACGACGTCTTGAGTCACAATAGAGGAGAAAGGGGTATTCATAAAACTTTAACCGATCCGAGATAACTCGCGCTTGCTAGATTAATATTAGTCAATTAGAGCAAAGCATAGGTAATGTTACAATCAACGAGTTACCTTATCGACTTTCAATACTCTTTAGATAACAAGTGTCGAAACTCCTTTACATATACCAAATTCGTACTAATATCAATTTATTTGTGAACTTAATTTAACTGAAAGATATTTCACGTGAAATTACTAAAACTTGAAAAATGTTGGAAGGATTACTTACCTTTTTTCAGTAATTTATAGAAATAATATCATTAAGTTAACTTATTAAAAATTAAAAAAAAAATAAAACAGTTATGTAATGAGTTGATTTTTATTTACATTTAATTAAATCTGCAAATAATTGGTTCTGTCAACTGCATTGCTGAATAGATGCATGTTCAATTTTAATTGGAAATTTAATTTTCTCCTTGAAAATGATAAAATCATTATTAAGATTACGGATCGACCAAAATAGATTAATTTTTTAGTCGATTATTTCGTGATTTATTCATGTGTCAAATAAGAATGAAACATTTTAAAGTGACTGCTAATTTTAATGTCATAATTAGGAATCGTTTTTATGACTTAAAAGTCATATTCCGTTAATATAAACTTAAAATTTACCTAATTTATGAAAACATTAGACTGGAAATATCAAACTAAACTATATATAGGTGATTCTCTGTATGGATCTTTTTTACTATCCCAGGTATTTTTTTATTAGAAAAATTGTTATGTTGTTATTAAAAAAAATTATTACAAAAGCAAAAAAAACATTTCTATGTGGACCGTTAAAAACTGAAATGAAATAAATTTTGGTTTTTTTGCTATAAATTCGTAAACCACCGAAATAACAGTCCCCTAGGCTGTCCCATTTCCAAAATTAAAACTTTAAGATTGAATTTTAAGTTATTCGTCTATAATACATAATTTGGTCAATATTATTTATAAACTTAATTAGTTAACTAACAATCTTCTCCAATAAAAAGTACCGAAAATTAATTTATTTCATGAAGTTCATTAAACCAAAGTTTGTTCCAAGCATTTTAAGAACAGTTCCCTGCCAGAAGTTTAAACCAAAAAAAAAAAAATCCAGCGTGTTATTTTACCTTTTGTAAGGCTTATAAGGATTTAACTAGTCTTGAGTTAACTTGAGAAAATTTTTCTCTTGATTATTTGATACCCATTTTATATTATTTTAGCTTGCAATTATACATATTGAATGAAAAAAAAAATGATTCTATATTATTTGATCTTCCCATTTAACATGTTTATCAATAAATATATTAACTAAAATTTACTTCTATCAAGAACTAAATTTTTTGGAGCAAGAGGCTGAATTTTCTCAAAACAACAAGATTTTCTTCACTTAAACAAATTTTCTTGGATAAAGATACGTATTTCTTGAAGCAAAAGAATTAATTTTGTTGGAATAAGTGAAATATCTTATGTCCAAAAAAAATTTTTTTTTCGCTCAAGAGAATAATTTTAGGAAGAAAAATATTTTCTTGGCTCAAGTGAACCTTTTTTTCTGTGTACTCTGATATACATATATTATAATAAGAATTGGATGAAAAATGAGTCATTAAACCGTTGATAAAATTTTTAATCAATCTATGATGAATGTTATTGATCATATTAACTTCTTAATAATACACATAACTTACAAGAATAAGTTTTTTTTTTCAACTAATAATTGTAGAGAAATTCTAGAATTTATTCATCGGCAATCTTTATAATTTAAAAAGAACAGAGCGCTTACTACTCAAAGTTGTCTTTACATTTTTCACATACTGAATGCATATGGTTTTTACACATAGGTAACTCACACATGGAGCAAAATGTACGGACTTTAATGTCTTTTTTTCTAGGACAAACAGTACATCGCATTGGTTTATTCGCAATTTTATCGAACGTTTTTGAACCAACAACTTGAGTTCCTAAGTACACACCAGCATTTTCTCGTAAATTTTTGGGCAAAGATTTATCAAGTGTTCGCTTTTGTATAGAATCATTTACAAGTGATAACCCTAATTGCTTTAAAAAGTCTCGTCTTGAAATTACACTGTTGCTTGCACTGTAAGCTACGTAACTATTTATGCATGCAATATTGATAAGATTAAACCAAAGGCTTATTGAATATCGCTTTGTTCATCTTGCAACAGAGTAAGTAGAAATTGTTTGCTGTAACTTGCTGACTTTCTTGTTTGCCTTGTCGAAAGAATCAATAATTAAGGATGAATTTCCAATTTTCTGACTATCATGCATATTATCACGTATGTTACTTAGTAACACTGTGTGCTCTAAATTTTTAGAGTAATAAGACACTAATATTAAATGGTGTTGATAACAAAAAATGCATGAATTAGGTTGTTTGTCTGAATATTTTATGAATTCATTCGGAATTTGTTGATCAGTATTAGTAACAACAAAAATAGTATTACCATGGCATTTCATTAAATTTTTAATTTCTGGAATACTTAAACAAGGAGCTAAAACAGTTACTTTCACTTGATCTGGAACCTCTTTGAGAAAGTTGTGAACGATTTTTTCGATGTTATTTAAATTCTCGTAATCATCACATCGTTGTTTATTTACATGAATTGTCAAGTTAGATATATATGCATTATTATTATCAATGAGAGCAAAAATTCTAATACCACGACTTGCAAGTTTTTCATGTGAGCGTAGATTTTTAGAAACTTTACTTTCGTATTCAACAAAATAATCACAAATAGTAACATTTTCACTTAAATAATAGTTTTTCTTGCAATTGCTTGCAAATATTTCAAATATTTCTCTGATAATTGTAAGATTATCAGATTTTATTCTAGATTCTCTTGTATTAACATCATCAAATTGAATATTATGTAGCAAAAACTTGAAGCGGTTGATGTTCATTGACAGTCTAAAAACTTCAACTCCTCATCCATGCTGCTCCCATAACTCATGATAGTTTTCATTTTTTGTCTTGAAAATCCCTATTAATATCAACAAGCCAAGAAAACATTTAACTTCAATTATATTTGTATCATTACAGTCTCTCTCGCGAGTAAACCGAGATTTTCCTTGAGAGATAAAAATATTTGTGTAATGAACAATGAGATTAAAGATTTCATTATTAACAAATAACAGGAAATATTCAATAACAGTCTTGCAGTTTAATAAATTTTTATGATGCTCAGCAACTTGAACTTGGTCATATTCATCAATTTCGGAGTATTGATGTTCAAAAGGTACTTTACACCACTTAATAACTCTATCTCTACCTAAATAGTAACCATTATTTTCAGTAACATCATCGTCGGAGATAAAAAAGTTGTTTGATTGATCAGAATCAACAGACTCTGAAGTTTTTCGTGAGTAATGAAATTCAGTGAGTAGTTCACTGTCACTTTCACTACTTTCATCCCACTCATTTTCTGAGGGAATCTGATGGATCAAAGATTCACGCAATCCTTCAACATTAAACATTTTAGCAGCCTAAAAAAATAACAATATTTATTAATAACAAATATACAGATGTCAAAAATAAATATTACAAGTAAATGCAATGTTTAAATTAAAAAAAAAAAAAAAATAAGTAAATATCCAGCTAAAATGATATAAAAAAATTACCATTTTTCTAAAACTCTTGAAACAAAATATGTATAATGAATGTTTGAAATTTCTTTATTTAATTAATCAGAACTGTTGAATTACCCAAATTGAAATACGACAACAAGCAACTAACATTAACTCTCTTCGTAATTATCAAGCTTTATTTATAATCGTTGTCAGATTGTTTTTGCTTTTTTTATTATAGTCGTGTACTAAAATTTATTGAATTTGTAAAAACATATAATTTTATGAAAATATTATAACGCTCCATCATCACATAAAAAATTACGATAACAAATTTCACTTTAAAGGTTAGTAGTATATCAAGGATAATTAAAACAGGTGGAAAATGTTCTTTCTTATCGACAAATTAAACAGGAGAATATAGTTTGATTATAAGATTGTAGATGTCACTGAAGTGAATTTCTGACATGCCCATTATTTAAAATGACCATTTTTCTGTTGAACAATATTCTGAGTTTATTTAAAAAGGAAATTAACTGCATTAATTAAAAATAATTTAAGAAAAAAAAGCTTCATATAAAGACAAAAAACTAAGATTGAAAAAAAACTTCTATAAACTAGAAATAGAAAGTTAGCTTTAACTTCCTATTTAAATACATTTATACTATCCCACAATTCTGTTCGCTTTATATATGACCCTGAAGTCAGCGGACAGCCAACAAAAATAATTTTGGGCTAGAGATATCTGAAGTACAGATGGAGCCACGGTCGATATCCTTATTGGGAATTATTCAGTGCCAAAATATCGACTTGTGCAAATTTCAAAAATTTTTCGTTACTGTTCAAAAATTTTTTATGGACAGAAATATTTTTTAAAACAGTTTTTAAAGCTAGTAAAGTATTCAAATCTTTTAAAAATTATCAGTCTGTTTTTATTGGCAATTATTTGTATGCACATTTTTGAAAATTTGATAATTTTCGGTAAAAACTTTTGATGATAACTTTTGAAGTAAATTTTTTTTTTTTTTTATAAAAAATTATGCGTATGGAAATTGCAAAAATTTAATATACATTAAAATTTTTTTACTTCCCCAGATTTAGATATTTTCAAAGATATCTGTGTCCAAATTTTTAATTTAAAAATGGATATGAACCTAAAATTTTTTTTTCAAATTAAATAAAGTACTTGTTCATTTTCTATAAAATCTTCCTGTACATTTTTGGTTTCTGTAAAATAGTTGAATAATAAAATTAAAAAAAAAAATTTTACGTTTAATGTAAAATAAATAACCCCTAAAACTACGTTGCATAAATCTAAAAGTATTACAAATGTAAATAGTAAGTAAAAATTTTTTTCTGGTCTTAATTAATCGAATATTTTACAAAAACAAAAATGTAAAAGTAGATATTATAAAAATGAACAAGTACATTTTTTGACTAGAAAAAAATTTTTTAAAGCCCATATTCGTTTCCGAAAATTGAAAAAAATTTTTGCAGACGTATATCTTTTAAAATATCTAAATTTGTAAAAATAAAAAAATGTGTGTATTTTTAAAATTTCTATACGTACAATTTTATATTTAAAAAAATTGCTTCAGAAAATATCGTTATCAAAAATTTCTACTAAAAATGATAAAATTTACAAAAATGTACACATAAATAACTTCAAATAAAAACAGACTGCTAATTTTTGTAAGATTAAAATTTTCCACTCGCTTAAGAAACTTTTCAAAAAATTATTTTGGGCTATAAAAAATTTTTGAAATTTGTACTAGTAGATATTTGCCACCGAGCAATTTCCGAGGGAATATTTACTGTGGCTCTATCTATACTTCAGATATCTCTAACCAAAAATTATCTTTGTCGGCTGTGTGCCAACTTCAGGATCATTTTATATCAGCAAATATTCTTGAACAATTTCAAAATGACTAAATTGAATGACGTGCACAGAAGAGATTTTATATAAAAAATTTCCGGAAAAAAAATTTTTTCATAAAATTCTATTCATTTATTAATTAAAATTTCATAATGGTTTATAAGTCTCTGAAATATTTTATGGAATTATAAAAAATTTAATGGAATCTCAATTCAAACAGAAAAATTAATTTTGTAGAATTTTTTTAACTTCTATGACATATTATACATAACAGAAATTAATTTTTATAAAACTGAATGGAATTTCATGAAGTTCTACATAATTTCATGAAACCCTTATCTAACACTAAAAGAAAAAGTACTCGCTATAATATTTTATATTATTGATTGAATTTTGATGAAATTATATACTAGATTCGGTCATAAAAATCAATCATATTTTTAATTTTAAAATAAACTTAAAGTATTGTTCAGAAACCAAAAAATTTTTTTTGTTGAATTTTAAGTCTTTAAGGGGGATGGCCACTATGAGCATCGAAAACTTAGGTGATTTTCGGGAAATTTTTTAACTGGGATAATAAAGGAATTTGGGGATTTTTCGAAAAATTATGTATTTTTTTTTTCAATTTTTCCTTGTTAAGGGGTCCCGGTGGTCTAGCGGCCTAAAATTTAAGATATTTTAAAAATTATATTTCTATTTCTCTAATTTATAAAGAGTAGCAGAAGTTAATGAGTAATTCCAACAAATATAGAAATAAAAATTTTTACGTTCAAAAGAAAAAATTTTTCCAAATTCAGAGATGAACATAAAAAAATAACTATAAAAGTCCAAGTATCATGGCAAGAACTCAAGATTAGTGATTTGAGATGGGGAGTACAAAACACCCCGCGCGATTAAGTTATATAAAGTTTCAATGGTGTGATGTTAACACCCCACGCGACTTTTGAGTATTTAGAATAGGTATTTAAATATACATTACAAGAACTGCTGCATACATCGAATAGTGAGCTTTTTTAGACCAAATGTATGCAATGAAAAAAAAACTGAATTTTACGTCCGCAAAAACCCCACAAGACGTACATACATACATATATATATATATATATATATATATATATATATATATATATATATATATATATATATATGTCGGAGGAAGAGTGGTTCGGGCATCGTTAGGGTCCTTTGGATCATTATCAGCCATCTTTATTTATTTTTACAATAATCAAATATAATAAAGACTTTGATTTAAAATATAACGTACACTAACTCGTACAAATAATAAATTTAATTACAAATATTCTACTGCGATTGATATAACAGTTAAAGACGTTTTGGGAATAAGACCGAGAACGAATCCGGGGTCAGCAGGATGTATGCGATCCTTACTTGATCAATGCTCAACGAGAACTACTCTCCCAAGTACCCTAAGTACTTATTCACTCAAAAATTATTTCGACAGCCCTCATTGTCTGTCGATATTTCTAACTATATACTTTTTACTTCTATCCTGTGACCTCGGCTACGTTTGGTGACCATTGTCACTCCGGACTTAAGCCCATCGTTATAACCATAAAAATATAACTAGCTTAAATCATAAATAATATCTAAATATTCTATGCTTTACAATTTTGCTTAAAATTAACAGACAAACTAAAATATTGGGAATTTCCAATCTCTGGGAAAACCCAGCTCGATATTATCTCCGACACGGCCAACCTGACGATCACACGTCCTCGGGTGCATCTGTAAACATGTTATTACAAACCGTGTCAATTTTTTTTTTTTTTTTTTTTTTTAAACAAATAATTTTCCTTTATTCAGAGGCTCATTTAAGCTACAAAAACTCTCGACTATCAAATCTAACAGACTTAGCTTCTTGAAGGTGCCTTTTCAAAATTTCTACGATTGTCTATCCCAGCGATCATGCAGGCTATGTTCATCACCACCCCAGGTATAGAACCTTAGCACACAATGGTCTGCAACTGTATATTACATACAGCAAAACTCTGTACCACCATAGTTACTCGACTATGTACACCAGTATTCAAAATCTTTTCTACATTGTCAACCAATGACACATGTAGTACAACACAATTTTCTTCTCAGGCCCCCGCTACCTCACCAACTGCCCATCGCCCCCTGACAATCTTGGCAACCAAGATTGATTCAAATCACCCTGGATTTGCAGTTACGACTACAGCTTGGTCCAAGTAGTTTGACCCCCAGAAGTAAAATTTTCTTATCGCCACCACATCATCTACTCATCACACTCTGGCCAAACCACCATTGATTTGCCATTATGACCTACAGCCTGATGCGAGTGATGCGACTTTCATCAACTACCATTAGTGCTCGGTCTTTCCCCGGTGATTTCTGACTCTGTCTCAGAGTTATTCTGAGAAACTTCCTGTTCATCACCCTCATGATCATCTGGTATATCCAATTCAATAGGGATATGACTTTCCGGCATTTTCCTCAAATTCTCATGACTATATTTATAAGTCCTATTATTGTCTAACGACTTCAAAGTATACCGATCGCCATCGAGAATTTCCGCCACTACAAATGGACCTCTAAACTTAGGATCAAGCTTCGTTTGATTTCTCTCTTCGTTCTTAATTAACACGAAATCTCCTATCTTAAATGGTATAATTTTTGCTTTATTTTTATCAAATCTATACTTATCATACTTAGCATTTATTTCTATGTTCTCAATAGCTTTTTGCCTTACGTCAGAGATATCTATTTCTTTATCTACCTGGCCAACTACCATTCCAAAAGGTCTGGCTACTTTACCAATTAACAATTCTAATGGACTCGCATTAGTGACTCGATTGGTAGTGCAATTCATTGCTAACTGAATTTCATTTACAACTGCTTGCCAAGAGTTTCTACTCGTTTCGGCTGCAGTAAACATACTTTTAGGGTACTCATTACGCGTTCTACCTGACCATTAGCTCGACTAGAACCCGCAGCTATAAGATGTAATTTTGAGTTTTGTGAGGTACAATACTCTTGAAATTCTTTACTTGTGAAACATCTACCTTGATCCGCAATTATGCGGGTCGGTGGGCCAAACAATGATATAGCGTTTTTAAGAGCCTTAATAGTATTGACACTATCTATTTTTCGAGTATGATATAATAAAACAAATTTAGTGAAAGCATCTATCAACACGACAACGTATTCTTTTGAATCATTTTTACCCATTAATTTACCTGTAATATCCATGTGTACTGTATGCCAAGGGATGCTGGTCTTAGGAATAGGATGAAGCTCTGCTTGTACTTTGCCTGAGCTTGACTTGGAAACTCTGCAAGTATAACAGTTATCAATGAATTTACGAACATATTTCGTAATTCCTTCAAACCAGTAATACTCGCAAACCTTGTCAAGTGTTTTCTCCCATCCTAAGTGCATAATTGACTCATGTACATGATTTATTACCGACCACCTAAAAGCACGTGGAACAATAGGTAAACATAATGTTTTACCTCGCCTTTGGATTTTTCGGTGGAGTAACCCTGACCGTACTTCATAAGTTTTAGCAAGATCGGACGCAATCTCATCATTTTCTAAATCAATTACTATCTTACTAATTTCTGGGTAATGCCGTTGCTCAACAAGAAGCCAATCATCGGAAATTTCCGTCAAATTTATCCGTTTCTGTAAAATTTTATTTGAATTACTACGCAATTGTTCTGTAACAGGATTACGCGAAAAGAAATCAGCGTGAGCCATTCTTTTACCTTCTCTATACACAATATCAAATTTAAAAGTCTGTAAGAAAGCCCACTAACGGTGAACCCTTGGTGTTAGGTCAGCCTTTTTCTGAGAGGCTTTTAACGAATTACAATCCGTAATTACTACGAACGGTCGACCATGCAAATAATGACGGAAAAATTTTACTGCGTTAAATACAGCTAGAGTCTCTAATTCGTATGAATGATATCGTGACTCAGCTGAACTTGTAGCTTTGCTATAATACTCGACAACTCTATTTGAACCATTAAATTTTTGCATTAATATAGCCCCATAGCCTTCAGAGCTAGCGTCTGTGTGCAACTCTATAGGAAAATTCGGATTGAAAATCATTAGTACAGGCTCATTAGTCAATACAGAGATTATTTTCTGACGGATATTTTCATGTACCTCAGTCCATTCAATATTTTTTTTATTACCTGAGGTCAAACGGTATAAGGGTTTCATTACCTGTGAGAACTTTGGAATAAATTTACGAAAATAAGAAGAGAGACCGATGAATTGTCTCAACTGAGTTACGGTTCTCGGTGCAGGTAAGACAGTTAAGGCTTCGATTTTACGTGAGCTGGGACGGACTTCCCCAGCAGAAATTTCATAGCCCAGGTATTGTACTTGGGTTTTGAGAAACGAGCATTTCGATAAATTAAAAGAGAATCCGGATTTAATGAGAATACTGACTACTTTTTGAAGTCTGTCTAAAGCTTCTTCAATAGTTGAAGCTATAATCATAATATCATCCATATACACAATAATGAATGTATATGCAAGTTCTCCTAAAGCTTTTATAACAGCACGTTGAAAGACAGAGGGTGCGTTCTTTAGCCCGAATGGCATGGTCAAATATTCATATTGCCCATCAGGCGTTACAAACGCTGTCCGTTCAATTGATTCTGTCTCAACAGGGATTTGATGAAATCCACTGGCCATATCTAAACATGTGAAAAACTTTGCACCAGCGAGTCGCGCTATTTGGTCGGCTATGAGGGGTAAGGGAAATTTATCATCTATCGTATTAGAATTCAGTTCCCGATAATCAACGCACAAACGATCAGAACCATCTTTCTTTTTAACTAATAATATAGGACTTGCAAACGGAGAGCAACTCGGACGAATAACATTAGCCTTCAATAGTTCATCTACTCTATCCCGTACTACCTGCCTTTCCTCGGCACTAAGACGATACGGTCGCCTTTGTACAGTTACATTAGGGTCAACTAAACGTATTATAAGCTCCCCTGTATTAACACGAGTACTTGGAAACCCCTGAATAAATGAATCGGTATATTCTTTTAAAATAGAAATGAGTTTCTCTTTATCATCTCCAATTACGTCAGTATCAATATCATTAAAATGTATTTTACTAATAGATTCGAGTTTATTACATGCATTAATCAGTTTACTTTTAGATAAGCTAAAATTATTTGAAGTTATATTTACATCAAATCCTTGCCCAAGAATTTCACGACCAATTAATATGTCACATTTTAAATAATCATCCGCAATAACATGAAAAAGTATCTCTAACGTATGGCTATTAATAGTTATTTCAGACAAAATTTGTATCGTACAGTTCACGCTAACATTTCCAATACCCTTAAGAATTATTAATTTATTTTCCTCTTTCCCGCGATCCTAGTCGCAATACTTTCTTTAACCAATGAGCATTCCGCTCCTGAATTGAACCAAAATGAAAACGACTCACCACGATGTATTAAGGAACCTGACGGAGCTGCCACTGTGCAGAAATCGACTCGTCGCTCTCTAAATTCCTTGCTTCCTTGATCCTTCATGCTGCTGGCCGTAGATTGACATTTGGAAGCGATATGTCCAGTTCTCCCACACTTGTAGCAGGTAACAGGCTTGTTGTGCATTGGAATATGTCTAACAGCTACCTGATTGTTTGGTGATGACTCCGGTTTCCTCTGATTTGCCGTTGAGAGACAATTTGTACTCTTGTGCCCCATTTTCCCACATGAATGACACTTAATAGGCACAGCCGACTTAAATTTCTTGAAATCAGAAGACGATCGCTCATCTTGCGACGATGTAGGTCTCTTGCGCGTGTAAGAAAAAGCCTTTAACTCTTTCTGTAGTTGAATACGGGTCTTGACGTCTGTGGTGAACGCCAAACGTTGAAGACGACTATCAAACTGAGAGTTATGCGCAAGAACAACTGATACTGCAATTTCTTCCGCAGTTAAATTTTTCCATTTTGACATGAGTGACGCCAGGAGACGACTCGAGTAAGATGCTAAGCACTCACCGTCTTTTGGACGACTATTTTGCAGATTAATTAAAGTTGCTGCTGATGTCTCCATTCCGGCAAACCTTGTAATGAAAAGATCTTTGAAATCAGTCCAGGTTATCCCAGGGTAACATACTTGAGATAACCAAGTAGACGCAGATCCTTGAAGAGCTTCACTTAGTGCAATAACTAACGAACTACCTTCTAGAGGACGTTCCACTAAACACATATCCACTGTCGCGCACCAAGCACACGAATCCGCGTTTGAATTTTCCGGGTTAAATTTCGGTAGTGAAATACTACGACTCGGTGACACTGGTTTTGTCATAGACTTTATTAACTCTACAAGACTTTGGTTTTGCATTTCCAAAAGCAGTTTAAATTGCTCAGAAGAAAATGCAGCAGATGATCCTGATCCCACTTCTGATGTCGGAGGAAGAGTGGTTCGGGCATCGTTAGGGTCCTTTGGATCATTATCAGCCATCTTTATTTATTTTTACAATAATCAAATATAATAAAGACTTTGATTTAAAATATAACTTACACTAACTCGTACAAATAATAAATTTAATTACAAATATTCTACTGCGATTGATATAACAGTTAAAGACGTTTTGGGAATAAGACCGAGAACGAATCCGGGGTCAGCAGGATGTATGCGATCCTTACTTGATCAATGCTCAACGAGAACTACTCTCCCAAGTACCCTAAGTACTTATTCACTCAAAAATTATTTCGACAGCCCTCATTGTCTGTCGATATTTCTAACTATATACTTTTTACTTCTATCCTGTGACCTCGGCTACGTTTGGTGACCATTGTCACTCCGGACTTAAGCCCATCGTTATAACCATAAAAAATATAACTAGCTTAAATCATAAATAATATCTAAATATTCTATGCTTTACAATTTTGCTTAAAATTAACAGACAAACTAAAATATTGGGAATTTCCAATCTCTGGGAAAACCCAGCTCGATATTATCTCCGACATATATATATATATATATATATATATATATATATATATATATATATATATATATATATATATATATATATATATTTTATATACATCATATTAATATTAATATGAATCTATCATTATTTGTTTATTAATCCATCTGAAACTATTCTTTAGTTAAACTAAAACATTAATATTATTTAATAATTATAAGATATCCTAAAAGTATTGTTTATTTATCTAACAAATGGTCCCAGTGTTGGATGTTTTAAGGCTTTATGCTTTTTATTTCGTATTTATTATATCTTATAATTTATGACCTCTTGAGAATATTTAGCTAAAATAATTTTAAGTAGGAAAACCCTTGAGAAATGTTCAACACGTGTTTTCCTTTTTATGAGTTTTCACAATGGTCTAGTTGTTAAGTAACACGTGTGCATTTTATTCAAGTACTATTTATGTTTCTGAGAAGTTTTAGTAAATGCTTTTGTTTATTGTATGTTTTGAGAGAGCATTTAAACTAAATTTATGAGTTGCAACGGTTTTTCGAGATTTCAAGATAAAAGACTTATTTTATATTTATATTTAAATAGAGTTAAGTAATTTGAATTTAAATTAATTACCGCGTAATGCATCGACAACGACACCTATGATATTTTAGGATTTAACAGTAAGCAGAATGGTATTTCGAGGTATTTTTTCTATCACGTTTTTAGCTTTTCGTTTGTTCTTTATTATGCACTCTCAACATTTGATCGTTCTCCATTTATTTTAAAAAGAATTTATTAATAATGTACCTTTAAGTTAGCCCCCCTGTCGCATTTTTTAATATTTTGGTAGCAATTTGAGTCATCGAGCCTCTATTTTTGATTGTTCATGTATATTTAACATTTGTTCCTACTTCACATTTTTTATTTGTTGTTTAATTAACATTTTTAATTAGCTGTATGTATGCATTTAAATATTTGCACTGCGCATGCGTCAACTTTACGTATATAGACTTTTAGCGCGGTCTTTTGAAAATTATAGTGACAAGTACATCTCATGTGTAAAAAATTAAAAAATTTACGAGTGTAATTTTTTAGGAATTACTATTTAATTAATTCTAATAATTAAAAAAAACATTGTTAGACGTCAGCCAATATCAATGTCATTAAGAAAATAAATAAATAACTAATAAATATTCATTTCATTCTAAATTTCTTAAAAAATATCGAGAGAATTGTTAATCAATGCATGTACATTTTTTTTTTTTATTTTCATAAATTCTATTTTCATGAATACTACGAACTATTAAAAAAAAAAAAAAATAAAAAAAAGAAATCCATAACAATTAACAAAAAATTTCAATACTTTATTAAAATAAAATTTATTATAAAATTATTAAAAACTACATGTTGCCCTTTTGTCCTGTGACCTCTATAATTGAAATTACAAGAAAAATACACTTACTCTAATCACTGTGCTGGTCAATATAATTTTCAAAAGTCCACGCTGAAAGTCTAAACGTAAAGTTGACGCATGCGCAGTGCAAATATTTAGAATACAAATATTCAGCTTATTAAAAATGTTAATTAAACAAGAAATAAACAATTTGAAGTGGGAACAAAGATTTTTTGTACATGAACAATCATAAACAGAGGTTATTCCCATTGGATAGTGTACCATTCTATGATTTTGTGGTCATTGCCGATAGGTTGCATTGTTATCCAATCAAGTGGATTTCAAATAATTTTAATCTTTAGGTGAAAAGTCTTACAATTATGCGCATGGTGTATTGTGTCATTTACTTACAACACTGTCATAATAACAATAACACTAATAATAAAAATTATGAGACTGAAATTAATTATATCGGTAATACCAAGTTGATGTTAAAAATATCATTATCATTATTATTACTGAATGAATTATTTTTATTATTAAATTAATGTGTATTAGAGTATTAAATCCAAATCAACAACTTTTTTAATTCAAAAAAATGTTAAAATCTTTACTGTATATAAATAAAAATGTAAAATCCCTATTAATAAGATAGTTAATCGCTTTTAACCGCGGAGTTTACGCGGATCAGTCACGTTAAGTTTTTTAATGCTACTAGCTACTATGAGAGAAACAGAATTTCAATTTTTTTATTAGGATTTGATTATCAAAATTAACGAATAAACAACCTATCATATTAGAATAGCTTTGCCTACATTAATTTATTCATTTATGAATTTTCAATTTTGCGCGGGAAAAATTTAATTTTGAAATTAAGAATGTTAAAATACTTTATAAATACAAAATTTCTAGAACAAACTATCAAACAACTTCATATGTGGATGGTTTTCAAACCTATTCTTTCTATTGAATTTCGATTATTAACTAGACTAAATACACAACAGGCTAAAGATTGTTTGAGTTTTACATTCTTCCTTCAGGCCAGCAGTTCAAGATTTAGGTAATTCTCATTGGATAGTGTACACATTCTACGACTTTGTAGTCGTTGCCTGTAGGTAGCATTGTTATTCAATCGAGCGGATTTCAAATAATTGTAATTTTTAGGCCATAGGTATTACAATTATGCGTATGATGCATTCTCCCCTTTATTAACAATAATGTCATTGTAACAATAAGAATGATAATCATTATAAAAATGAAATTTATTATATCGGTAATGATAAATTGATATTAAAAGTATCATTATCATTGTTTATCATTACCAAAATAATTATTGTTATTGTTAAATTAATGTGTAGTAGAGCATTAAATCTAGATTAACAACTTTTTTAATTCAAAAAAATGTTAAACTTTAACTATATATACATAAAAATTTAAAATCCCCATTGATAAGCTAGTTAATTGATTGAAACCGAAGAGTTTACACGGGTCAGTCACGTTAAGTTTTTTAATGCTATTAGCTACTATGAGAGAAACAGAATTTTAATTTTTTTGTTAGGATTTGATTTTCAAAATTAACGAACAAATAACCTTTTATATGATAATAGCTTTACCTGCATTAATTAATTTATTTACATATTTCTAATTTTGCGCGGGAAAAGTTCAATTTTAAAATTAAGAATGTATTAAGAGGCGAGCAAAAAATTACACTTAACAAAAAGATATGAAATCCGAACAAAAACAGTTTCACTGTTAAAAATTGCGCCAAGTCCACGTTCATAAAACTCATCTTAATAACATCTGCACTTTGGAAAAAAAATAAGACTCGTTACAATAATTTTCATTCTATACAAATAAAGTTAAATACAAAAAAGTACCAAGAAACCGTCATAATGTTGAAAAAATTGAAAAAAATTTGTTGAAAATTTAAAAATTAAGAAAAAATTTTTTTATCGTACTTGGCTCGCGTCACTGAGTACCCCAAATTTTTTCGGACGAATTTCAACCTGAGAAAAAACGATTTCGCTTAAATTTATGTAATGTAAATATGTATAATTATATATATATATATTATATCTTATCAGCTCTAATTATATAATATATGATTTCATACATTGTTATGTTTATAGATTCACATCAGTGAAGTATACTCAACGAATTAAAAACACTGCTTACTGGATTAATATCAGTTTCAGTGAAAAAATCCGTTTCGAAAATTTTTTTCAGATTTTTAGTGAAAATAACTGTCAATATGGTAGTCTGGTGAAGATATCTGAAATAACTCAAAATTTTTTAATTCAATTTTTTTCAGTTCCGTCATTCAGCTTTCATGAAGAAACTTGATCGTGCTTCGTTTAATTGTAATTAATACGTTTTAATTGGCAATCACACCGCATTTTCTCAATTTAGTCAGCCATATGTTTTATTTTTTAGTCAACTCAATTTTCGCAGTGATTCCACTACAGAGTCAACGTATGCAGGCGTATTCACTTGTAAGCAAATTGCATAACCGAACAGGAGAGGGCGTTTTATTGAAATCATAAACGATGTGCGGAGAATTTAAAAATTTCAAATAAAATACGTATGCCATGTTGATTTTACCTAACTTTTGTTAAACGTATCATAAAATAATATTTCATTAATTACATTTATGGATTTTATAGGTTGACTTACTTATAAATGTTGAAACATTAAAAGGATGTTCATGTACCCTAAAAAAATTTAGGGTACTCAATGACGCGCGCCAAGTACGATAAAAAAATTTTTTCTTAATTTTTAAATTTTCAACAAATTTTTTTCAATTTTTTCAACATTATGTCGGTTTCTTGGTACTTTTTTGTATTTAACTTTGTGGGGGTCAGTCCTCACGTCCACTCCACAAGTATTAATTTAAATTATTTAAATTATTGCCAATTAGTAATGTAAATTATTTATTCCTAATGTGCAATCATTCAATTACTAATAGCTTAATGACGTCATACATTTAGTTTATGCTCATTAGCAATATAGTTACTTCATTATCAAAATAGTTAAAATTTTAGTTAATAATTTTAGGTATTATAATAATTTAAAACATACAGCATTATTGTGTTAATAATTATGCTGTATGTCTGTCATTCAAGTAACATCACCATAAATTATATTTAAAATAATTTTTTTAAGGTGATGTTTTACAGAGAAAAACCCAATCTGAGAATTTCCCAAGGCTGTTATAAACTGCAAGATTATTGCATTGTATTTTTTTTTTATGTTTATAGTTATTGCTCGGCAGATGTTGGGAAATTTGGTAGACTTGGTTTTAGAAATCGGCTAGACATAATTATAGGATTATAATATTTGTAATGAAGTTCATGGGTCTTCCGTAAATCTCTATCTGTAAAATATCAAGTAAATACTCCTCCTTTATTATCTTCCACGTGACAATTGAAGGATTAGGACTCGGGTCAACTGACCAGAGCCTCGAGCCCTTCAGGTCATTAAAATTCACTCTTACTCGTCTGTCTCTCTTTTTTCCTATCGCTATCTCTTTCTCTTCCTTCTAACTATACCAATTCTCAAAAAAATACTCCTTCTACTCTTGTTTTCGCACATCTACAACTTTGACCTACGCCTACTCTAAGGCCCTACTATTACTTACTCTCGTTACACTCTGTACTCCCTACTCCTAAATACTCATGTTACTATACCTATAGGTACCCCTCCTCCTGATTAAAGGAGAGGTACTGAAAAACTTGTCATCTATTAGGGACTTACTACTAGACTACTGACCCATTAGCTTCAACTATTAATTTACACGCGTGTACTTAGTCTTAACATCTTTTAAATAAAATTAATAAACTTTAACTTCATATTTTACTCAAGGCGCCCTCACTTCCCAAAACTTTTTTTTGTATAGAATGAAAATTATTGTAACGAGTCTTATTTTTTTTGCAAAGTGCACATGTTATTGAGATGAGTTTTATGAACGTGGACTTGGCGCAATTTTTAACAGTGAAACTGTTTTTGTTCGGATTTTAATAACTTTTAAACGGCTTGACCGATCAATCATCAAAACTAATTAGCTCTCAATATCAAAAAACCACATCGATCGCTATCAAGCTCGTCAAAATCGGTTGACTCGTTCGTGAGTTATCGTTGTCGAAAAAAATCGACAATAAGTGTTTTTTTCGGATTACACCGAAATTTTTAGTCTAATCAATTTGTGTTTGAAAGTATATCATAGAATTTGAAAAACTGCGTCGAATGCCGCTAACCGCGTGAAAATCGGTTTATTCATTCAACAGTTATTGCGGTTTGAAAATTAAAAAGATAGTGATTTATTAAACCCCTATCAAACTTTTGAGCTCGGAGAGCTCAAAACTACACGAAAATTAGATTTTTGAGCTCGAAAAGCTTAAAAACATAATAAATACAATTTCGAGCGCTTGATTACGAAAGTAGCCGGAAGTTGCAGGGATGGTCTTCAGGGTCAACCGTTTTTCTAATTTTTTCCATCTTAGTGATATTATTTTTTACGTTTCGCTAAATTGACAAACGGCTCAACTTAAATATTTCAAAGTTTAAAGTTTAGAAATAGCCAAATTCAGAAGTAGTGAAAAAACTGTAATCATAGAAACCTACCCGAATTAATGCACGCAATTGTACATACAGACATAGTGACAACATCGCAGGTGTAACCAGGGTAGCTTGATGTGACCTTCAAACGTCGATATCTGATGAAAACTTAATTATTTCAAAACGAGGTGAAACCAATAACTTTCCCATTTTTGAAAATATTTAATTTTGCTGGTGGGAAGTTAAAAAACTGATTGATGTCGTGAATTTTTACGCAAGTTATCGTGTTTCAAACAGAAAAAAGTGTTGATTGACAGGAATTTTTTTCCAATTATTTTAATATTTTTTTCTGGATCTCTTATCTTCAATTGATTTTCACTAGTGATAGAATTAATTTCCATTATATCATCTATCAAATGTTGCGCAAATTAATTAGATTACGTGCATTACCAATCGTGTGATTCATTAAATAGTTGCGAAATTGAGTCAATACAAATTTTTCAATCGTCAAGCAATCTCTGATGCTTCGCATCATGACTTGTGAATTTTGGATTTCATTAGGGCTTCACAAATTTTGACTCGATTTAAAAATAATATAATTTATTCAAAACCAAGGCGAGATCGTGGCAAGACAGTACAAGATGATATTGCAAATTACTCATTGTCCAAGATCAATACGACTTAAATTTTAAATTCAAAATTAAGACACGATTAAAAATTTCGAGATCAAGACAAGACTTTCTAAATCTCGTCGTGTCTCGGCTTGAGTGAAGCCCTAGATTTTGTACAATTATCAAAAAAAATTATTAATTTTTCGCTTGGTAAGACTTTGTTTCGGAACAAACCACAATTTTTTATTAAATTTGATCAAAATTGATAGAGGTTCATTTGAACTATTGGTGGATTTAACATAGAATGACCTACACATAATTTTTACATTCAAACAATGTACCAATGAATATAATTTCTATTGCATTCATTACATTCCAAAAGTGAATCAGTTTTTTTCTTTAATTTGTATGTTTTCAAATTGTTGTTCATTGGTATTATAATATTTGTAATATACGTTTTTGATTTTAAGTAATATACGGGTTACATAATCCATTTTTCGGTCATTATTCGCATTGGTCACTGCATCCACTTTACAAATAATCAGATGACGCATTTGTGCAATAGATGTACTGAAAGTACCGTCACCGTCTAATTCATTAATACAACTGCATACTTGAGAAAAAACGGATTCAATTAAATTCACATGACTGTTGTCACTTGGGGGTAAGCCTACACCAAGAAATTCTATTGATACATCATTATGTGAATATTCATTTTGATTGCACATTTTTCTAAAGTGTTGACTGAAATCATTTATGAAATCATTTAACTGGTAATTATTTCGTAAAGCTCTTTTTGATTTCTCAATAGCATGTTCAGCTCTAATTTTCAATTCATCCATTTTAATTGAATAGCCAGTCATTACCTCTAAGCCGCAGAGATCCATCACGTAATACATTAGACTATTATGGATTAAAAACTTTTTCATAATTTGAAGAGAAGAGCGATTTTTAATGGTTGGTATCACAAGCCCGGACTTGTTTCGAGTTAAACAAAATGTCGCATATACAGAATTATAAAGTCCAATTGAAGTAGCTAATTCTTCAATAGAAGGTTGAATAGTACATTCATTGATAAATAAAAGTAGTTGGTTATCGTCAATAACTTCACGGAAATTGTAACATGGTTCAATACGATTAGTAAATTTGAATATTGATAGCCTATCTTTAATTGCTTCATCAGCTTCAATTTGAGGAATCTGATTAGAACACCCAAAGATAAAACAAATTGGAGTAAGTTTTTGATATCCTTTATACAAGTCTCGTTGATCCATATGATCTTCACCAGTTATTGTTTTAAGTAATGATTCTTCCAATCGACGTACTTCTTTAATGCAAACAACGTACGATTGAAATGCTTTTATTAAATCTGGTGATGGAGATGCTGCAGTTGCAGCTGTTGCAAGATCTGATAGTACATTGAATACGCTAGGTTCAGCAGCACGAATAATCAAATTTGCAAGGAATGATTTTCCACATCGTGGTTCTCCATAGTACAGAGTAAACTTTCGACAATTATTGAATGGTTGAAATAAAAGAGTGCAGTGTTCTAAGTAATCTCTTATTGTTTTAGTATCAAAACGGAAAATAATCGATATACTTAGTAATGCATTATACATACAAATGTCTAATGATTGCGAAGATTCATTCATAATAAAGGGATCTTTTTGACTGTTATGGCTATTAGAGCCAGCAGAATTTTCATTTAAAGCGATCGTTTTAAAATCATAATCCGAAGTCAACAACGATGCACTTGATGACACAGTTGATGATGAAATGTTTTGGAACGTTATATTAAATGCTCGACGGAAATTTTCGTTCGTTTCACAGGTATATTGACTTAAATCGAATTTCTCCTTTATTAAACCAAACGGATCACCTTGTAAGGTAACGGATATTTTTTCATGTTTTGATGATATGATGGAATCATTTAATAATTTGCTATTTCGAGACCGTCTTGTAATATTAAATTTTACACGAATAATGTCATCATCAGAATTATAATATTCCACAAGAGCCCAAATGAATGCGAGAACTAGCAGGCGTTTAGATGGTCGATATAAGTATGAACTTACCATATTTTCATACAAATCATGAGAATTTGTATATCGTTCATATTCAAATTGACTACTACGTTTACCACCAATCGTTATATATAAATTGTTTATGTCACTTTTATAAAGATTATTGAATACATTGGTCAGTGAAGGCGTGGTCACTATAAAATTGTTTTCTTTGATTAATGAATCTATACAATGAGCTATAGCTATTATCGAATCACAATCAATGCAATGATATTGCATAACTGGTAATAGATAAAATAATTCATCTTCATTTTGTGGGCTTTGATCCTTAAGTATGCGATTTGTGAGTGTATTAATTGCAAGTGAACGAGTTTGTTTATCAAATACTGACTCTCCAATTTTCAACAAACCTGGCACCATCGTTGATAAATAAAATAATTTATCTTGTGATGATAAATATGTGTACATTAGATTTTTCCAATTATCAATTTTAATTATCAATTCATCATTAACAATACGTAACTGTGCTTGATAGTTATGTCCATTGACATTGTTAACAGTTGCCATAATATTTAAGTTGCTACTTCTGCCATTACTACCTTTGCTATGAGTATTATTAGCTCTTTTAATTTTTCTATTGTTATTATTATTATTATTATTATTATTATTATTATTATTATTATTATTGTTGTTGTTGTTGTTGTTGTTGTTGTTGTTGTTGTTGTTGTTGTTGTTGTTGTTGTTGTTGTTGTTGTTGTTGTTGTTGTTGTTGTTGTTATTATTTTCATTACTAAAGGTAAGATTTTCTTCTAAGCTAGAATTTTCATAGTCATACTTGTTTTGATCATCATATACATCATATTTACCCATATTAGCGTCGCTTATCCCCGTCGGAGGTAAAATACAAAAGCTGCTTGCATTTTCAAAATATAACTGTGGTATTCCACTCATATAAAGGCCAGTGATATTATTAAATACACCTCGTAATGTACAAACAAAATAGCGATACTTACCAAAGTGAATATTTTTCACAGGAATGTGTTCGTTTACATAATTATACCATGCATTTTTTATAATCTTCATTGCTAAATTTCGACATTTTGATTCAGTAATTGACGAGTTTTTATTTGCAAATATCGGTATTATATACATTTGCAACTTATCGTACATGAATCTTAATTTGCTATTCGCGGTAGTATCACTAACGAAATTTGACATTTTGTATTCGATATATAAAGGATCTTTATAGATGTACATCACATTGTTGTTCATAACGTTACGATAAAATAATATTAAGTAACGACGAAAAATGGTAGTAACAATTTCTTCCAACATTAGGTCTGTTAAATGCTTGTATAGAGGTAATTCATCATGTAAATATAAGCGGCACAATTCATCGAAAAGTAATACATCATAGCTGATTGACGTACTAGAAACGAAACTAGTTGAATTATTAGGATTTTTTATACGTTCACGACTTATATCATTTGCAGCTGAAATAAGTGAGTCATTAATCAATCGAGATTCAACTCGGCGTCGCATAAACACTGAAGTTGCAAGTTGTTTTAATATTCGCAACGGCTCGGGGAATATACGTCCTAATTCAGCCATACAGTCAACGTCCGTCAAAGAATCAAGAATCCAAAGTAACTGTCGATTATCATAAGTATCGTATGCAGTTACAGCTTGTCGAATTACTTTGAAAATCACTTGCTGATTATCGGAAATTATCATTAATTTTTGTGTCGTATACATTACTGACAGAATTAATATATAAAATGCATATCCAGCTGAGTTGTCAGGCTCATGACAAAACTGAATCAAGTAATTTAAATAATAATAAGTCTCCTTAAAATTAGTATGATTTTCCATGGTTCGGTCTTTAAGTTCATTTTGTTCATACTGCGGAACTAGTGGTAATGCATTGGTTTCGGATATGTTAATTTGATAAACATGTCTAGCAATATTTCTTCCAATGCTATCAAGCGTAAATAAAATATCACGCTCCAACTCAGTGGCTTCAGTATGGACATGATAAACGGGTTGTTGGAAATGATTAATGTTTTTATTACAATTTTTATAATTTTCTTGCAATAAATTTTCAACAAACAGCTGGAAATTCTGGTTATTGCTTTCTAATATAAAATTTCTGTGACTACGAATAAATGCAGGGATTTCACATGCTTCGGTATTGAACTCGGGACTTAATCTTGTTATATTATGATCATTTGCACTTTCTAATAATTGATTATTTTTTAAAACTGTTATCACATACAATACTTCCGTTTCCATATTATCTGTAATATCCCATTCACGAGATATTTCATCATGACATAATTGTTGCGTTAATCCACCGTGATGATTGAATGTTATTTTTGCTAAAATAATATCTTTTCCAATCTTGAAATTATTCGATAACTGCATTTTAAAATCAATATAATTCATTACAGAAGGAACAATGTTTATGTTATAGTCTTCATTTTCTCTTTGGGAAGATAAATTATAAATATATCCACTATGGTCTGTTGAGTAAGGTAACGGTACACGAGTCATACGACTGATTTCGTATCGTTGAAGGATGAACTGCATATTGTTCGTTTTTGATTTATTCAAAGTATTAAGGATGTATTCATAAACATTTATAGACACTGATGCATTTATATAAATATGAACACTGCAACTATGATCTTGTGAACATGCTATCGCATTGTTTCGAAAATTTAAAAATGATAGATCCAAATATAAATTGATTTCCTTCCATATATTAAATAAAATATCTTCATAATATAAAACGCGTCGTTCACTGATTGTTTTTGATGTGCATGATTTGGTTTTACATTGTACACAATCTAAAATTAACGTTAATGTTGTGACGTAATTTCGAGTCAAGTCAAGAGATAACGCATGCCCAGTTAAATGAAAAAGATCGTGAAAATTTTTCAGTGATAGAGGAATGGTAGGCACAAAGTATGAAGTTTTCTTATTTAATGAATCATACAATACTATTTTATTGCCTTGATATTGATTAACATTGGTGACATTGTATGAATCAAATGTTTCATAAAACAAATTCATACTTGAGGCCATATTAGTGATGTTTCCATCATTTGAAAGTTCAAAAGTTTTTTTTCTCAAGGCTTGATATGAAATTTGCTGTGATAAGTATTCATTATTGGAAGTATTAAGAGTATCTTCATTTAGTAAAGTCTCATTATGATTAGCGCTATTTAGATGACTATGATATAATTGTGCTATCGACGTAATTTGATTACATTGACGTTTTAGATCACACTTTTCGGTGATATCATCGCCGTCATTTATTCTTTTTTCACCAATTATACTATGACTGAAGTCCATTTTCTTGTTGGTAAGAGAATAAACTAGAACACTTACTATTACTACTTATTTGACTTGGAGTATTCTACCTAAAGAGTATTATAAGCATCATAGACTTGCTTGTAATATATTCATAAAAATAATTATTATATTAAACTTATTATACAATACTATGACAATCACATAGCTTTATGATTATTAATAAATTATGACATTAGTATCCTAATACACGATTAAAAAGTTTAAACTGCTTTTAGTCTAAATTTTCTTTACGAGTGTTACCGAGTATAGTATTAGAATATTTTATATTGTCATACAACATTTCTCACTAAAGTCCATTCTATAAATTCATACGCATGTACTATTGTTCGAATAATAGAGAAAGTAATGACCGGAAAGTACACTCCAAGACTCTAAAGAATAGAAGGTAACGTAGACAATAGTTTCAAAGAAACCAACAAATTTAATTTTTTAAATGATCCGAAAATTTCGACAGAGGATGCCAAAATGAAGCTTTTTTTTAACCTATCAAAATCAAAGCTTTCAATATGGATATTTAGTGGTCGCGAACCAGAAATTTACAATTTCTATTTGAATTAACAAATATTTTCATGTTTTTGGAATAGAAAATAGAAAATATTATATTGTGACCTTGAAATATCAATATCGATAATTCTAATTTGGCAGGATCATTATTTTGTTATACTTTGACAAAATTTTTAAGATCGGTTGAAATAAAATTTTTTCGGTTTTTAACTTTCCGCTGTTATATCCGGAATACCGTATATAATACAGAGCCTCCATTCCCGCCGAAAAGTGCAACGCTTGCATATTTAGGGAACAACAACCTGGACTGTACGACAACTCACTCGTGCCTGAAGAATACACATTACCGCGCATTGTCACCCCATTAAAAGAACCAAATGTTTAATTAGTAGCCCCTCTTGTAAATCGCGACCAAGGTGATAAAAACCGAGAACACCATAATTCGAAAGCTTATTTACAAGGTAACAGTTCTGCTTTAAAGCCCGTTTAAGTCTTATACCCTGACACGTATAGGCGGACTTCAATTATTAAAGTAATTAGTCATATTTTCCCTAATTATTCATTTCGATTTCCTTAACGGTATTTCCGAGTTCTGTGATAGTGATTCTTCAAGCCACGATTCGTCTTTACGATAATCGCGATTCCCGCAGTTCCGGTGACCTGGTCCCCTCTCAAATTTCATTTTTCTTTGTGAACTTTAAACGGCGAACTTTTGTTTGCCGGAGTTGTTACTCCAGTTACGAACTCATAAATTTTCAATGTTTATTTTATATTGTTAATAGTTAATTAGTGAATAGTGTAAATTAAGACTTGCTTATCCATAGGGTCATTTAATCAGAAAATACAAACTAAAAACCCGAATCGAAGCGTATCATCATTTCTAAGTTAAAAACCTTCAATTTTCGATTTCCAGTCAGCAGGAGAAAGAAAGCAGCTAAGCAGTGGAAGAAGATAAAGATAAACTTTAATCCAAAGCTGAATCATTATTCGAGTCAGATTCGTAATAGTAAAAGGAGGTTATTATTATTATTTCCGAGGTCGATTGTCTATTCCAAGGGGCCCTCTCCGAGGTTTCAACCTTCGCGAACCTATAACTTAAAACCTAACGATCCTTTCGTTAGGGAAATTCATCTGTTATCCGAACCTCGCATAGTCCAGCTACCTAATTCCAAGATTCTATTTTTCGGACATAACACCGCTAAGAAAATTGAAAATTTTCTGAAATCGGGAAGTTATTAGTTTTGCACCGTTTTCCGAAAATTATCCGCCATCTATTGCGGCGATGGCGAACTATTCTAAAATCTCTTTAATCAAAAATAATAAGCAAAACAGTACTATAAATATTCTTAATGAAACGACGTGAGTATTAATATTTTTTTCCATAAACAATTACTGATAATATTAATAATAATAATCACAATGATAACAATAATTAATAATAAACAAAATAATTAACTTCCTAAACAAAATTAAACTAAATACATAAATTTTCGCGGCATGGCCGTCGACGCGGTCGCGGTAGCGGTGGCTTGCGTCCGTCGATGAGTCCCTCGATGTCGGCTCTCGCTGCCCGCGATACCCCTCCGCCTTCCCGCTTATGATACCTTCTTCACAAAATCTATATTATACTAATTTGTAGAACCATTTTCTTTAATCAATAAGAAAATCGATTTTTGTTTCCTAGTCACTTTTCAGTCGTACTAACGAGTATGCGGTTCAAATGTTGTTTAGGTCAGCAACACGTTTTTTTAATCATCTCATCAATTCCAACTAGTGATTCATTTTATTTGAAAAAAATTAAATAAAGAAAAAAATTACGTTCGATTCAAACGAAATGATACGTCAGTTTTTGTATATATCGTATTTGAACATCAGATGTCCCACTAGTCACGCAAAAAGATAGAAAAATTGTTTTCCCAACCTTAATCTAAATTGTTTAATTTTTTTTTTGTAGAAGTAACCATAAACATGTTGAAAATCATTTAAACTTCTTATAACTGCCAAAAAAATCCAAAATATAGTTTTCAGAATTACTTAACATATGTCCCACCAGTCACATGTGACTGGTGGATTCTGGTTTATAGTCAATACATCATCGAATTTAGTTGAAGTACTGAAATTATATCTTTGTTTCTGTAAGTGATCTTCAGTTAAATGATTAATTTTTTTTTAACCTAAACAATCACTAATTTGGTGATTTTTCTTGTTGAATTTTCTCGCTAGTTATCCTCCCAATTACCCTGAGTTAATAAAACGTTTCCTGTTCATACGGTGTTTTGTAAAAGTTTCTTGTTTATTTAATCATTCCTTAACATCATCTCGGGATATCTCTGATTTGTTTTCAGTAGAGTATTTTAGAATATTTTTAGCACCTGAATGTAATTACGCTTCACGTAATACTTACTGTAACTTCTATTCTTTCCCGCTAAACAAAATTATTTAATTTTAAAAAAGTAGAACGTTTCACGATTTTGTATGTCATCCTTATCCGGAGGCACTGTCGTGCCTCAAGCCAAGTACACGTTCAACAACACACATGAAATGTGTGTGAACGTGTAGGCGCGAGGCTACAGTGCCTTGATTCTTGAGTCAGATGTCAACATAACCTCACTTTATTTTCAACTTGATTTATTTTATTACTATATACATGTCAACACTTGTCACGCGCTTTAAATAGTTTAATTATTAATTCTTTTTATAAAACAGCAATAATTATATAATTTTTTTCATTTTTTAGCGTTATCTTAATTTATAAACTTTTCGCTCCCCCGTTTTTCGATACTACGAAAGATTTTACTAATTTCGGTCGAATTTTTTATTTCGAAGTTGGTACTTTTCAATTTTCTGCGTATAGTATACCACCGAGTATTAGAGTTAGTCCGTTTCCATTTAACGCCTGAGATCCTCTCCGGATAGTTACTCTGTTCCAGATTTTTTATTTTTAAGTTGGTACATTACATTTTGTGAGAATAGTATACTACTGTATAGTATAAGAGTTGTTCCATTCCCATTGAAAGTTTGATAAAATAGGCGGTTAATTCAAATCTAGTCTATTTAAAATTGTAATTTTATTCTATTTTAACGTTTAATTTTAATTATTATAATCAATATTATTGTTATCATTGTTTAACTTAATTATAATAATGAATATTTGTTGTAGACATTTGATGTAAATATATAGTGTGAATTGTTTTCATTACTTTTTCAGCTTTGAACTGGGATACTCCTAAATGTATCCAGCAGGTGTCACTATGTGCCAGAAAGGCGCGAATTTGAATTCATTTTAAATATTATATTAAAATTAATTCAAATTTATTGTACTCATACATAATCCTAATACATGCCCGGCTGTAAGCTGTAATGCTTTTAGATGCACCTGGCATGTCTGAAAAATTAAGCTGTTATTTTGAATTTAAATTCATTGATTATTTCTTTACATGTATTTGTAAAATAATTAACACAACTTTATTATAGAAAACTTTTTATTATTTTATTTTTTTTTAATACTTGTATATTTCTGTCTTTATCATAATTATTGTTATAGAGATATTATTATTATTATTATTATTATTATTATTATTGTTATTGTTATAGTTATGAAGATTATTATTTAATTAATCTAACATCCGGCCCTCAGTCGAAGGAATTCTAAGTAAACACATAGCGACGACTAATATAAATTATAGTAGTTATAATTTTAAAAAACGTGGGAAATTTTAAAGTTAAAAATTCATATGAAATTTTATTATTATCATTGCAATAATAATAATAGCAATTATAATTCTTCCTGTTTAGAAAAGGATGCTAAATTATTAGTTATTAAGAAAATTATTCATTTTTATTCCAAATAGCGCGCGAAAATTCAATTTTCAAAATTTCAATCAAAATTTTATTATTATATTTATAACATCTTATTCCTTGAAGGGGAAGGATGCTATACTAAAATAATAATTATTATTTGTTAATACCGATGTACATACACTATTTGTATGACTTGTATCGTTATAAGTCGACTAAAATTACGTACAGTAAGTCATTTAAGTGTTTCCAGGTACAAATCAAAATTTACTATCAATTTTAAATCACATTATTTTGTTTCGTTTGCTGATAAGACTATTGATTTCTCGAGTGTTAATTTGAATAATAATATGATTAAGACAATGAATTGTGAAAAATTGCCGTAGTTAACAAACGATGGAAATTATCATGCGCAACAATTACTGGCTACCATTAATGATATCGAGTATAGGTTATATATACCAAGCACAAAAAGCTTGCAAAATATTGTACGGTGACTTATTACATGGTGAATAATATAATGATCAGTAAGTAATTTTTTTCTCGACTTCTGTTTTTTTCCTTTCATGTAATTATTATCATTCTCTCTTTACAGTGAAGTACAACGAGAATAAGAGCGTAAAAGATGTGATTGTAACAAAAAATGCGAGATATTATGTATGTAACAACTATTTGTTAGTAAATTATGAATAGAACCCTCTACTAAGCCTGCCTATGTATATGGTTGATAAATCCATTTTTTTCAGTCTCTACAACCCATGCAGGAAACCCCCAGAGTTGACAAAGGGGCCAGGCTTGGGTCAGTACTGGAAAACATAGCTTTGGCGTACCTATATTGGCCCATGCCTGGGCCAGGATGCTTAACCCAGCCTCGGCCATGCCAATGATCACCAAACCTTGGGCCAAGACTGGCTCACCCAGCCTCGGCCATGCCAATGATTATCCAAGTTTGAGCTAAGACTGACTAACCTAGTCTTGGCCATTCATTGGTGACCCAAGCTTGGGCCAAGACTTGCTAACCTAGCCTTGGCCGGCCCAATGATTGCTCGAGCCTGAGTCAGAATTAGATTCCCCAGCCACGGCCATTCAATGGGAAATCCAAAGTTAATTAATCATTAAACAATAGAATTTTAAACAGTAAATATTTATTGCTCAACGAATATTTGTTAGCAAACGTTAAAATTGAAAATTCATTATTCAACCAAAACATTTGCGTATCGTCAAAATTGATATAGTCTTTAGAAAATTAAAATATAAAATTTACAGTTGAATTTTTAATATTGATAATTTTAAACATTAAAATTTATAATAAGATATTAAAAATATACAGAACGATGTACGAAATCTAAAGTAATATAAGAACGTGACGCTTGCATTTTTTTAATAACTAATAAACATTTGTAAAAAAATAGTTAATTTTCATCCAAACACAATATTAAATAACATAAATTATATAAATAATAAATCGTCACACTCGGTCACCATATAGATTTAGCTTATAAGAATGATGAGATGTGCATCAACTCACCGGTCCTATGGTGTAGAGGTTAGTCGTCGGTCTGGGAAGCGCACGGCTCGGGTTCGAATCTCGGTTAGAACGGACGCGATTTTCACTTTATTTCTATAATTAGCGAAAGTTAGATTTAAATCAAGAGTCACGGTCTGAATTTGCGCTAGCTCTACATCAAAATTAAAATAAAAAAATAACACTTACAAAATTCTTTTTTTATCATTTTTTATTAAATGGCATAAACCAGACTTGAAAATTAACTATTATCCAGTTCTGGTAACTAGGCATGGGCCAGTAGTGACAATCAAACGTGGCGCGGTTTTGATTACCTAGCCTGGGCCAAGATAGGCTGACAAGCTTGGGACAGCCTTGGTTAGCAAGCATGGCCAAGATTTGGCTACCACGCATGGACCAGCCTAGGCGATCATACCTGGGCCAATGATAACAACCAAGCCTGGCACCCTGTTATCATCCCAGACTTTTACCAAAGCTAGGCCAAAGCGGGTTTACGAGAATGGGCCAGAGATTGACAGCATTGCGCCAAGCGAGGCCCATACCTGGCCCCGTCGTATTTTCTTGTATGGGAAGGGACAAATTTTAAATACTCTGTGAGAATGTAAAAAACGAAAGAACAAATGCAACGTTTTTTATGAAATATGTAATTTCTGTATTTCTAAATGGCGGAAATTGTAATTAAAAAAAAATTTCAATGTAAATATAATTTCTAAAAAAAATCTTAAATTTACTTTGATGATTTTTTTAACTATCTGTTAAGAAAATCGAAGATTTTCAAAAATCGTGAAGTCATTGGTTTTACCTCGTGTTTCGAAAATCGAGTGCTCATCACGTCAAAAGAAGAAATTTTCACAAAAAGATGTAAAATCCGAACAAAAACAGTTCCACTGTAAAAAATTACGCCAAGTACACGTTCACAACTCTTGATTTACAAAAATGCCAAGGAGAAATTATCATTTTACAAAAAGATGTAAAATAAAAAAAAACGGACCAAGTAGCCGTTATGATCTTCCATAATTGAAAAAATTTTGTGATAAATTTAACGAATAAAAACAATTTTTTAGACGTACTTGGCGTGCGTCATTGAGTACTAGGGTGATTCAAAAAAAAAGAATATTTTTTTTTTCGTTTGGTACTCTGAAAAATAGGTTCCTAGACACCTCTAAGAAAGCCTCTCCAAGCATGAGTTCTTAATTGTAACGGGAAGGTCCTCCTTCTTACAGTTTTCTATTTTTTCTTATTATCAGATAGAAAAATTTATATCTCGCTTCCAACTACTTGAAAAAATATCTTGTTCCTTAGATTTTGTAGGAAATTGAATGCTCTACAAAAAAGGTCTCTTACGATTTTTTCGTAAACCCAACCGTTTAAAAGATATTAACGGTTAAAGTTTGATTATTTTTGGGAAAATTTTTTATTTCTTATGAATTTTATAACTCAATGAAAAAAATCATTATGAATGATGAAACTCATAGTTTTGTAGAAAATTTACTGCTCTATAAAAATGGTCTCTTATGATTTTTCGATCAAGTTGAGCGTTTACGAGATATTCATCGTCAAACATCAATGCATATCAATTTTTCTAGTTTTTGATCAATAATTCGAAAAATTTCAATTTATTCTGTGAGTTTCAAGGAAATTTAGACAAATTTGAGTTTCTATGAATAGAAATATGTTATGAACTATTTTTTTAATTAGTTTTTTTAGTCTTGGACATGTTTGATTACATTAAAACAAAAATTAGTGCATTTTTTTAAATATATAATTCAATTTAGTGTGTTTCACATGTGTTTCACTTTTTTATCGAAGAATTTATTTATTTAATTATCAACTGCCATATAATTTTCAATATTTTCAACATAACGGTACACTTTTACTGTAAATAATTTCCTCTATTGCAGTTTGGGTAGTTTTTTCGATGTTCTTTGATAATTTGCAATAAGTATTGGAATTGCTCTTCATTTTTGTCAAGCATTGATTATACTCACTAACTAATGCAACAGCTCGTTCTGCTGAATCATTAACAACTTTCAATTGGTTAAAGTATTCTTTATTTTCAATGTAACTGTCATTAGTAGGCCACGATTCAATATCTTTATCAAGGAAGTCATATGGTAAATCAAAGATTTTAAAGAGATTTAAAGACTTTTTAGAAACAAAGTCACTCAGACTTTTTGCGTTAATGAATTTAAATCGTTTTTATCAATTATAAATTTTTAGCTTTAGAATCTGTACCGTTACGAGTATTAACAGCTCCAACAATATTTTTTTACTTCCAATGAAACGGTATCGTCAAATAATGATAAAATGGCAAGTTCATCACTTAAATACCATAAATGCAAAATCATTTTTTCACAAGTTGCTGAAGAAATCAATGAATTGATATTTTTGTACTCGAATAAATTTTTCAAAAACTGCAAGTCATGATTAGCAGCAGTTGTTGCAGAAGTTGATGAAAACCAAGCTTTTAAATACAGTGTAACTATAAATATACAAATTTGCCGAAGACCGTCCAATTCTTTATTAGAAAGTTTAAATTCATTTCTGAATAGAAACATTTTTAAACTGTAAATTGCCTTCGCCATCCACCTAGCATGATGAATTGCACCAGGACGTTTGAAAAAATTTCTTCTTGAGGCATTTCTCCAAGGAAAATCAACGACAATTCCAACAATTCTTTATAGTCATCTCGGGGTTGTAGAAACTATCAAAAACAATTAAAAATTTGTCAGAAACAAGAAAATTTTTTTCTTAAAATCGCAGTTAAATCATACCTGTAAGGATTGTGCAATTAAACTAGATATTTCATTTTTTTATCCAAAATGATATCAGCAACAACAGTATCTTCAATTCCAGATTTATAATTAGTTTTATTTATTTCATCCCATGATTTTTTAAATCTTCCGAACATTGGTACGTTTGGCCCAGATGACACAGGCCAATATACTTCAAATGCACTTCTCAATATGATCTCAAAATGTGGTGACGACATGGTAACCAGATTAACTCTCTTCCCAAAGTCTTTTCAATTGCCTTACATGTACCGTTATGAATTCCTGTATAAAGAAAATAGATAACTATCGTTAAATTTAATATTTTCAACAAATTGTAGATTATATTTAAAATCCAAATGAGTAAATAATTCTCAATAATTTCAAAAGTGAAATTCAGTAAGCAATAAAAATTAAACTAGAACGTTAATAATTAAATATTTTTTAGATTAAATTATCATTGATAAGTTACCTGTATTAACTGCCGTCGTGTCAAAACACATCGCCTTAACATAATTAGTAATACCCCATTCACTCAATGTCGATAAAATGGCTGATGTTTGATTGTCTGCCGTCCCAGAATTCATTTTTGGAACCCCAAGTAATTGTTCGGTACCAAATGCAGTTAAAATAACTGGTAGCCGTTCCACAGATTTTGATCCAACAAGGTCATTCAGCATTTTTCCGTCCCAATGCACAACGTATTTATCGTGTGTCTTAAAGTTGTCATTAAGTCCTTTAGCAATGTCTTCTCTTTGAAGCATACGAGCTCGTTGAATTGAACTATAACTGAGCGTTGTATCTTCAATTTTAATACCTACTGCTAGTAAAACCGGAGCAATAATAAACATCGCATTTCTACTGCTGACATTAGCTCGGTCGAGTCCAAAAATGACTTCAGGAGTTAAGACATCAAGTTTTGCTCGTTTTGTCGGAATTGGAGGTTCATACTCTGAATCAGATCCAAAATTTGTAACTCCACTTAATGTATACGTAGAGAACGACTCTGATTTTTCACTTGGAACAATCGCATGACTGGTAGACGGTTGATCTAAGTCTGGAATAAGATCTGTTTTATAAATTAAACGAAGAAAATGTATAGAATTCATTCATTTTGATGACAAATAATTAAGAAAGGACTCCAAAAATTGTCTAGTCAAATGTCATCTAGTCATCTATGAAAAGTTACACTACTACCTGACTTTATAATAATTAAATATCTCAGATACTTACTACTCTCATCTATTCCCATCATAGTTGTGGTTAAGTTTGATACAGGTACATTATTAGAAAGAATCTCTTTATGGGTACCGAATTTTTGATCCAAATACAACTTTCTAATATTATCATCAAGCACTTTTAAGGATTTTTCGCTCACAATGTCGAATAATTGTTCAAGATCAGTCTGAAATTTCATTTCCTTTTGGTTTTGCGCTGAATTCTTTTTATCGAAATTTTTTTGTAATTTTAACCATTGACTGTGATAGCGAAGAAATTTTTTGACTGCATTAGGAGCTCCACTAGTTGGAATCTGATTTTTTCTCCACAGTTCAATAACTTGGTCAACTGAATTTTTAGCACTTTGTTTGATTGAATACTTTAAAATTTTAAGTTGGTAGAAAAACACACGCATAACCTCTTTCACTTTTGGTAACTTACGTTCCGAAATTCTTTGTAGAGGTATTCCGATAAAACGTATTTCTTTATTCATTGTAGGTTAATTGATGATAAATAAATTTATGTGATGATTATAAGACTTATTTAAAATGAATTATTTTATTACGTATTCAAGATGATCAGTTTTAGGAACACTGAAAATACGGTATTAAATGGGTAGATACTGAAGATAGTTGAGAGTAAAAAACATAGATGGCGTTAGTTTCAGAAGACAAACAGAAGAAGAAATGGAATTCAAAACAAAAATCCCCTCGAACGAAAATTTTATGTATATTTTGTGAAAAACAATTTAAAAATACGCACTGAACAAATTTCATAATAATAAATGACAACGCGATTAAGATTTTAAATTATTAAAGATAAAATTAAAAAAATATTATTAGAATAAAAACTTTCAAATGAATTTTTGAACAGAAAACATCTATAGGAGTTGCTTTTATAATAAAAACTCAAATTTGTCTAAATTTCCTTGAAACTCACAGAATAAAGTGAAATTTTTCGAATTATTGATCAAAAACTAGAAAAATTGATATGCATTTATGTTTGACGATGAATATCTCGTAAACGCTCAACTTGATCGAAAAATCATAAGAGACCATTTTTATAGAGCAGTAAATTTTCTACAAAACTATGAGTTTCATCATTCATAATGATTTTTTTCATTGAGTTATAAAATTCATAAGAAATAAAAAATTTTCCCAAAAATAATCAAACTTTAACCGTTAATATCTTTTAAACGGTTGGGTTTACGAAAAAATCGTAAGAGACCTTTTTTGTAGAGCATTCAATTTCCTACAAAATCTAAGGAACAAGATATTTTTTCAAGTAGTTGGAAGCGAGATATAAATTTTTCTATCTGATAATAAGAAAATATAGAAAACTGTAAGAAGGAGGACCTTCCCGTTACAATTAAGAACTCATGCTTGGAGAGGCTTTCTTAGAGGTGTCTAGGAACCTATTTTTCAGAGTACCAAACGAAAAAAAAAATATTCTTTTTTTTTGAATCACCCTATATTGGGTACTCAATGAGTACCCAAAATTTTTTCATTTCTGATAACTGAGCCAGAGAATTGATATAAAAATTGATTTTACGGACAATTTTTTCAGCCCTTCCTCACCAAGTCATTAACCCTACTGATGATCATTTTGATGCAACCATATGAATCGATAACAATTGAAATTTATGCTTGTTTTCATTATTTCACGGATAAGATTGATATTTGTACAACTAAATAGCTTCCAAACATTTCATTCAGATTGAGAAAAAATGAATCAGGTTATTAATTGAATGAACTGTTAGTTAAATTCACTTCATTAGAAAATATAGCATTAATAAATGTTCAAGAAACATCGGAGCCCTATTTTAAAGTAAGATTTATTTCTACTATAAATTAAAAAAAAAACAGGATTTTATCACGAAATTTGATCATTAATTTACTAAGCAATTTTTATAATTAATTCAGTAATCATTTTTCTTGCCACCAGTATATTTTTAACTTCTCGCTAAGACAATTGAAAATTTTTTGAAGGTCACAGAAAACTTACATGAGTATCCCCATGAGGGTGTCACTGTGTGTGTGTGTGTGTGTGTGTGTGTGTGTGTGTGTGTGTGTGTGTGTGTGTGTGTGTGTGTGTGTGTGTGTGTGTGTGCGCGTGCGTGCGTGTGTGTGTGTGTGTGTGTGTGTGTGTGTGTGTGTGTGTGTGTGTGTGTGTGTGTGTGTGTGTGTGTGTGTGTGTGTGTGTGTGTGTGTGTGTGTGTGTGTGTGTGTGTGTGTGTGTGTGTGTGTGTGTGTGTGTGTGTGTGTGTGTGTGTGTGTGTGTGTGTGTGTGTGTGTGTGTGTGTGTGTGTGTGTGTGTGTGTGTGAACCTCCCATAACTTATGAACGACTTTACCGATTTCATCGTGGTTGGCCCATTTGAAAAAACATCAACGAACTTGGATTTTGAATACAATTTTGACCGATTCCGATAGATGGGTTTCAAGATATCTCAAAAAAACCGTGAAAAAATTTCAGAAAAATTTTTGTTTTCAAGTGTCTTTTTGGAATAACTTTTAAACGGCTCAGTCGATTATCTCCAAAAACTAATCAGCTCTTGATCTTGAAAAATCACGTCAATTGCCGCTTGACCAGTCAAAATCGGTTAATTCGTTCAAAAGATATCGTGAACGAAAGAAAACCGAAAAAGTGTTTTTTCGGAAGTACTCCTAAATTTTAACGTTTGATCAATGCGAACTTAAAAATTCTTTACGGGGCTTAAAAACGGCGTTGAATGCTGCCAGCCACTTGAAAATCAGTTCATTCATTGGAAAGGTATTAAAAGTTGTACATTAAAAACGATGTTTAATCAAACTTCTATCAGACATACAGCAATGCTGTGAAGAGGGAAAGAACAGGAGATAAGGTGATTATTGAACTACTGATATTTGACATCAATGAGTTACCTGAGGGATATTATCACGTTATCACGATTCATCTGAAAAAATTTTGG
Organism: Cotesia typhae; assembly: GCF_013202065.1. Classification (NCBI taxonomy): domain Eukaryota; kingdom Metazoa; phylum Arthropoda; class Insecta; order Hymenoptera; family Braconidae; genus Cotesia; species Cotesia typhae. The sequence continues at coordinate 1,981,694 of NW_027423780.1, read as the reverse complement.
GTACTCAATGACGCACGCCAAGTACGTCTAAAAAATTGTTTTTATTCGTTAAATTTATCACAAAATTTTTTCAATTATGGAAGATCATAACGGCTACTTGGTCCGTTTTTTTTTTTATTTTACATCTTTTTGTAAAATGATAATTTCTCCTTGGCATTTTTGTAAATCAAGAGTTGTGAACGTGTACTTGGCGTAATTTTTTACAGTGGAACTGTTTTTGTTCGGATTTATGAATCTTCTCCGATTCTCACTTGATTTCTCGTATATTATTGGAGTACATATATATTTTTTATTCTCCTAACATTAATAACCCGATGAAAAGAGGATAAAAAACGTACGAGTTTTAGAAAAAAATTTATTTTATGTTCTCTAGTAATTAACACCTAAGTTTATCAAGATCGTGTTAACAGCATTCTTAATTTATTATGCGTGTTTTTTTATTACATATTTTATTTATCCTAAATAATAAATAGTTTAGTATATAAATAATAATGGTTCTAAGGTTAGAATAATATAAATGCTTCTTAATAAATATCTTCATGTACGCATTTTGTACTTGTTCCACCTGTCACAATAAAAAAAATTTTTTTTAATTGTTCCTACGCAGGTAGTCAGTCTAATTCTTTATAATATTGGATGTTCGTAGGATAAATTTTTTATTACTTGATATGATTATAGTATGGACATGACCTAAAATTTTATTTTTTAAAAGCTTAGTATCTTTCCAGTCACACTCAGTCAAACGATGATTACGTTCAGTAGATTTAACTTCTCATATTTTTTTCATACCGGGGGCCTTATATCAAAATCAATTCTTAAGGAGTAAACTCAAAAAAAAAATTATCTGCTCTGTAATAGATTTTTTAATTATCTATTTCGTAGCAGAACGTTTTTTTTCAAGATTTTCATTTGTTTAGAAGAGAAACACAAAACTGCAATAGCTCCATAATCATAAGTGCAACAAAGATGGTACCGTTTCTTGCAGTGAGTGCGACGCGAGAAAAAGAGGTGATCGGCTGTTACACAAAACAATAATTCTTATACATGTTTAAGTGGCGATTAATCAAACTAAACCCACACATATACAGCGTATACAGTCTATTTTATCATCGTCGATAAAATCATTCTCCCGTTGCTTTTACAATGCGCAACTCTCATTTTCATCATAGGCCTTTTATTTCCCAGCTTCTATCAGGTAGCTAGTGCTGCTTCGCCGGCCCTATCCCGCGATACCCAAGGGAGAGTATATAGAATCCACCTTGTCCCCACCTACTCGACTGTGGTCACCTACCACATTTTAGATGAAGACCTCCAGGTGGAGAGTCGCCTTTTTCTCGTGAGTGATAATGTCCACTCAACTGTGCCGTAGAACACACCAGATAGAGTGGATTTTCTTCAATTCCCCAGCTGAAGTCTCCAGTCGAGAAATTAACCCAGTGAAAGGTTGCTCAACGGCGAACTATTGTTGAGCCCTATTAATTCAAAATTATTTACGCTTCCTATTAATTATTTGCAAGTTAACGCCATCTATTGTACAGTAGTGTGACCGGGGAAAATGTGAGCCCGGTCTGTAAGACAGATTTGCGGGTCAATATCCATACTAAGTTACCGAAGGTTGGTTCGTGTCCATATTGCCGTCCGCAGATATGACAGGTCTGTTTTTACCAAAATGTTATGGATATGGTGGATGTCTTCTTATCAACTTGGTTCATATTTTCATAGGTGGCGCCGGAAATGAATTCTGCGATTTGAATCTACTATTTTTTAAACTAGACCATCCGTCATTTTCTCGCCATTTACTTACCATCTTTCGGCTGCTATCTATCATTTTAAATTGTGATCCTGCCATTTTGAATTGTAAATACACCATCTGGTGGTTGCTATCCGGTATTTTGGATTTTTCGGCCATTTTGAGTCTGATTTTCGCCATTTTTAGGTTAGACAAAATAATCTTCAACTACTAACCTGCCTTCGACTTGGCCGTAACAGATTAATAGTTCAGGATTACGCATTTGACGTATGTATATGTCCATATTTTAGATATGTAAAATTAGGTTATGACAACTACTTGCGGAAAGGGTTTTACGAAACGCCATTTGGTGGTAGCTTTCATTACTTCTAGCTGTGTAATACATGGCGTCATTTGACAGGTCTCGACCTATTCAAGGTCACGGTAACTGCGCAGTTTTGTTTGTTCTATTTTTGCTGCGTACTTAATGACGTCATCAGACAAGTCTGAACTTGTTCAAGGTCATGTAACTGAACAGTATATGACTTATATTGTTACAGAACTTTTAAACTACGTAGTAGATGACGTCATCCAACAGGTTTAAACCTGATCAAGGTTTTGAAACTGCGGGTGGTCTTCTTTTTCGCACAGATGAACACTTTCTGAATGGTCATTTGACCGAAAAAACAATATCCACGTCGCCATCTATAGAAAATTATTTTACCCTCCATCCCATGATCCGACGATACAAATCTCGACAGGACAGTATCCGAAAGTCATATGGACATCCACAGATTCGGTAGAATCTGGCGCCAAGTTCCGTTCAAAAATTCCGTTGTAAAAGGAGCGCCAGACTACCGACTGTGTTTACTGTAAGCACAATGGTAATTCGAGGTTGCAAAATTTTATTTAACTATGGTACTCCTTTTTCCAAAATGATATATCATAAAAGTAAGTCATACTCTATTTTACTGATATTAATTAATTATAATCAATTATAACATTTAATTCACTTAAAATTATTACATTTTATCAGCACAAACTATAGTAACCCCAGAAATTTCGATCCTGACTTTTTTTTCTTGGAGAAAAGTCACCGCCACAGACTAGATAAAATAAAAATGTGTAGTAATCTTACTATAGATACGCAACTACACTGAAAAAAGTGAATTCACAGCTTGCATCTACAACCACCAGAGTGCACTGGAATTATTTCTACATAAACTGTAGATTCAACGGGATAGCTCACTGAAGTTAGAACCCCAAATTTTTTTCTTTTAATTTTTGATTTTTTTTTCTATCACGTTTTTAGCTTTTCGTTTGTTCTTTATTTATTCACTCTCAACATTTGATCGTTCTCCATTTATTTTAAAAAGAATTTATTAATAATGTACCTTTAAGTTAGCCCCCCTGTCGCATTTTTTAATATTTTGGTAGCAATTTGAGTCATCAAGCCTCTATTTTTGATTGTTCATGTATATTTAACATTTGTTCCTACTTCACATTTTTTATTTGTTGTTTAATTAACATTTTTAATTAGCTGTATGTATGCATTTAAATATTTGCACTGCGCATGCGTCAACTTTACGTATATAGACTTTTAGCGCGGTCTTTTGAAAATTATAGTGACAAGTACATCTCATGTGTAAAAATTAAAAATTTACGAGTGTAATTTTTAGGAATTACTATTTAATTAATTCAAATAATTAAAAAAAAAATTGTTAGACGTCAGCCAATATCAATGTCATTAAGTAAATAAATAAATAACTAATAAATATTCATTTCATTCTAAATTTCTTAAAAAATATCGAGAGAATTGTTAATCAATGCATGTACATTTTTTTTTTTATTTTTATCAATTCTATTTTCATGAATACTACGAACTATAAAAAAAAAAAAAAAAAAAAAAATCCATAACAATTAACAAAAAATTTCAATACTTTATTAAAATAAAACTTATTATAAAATTATTAAAAACTACATGTTGCCCTTTTGTCCTGTGACCTCTGTAATTGAAATTACAAGAAAAATACACTTACTCTAATCACTGTGCTGGTCAATATAATTTTCAACAGTCCACGCTGAAAGTCTAAACGTAAAGTTGACGCATGCGCAGTGCAACTATTTAGAATACAAATATTCAGCTTATTAAAAATGTTAATTAAACAAGAAATAAACAATTTGAAGTGGGAACAAAGGTTTTTTGTACATGAACAATCATAAACAGAGGTTATTCCCATTGGATAGTGTACCATTCTATGATTTTGTGGTCATTGCCGATAGGTTGCATTGTTATCCAATCAAATGGATTTCAAATAATTTTAATCTTTAGGTGAAAAGTCTTACAATTATGCGCATGGTGTATTGTGTCATTTACTTACAACAATGTCATAATAACAATAACACTAATAATAAAAATTATGAGACTGAAATTAATTATATCGGTAATACCAAATTGATGTTAAAAATATCATTATCATTATTATTACTGAATGAATTATTGTTATTATTAAATTAATGTGTATTAGAGTATTAAATCCAATTCAACAACTTTTTTAATTCAAAAAAATGTTAAAATTTTTACTTTTGTAACGTCGAAAACGCAACTAAAATTTAATTCTTTTTATCCTAGCCGTTAGGCTGATAGATAAGGATCTGAAGCTTACAGGAAAAATTTCGTGAAATGAACAATAATAAATATGAGTTAAATTTCATAGATATATTTTAAACTTCTAATACAAATTTCAATTCGGAATAAAAGAAATACACAAAACGAAACTTATAATTTTACACTTACTCAATATCTGTGTCTTCTTGTCTGTTTCAGTAGCTTTAAGGAAAGAATTAAATCGAATCTGTTTTAAAACAACGCGTACGAAATGAAAAATTTAAATTGTAAATTGAACTGATGAAACTTGGGTCTACTCCAAACTTGACCTCGTGTTGAGGTGGTAAAAACTTGAACTGAACTGATTTGAAAAAACTTGGAAAACTGAAATCGACAAGACCTTGTGGGCGGTGACATTTTCCTAATTTCTATGTTCCAGGGAAACTCTAGGCCAATTACAATAACACTAAGTGGTCCGAGTTTCCCCTTCTCAAAAAGCCCATCGCTTCGGGTAGCGCACTACTCCTTCCACGTTGTCTCAAGGGCCTTTTGACCCCCTTTTCTTAAATTCTATATTTAACAATTAGAAAAGAATTATTATTAAATTTTTATCTTTTTCACTAATTTAAATTATTAATTAAAATATAATTTCCGATGATCATATCTTATTATTCTACTCACGAGGAATTATTAAATTAGTTAGATAAAAATTAATTTGTGCATAGATTACAAATTATCATTAGTTTCTTAGATCTAAATTTTTCTTTTTACTTAAGTCGTTATTTTATTCGAAAATAAAAGAAACATTTATTTATTATTTTTTTTTGTTTAGACTTAAACTATAGTTATTTAATTTTTGTTCCTTAAATTATCAACATTTATATTTTTTTTTTGTTGATACTAGAATTATCATGAGATTCCTTTTTATTTTTTTCTTTTATCATTATTTACTTTCGTTTTATTTAAACTATTGTTTATATATACATTTATTTTGTTATCGAAAACTTCTATTTCGGTTCTCGACAAAGTTTAAAATTCCATTAGGGTATTTGTTCAGGCTTAAATCTCTTAGTGTGGTCAGGCCCAGCTACAACTAAATTTTTTTAAAATAAGTTTCTTTTGAAAATACTATTGATAAATTTGAAGATAACAAAAATTTGAGATAACAAAGTAAATGTTCGTAAATACAAAATTACAAAATTATTACTAAAATAATTAAAGCCGATTCAATATTAAATAAAAATGTCGAACATTGAGTCCGGCATAACACTGTATATAAATAAAAATGTAAAATCCCTATTAATAAGATTGTTAATCGCTTTTAACCGCGGAGTTTACGCGGATCAGTCACGTTAAGTGTTTAATGCTACTAGCTAATATGAGAGAAACAGAACTTCAATTTTTTTATTAGGATTTGATTATCAAAATTAACGAATAAACAACCTATCATATTAGAATAGCTTTGCGTGCATTAATTTATTCATTTATAAATTATCAATGTTGCGCGGGAAAAATTTAATTTTGAAATTAAGAATGTTAAAATACTATATAAATACAAAATTTCAAGAACAAACTATCAAACAACTTCATATGTGGATGGTTTTCAAACCTATTCTTTCTATTGAATTTCATTTATTAACTAGACTAAATACACAACAGGCTAAAGATTGTTTGAGTATTACTTGCTTCCTTCAGGCCAGCAGTTCAAGATTTAGACAATTCTCATTGGATAGTGTACACATTCTACGACTTTGTAGTCGTTGCCTGTAGGTGGCATTGTTATTCAATCGAGTGGATTTCAAATAATTGTAATTTTTAGGCCATAGATATTACAATTATGCGTATGATGCATTGTCCCCTTTATTAACAATAATGTCATTGTAACAATAACAATAATAATCATTATAAAAATGAAATTTATTATATCGGTAATGATAACTTGATGTTAAAAGTATCATTATCATTGTTTATCATTACCAAAATAATTATTGTTATTGTTAAATTAATGTGTAGTAGAGCATTAAATCTAGATTAACAACTTTTTTAATTCAAAAAAATGTTAAACTTTAACTATATATACATAAAAAATTTAAAATCCCCATTGATAAGCTAGTTAATTGATTGAAACCGAAGAGTTTACACGGGTCAGTCACGTTAAGTTTTTTAATGCTACTAGCTGCTATGAGAGAAACAGAATTTTAGTTTTGTTGTGTTATGTAAAAATTATTTGATTTTTTATTAAATGTAAGATATTTGGTCCTAGCGTGTTAGGCTAATAGACCGGGAATTCTGAGGTTTTATTTATTGAGAATAGGTTTTTTGAATAAATTGGACGTTGGATAATTTTAATATATATTTTAAGTAGATGAAAATTTATAATCTTAGTTGAATTAAAGTTATTACAATTATTATAGCTATTACACAATGATCAACTATTAATGTTTTCTTTCATATATCAAGTCCACAAATATTAAATAAATGAAAATTTATAATCTTAGTTGAATTAAAATTATTACAATTATTATAGCTATTACACAGTGATCAACTATTAATGTTTTCTTTCATATAACGATTCTACAATGATATCAAATTTACAAATATTAAATAATTCAGAATATACCTGATAAAGTTGATGAGCCTTGTCGATTTAATTTAATTTTAGTTGGTTTCCTCTACGATTTTATTTTACTTTATTTTACTTTCTTTTACAATATTTTAAGTTTCGATACGATAAATTAACGCGTGGTCAGTTAAGACTTATTAAAACTTAGGCGATGTTACCACTAGGACGGCCAAAGCACGAAGAGAGGGAACACCCAGCAGTTTTCCGGGTCTAAGATTTTTGTGGTCCCTTGATTGTTACTTGGAGGGAGAACTCAATGTCCAATTAACATTCGAGTTTCGGGGACGCTTTCCCTCTCTTCGGAGGCGTCGGAAAATGTTGCGAGGGCGGTCTACCCTGTATACTGGCGTACAAGTACAGGTCACAGGTTACGTACTATACATCTGTGATAGTGTATAGGCGCATCTATACACACACACTAATGCATTAGAGACCCCAATGTTAATGTACACTACGTTATTTTAGAACTTTAAATATTAGACTTTATTTATTAAACTTAGTTAATATTTAAATAATTTAATCGAACAATTAACTGATATTAAATATTTTATCAATCCCTATTAAGATTTAATTAATAATTTTGTTAACTATAATTGTACTATAATTGTTAACTAGACTATTTATATTGAGTCAGTATTTGCCTATTTTATTATTTAATTCAACGCGTGTTTTAAATAAATTTCTTAGTTTATTTGTAAACTTAAATTATTAGTTTTTATTATATGTCTAGGCAGTAAAACTATTTTATTCTTATGAGTTTTTAATGGGGGTTTTTTTTATGAGTTTTTAATGAGAAAAAAAAATATTTCCCAGTCTAAGTTCAAATGCCACAATGCATTTAAGAATGTCCTTGAAAATTTCGGATATTATCTTCTAAAGGTTTTTTTATTTAGTTTTTTTTTTTTTGTATAATAAAACTCCCATTTATCTGTTTATTTAGGTTTTTGAAGTCTTAAATGCATTGAGGTCTTAGACTAAGTACCTGAGTAAGGGACATGGGCCCTATATATCTTATTATCTAATCTACAGACGAAGGAAAAATTATGTCGGTTTTTAATGGAAAAATAAAAAGAAATTATTTCTAAAAATTATTTAAAGAAAAAATTGTTTTACATAACACCCCCGCCGTTAGACGGAAGCACGAATGAACCTTAAATGAACGAGTGCGACGCCAAGATTTTTCCTTTGTTTGTTGGCCTATTAACTTAATTTATTATTCGCTTAAAATGTATTCTTAAACAAAAACTCCTTTCTTCGGTTCCGTTGTCGATGAATCCGTCGGATCAACTCGCATAGTGGCGTTGGTCAGACAGGGGTAGCCCACAGGTGCAGTGGGTGATGTTTCTTTTCTTTCAACGTTGTTTTCAGAGGTTGACCGTTTAATAGAACTAGTTTCTTCTTGTCGTCGTTTCTGATTACCTAAATGCAGCAACAGATGAGTGAATGAATCCCACAGTGCCCCAACGAGACAAATGGACCACCCGTATACCGTGTGTAGGGCATACCCATGGATGACGGTATCCGCAACCAATTTGATGATCCTCAGGCACATGACTATTCCGATAATGCCAGCACAATAGGTGCCGAACCCGGTGAATTTTCCCCAAGTTCTTGACCATGCACTTTCGGCTAATTTGTCCAAGACGTCCTCATTGAATGCATTAAAAATCGACGGTGATCCTTGAGAGTCTTTGATGATTTGTTGTGCTACAGTCTCGAGAACAGCGGATTGTTCCATTGTGAACATGATACGTCCACGCGTTGCGTCAAGGTCGTTTTCGGTGTAGATGCCCCCGACTGCTAAATTGGCTGGATTTTGATAAGTCCATGTCATCTTTGTACTGGGTTTCAAAGTTTTTGGTGGTAAAGCTTCTACTGGTCTCGGCATGAACTTGTACCAAATGGTACCAAGTTTATAAATCTGCAAAAGTGGCGAGTTGCAAGGTAATTCTGTTGCTAAATTTGTGAGAACATGGGTCCTTGGAGTCAAGAACATACTCTGGTTCCCACGTTGAACGGGCATTCTATTGTAGCACTTGTCTAGCTGTTGAACCTTAACTTCTACTGGAACGCACTGCACGATGTGGATCACTTCCCCTGCCACAACCGCCATATATCCAGATCCTTCCATATAACGGAAAGCGAACTCGTCCGGCTGCGTAGAGGCGATTGACAGCGTATTCTTCAAGATTTCTTCCTCTAGCTTACATTTATTTTTCATTACGTCTAAGTATAACGATTGGACCTGAGACCGGATGTACCGCTCGACGTAAACAAATTTAGCGTTCGTGTACATAAAGATATCCAAATTATCTGGATCTGATTGAACTATGTTTGTTTTTTCCAATGACTCTAGATCTTCATTTGTGACAATGAATAATTTAGGATGTTCTGTTCGGATAATCGTTACGCCACACGAGGTCTCAGCTCCAATAGTATTCAGCGAAAAACTAGTATCTTTTACATTCATAGAGTATACTGTTTCTGTTTTGGACTTTAAACTAGTTGCAAAACCCTTAAACAATACTGAATATGTATTGGTAATACAAAATCTTTGTGGAAGCGAATTCCAATATAAATATCCGTACTCGGGATCAATACAATTACCTTTATCTAAATTACATTGATGTCCGGATGGGAAATAAACCTTATTTTCTGAAACTTTAACTCTAATTGATTGTACCTTAAGTGTGATCTTAGCCGTTCCTATTACAAAAACGTTATTCCACGTACCGAAGGGATCAGAATATTGGGAATTGGTACAGTCAGCGTTAGAGTTAACACTGCCTGCCAAACTGATACTACGTACTGTGGTGGTATTTACTTCGAGACCATCGATGAATGTATTTCCTATACGTAACGTCTTATGGTCATGCGCGACCTGACATAGCTCGCGGGAGATCGGGTAGATGTATTCGTTTATTCCCTGGCTGACTATGGAATTATATGACTGCCACCCACAATGTTGGATGACACGACGAATTTCTATTTTACATTGGATTGTTTTAGTATGCTGATACTCGTTCAGTTGTAAGAGTGCGATATCAGGGAGAGACGTTTCTACCCGATCTTCCTCTATGTCACATTCATCGATGTCTACCAGCGATATCGTAGTCATATTTAAAATTTTACTACCACAGTCATACCCGATTATTGCCTCGGAACAGCCCCAACACATAACCATTACAATAAGTAGTTGGATATTCATATCTGAAACAAAAATTAATAATTAAGGTCTAAAGTCGGGATCTGGGTCCACGACTTTAGTTCGTTTCCTTTTGGGAGTTGAAACTTCAATGGTTGTTTTCTTTAACCGATTCGGATGTACGATCTTCGTTCTACCCCCTATTTTTATACTTATATTTCCATTAGGGAAAACTTCTAAAATCTTATATGGTCCATCGTAATGGTCCCCGAACTTATTGGCCTTGGGCCCCTTTAAAAGAAAAACATTTTCTCCCTCTTTAAAGGTTACAATTTTTATATGTTTATCGTATATTTCTCTTTTGCTTTAATTAAATTTTCGCGGGCTAATTCTCGAATGTTTATTAATCTACTCACTAATTTACTAATATAATCGTTATAGGTTGGTAAGCAGTCGAGTTCATGAAGGGGTTCACTAGTCGGTACACGAGCGACTTTTCCGAACACAAGTTCATAGGGAGTAAATTTAGTTCCCTCATGAACACAAGTGTTATAGGAAAAGGTCGCTAGTTCAAGCCAGCTATCCCATTCATTGTCTCGACTTACAAATTGTTTCAAATATTCTCCCAGAACGTGATGGGAACGCTCTAGGGAGCCATTTGATTGCGGTCTAAATGCAGTTGTCTGTATCTTTTTAATTTTAAATCTCTTACTAATTCTTTGCATGAAGGAACTTATAAAATTTCGGCCCTGGTCAGTCAATAAGACTTTCGGGACCCCGAATGTACAAATAAAACGTTTGATAAATACGTCAGCAACTGTCGTTGCTAACATATTATGTAATGGTGCCGCTAGGCAAAATTTAGAGAGTTGGTCTTGAATAGTTAAAATATATTCAAAACCCTGTTCAGTAACCGGCAATGGACCAACGATATCCATAGCGATTTTTTCGAAAACCGTTCCGGGAGTATCGGTTATCAACATCGGTTGCTTTGTCTTGACGCGAACGAGCTTTTTGAGCTGACACTCCAGACACTGTTGGATGCGTATCTGGATATCTTGCCTCAAATTTTCCCAATAATATTTTGTTTTAATACGATTGTACGTCTTCGAGACTCCTTTGTGCCCCCCAATTGCTGATTTGTGGGCTTCGTAGAATATTTGATCGCGTTTGTCGTATGGAACATAGCGAATTGTTCCAAGACAGATTATAACTTTTATCGGTTCCCTTTCATAGATATCATGGATTAACGATAACACTCCTTTCCAAGGTATATTTTCGATGAATTCTGAGAATGCTATTGAAAAATTTGTTATTCCTTTGTCCTTCAATATTCCCTTGAGCTTCACTAGATATTTAGCGATGTTGCTTCTGATACGTATGATTGATTCCCCGCTTGTTCCGCGAATCACCAATCCGAAATGGTTCGTGTTCCCTTTCTTGGTCCAATACACTTGACCAGTGTCGATAAACCCAACATTAGGAAGTTTACCAATTGATTTCAATGATCGAGCACCCTCATCGCAAGGTTGCCCATCTCCATTTAAAAAGTAAACCATATTATCATGTCGATACTGAAATAAATCTCTCGTTACTATAATATTCGCGGCTTTATCGTATTCCTTCCTTTTTAACTCGCTGGTAGTTTCAGTTGAACTGTCCGGTTCGTTGGAACTGGATTCATCCTCGGACGTCGAATAAGATTCGTTATTAACACCGGGGCCTAATGAAGGCATCAACTCGCTCGGGTCGATCCTGATTTCATCAGGTTTCTCTCGATGTTTAGGCGGTCTTCCCCTCTTCTTGGCTGGGGCGCCCACTATTCCCTGCAGAGGAGTCTTCGGTGTTCCTACTGCAGGTTCCTTTTCCTGCAGAGAAGTCTTCGGTGTTTCTACTGCAGGTTCCTTTTCCTGCAGAGAAGTCTTCGGTGTTTCTACTGCAGGTTCTTTGTAATAATCTCTTAATGGCTGTAATTTTTCGTTGCTTTCTTCCCTTGTTTTTTGTGCTCGGGTAGTGACATTCACCAGTTCCACGGGGTTCCTGGATAACGCGTCCGCATTTAAATTGATCTTGCCGGGTTTATAAAGAACATTGTATTCATACTCAGCTAATTTTAATCTCCATTTCAGAACGCGAGAGTTTCCGTCCGTTGCAGTGCGAAACCAAACTAGAGGTTTGTGATCCGTTACTATTACAAATGGACGACCATACACGTACGCTCGGAAATTTTTAACCGCTTGAATCATGGCGTACGCTTCTTTCTCATAAGTGTCGTATCTTAATTCTGCCCCCCTTAATACCTTGGAGAAATACGCGATAGGTCGATCTTTGCCGATTTCCCCTTGTGATAGTACAGCCCCGACCGCGAGTCCAGAAGCGTCAGTTGTTATTATAAAGGGTTGCGAAAAATCTGGGTATTGCAATACAGGTGCGGTACATAGAGCTGATTTTAATTCCTCAAAAGCCGCTTGAGTTTTATCGTCCCATTTAAAATCCACGTCTTTTTCTAATAACCTTGTTAAGGGTTTAGCTATTCTCGAAAAATTCTTAATAAACCGACGATAGTATCCAGCTAAACCTAAAAATTCCCTGATATTTCGTTGTTTCTTTGGAACAGGAAAATTTTTGACTGCATCTATTTTATCAGGGTTTGGTCTTAATCCCTCGCGACTTATAATATGACCTAAATAGCTCACCTTTGGCCGTAGAAAATTGCATTTTTCCGATTGTAATTGTAAATTCGCTCGTCGCAATCTATTCATTAATTCGTCGATTTTCTTTTCATGGTCATCCAGGTCTTTGGCAAAAACAATAATATCGTCAAGGTACACAAACATCGAGACTCCATGAAGACTTGTCAACACAGTATCCATCAACCTCTGAAAGGTTGCTGGGGCATTTTTTAATCCAAAAGGCATGCGAGTATACTCTCAATGCCCTTGTGGAGTAGAAAAAGTTGTCTTATGACTGTCTTTAGGGTCCATCTCGATTTGGTGATAACCTGACGCTAAATCAAAGACCGAGAAATATTGCGAGCCACCTAGTTGATCCAAAATTTCTATTATATTTGGGAGAGGGTACGCGTCAGTAATTGTTTTTTCATTTAACAAACGGAAATCTATCACGACACGCCATCTCTTATTTCCCTGTGAATCCGGTTTTTTCGGGACAATCCAAATGGGGCTATTATAGGGCGACTCAGAAGGCCTTATAATGCCTGTTTTGAGGCCCTCTTTAACATGAGCTTCGACTTCAGTTTTTAAATGATGGGGATTCGATATTGTTTTGTAGAAATCGGAAAATTACAATTTGTTGGGATTCTATGTTTGTATAGACTACTAGACTTTAAAGGCTCCCCTGGAATGTAAAACCGGTCCGCGTGTTTTCTTACTAAACGTTCGACATGTCTTTTTCATCGTTATCTAAATAATCTAACTGCAAAAAGGGTTTAATTTGTTCAAATCTGTTAGTGAATTCAAAATCTTTGACAACTGTAAAAATACGCTTAGAAATTCCCAGACTTTGATGTATATCTTTTTGGGAATCATTTGGATCAACAGGGATAGACTCATTTATTTGCTCGACTTCTTGGACCCTGAGAGTAGGGATCATAATACCGACTTCACTATCGGTTGTATTATAAATTTGTAAATAGGCCCGTCCTTTCCGGACTCTAACTAAACAATCCCCGGCAAAAACACCCTTACAAATTTTTAACCTTGGAATATAACCCTTTTTAACTTCTGGGTTCTTAACATTAACAAAAAGGTGGATTCACTGCGTTGCGGAACATACATGACCCCGTTTTCAACTCTATTAGACTGTTTGAAGGGATATTTTTCGTGATCCACTTCTAAAACGCGATTTTTATAATCTATTTTCGCACCATGTTTCGCAAAAAAGTCTGATCCGACTAAACCAGCGTGGGGAATAGTCATATCGTTCGGAACCACGTGACATACAGCTTCCTTATCAAAAAGTTTAATCTTTACACTACCCAAGGTAAAAACCGGGACGTTCGATATCCCATGCAATTCAATTATATTATTTACATCAATTTCTGTATTGTCTGTTAGATATTTAGCTTTGATCAAGTTTGGTGACGCGCCTGAATCGAGCATCATTATCACGTCACCCGTTATGGATGATTTACCAACTACGGCGTACGGTAAATTATCCAAATCTAAATTTAAATTTACTTTCATTACTCGGAGTCGTCTCCGCTCGATGTTCCCGCTGTTTTTACCATGTGTATCGGTCGATTGTTTTTCTCTGACTCCCTTGGAAAAGGAGCTTGTTGAGCATTCTGTAGTCGTTCTGCAAATTTGCATTCTTCAGTATTATGAGTTGTCGATTGATGGATGCTACAAAACTTTCTCATGTTAGCGTTGCAGTTATTATTACTTCGCGAACTTGAATTTGTGTTTGAATTTACTTTATTCGGATTTTGGTCGCAATATTTCGCTGTATGCCCCTGGATTCCGCACAACTGACACCGCGCGCGAGTATAAACGTTATTTTGATTATTTCTCCCTGCTAATTGGGGACAATTTTTGGCAGAATGCCCTTTTCCAAAACAAATTTGACATTGAAGGTCTGGACAATTCCTACTAATATGGCCTGGTTGATGACAATTGTAACAAGTTGCGGTATTCGAATTATTATTCTGGTTTCTATTAAATTTTTGATTGTTATTAAAATTCTGACCATTATTATTTTTGTTTTTATTATTAATTTGGGATGTGGAGGGTTTGTTCGACATCTTAGAATTATTTTGAGTTTCTGTTGATAAAAAATTGACATTTTTAAAAGAATTTTTAAGTTTTTCAACACTCTTTTTCTGTTCTTTATTAGGGGTTTTTGCTTCGGTTTCGCGGCGCAGTTCTTTTCGGGCGTTTAATTTTTTTTCTATTTTTATGGCATTTTCTAACGCTTCCTCAACATTAGCGCACACGGGCATGCGTTGGTCAATCTCGTTACGCAAGTTTTGTGTAAAACATTCTGCAACGGACG
The DNA here is from genome assembly GCF_013202065.1 of Cotesia typhae. Taxonomy (NCBI): domain Eukaryota; kingdom Metazoa; phylum Arthropoda; class Insecta; order Hymenoptera; family Braconidae; genus Cotesia; species Cotesia typhae. The sequence goes on along the minus strand of NW_027423780.1, from coordinate 1,966,576 downwards.
TGTTTATACTATTCTTAAAAAGTTCTAATTGTTCACGTGTTAAATTGGGATTTGTTGACACGTGATACTCAACTATTTCGCGACCTTTTTTTCGCAAGCGGTTTACAAAATCGACAACAGATTCGTGGTCTAAATGGTAGATCGTACCTAATTCCCCTTGCAGTTGGAATAAGGTTTTGGAAGGAACATATATTTTCTTCAAAGCTGTTGTTAAATTCGCGATTGATTCCGGTATTTGATTATTAAGGGAAGTTCGTACTTTGGGACTGAGTTTACTACCGTATATTAGCTTTGTTAAATTACTCTCCGCAGCTTCCGGTAAAACGGACTTTGCGTCTCTACAACAATTTAAAAAGTCAATTAATTCACTCGGGACTCCATCAAACCGAGGAACAAAAGTAAGCGCGTCATTTAGTGAGATATTTTGGTTAGCTGCTAACGCCATGTTGTCTAAATCTCTTAAATCGTTTTGAATAATTTGATTATCTAAATTAGGATCAACTTGATTTTGAACCGGCAAATCACCTTCTACGTTAAGATCGTCAACGACTGAATTATTTCCGCTGTTATCGATAAGAGTATTAGCACTAAGATTATCTAAATCAGAATTATTTGGGGTTTTGGCGATCGGATCTTCCTCTGAGTCCTCGTCTGAAGTGATTTCCGGTCGAATCAAAGATTTTCCAATCCCTGAATCTACGGTCGCGGTCGCGTCGGGTGAATATGAGAATTGAAATTTTTTCCTAGTGGTTGGGGGTAACCCTTCTGAAAAAAGTGCTCGTCCGTGTTTTCTTAGATCGTAAGATTTATCGTTATCCGACATTAATTCATGACCGTAACAAAATCAATTATTTTAATTGTACAATCTTTAACTTATTTGAACAACCAAGTTTCAATTTCCAAACGTTTGAAAATAATAAAACACTATACACATTAATTCATTATTCACAATAATATAAAGTATAAATTGAAAGAAAATATTATTTGCACTGTTTTCAAGAAAAAAAAATATATCTCTGTGTCTTACTAACAAAAATTTTAGTTCTCAAAAATTTCTCTAATAAATGTATTTTTCTCAATTAATAAACCTCAGTGTCCCTGTTCGAGCGCCAAATTATTATGTAAAAATTATTTGATTTTTTATTAAATGTAAGATATTTGGTCCTAGCGTGTTAGGCTAATAGACCGGGAATTCTGAGGTTTTATTTATTGAGAATAGATTTTTTGAATAAATTGGACGTTGGATAATTTTAATATATATTTTAAGTAGATGAAAATTTATAATCTTAGTTGAATTAAAGTTATTACAATTATTATAGCTATTACACAGTGATCAACTATTAATGTTTTCTTTCATATAACGATTCTACAATGATATCAAATTTACAAATATTAAATAATTCAGAATATACCTGATAAAGTTGATGAGCCTTGTCGATTTAATTTAATTTTAGTTGGTTTCCTCTACGATTTTATTTTACTTTATTTTACTTTCTTTTACAATATTTTAAGTTTCGATACGATAAATTAACGCGTGGTCAGTTAAGACTTATTAAAACTTAGGCGATGTTACCACTAGGACGGCCAAAGCACGAAGAGAGGGAACACCCAGCAGTTTTCCGGGTCTAAGATTTTTGTGGTCCCTTGATTGTTACTTGGAGGGAGAACTCAATGTCCAATTAACATTCGAGTTTCGGGGACGCTTTCCCTCTCTTCGGAGGCGTCGGAAAATGTTGCGAGGGCGGTCTACCCTGTATACTGGCGTACAAGTACAGGTCACAGGTTACGTACTATACATCTGTGATAGTGTATAGGCGCATCTATACACACACACTAATGCATTAGAGACCCCAATGTTAATGTACACTACGTTATTTTAGAACTTTAAATATTAGACTTTATTTATTAAACTTAGTTAATATTTAAATAATTTAATCGAACAATTAACTGATATTAAATATTTTATCAATCCCTATTAAGATTTAATTAATAATTTTGTTAACTATAATTGTACTATAATTGTTAACTAGACTATTTATATTGAGTCAGTATTTGCCTATTTTATTATTTAATTCAACGCGTGTTTTAAATAAATTTCTTAGTTTATTTGTAAACTTAAATTATTAGTTTTTATTATATGTCTAGGCAGTAAAACTATTTTATTCTTATGAGTTTTTAATGGGGGTTTTTTTTATGAGTTTTTAATGAGAAAAAAAAATATTTCCCAGTCTAAGTTCAAATGCCACAATGCATTTAAGAATGTCCTTGAAAATTTCGGATATTATCTTTTAAAGGTTTTTTTTTATTTAGTTTTTTTTTTTGTATAATAAAACTCCCATTTATCTGTTTATTTAGGTTTTTGAAGTCTTAAATGCATTGAGGTCTTAGACTAAGTACCTGAGTAAGGGACATGGGCCCTATATATCTTATTATCTAATCTACAGACGAAGGAAAAATTATGTCGGTTTTTAATGGAAAAATAAAAAGAAATTATTTCTAAAAATTATTTAAAGAAAAAATTGTTTTACATAACAGTTGTTAGGATTTGATTTTCAAAATTAACGAACAAATAACCTTTTATATGATAATAGCTTTACCTGCATTAATTAATTTATTTACATATTTCTAATTTTGCGCTGGAAAAGTTCAATTTTAAAATTAAGAATGTATTAAGAGGCGAGCAAAGAATTACACTTAACAAAAAGATATGAAATCCGAACAAAAATAGTTTCACTGTTAAAAATTGCGCCAAGTCCACGTTCATAAAACTCATCTTAATAACATCTGCACTTTGCAAAAAAAATAAGACTCGTTACAATAATTTTCATTCTATACAAAAAAAAGTTAAATACAAAAAAATACCAAGAAACCGTCATAATGTTGAAAAAATTGAAAAAAATTTGTTAAAAATTTAAAAATTAAGAAAAAATTTTTTTATCGTACTTGGCGCGCGTCATTGAGTACCCCAAATTTTTTCAAACGAATTTCAACTCGAGAAAAAACGATTTCGCTTGAATTTATGTAATGTAAATTTGTATAATTATATATATATATATATATATATATATATATATATATATATATATATATATATATTTGTATCGACATGGGTTTTTCCTGTGGTTTCCCCATGTCACTGTTCTTAGAGCCTAAAGAAAGGTGAGAAACAGGGCAAATGCGATACAAAAGGTACAAGTCGGACCACAGCCGCAACACTAAAAATATATAAAGAAATATTATAATCTAACTTTGTTAATATTTAATAAGCAATAATACATGCAATTATAATACTATAATAATAATAGTAAAATACTGACTAAGAATAATATTATAATAAATAATAAGGGTAGAAATAATTAGTTAAACACCAAAAGTAATAACTATTGTAACTAACAAATATAAGAATCAAAAGTATAAGAATAATATACGATAGCATGACAGCCCTCACGTATGTCTCTGTTTGGGTACCTAGCTAGTATATAGTAAACCTACATATAAAAGTTTTAAGTATTAGTGTGTATTCGAATATATGTTATTGTATGCGTACTGTAAACGTTAGATGAAGACATGTATATGTTAAGTGTATTGATGTGAACCGGAGAGGGAGGAAGTGAAACTGGAAAACTTGAACTTAAAACCGAGACTCCTTGTAATGACACTTCTCCCTGAGAGCTGTCACCGAGCATTTGCTGTAGCTGAAACCACTGAATAAAATCAAGCTCTCTGATAATTATTATTTATCATTTAAAACAGTCCCCCTAACTAAAGTTTTCCCCTTTTCTTAATTTAATCTAATAAATCCCATTACCAAAAAACTGAATTAATAAACAACAATAAATTTAAATTGATCCCGCATGACTACAACTCACACTTCAGTCCAGAAGAGGCGTTACGAGCAATCTAGTGACCTCACTGGACATAACATTACAGTAAACACAGTCGGTAGTCTGGCGCTCCGTTTACAACGGAATTTTTGAACGGAACTTGGCGCCAGATTCTACCGAATCTGTGGATGACAACGTAGGTAGTGACATCTGAAAGCGCCTAAAAATATCACACTGATTTTTAAGTGTAGTCTAAAAATATGAAACATTGGAAATTAGATTTTTAGTTAAGAAGTGTTTCTATGCAGAGATTTTTGAATAAAAAAATTTAATTTAAACAGTTATATTCAACGTTGTCTGAATCGAAATAATTCTGATTTATAAAAATAAATCATTTTTTCATAAAAAAATTTCTCCCTAGCACTTTTGCTATTGAAAAATGAAAAGATGAATTTAATTTTTTAATTTTTATATTTTTGTAATAAAAAGATAATTTTTTATTTTTCATTTTTTATTTCTGTGATAAGAAGAATACTTATCATTCAAAATAAAATATAAACTTATTTCACGAAAAAATATAAGTATGAAATGAAGATTAGTTTATATTGATGAACTAAATTATCAATTAGAAGCTTTCCATTTCAGATAAATTTTAAAAGAAAATTAAGTAACTTTGAATTTAATAATTCAATGATTAATGATTTAATAACAATCATGATAAGAATAGAGATAAATATTTTTATTCCTATTATTTTTGTCATTAATTTAGTATTACCATTATTATTATTTTCAGTATTATCGTTACTATTATTATTATTATTATACGGCTCCGTATACATGCGAAGTTTTTCGAGTAAAATTTGAATTTCCCGGGAATTTATATTGCTCCGTACACATCCGGAGCCATATCGTTCATTTGCCCTACCTTTAGGCACATTCAATTTGAATTTATTAATACTTTCTCGCTAAAAGTTTAAAGTAAATCAAAGCAATTAAATAAGAAGGTAATTGTAAGCAAATCACCGTAGTTCATTAGAACATATGTGTGTGAGTCCCTTCAAGATTGGAGTTTACTTGAAGCGACAGTATATGTAGAAAGAATTCCAGTGCACCCTGGCGAGTGAAGATCCAAGCTGCGAAATATCTTTTTTTAACTGTAGTTTCCCATCTATCGAAGGATTACTATGCATTCTCGAATTATTTAGTCTGTGGCAGATCACTTTGCCCATTGAAAAAAAGTCAGGATCGAAATTTTTGCGTTGCTATAGTTTGTGCTGATTAAATTTAATAATATTAAGCAGATTAATTGTTATAACTGGATATAATCAATTAATATCAGGAAAATAAGGTATGAACTACCGTTATAATACAAATTTAAGGTAAAAAAGGACCGTAGAATTAAAAATAAATTTGCAACCTCTAAAAAACGTGATGCTTACAGTAAACACAGTCGGTAGTCTGGCGCTCCGTTTACAACGGAATTTTTGAACGGAACTTGGCGCCAGATTCTACCGAATCTGTGGATAAAACCACATTTGAAAAAATTTTTTTTCGTAGTTTTTTTTTAGATTTCTTAAAATTGACTAGTCCGAATCGGTCTGAAATATTCAAAAATATTCAAAACCTAAGTTCAGTCAAGCCTTTTCGAGTGGCACCAACCGCGATTAAATCAGTCGAGCCGTTCAAAAGTTATGAGAGGTTTACATACATCCATACACACACAAACACACACATACATACAGACATACAGACAACATCGCGGGAATAGTCAAGAAAGCTTCCTAGAACCTCGAAACTTTGAGATCCGATGAAAACTCTATTTTCGAAAAACGGGATGAAAACAATAACTTCCCGATTTTTTAAAATTTTCGATTTTCTTAACGGGAAGTTAAAAAAAGATATACTGAAAAAAATGAAATTAGGAAATTGAAGAATAATCAATTGAGCCGATTGAAAACTCCTAGCAAACGGGATCAGACTGAGTTAGATTCAACATCCTATTCACTTTTACACGATTTCTGAAATCTCGGTTTTTTAATCTGTTTCAGTACGACTCAACCCGATATAGTCTAGTCGACAAGTGAGATTTCTGCGATGTTACAATGCTCTTAAAAATATGGTGATTGGTGTATTAAAATCAGAATTTAATTCTAAGAAAGTGGTATTTTTAACTTCCCGCAAAGAAAATTAAAAATTTTCAAAAGTCGGGAAGTTATTGTGTAACGGGTAATTTTTCAGTGTTTTCTTTTAAGTTTCTAAACCAAAGTGTTTGATAGAACAAAAAGAAATTATTGATACTGCGACACAAACACCCCCGTTGCTCGAATCTGAAGCTCGCCGGAGTCCAGGGTCAAAACGGGGATAGCACTAATATACAAAACCAAACAAAGTAATAAATGTCAAGCAAACTCAATTACTTATAAATGGCATAACAGATATTAAATCTAAAGAAATAATTCGAGAGATCAAACAGGTTGTGTTAACGATAAAATAGTATTTTTATTTATCACAATCAGTTAAATACGTGAAGAAAATTTACAAATAACACAAAACAAACGAAATATTCTAACTCCTATCAACGAACAATGAGTTTTACATACGCGTGCCTTCGTCGGCAACGAAGATCCGATCAAACGTGGTCTTTACAAAATTCCAAACACTCTCGCACTCGTCAAAATCGCGAACTACGGTTCCAAAAGCTGGTTCCCCACTCCCCAGGAGACTAGTCGTCACCCCTGGGCCTAAATCTCTACCCTGAGAGCGAATGGAGAATGTCCTCTTCGCCCCCACCTGCACGGCGTGTGATTACCTACTGGGTTTTTGACAGAGGGTCAAAAATCCAGGGAGTCGAATCTTGCTTAGAGTATAAAGGTATTTACCCGTGTTCAAGACGAACCGAGGTAATGTCTCTTCTTGCTGTTAATGATGGAAGAATATTCACCTCAATAACACTCTGTCACAAGACTCCCCTTTTCGTGCCAAATTTTCGGGCCTTATTATTTTTCCAACCATTCTCTTCTAACGAAACGGAATAATCGTTTTTGCCATCTATCTATTGTTTGTAAACTACTTATTTAATTGGCAATTCCCTCATTATCTATCCCTTCGCTGTGTCAAATTCTCAGTTTCGAAATTCGATTTGACTATTTTAATCGGTCTTCCTTCATTCTCTGATCATTCTTTGCTTTTCCATACTAAATATCGCCCGGGACTTAGAATATTTTCGCTCGTTTAAATTATTACAAGTTTTCTTCAATCTAATCAATCTTAAAATTATAAACAAAACGCCGTGACAATTTTAGTGGACAATAAACTTTGACTTATAATAAAGGAAATATTTTTCGCATCAGTCCTGGCAAAATTATAAATCAAAATAACAAAATATCACAAAATTAAATAATAATATGCCAATAATTAATAATTATTGTCTGAGATCTCTTGGTTAAATACTATGAACTAAGTCCAATATAATAGTAATTTGATAAATCATAAACAAAATAATACTCGTTCGTAATAATAATGGTATAAATAATAATAGTTATAGTACTGATCACTAATAACATAAAAAAGAAATATAATCACAATTAATAATCGTCGTAGACAAAATAATATCTTATAACTAAAACGCTTCATCCGAATAAATGTTTTATAATTGCTAATTATTAGCCCGTCTAGAATTCGCCGTTCATAACTAAACATTAAACACTAATTGTTTTAAACAAAACGCTATTCGCTAACCAAAATAATTTTAGAATTAATAGTCAAAACAAAATTGAATAATAATATTTTCACACGTCTTTGGTGATAATATAACCAATAATCAAAATAATAATACTGAACTCGTAACTAAACAATTTAAATCAAGGAAAACGGACTATTTACATTGTATATCAATAAATTTTAAGAAATTACTCCCGTCGAAGTATCAGGCGATCATAACAGACGAAGAGTAGGTAGCCGCCGTTGTTTCCCTCCTTGTCCCTTCTTCCGCGCCCTACTCCTCAGCTGTCCTGCACTGGCCATCTGCCCTCTCTCTCTGACTCAGTCCCATTTCCCTATATCTCGGTCACAATTGGTTTTACCCCGTTTTGCAAAAATCGAGTTTTCATCAGATCTCGACGTTTGAAGATCACAGGTAGCTTCCCTGACTACCCCCGCAATGTCATCACTGTGTGTGTGCGCGCGCGTGTGTGTGTGTGTGTGTGTGTGTGTGTGTGTGTGTGTGTCATAACGCACTATGTCAGCAGGATTGCGCCCATAGTTCTCAACCAATCTATATGAAATTTTGTGGGCTTATTCTGTGGACCAATACCGAGATCAATTTCAAGATAAGCAAAATCGGCCGATTAGTTTACAAGTTGTGGGTGTTTAAAAACTTTTTTCATTTCAAAAAAATTTTGAATTTTGTAACTTTCATGAAAATAATTTTCCAGATGTAACAGATAGATAAAATCTATCAAATTTATTTCAAAGTTTATCTAATTAACTCTAATATAAATTATCATTTGTCGGAATTTGATAATTTTTTTGATCAATTCCGTGATTTTTAAAGTTGGAAAAAACTAAACATTAACGTTTTTCGGCCTTTTTTTTTAATAACTTTTGAGCCGTAAAAAATAGCTTAAATCTATCAAATTTATGTCAAAATTCTTATAATTATCTTCAATTTGAGCAATTTTTCGTCACCCTTTGATACTTTTTCCTATTTAGTTCACAGTTAGAAAAATTAAAAAAAAAAAAAACAAGAATAAATTAATTTTTAGCTTTTGTCATCAAATGACTTTCATCTGTTACCAAGCCTATTTTTTAGGTAGATGTCTTTGGATATCTATTCGGTGAAGTCGGTCTCATATCGTTATTTGCAAAAATATAATAAAAAATAAATTTTAGGACATTATTGCCTTTTAATAACGTGTTTTTCTCAATATTTAAACAAGAAATCTACCTATCTATGTCGGGTGTGGCTGAGTGACGTTTTTTTTATTTGTATTTTACTTGACCTTGCAGTGAAAAAATAAAATTTTCATTCATATAAAACGATATAACCAATTATATATTTACTTGAATCGATTAATTCTTTTATTATGAGGAAAAAAAATTTCTTTTAATTAATGAAGGATTCAGATCCATACAAGTTATCAGTAGTAGGGATAAGATAGGCGTACTGGGAATCATGTGGCATCGGTCAGGGTCATCATGAATCTTCCGATTTTTGTGATTCGCAGATCGCCTTTTAGTTGAAGTTGAGAAGTTATTCAAGCAACAGAATTATACTTTTCAAAAAACCGTTATTGGAGTTTTATAAGTTTATTAATACGTTCATTTTTTACATGTAAGTTCATAACAGTAAATTTATTAATTAAAATTTTTAGTTTTTTGTTTCACGAGACGATTATAAATAGCCGTAATAATATTTATTTAAAATAGCAGTGATTGCAATGAAAGTCATAAATACAACAATCAATAATAAATTAACTTTATCATTAATAGTGAGGAGATGATTCGATATAATTGACATTATTTTTCAAGTTAAATAACTCATCCTATAAGCAACGAAGATATCTTTCAATATTTTTAGTGTGGCTTATGAATACTATCACAAAAGTTATCAATCAAGTTAATATATACATTAGTTGCATATTTGAGAGGTTGTAAATATTGATATTAATAGTGAGAAGAAATCTTAAAGCTAGTTACATAATATATCACAGTTAATTACCAAATATAATATTCATGGTGCCAAGTATAAGGTTTATAGACCAAGAATTTCAGCGAATATTGTATTCTTATAGAATCGAACATCGAATCTATAACATAACAACTGGAAAATTAATATATTTATTTAACGAAAGTGCTCGGAAAAGAATACCATACTTTTTATCATCTCTCTTTAATTAACCATTAATTAATGATGAATCACATCAATTCTCGAAAAATGGATACCCTAGTAGAAATTTAGTTCAAGCTTTGTGTAAGTCTAGCTCAAGACTCGTAATAAAGTATCTGTATCAAGATTTTTAAAATTCTTTGAAAAAAAAATAATCAGAAATAGTGAGGCTCCCCACCACCACTTTTTAGCATTCGGTTGTGAAGGTAGAGGCTATCATTCTTATTTGTACTGAAGATCACAATTTTATCCCGAGTAAAATTATAAAACTCAGATACAAATCTTGAATTGAGAAACTGGTCCTCACATAACAGAAATTTTTACGAATTCGTGAATAAAATAGGTATCTATTTATCATTCAATCTAATATATACGAAAGTAAATATTAGATAATTAGAGCAGTAGTATAATGTCCTATATGCGAACCGAATACTGTTTTAGTTTCAGTAATTTACAATTTCAAGAAGACAGAATAACACAGTTAAAGATTTCAAATCCTACTCCCCTCTCCTTTCTTCAATAACAACTCGATATTCGTTGAAAGGTAAATAAACATGACCCTGTCAAATTTACGTGGTTCTGAACAGAGTCTTCATAATCACTCGAAAACATATAGAAAAATTATTCATTAATTATTGATCCTAAATTTTGTCATTGTCTCCGAAAAGAGATTTTCATATATAATCACATATATTAAACTATTTATATAAGTGTTTCATTTTATAAAATTTTTTTTTCGAAAAAATTTTATAAAAAAATATTTGCAACTTCCTGCTCGTAAAATTATAAATTTTCAAAAAAGAAAAGATATTCACTTCGGTGACGGTTTTCGAAAGTCGAGTGTTCATCGGATTTCCACGTTTTGAGGTCCCAGGAAGCCATTCTGATTATTCCCGCCAAGACGTCCGGCCGCGCGCGCGCGCGCGTGTGTGTGTGTGTGTGTGTGTGTGTGTGTGTGTGTGTGTGTGTGTGTGTGTGAGGCCGTATGTAAGCCTCTCGTAACTTTTCAACGGCTTGACCGATTTTACCGCGGTTGGTGCCATTTGAAGGGACTTGACTAAACTTAGATTTTGAATACAATTTTGACCGATTCGAACCGTTACATTTTGAGAAATCTTAAAAAAAACTAACAAAAAAATTTTTTCAAATGTGGTTTTCTTATAACAATTTCAAACGCCTTCATCGATAAGTTCCAGAAACGTAGTAGCTCCTAAACTTAAAAACCTTTTGACCTGATTGGTGGCGATCGACATGGTTTTTTGATGTTAAGAACTGATAAGTTTTTGGGATCGATCGGTAGAGCCGTTCAAAAGTCATTCCAAAAAAAATCACATCAAAAAAAATTTTTTTTATATTTTTTTTTTGAGTTTCTTCAAAATCTTAGATAAAAAAAGGTAATATTTCATAGTGATCACAAAATACTCACCTGAGTAAAAAAAATTATATAGAATTACATATAATTCATATATCATTATATGAATATTTTATTACTCGGGTATGCCTTTATATAAGTATATCAGACTACTTATGTAGTAATAAGGGTATGAGTATATCAGACTATATGAAGCCATATCAAGTTATATCAACTCTGATCACGGATTTGTTTTTCAAGTTTATCAAAGTATATATAACTTTATAAGGTTACTAGCAGTTACCTGCCCGCTTCGCTGGGCATTTCCCATACGAAGTCACCGATGCTCGGAAAAAACCGATGATCGGCCAAGACTAGGCTACTTCTGCTAGGCCGAGCATCGGTACTTTATCATCGCCCTATAGCTGGTGCACCATTGGCCACCGATCCATGCTCTTACTAACGACATACGATCATCAGTCTATCCGTGACCGATGATGTGATGAATTTACTTCTTGCAGAACTTATAAAAAATACATTCAGCAGAACTTATAAAAAATAAATGCAAAAATTGTATGTAAATTACAAAAATTTTATTTTTATTAACAAATATATTGACTGAATTACTATTCAAGTTAAAAACTCATACCCATACACAGAAAAAAATTTTGCGTCATTGCGTCAAAAAATTTTGTGTTAAAAATTTTTATGTTCATTATTTAACACTTTTTTGTGTTGATTTAACATAATAATTGTTAAATTTACACATAAAAATGTTGAATTAACACATAAAAGTGTTAAATATTTAACACAAAAATTTTTAACATTAAATTTTTTGACGCAATGACATAAATTTTTTTACTGTGTACGGAGTATCGTTCGAGGCTAGGCTATTAATTCTTGGACAAGGATCAGCGCCTTATGATCAGCTTATGAATGGATCACCATCGACCGCCCTACTAAGCTCATAGCAACGACAAACGATCATCAGACGTTGCTTGGCCGATATGATAAATTTTCTGCTATGCATTTCCTCTAAATATCACATCAGCTGTTTCTTAAATATTATTTACTGGCATTATTGAATGTTTATGGGAGATAACAAACATTCTCAAACGAATAAAATCCGTGATAAATTTACCGTTCTTATTTGCAAAAATTTTTCAATTAGTTATTCATTAATTACTCATAAAAATTGAGAAAATTAAGTACCTATAAAGCGAATTATTGGTATCCATTGGAATAAAATACTTGTTGATCATTTAAATCGCTAAACTAAATTCTTTCTGTTAACTACGGCATGCAACAGTTGGTAATGTTCGAGACTTCCACGCAGACGGACCAGGTTCGATTCCCATCGCATTTTAATCTTAAAATTTTTTTCAAGGAACTTCGATAGGCTCGCCGCTCCTGTGCAACCCGAGGATGAAATGAAAAATCTACATAACAATACGACTAAAAATATCAATAATTTCGCGATACTGCAGTCTGATTTAAAAATCATTTTTCCGTTTGAATATGCTCAGTCGATGCTCGGTTACTATGCTCGGCCTATGCTTAATCGCCAGTCTTGGGACGATGTTAACATCCGATACGCAGCCAGCCTTGGCCCAATGAAAAATCCGATTCTCGGCCGATCGTCAAGGATCGGATGCCTATCATCGTCCAATGATCGACATCAAGGATCGATCGATCCTTATTCTTTGTATGGGTTATAGATTTGTATTTTTAGATGTAAACTTGAAATTTAATTAGAGTATTGTTGTGACTTTCACAAATGCCAAATTTAATCGAATTAGCATATACCTTTTATCAATGTAATTATTCCAGTTAATATTCATTGTAACTTTCAATATGCAATCATTATAATATTTGCGTGGCTTTTTTTCAAAAATTTTTCATTATTACCGCCCCTGCAATCCTTTTTGGGGTAGAATATCGTAACATTCGTTCATAAATTATTTTTTCATTACTTACAGAAAACTCTTACAAAATTTGGAGTCTGTACCCAGTGAACACAATTATGTCAAACTGCCGTTAGAATAACGTCATGCTACGTCATGATTCACTTCATGATTGAAAAAAAAAATAACATTTACTCTTATGGGTTTTTGGGTTCGAATAACAATTTCGAGACTGATTAAATGTTGAGAAAGAAGATTTGGAGTTAAAAAATCCCGGCGTATGCTGGGCTTGAACTCGGGTCCATCGAGTTCGAAGTCTTGAATGCTACTCAATTGTCTGCACCACGATTGATATCAAATACGCTTGTTTGAATATATATGAATTAAAGAGTTGGAAAGGATTAAGTTTATTAGTTTTAATCAAGTTTAATCAAATACATTTTTTCTAAATTTTATAAAATTTCAGAATTTCCGTAAATTAATCTTCCATTGGTCATAAGAACGTCATAATGATGTCATATTAACCTTATAAATTCAGAAAGTTGAAATAAAATGTTTAGATTATCTAATTAAACGTGAAATGCCACTTAAAGTTGAAAAATTTTTCCTTAATTCTAGAAAATTCATAAAATATAATTAAAGAGAATTATATAACTTTCATAAAAGCAATACTTTTACAAAGCCCATTTGTCTTTAATTATTAATATTTCAGATACCAATGGTTGCACAGCAAATTATGAGACATTTTTGGAACCTGAAATAAATTTTCTGTGGGGACCAATCAAGTCGTGAAACTAAAATATTTTTCTATCTCTCTGAGACGAAAAAAAAAGAAATTGAAAAAGTTTTTCTTCGAGCCGTTTTTTGCCAGAAAATCTAAAAACTAGAGTCATGAAGCTTTTAAGCTCTAAGATGCATCTTGTTAGATTTCCAATACGATCATTTTTCACTGAGATATAGCAGGTCAAAAATTGGGAAAAATTCATAATTCTTTGTGAGTAGTATGCATAGAAAGTAATTTTTTCCAACTTCTCAATGATCACGGTTTCTTCTCACTATTAAATTTTTCATTTCCCATTATAAATACAATAATTATTGAAAAATACAATAAGTTTTTAAAACAATTTGCCTTATAAATTTACTTTCATATTCATCAGGTCAAAAGTGAGTTTTTATTGCACAATCGTTCTCAAGAATTGGATTTTATCAAAACTGATACTGATTTTGTGGAAAAATTATTTTTTAATTGTTTATGGAGTACCCTGTTTTGCCGACAAAAATAAAAAATCTTGTTCTAAACAGCAGTTCGAAATTAATGGTATTTATTTTGAAGAGAATAAAAATGAAGACGATTTACGGTATTTGGGTCCCCAAAAACTTAATATTTGCTTCAGTATATCCCATTTTGTCCTCCCCCTTCCCCCATACTGTTTTTAAATACATTTTTTACTGCTTGATTCCAACGAATCTATTATGGAAAACCATTACTCCAGAGTTACATCAATATCATCTCAAACCATAACTTAACACTGACTTATCCTGATCAAAAAAAAAAAAGAATTGAAAAGTATTGGTTTTTTCATAAATGGTTTCTATTATCTTAAATACTTCTTTTTTAACAAGGTATAAAGATGATTTCAAAATGACATCAGCCTTACATACGATTGTGACTTTTTACTAATGTAAAAATAAGATTTCAGAGTTACATCAGTATTAGATACAATCAGAAATATTCAGTGATCTAAAAAGACGATTTCAAAGTTATGTCAATGTTACGTACAACTATGACTTTTTACTGATGTAAAATAGGGACTTGGAAGTCACATCAGATTAGGTAGAATCGTGACTTATCAGTGACGTAAATGTACAACTTGAAAGTAGCATCAGTATTAAGTAAAACTGTGACTTACTAGTAACGTAAATGTATGACTTGAAAGTTACATCGGTATTACATAAAACCGTGACTTACCAGTGACGTAAATGTATGATGGCAAAGTTACACCATTATGACGTAAAATAATGACTTTAATATTACATAATATTTCTTATATCAGAATGATGTAAAAATAACATCACAGATTTTGATATCATAGTAAAATCATAGGGAAGGTCAGTTTTACGTCAAACTTATGTCAAAATCTTGTGACATTCTTATGACATTCGACTAACGTCAGATGAAATTTATGTGTTCTCTAGGTAGGAGTTATAGCTTGAAAATTCAAAATTTTGATTGTTAATACTTGTCCCCGCAACCCATTGTGAGGTGAGGTATCGTAAAATTCGTTCATAGATTATTTCTACATCTCACAAAAGATTCCTATCAAATTTGGAGTCGATAAGAGCTATAGTTTAATAACGGGAATTTTTCATTGTTAACGCCCCGGCAACCCTCCTTGTGGGGGAAATTTTGTAACATCCATTCTTAGCTGACCTCTACTCGGCGTAAGAAATATTCCTGCCAAATTTCAAGTCTCGAGATCTTATAGTTCCAGAGATATTGTGATGAGTGACTATATCTATAGAAAGTCTCCTATATATATATATATATATATATATATATATATATATATATATATATATATATATATATATATATATATATATATATATATTTCGCTAAGTTGACTTATTTAACAGTTATTCGAGGTTAAAGTCCAACCTCAAATAGTTGATGATAACTTTTACAATTTTTTATTCTCTATCACAAAATAATGACACAAAAATATAAAATATCTTTGAAGCGGCATGATGGCCAAGCGGACTAAGTCATTATCCCTGTAGTTCGGTTGCACATCATGCCGTGAGGCGAGGATTCGAGCCCCGACGATTGTTAGAATAGTTCCAACACCAACCGTCGGAGGTCACTCCGATAGCCGAACTGTACTGGCACGGGTTTTCTCTGTGGTTTCTCCATCGCCACTATTCCAACAACCGACCGAAAGGGGTGAGGAATAGGGTAAATTCAGTACAGAAAGCACAAGTCGGTCCACAACCGCATGGAGAATAAAAGAAAAATACGTGCAAGAATTTGAAAGTGATATGTTGATAAACAAAAAGTGAAAAGTCGATGAAAATGTTGATCATAAGATTTGAAAAATTGCGTTGATAATATAAAAGCGGGGAGCACATGTTGATAATAGAGAGTTGAGAAAAGACTATATGTGGAGACGCTGAGACAATCAGCCTTGTAAAAACCAGAAAAACGGTGTACAAGTAAAACTCATAATAATAATAATATAAAATATCTTAGTTTTCCCAAATTATATCGAGTATTTTTTAATTAAACAATAAAATTTGTCGATAATCATGAGAAAAATCTATATTTCCATACCTAATTAAAAAAAAACTCGGGACTGTACTTTATCTGAGTAATGACGAAAAAATTAATTATTTTCTGAAAAATTAATAAGTGCTTCATTCGTACTTAACTATTAGGTAATGTAAAATATTAAGAATCATGTTTCAATAATTTTTCAATCGTGATAAAACTATTTATTTTATAATTTGCCATTTTTTTTATCTCAAAATCAAACTAAATTTTTCTTGTTACAATTGGGAAATTTTTGCCTGTGATTTTTCACTACTTGCAATAAATATTGCAACTGTTCTTCATTTTTGGTCAGACATTTGTTATACTCTTCTATAAATGCAACTCCTCTTTCCACTACATCATTAGCAACGTTGAACCGTTTAAAAAATGTCAGATTCTCTTGATAGCTCTCATTCTGTGTCCGAAATTCAACATTTTTGTCCATGAAATTAGTAGGCAAGTCGAAAGTTTGAAATGTAGTCAATGATTTTTTTGGAATAAAATCACTCAGGTCTGCTGATAACAACGTATCTAAATTTTCTTTCTCAATTTCAAATCGCTTCTTTTTTGGATCAGTGCTTATTTGATTTTTTTCCAAAGATAAAATCATTTTCTGCTTTACGAGTAGAGGCTCATTATCGTCAAACAGAGAAATAATTGCCAGCTGTTCACTCAAATATCACAGGTGATTGATCATTTTCGATCAAACTGCTTTTGATACGTCACTGTCTACAGTTTTCTACTCAATCAAATCTTGCAAGAAGATCAGATCATTGTTTGGTGCCAAAATCGCAGATGGAGCAGTAAACCAAGCTTTTAAATATATTTTTAATAGAAAAATACACACTTGACGTAAACCGTTAATTGCTCGCTTAGTTAAATTAAATTCATCTCTAAAATCACAAATTTTTAACGAATAAATGGCTTTTGACATCCAACCAGCATGATGAATTGGACCTGGATTTTTTAACGTAAAGATATCTTTTGGCTTTTCACCCAAAAAAATCAGTGATAGCTCTAACAACTCTTTATCATCATCTCTCGGTTGATGGACCTGTCAAGTATTTAGAAAAAATTTATTTTAAATTATCCTATAAAGTGAGGATGATCTGAAACTTCATCAAGAACATATAGCATGTATAATTTTTGTGAAGTCAAATTTATAAATTCATACCTGTAAATTTTCTTCAATCAAATTAATTAACGCTTGTGTGCACTTTGACAATATTTTATTAACGATACTATCATCCATCCCAGCCTTGAAATTGTACTTATTAAGGCCATTCCATTTATTTTCAAATCTAGAGAAGAATTGAACGTTTGGGTCTGATGAGGTTGGCCAATATACCTCAAACACATCTTTCAAAACGAGTTCAAAGATGTGGTGGCGACAAGGTAAATGGATCAACTTTCGACTGAAAGCTTTTTCTATTTCAGCACAAGTCCCATGATGAATTCCTAGAAAACGAATGGAATAATCGAAAAATATCGATGATTTAAATAAATAGCTTGTATATCATAAATAACTAACCTGTAGTAACAGCTGCTGTATCAAAAGACATCCCTTTGACATATAAACTAAGACCCCACTGCTTTGGAGTTTCAAGAATAGCAACTGCTTGATCATTGGAACTTCCTGATTTTAACTTCGGCACATCCAATATTTGTTCACTACTACATGATGTCAGAAAGATTGGAAGTCTATCTACAGTATGGGTTCCCGCGATGTCTGTCAACAGTTTCCCCTCCCAGTGCACAATATAATTATCTTCAAACTTTAACTCATCTTTTAACCCCTTCGCAATTTCTTTTCGCAAAGCTATTCGGCTACGTTGAATTGTTTTGTAACTGATATTTATACTATTTAAATCAACTCCAACGCTTTTCAAAGTCGCAAAAATAATGTACATGGCATTTCTACAAAAAATATTCGATCGATCTAATGCAACAACTAATTCTGGTGTCATTACGTTAATTTTAGGAGCAATAGGCGGTGTTAATTCATTTTCAAAATCGGAGACTGATTTCGGAGTCAAGCTCGCTAATGACTGAGATGTTATTAGATCAGATTCTTGTTTAATTATTGAGATCTGGTTATCTTTCACTGGCTAATCTAGAATTGAAAATTTGAATATTTTTATAAGCATACAAATATTATTAAATGTAGAAAAAAAGTCTGTTAATTTTAGGAAAAATAAAATTGAATATCAAAAGTTGAAAGTAAAAAGAATTTTTAGTCATCTACTTATAGTTATTCAGAAAAAACGATAGCTAACACTATTTTTAATTAAATAATAAATGGATTATAAATCATAATTATACATTAAAAGGATTAATGACCGTCAATTTATGTATTGTACAATTGGATAATTAGGAATTTATTTATATCGAGTTATGAGCACTATGAATGTTAATTGGTACATGTTCATAAAATTTAATACTTACTTATTTCATTGGCTATCATCACATCGACTTCAGTGTCTGATGTGAACTTAAATTTATAATTCCTCTTCGATTCGAAGATTTTTGCGCCTCTAAAAAAATCTTTTTATCGTAATTTATTAAGGGGGTATTCTGGTCTAGAAATTTCAAAAAATCGAAAATTTTTGTTTTTTATATTTTCAAAGTTTAACTATTTAAGAATATGTGTACAAGAGGATTTTTCAAAATTTAAATTATTTTCGGAGATATAAGTATTTTTCTGACCTGGCATCCAAACTTGTTCGGTCGCAACTAATCGAACAAAGGACATTAGGGATTCTCCGTCTACCTGAATCCCTATTCTGAATAAAACCATTTGTTCCTCTATACAAATATATATATATATATATATATATATATATATATATATATATATATATATATAGTTATACACATATATAGTTATATGAGAACCTGAGGTGACCCGTATCTGATACATTTAGTATTCACTTGCATCCAGCTGTTAACAGTTGAATTCTAACCTCTGAACCACGTGGACGTATGTGCTGTGAGTTAAATAATAACAGTTAAAAATATTGTTTAAAAATAAAATGGATAGAAAATCTTCCGCGGAAAGGCGTACCCGTCCACATCGTCAGAAGAAAAGGCAATTTCACGGTAATCGATACACGGCACAAGAAGACACCAATTTTACAAGTGCATCAGCAGCAAAACTAAAAAAATCTAATGATGAAGAGGTGATCATTGAAAATAATTACGGCTACTGTGTATTGGAGTTTTTCACGGTTTTCTCGATGATTTCTTCTTCTTTAGTTTTGTGCGCTCAATGTAAAAAGAGATTAAATTTTCACGCACATCTTTTCGTGGATTAGGTTTTAAAATTTCATTACAATGTGGTTGCGATAGTGTTCAATATATACCATCATGTCCATTCGTCGACAAATCCTTTGAAGTAAACCGAAGAATTATTTTTGCTATGCGGCTTTTGGGAGTTGGCAGGGAGGGAATAAATATCTTCTGCAGTATCATGGACATCTGTCAAGGATTATCAATCAGTATATACTACGCTTGCATCGAAAACATCCATTTGGCCGCATGTACAGTTTATAACCTCATTATTTCCAAAGCTGTGAATGAAGAAAAAGAGTTAATATCAGCTAGTGATCTTAATGCTTGTTCTACGGAGTTTACTGTTTCTGGCGATGGGACATGGAAAAAAAGGGGTTTTAATTCTCTATTTGGAGTAACTACACTTGTAGCAAAAAATTGCAAGAAGGTTGTTGATACTGTTGTCAAATCTAGTTTCTGTCAAGGCTGTAATGTTTGGAAAAATAAAAAATATTCTGATATTGCTGCGTATAACGATTGGTATGAAAGTCATGAAGAATTATGTACAATAAACCATAAAGGAAGTGCAGGCAAAATGGAAGTTGATGCTATTGTCGAAATGTTCTGTCGATCAAATGAAAATCACGGAGTGAAATATGCTAAATACATTGGAGATGGTGACACTAAAACATTCAAGGGTATTCTCGATATGGATCCTTACGATGGTAACCCATTTGTCCAAAAAAGAATGCGTAGGTCACGTCCAAAAAAGAATGGGTGCAAGGTTACGAAAAGCGAAAAAAGAAAATAGAGGGATTGGTGGAAAGGGTGAAGGCAAATTAACTGATAAAGTCATTAATAAATTGTCTTTATATTATGGCTTAGCGATTCGCCGGCACCCTGATTCTGTTGAGAACATGAAAAATGCAATTTGGGCTACTTACTATCATAGCAGTTCTACAAATGAAAATCCGCAACATATGTATTGCCCACCTGGTACAGACAGTTGGTGTAAGTGGCAAAAAGCTGCATCCGTACGTACATTAGAGGAGTTTGACCACGAGAATCCTTCTCTGTCTGATAACGTCTTGAAAGTAATAAAGCCAATTTACGAAAGCTTATCATCAGATGAATTATTGACCCGATGTTTAGGTTCAGAAACGCAGAATAATAATGAGTCTCTGAACTCTCTGATTTGGACTTTTGCTCCGAAACACATTCATTCTGGACTTCATATTATCGAGATAGCGACATTTAGTAGCGTTTGTATTTTCAATAAAGGCTTTATTCCTATTTTAAAAATGATGGAGCTGATGGGAATAAAAATTGGACCAGAAGCTCATTCATTTGCTGGCAAACGCGACAACGCCCGGATTGACCGCTCCGAAACACGAGCATCCATCGCTTCAAAGGAGGCCAGAACTGCTCGATATGAAGAAAGAAATGCAGAAAATAGTTTCTTTGAAGTCGAGGAAGGTCCAATGTATTCGGCAGGAAGGGCAGATTAAATCAATGTAAGTTTAAAATATCATTATATGACTTAGACTAGAAAAAATTTTACGCGAAACTTTAAACGCGTTTTTCTCAAAACTGTCTTTTTCGGAACGATGACCACGATTTTTCAGGTTCTACTGGACCGATTTACTTGGAATTTTTATAGAGTCTTCTTTATTGGCTTGTCTATGGTTGGAACTAGCCCTATCCCCAAATTTTTATTTTAACTATTTTTAAAAATTCAAAACCGTCAGAAAAAGTGGTCGAAAAAAATTTTTTTAAACAGTCGCCATTTTGTGAAAAATTTTTTTCAAACTTTTCCCTAATTCCGACCATTGCGACATTATTCTTGATTAATAATCTTTTTTTTTTTTTTTAGTTTCAGATTACTAGGAGGGTTAAAATCATGGTCATAGTCACGTGGAAATTTTTAAAGAGCCCCCACTCCGTCAGCTTATAATTTTAAAAATTTTGTACTTTTTTTAGTTTTTAATTTTTTTTTGTATTCTTCTAATGTTAACAAACAACTAATAAAAAAATGTATAGTAAAAATATTAATTGTCTTTTTTTTACGACATTTCAAAAATTACCTGAAATTCATGTTTCTAGACCAGAATACCCCCTTAATTGAAGGCTTTTCTGATCCGTAATATCAAAGAGTTCAGCCAACTTTGTTTGAAAAAGAGACTGATTTTTCATCTGAGCTAGTGAATTTTTTTTTGCTTTTATTTTTATGTAAGATTTTCCACTTAAAATGTAATCCTATCAATTTTTTACAACTTTTTCTCTTCCACAAACAGGCAATCCGGCAGAATACCATTGCTTCTCAACTTTAACTATGGTATTCCCTGTATTTTTTCTAATTGTCTCTTTTAATACAACATGGTGATAAAAAAACACAGACATAACCTCTTTAACCGTAGGTAATTTACGGCCAAAGACATTTGGGTTTGAAGTACCAATTAAAAAAATAGGCTTGCAGCTAATTTTTTAATTAAAGGCAAAAAGTTTTAATAATAAAAATTGAAAACCAAAAACTAACTCAGCGAACTTTGCTAATACTCCAATATAATAATTAAATACACATCAAACCATCCAAGATGCCGCACAGTATAAACAAAGTTGTAAAAGACTGACTTAAGTAACCTTAAGTATTGTTTACATGTAAATAATGCCATAGAAGTGGCGCTATGATCAAAAACTACAGTGATTTTTGAGGTAAAATACAACAAAAGTAATAAGTTGACTTTAAATAACGAATTAACATTTATATGACATAATGAAATTTATAATCTTTACAGTACTGCCAACTAAGTTGTTATAAAATGTCGATTTAACGCTTTTTATTTGAATCGTGATGAATCACAAAATTTTCTCTACTAAATCATAAAAAAAAAACTTGATAAGATTTACAAAAACAAAGATATTTTATATTTTTGAGTCATTATTTTGTGATAGAGAATAAAAAATTGCAAAAGTTATCATCAACTATTTCGGAGTTGAACTTTAACTTCGAATAACTGTTAAACAAGTCAACTTAGCGAAAAATCATTTCAGACCTTTTTTTGTAGATCGTCAAATTTCCTACAAGTATATCTATTTATTGTTACTAGACAATCATTCGTTCGAGTGCATCAAAAATCTAAACAAAAAAAAATTCTTAAATTAATTAAATGGGAAATCAAACATCACAAGTCACCTCTTAATATTAATACTAAGTGCTGAAACTTTACCAGAATTTTTTTTTCGTCATCTTGAACGATATTTTCGTAGTGACTAAGAAAAAAAAAATTCAAAGTTTTTTTTGGCCCACCCAAATATATATATATATATATATATATATATATATATATATATATATATATATATATATATATATATATATATATATCATGATGGCCGATTGGCTCGGGAAATGTCGACGAGCCAACGGGTCCAAAATAATTGACTTACCAGCACGTCGGGTTACAGTATGGGCGCCAGGAACAGTATGGATGTTCCAATCCTTAATCGTTAAATTTTAGTAAAGCAAAACAAAAAAAACAACAGACTTCGTAATTAGCTCAGGGGGGGGCGGGTTCCTAAGGAAATAATTAACAGCGAAATTCCAAAAAAAAATTAACAATTTATTCAAGTAGAAAATATAATCGGTCGGCTAAACGATCGTTTCAACTAATTTTGCAACAATAACCCTATTAAATATTCGCTAATACTCAATTGATAATCAAGTTCGCAATTCCAACAATTTCAAATAATAATCAGTTAATTGTCAAAACAATATTATACTAGTAATCGCATTAATTATTTAAATGATACCAAAAGTAACAATCAAGTAATTTTCAACAATGTGATACTAAAAATCACATTAATCATTTAGTAAATACTTCAACTAATTTATCAATTTGAATTTTCCAAGTAGAACTCAATTAATCACTAAGTTAATAAGTCTCAAAGTATTCGAGTAGTTATTAATTAACTACACTAGTCACAAAAATTAAGGGATATAAAAAAAATTCCAAATTTTTTGGTGATTTTCAGCGAGCTGTAACTCCGAGGAAAATGATCGCACAGAAAAAAAAAAAAAGCAAATTGTAGCTCCAAGTGTCTAGTTTTTAGATATGACCATGAAAATTTTTTGTCATCGTCAGGTCTGGAGAAATCCTAAGAAAACTACTGAAAAAAATTTTTCGAAATTTTTTTCGTCTTAAAAAGGTCTACGGGCTTCAAAAAAATTTTTCGATTGTTTCGTTTAAAAGCTCTTTTAGTAAATTTAATACTCTTTAATTTGACGTAATCAAAAAGCCTGTACGATAATTTGCCGCGGAGTTATCGTCAATCAAAGCAAAAAGTTTTTTTGACTTTGGAAATCAATAACTCTGGAAATAATGACCGTATAGGAAATCGAAGGAGGGTTTTGAAAACTACACAATATTCTTTATAAGGGAACGTAAACCGCTTTTGAAGAAAAAATTTTTTTGAATTGAAAACTCGGACTGAAAAAAGACAAAAATTCGCATAATTAAGGATATTTGGATAACTTGGTATAACTTTGGATAAAATGGATGAACGAAGGATATCGTTGGTAATTTTTAACTTCAAAGTGTCCCCTAAAATCCCTAAGAAATTCAAAGCGCTGCGATTTTTTGTTCATAGTGCCCAGAAGCTTCAAATTCTGTGTTTTCGCAAAAATCACCATTATGAGCAATTTTGTGATTTTTATTCATTTTTCCATTGAAAAAAATTTTTTTTTTCAAAATTCTTTATTTTTTCGATCAAAGAGATTGATTTTTCAAGAAATTTGAAAAAAAAAAAATTTCAATTTTTTTCGAAAATTTTTTCGAAATTTTCTCAATTTTTTTCGACTGTTGTTTTACCGCCGGCATTAGCGTTACTCAAAGCGTACCACGTGGAGGTTGCTCGGTCGGATTTACGCTTCTCACACACACACACACGTGTGTGTGTGTGTGTGTGTGTGTGTGTGTGTGTGTCTTTGTCTGCGTGTTTGTCTGTTTGCAGCTGCCGAATGACCTCTGTACGCACGGCAGTAACTGCTCAGTACCGTGTATTGCCACCTCTGTTCCGAATCACAGCTCGTAAACGCTCTTGCATGTTGATGCATCGTCGAATATCACGTTGCGAAATTCCTTGCCAACAACGTAACAACGCTTGAGTCAACTGATGAAGATTGTGCAGTTGCGGATAGTCTCGCCGCAATCGACGCCCAAGCATGTCCCAAACATGCTCAATTGGGTTCAAATCAGGACTCATCGCTGGATGATTAAGCGTTGTTACGTTGTTGGCGCGGAGAAAAGTTCGCGTACGAACTGCAGTGTGAGGACGAGCATTATCCTGCATCAAAATGAACCGTCTTGCCCCCATGCGTGTGCGCATAGGCAGGACGTGTGGCTCCAGAATTTCGTCGACGTACCTATCGGCAGTCAACGTCCCACGAACGATGACCAACGGCGTTCTGGTATTGAAGGACACGCCTGCCCACACCATGACTGATCCACCATTGAAAGCTGTAACTGGTCTCGTAAAACCATCCCGATCTCGTTCTCCACGACGGCGCCAAACGAGAGATCGTCTATCGCTGCCATGAAGACAAAATCGAGATTCGTCAGTCCATAATACACTGGTCCACTGTCTACGACCCCAATGGTGATGATCATGAGCATAGGCCAATCGGGCTCGGCGATGTCGTGGAGTGAGCATAGGCACGCGATTTGCGCGTCTAGCGCGTAGTCCTTGCTCTCGAAAGCGATTTCGAACCGTCGATGCCGATATGTGTTGTTGGGGAGGACGTTGTCGACGATTGCGAAATTGATGAGCGATCGTGTGGGCATGCGCAGTAGGGTTTCGACGAGCTTCTCGAATGATAGCTCGATCATCACGCTCGGTAGTGATTCGTAGTCTACCTTGACCCGGACGACGATCGTAACTTTGAGTCGCGTTAAATCGGGCATAGGCCCGACTGATAACGGACTGGCTCACTCCCATAGAAGCTGCTACTTCCACCTGACTGTAGCCCTCTTGAAGGAGGGTAACAATGCGAGCCACATCTGTGGCAGCTAAATGTCGACGAGGCATATCAAAAGGTGCTTATCAAAGAAAAGCTTACATAAAATTCACGTAAGGAATTTAGGCTAAAAAGAAAACGTAAAATTCAAGTTTTGTGTGAGGAAAAGCCGAACTCCGCGGGGGGTATATCAATTTGTTTTTATTGAATTTTTAAAATGAGATTTAAAACTAAGGCAGTTGTAGCGGACAGAAAAAATTGAGTTAATTTTTTTTGACAATAGTGAAGCATTCTGAAGACGATAAAAAAAAAAATTAAAAAAAAAAATTTTTGATAAAAAAAATTTCGAAAAAATTTTCGAAAAAATTGAAATTTTTTTTTTTCAAATTTCTTGAAAAATCAATCTCTTTGATCGAAAAAATAAAGAATTTTGAAAGAAAAAATTTTTTCAATGGAAAAATGAATAAAAATCACAAAATTGCTCATAATGGTGATTTTTGCGAAAACACAGAATTTGAAGCTTCTGGGCACTATGAACAAAAAATCGCAGCGCTTTGAATTTCTTAGGGATTTTAGGGGACACTTTGAAGTTAAAAATTACCAACGATATCCTTCGTTCATCCATTTTATCCAAAGTTATACCAAGTTATCCAAATATCCTTAATTATGCGAATTTTTGTCTTTTTTCAGTCCGAGTTTTCAATTCAAAAAAAATTTTTTCTTCAAAAGCGGTTTACGTTCCCTTATAAAGAATATTGTGTAGTTTTCAAAACCCTCCTTCGATTTCCTATACGGTCATTATTTCCAGAGTTATTGATTTCCAAAGTCAAAAAAACCTTTTTTGCTTTGATTGACGATAACTCCGCGGCAAATTATCGTACAGGCTTTTTGATTACGTCAAATTAAAGGGTATTAAATTTACTAAAAGAGCTTTTAAACGAAACAATCGAAAAAATTTTTTTGAAGCCCGTAGACCTTTTTTAAGACGAAAAAAAATTTCGAAAAATTTTTTTTCAGTAGTTTTCTTAGGATTTCTCCAGACCTGACGATGACAAAAAATTTTCATGGTCATATCTAAAAACTAGACACTTGGAGCTACAATTTGCTTTTTTTTTTTTTCTGTGCGATCATTTTCCTCGGAGTTACAGCTCGCTGAAAATCACCAAAAAATTTGGAATTTTTTTTATATCCCTTAATTTTTGTGACTAGTGTATTATCAAAGGAAATTTAAATCAATTCAATTAACACATAAGTTAATAATTCACAAAGAATTCGAGTAATTATTAAGTAACTATTATCAGAGGAAATTTAAATCAATTCAATTAACCCATAAGTTAAACTATTTAACTAATATCCAAAACGTAACCAAGTTCAATATTTAATTAACATTCAAATAATAATCAAATTCAGTATTTAATTAATACTAAAACTAATAATCAGTCATAATTCAAATAACTTCAGTTAATGATCGCGTTAAATCTCCAAATTTTTACTTAATTTTATAATCAAGGTAATAATTCAAAATAATAGGCAACAATAGTCAACGAAAATCCGAATAGTCGCCGAATCGATGCGTATTTGGACGTAATTATCGACAAATCATCGGCATATCATTCCTCGGGTAATCGTGGTCGCTAAATTGATGCTCCTTGAACGGCGGATAATTGATCGATCAGATCGCAAATCGATGCTCAATTATCGGAGCGCTGAATTATCTAGTCGTAGCCGCGGCCGATATCTGATTACCATTAACCACGACAAACTACCGAAGCTCGAATACAGGCGGCGCCTCGCTCGCGGTAGACAACGGCGCAGTCACACTCAGATTTACAATAACAAGTATTACAGACGAAGATTTTTGATCGAGCCCCAATGGCGTCGATCACTCAGGAAAATTTTGATAGGAAGGTACCCAGGAGATCCCTCGTGGAACTCAACCACAATAATAATTGGCTTCAATCGCCGAATTTAAATTCATAATAATAAATAAAAAAAATGAAACAAAATTAACAATGCAACAAGTGGTTACACGAGCTATCCCTCTACTGACAAAAGCCACTTACGTTGCGAGTAGAGGCTGGTGGGATGGCTTCAGCGGACGTTGAGTGTATGGCGGCTAGACAGCTCCTTCCAGGGTGATCCTGGCCAAAACCCTCAAAACAAAATAACTTCAGAAACCTCGTACGGCGTTGAACAAATTTTTCTTTGGCACTTGAACACGGGCTGAATATGACGGTCGGAATCTTTTATAGTATTATTGTTAAGAAATCAAGATTTACGCAAGTCTGCTTAAGCTTATTATTATTATATATATCTATATCATTATTATTATCACTAGTGAATTGGCGGAGATCTACGCGCCGATTGGCGGCGCATACGACTCCTCTCCCCTACATTCTTTTATTCTACGGTGTGCTATGTACTCTTGGCGGTGTTACGTACTACCACGTGCCATTGCGTTCTGATAGTTGTTTCTTATTGCGTTGCAATTTATATTGTTGCATATCATTAATTATAATAAACATATTATTAATATCTAGATTGTTTAGAAGTCAAATAAAGATTTATTTATATTATTAAATATAAATACTGGTGTAAATTAATTCACTTCCTCACAGGTTATTGAGGCCCAGTGCACGCTACCACAGCGTTTGTGATTTTACTTATTAAAAAATATAATAAATTTTGTGGAAGTGATTTATTATAAGGTAAGAGTATTTACAAACATTAATTTAGAAAATAAATTTAAAAATTAAGTAAGAAGATAAGACGATATAAATAGATGAGTGAGTCATGCATGCACATAGAAGATAGATCGCAATAGATGCGTATTAACAGACGATGAATTAGACAATTTAGGAAAAACTGACAAATATTTATTTGCGTCATTAAATAAATTCATAAATTTCTGAAAATAATTTTCAGTATATTAGAATGTGACAAAGAGATTAACATTGAGTAGATTGTCTTTTGTTTTATGATGAAAGAATCAGTGAAGCCGATAGGCGCGAAAAATTTCATGATGTCGGATAACGGCGTCATAATACTAATAATAACATATAAAAATCACGTGTATTACACCTTAGATTACGATGTTTTAAGATGGTTTAAAATAGATTTTGGATTTAATTATGAATTATAATAAATTTTGAAATTAAATAAAAATGTATTTGGACATGTCATAAATATTGATCAATATAAAATACATATCAGAAATATTTCGGTAACTTGAGATATGCGATGCTTGCGTTCGGTATCAAGTATCTTATAGTTTGTGAGGTTGTTTTGTTTGCATAATGTATCCCGAGTGTGTGCGTGATCAACCGCCTTCAACGTTGTCTCATTGCCGTGCGTGAAACTGTACGTTGGAATAGGTGTGCATACTCGAGGTGGTGCTGTGTAGATAATTAATCTTGCGTTTCAAATTGAAATGAATTGCAGTGCGTTCATTTTAATTTAGAAGCACGAAACAGAATTAATTATGAAGAGTATCTGGTATTAGACGAATAGAATTTTAGAATATTAATAATAAGAGATAGATGGAAATTATTAATTAGACGATAAATTATTAATTAAATGTATAATTAATTACATTTAAATTATGTTTCATAAAATCCGAAATAGATGTCAGAGTCGGAAGAAAAGGCTCAACTGGTCGACTATGACAGCGACGGAAGTTATGAAAGAACATCATCTAGCTTGGAGAATGTTGGACAAGATCCAACATCAAAAATAAAAATTGAGAAAAATATGGATACCCTCCATAGTCTGTCACAATTCCACAAGGGATTGATTCACTTGACAGATAAAAACGATGCAGGACGATCAAATACAACTGATGAGAATAAAGAGGAACAAGAGTTACAGATTAAGATGAATAATTTCTCAACACCTGTCAAACCAGACCAGTCGACAAGTAAGTATTGACTATAGAATAATTTAGAAACTGTAAACTAAACTAGAAGATACATTCTAAGAAGTATGAAAGTATTTAAGAATAATTAGAGGAGGCCTATTTAGACATTAAGACGCTTAGATGTTAACAAAATTCCAGATACTAATTAAGATTATATGTTTACAGATAAAGATGAAGGTATTTTGAATAAAACTGAAAATGCCAAGGCTAAGATTGTCAGTTGTGAAAAGATGATGATAATTGGCAACAAAGAATTAGAAGACATGAAGATGATGATGGTCGAGTCCAACAAACAGACTCGTGAGATGGCAGCAACACTCGGTAGAGCTGCAAAACGATTAGAGGAAGTCACTCACGAACTGGTCAAAGCTCTTAAGATGACTGTAGATGGACGAATAGCAGAACTAGATCGTGAGAAGGCTAAATTAGAAGCAACTAAGGTAAAAGATTCACATATAATTCCCAATATACCAGATAGAACACAGTTAGACACTACAAATGGGAATAACAACATCACTAGAGAATTGAATTTGGTTAAAGATGCATTACTATTAAATCAAAATAAAATCAACATTAAAAGAGAATACAAGTTAACTCAAAAATCAAATTATAATATTTGGCTTGATTATTTAAAATCAGAACTAACAAGTTGTGATTTATTAGATGTAATAGATGAAAATAACAGTAATGAAAATAATTTACCAAATTCAATAATTCATAAAAGAAAATGTCTGGTTAGAGATATTATTATTAATCATTTAGATGAAGATTATCATAAGAAAATTCTCGATATTCCTGAACCTATAGAAGTCTTAAAGAAAATCAAAGCTTGTAGAAAAGAACAAATAAATCTCACTTCAAGTTTTGTTAGAAAAAGACTGTATTCAATTAAGATGAAAAAGAATGAAAAGGTCAATGATTTCTGTGAAAGATTTGACCAGATCATCAGAGAGTATGAATCTTGCGGAGATGGGGAGCAACTAACTGAGCAAGAAATCAGAGCTGCGTTTTATCAAGCCATAACCCCAATGAATCCTCAATTAATGTCTGCTGATTTCATCAAAAGATCTAATTCAAAAGAGATGACAATAAATGAAATGAAATCTTTTATACTGCAGTTAGAAGCTGAGAGGAAAACCAACGACGGGGAGGAGACGATCAAGGCTCAAACAGTCAAGGTGGACGGCAAGAAAAACTGTCACAGATGCGCCAAACCTGGTCATAAAATTGAAAATTGTCCCCTACCAAAAGATCTATGGTTCTGCTACTACTGCCAGGAGATAAGATCTCATAAGGGTTCAGAGTGCAAGGATGGCAGAGTTAAAAGTAAGATTGTAAATAATAATAATATCAAATTTAGAGGTAAACTAGATAGACAGGAAACTCATAGAGTTAGACATAAGGTGAACTTTAAACCATATAAGAATGATAGACGCGATAGAAAATATAATAAGAATAATCAACAATTAGTACAAAATGTATTCAAGCGGGATGGCATTAGTGCAAAACGAATGACTGATGAAAATCAAGGTAAGAAACAATTAAATGAAGTTTTAATAGATGACATTAAATTTATTGCTGAATCAGGAGCAACAGATCATATAGGAAAGAATAGCTTAATATTAAGTAACCTTGAAAGATGTGAAAACAAAGTAATTAAGAGTGCCAATAAGAATAAATCGGCTGATATTTTAATAGATGGAAAAGGTGATCTTTTGCTTCATACGAATCAAGACAACAAGATAATCAAATTATCAAATGTTATTAGTGCTAAAGATGTATCAGATAATTTATTATCATTAAGAAAATTAGTAGATAAAGGATTTAATATTTATTTAGATGATAAATTGTTACGAGTATTCAGTGAAAATTTAGAAGAAGTAATACTAGAAGGAACATATGAAAAACCCAACTGGATATTGAACTTCAAAGTCAAGAACTACATAGGCAATGAAGATGAATCAGACTGGGGATATAACACCTATCGCTTTAAAGCTGTGATGATCCAGGACTATAACATAAATGAAGTAGAAATAGATTTGCAAAGAAGGGAGGGAGAATCAGAAAATGAAGAGTTAAAGGATTCTTCAATCAGAAGGAAGGAAGAAGATATAACATCTCCAGAAATGAAACAACACACTGAGAACTCAAAGACCGACATATTTCATTGGGATTCTAGTTTAATAACTAGAAATACAATTAAGTTAGACGATATTGAGAACATTGAGAATTTAGAAGAGTTATTTACAACAAATCCATTAGAGCAAGGAACAACAGACTCAAGTAAAATAAACGAAGCTATGTTATGGCATTTAAGACTTGGTCATGCTTCATTGAACTATCTCAAGAAATTGCAGAAAGTATATAACAAATTAGAGAAGGTTAAATTTGATGATTCTATTTTAGACTGTGAAATATGTATTATGTCAAAGATGCAAAAATAACCATTTAAAGAAACTAGACAAAGAGCACCAAGACCACTACAAATAATACATACGGACACGATGGGCCCGATAAAACCAACCTCATACCCAGGACACAAAAGATTTATTAATGTGTACATAGATGATTATTCTGGATTAGCTAGAGCATATGTAGTAAAGACTAAAGATGAATCAGGAGAAACATTAGAAAAGTTTCTCATATCTACTAGAAATCTACTTGGTAAAGATGAGAAAGTATGCTATGTTAGATCGGATCAAGGAACAGAGTTTACTGGTGGAAAATTTCTAGATGTCTTAAGAAGAGAAAAGATAGAATTGGAATTAACTCCGCTGTTATGTCCACCCCAAAATTTTTCTTTAAATTTAAATCACCCGCGCAGATGGAAAACTTCTCCATGCGCGAAAGCCACAATAAAATATAAGCTACGCGACTGCTGGTTGACTAGCAGGGACTTCTGCAATCTCAGCACCGCGAGTATTTAAAAAGGCGATCAACAGCCAACGCCTTGTCTTTGATCAAGTAATTCGACTTCCGCGTTTAGTTGACGGACCCGTGCCTTGTAAAAGTCACTCATCTTAATTTGCTCTGCACTTAGGACGAGTTCAGACTTGGTTCAACTGGCAGGCCACGTATTAGTTATTAGTTCTAAAAATCTAGAGAACCGGAATCTCAAAGTTCTAATTTGCTCTGCACTTAGGCGAGAATCCGGGCAGTAAGTTTAAATAAAATACCACTAAAAAGCTAAATTTGCGCACTTTACCCTACGGGGGACTGGAGGACGTTAGCTCATTTAAATTACTAAAATTCATTAAATTAAATTCTTTAAAATCCAAATTGTGAAAGTGTAAGTTTTAATGTTAATAAAAATAAATCTCAATTAAAGTGAAATCAGTTTCCAACAAGTCATTTCATAAAATAAGAAGCCCAAATCCACCCTACTTCATCCGCTGCGAGAACCAACCAAAGGGCCCAATCAAGGAACAGGCACTAACAGCTGCCCTAAAATCACGGATCTGACCATCAATAAAGTTCCCGTAACAGTAAGTACATCTACTCTCAATAAATCCGTGAACAGTCTCAAACGAAGGCGGGGTAAATTCGTACTTCGAAAACGTCCCACATAAATAATTAAAACAACGGAATTAAAACCTCCGTTGCGTATTCTTTAAATTGTTAGTCCAAACCTCCACCGTTTACGCTACCGCTCTAAAAACGCCCTTGGACATAACACCGCCATATACTCCTGAACACAATGGAGTATCGGAACGATTCAACGCTACGCTACAAAGAAAAGTTAGAACCTATATGCTAGATTCTGGTTTACCTAAGAGTATGTAGGAGTTAGCAGTAGATGCAGCAGTACACTCATACAATCGAACACCACATAAATCCATAGATTACAACGTACCACTGATGAAGTTTAACAAAAATGAAAATTGTCATTTTGACAAAATTAAAACAAGATTTGGATGTATTGGATATATTAGAATCCCAAAACCAGAACACAAGTTCAGCGAGAGAGCAATCAAAGCAGTCATGGTGGGATATAGACCCACAGGATACTTATTATGGCATTCAAATATAAGGAAATTTCTAGAATCAAGACATGTTAGATTTAATGAAAAATTAGTGTACAAAGATGTATATAAGAATAAACGAATAGAAGAAACTGAAGATGAAATAAGTTGGAAGTCAAACGAAAATGTACCAAACAATTTGGAAGAGCAAATCAACGAAGAAAAGGAGAAACCAGAACAAAGAAAAAAAGGAAGACCCTGCAAAAATCCACTAGATGTTAAATACTTAAATGAAAAGAAGAATTCATCAGAAGAAATTAGACCATGTACTAGAGGTGAGATAAAAAGAAAATTAGAATCTAAAAAGGATAAAGATAGAAAATTAATTGAAGACATAAGCTTTGTAAGAAGCGTCAATACGTCAGAAGATCAATCAAAGAAGGATGAACAAGAACTGATAAATTGTCTAATCACTTCGTTAAACAAAGAACCAATCAACTATGATGAGGCAAGCAATTCAAGTGAAAGATGTCAATGGATGAGAGCTATCAAGGATGAACTGGATTCTATAACTAAAAATGACGTCTGGAAATTCGTAGATTTGGAAGAAGCAAGTAAAACTGAAAGAAAATTAAACATCATTGATTCAAGATGGGTATTTAAAAGGAAAGTAGAAGTAAATAAAGATGTACTTTATAAAGCACGACTAGTATGTCGAGGTTTCAAAGACAAGAATGACTATGACTTAAAAGATACATACTCACCAGTGTCTAGACTATCACTCATACGAGCATTAATCTCAATAGTAAATAAATATGACCTAGAAATATGTCAATATGATGTGAAAACAGCATTCCTTTATGGAAACTTAGATGAAGATATTTATATGAAGATACCCGAAGGTCTAGATGTAGATGAAAAGACAAAACAAACAAAGATACTTAAATTAAAGAAATCTTTGTATGGATTAAAGGTAAGTCCAAAGAAATGGAACATTAGATTTAATCAAGTGGTAAAAGAAATTGGTCTCGAAAACGATCTACACGAACCATGTCTGTATACTTGGAGGAAAAATGGAATCAGTTGTGTTGCTAATTTATGTAGATGACATTTTAGCCGCTAGTAATGATAAAACAAAATTAGATGAAGTTGGAAATCACTTATGCAAGAATTTTGAGATGAAAATTCTTGGTGAACCCAGGAAGTTTCTTGGAATTGAAATAGAGAGAAATAGACAAGAGAAATACATTGTATTAAATCAAAGTAATTATATTGAAAGTATTTTAGATAGATTCAAGATGACAGATTGTAATCCTCAAAACACTCCAATGATTACAAGACAGACTGAAAATAGATGCAAAAGAGGAAAACTAGAAGAATCAGGATCGTCAAAATGTGAACAATCATCAACGACTAAAAAGGTCCCATACAGAGAGGCAATTGGAAGTCTTATGTACTTAGCAAATGGAACTAGACCAGATATTGCGTTTGCTGTACATTATTTAGCTAGAAAACAATTAAATGCCAGCGAGGATGACTGGAAAAATGTTAAAAGAATTCTGAGATACTTAAAAGGTACTGTAAATTCAAGCCTAAAATACGCAGGAAACTCAGATGAATTAGAAGCTTTCTCCGATGCGAGCTTTAGAGACAATGATGACTCAACTTCTTCAGGTGGATACATTATTAGACTGTTTGGTGACATAATAGCATGGAGAAGTCACAAACAAAATTACGTTACGCTTTCGACGTGTCAAGCTGAATATTTAGCAATGAGCGATGCGTATCAAGAGATAATATCTCTGGATAAAGCGATTAGATTTATTATTGGAAAAACACTATTTCCTACGACGATTTGGTGTGATAACAAGTCAGCAAATGACTGTACTAAAAGAGATAGCAGTCATAAACTTAAGATGTTCGATAATAGTGTAAATGAAATTAAATTAGAATTACTAGAAAGAGAGAAAACAGGTAATAGAAAACACATGGCAAACACCCATGGTGATTTCATTAAACAATGTATTAATGAAAATAGAATAAGAGTTTGTTGGATATCTACGAAAGAGAACCTAGCAGATATACTTACAAAACCATTACCTGCAGAATCATTTAGATATTTAAGAGATAGACTTTTGGACTAGAATAATTAGAAATTGATAAAATTGTTAAAATTAATTATAATTATATTTTCACTATGTTACAGAAAACTCTATTGATCGTAAGAAGTAGCGCAGTGGAAGCTGGAAGTGGGAAAATGGAGGGAGTGTTAAGAAATCAAGATTTACCCAAGTCCGCTTAAGCTTATTATTATTATATATATCTATATCATTATTATTATCACTAGTGAGTTGGCGGAGATCTACGCGCCGATTGGCGGCGCATACGACTCCTCTCCCCTACATTCTTTTATTCTACGGTATGCTATGTACTCTTGGCGGTGTTACGTACTACCACGTGCCATTGCGTTCTGATAGTTGTTTCTTATTGCGTTGCAATTTATATTGTTGCATATCATTAATTATAATAAACATATTATTAATATCTAGATTGTTTAGAAGTCAAATAAAGATTTATTTATATTATTAAATATAAATACTGGTGTAAATTAATTCACTTCTTCACAATTATCGAAAAAGAAATTAATTATATAGTACCGAGACAGAAATAAAAGGCACGAGGCGAACACTACCAGGTGGTTACGACGAAGGAAGAATTTTTTGATCTTTTCTTCCTCTTCTTATCCGTCGACTCTCGCTGGCTACGGAGTTGTCCTGCAGGCCGGTAGCTGGCGCTGCTACCGTTTGAACTTGTCAATTTGACGGTAGACAATGGCATCGACGCGCCGTCTCGTGGTTCTTCCAGAGGCTTGTCCAAATAGAATGGCACTAATTGATGACAATTGGCAACGGTATCGGGTGTTCAACGTTTCTCAATTTTTGGAGCAGCGGTTCGATATGGGATTGAGTTTCTGGCTTGTCCCCTGGGTTTGCTGTCGGCGTAGAATCCGGCGTTGTTTCCCAAGTCGACTCGTCGTTGTTAAGTGGCTTTTATCGGGCACTTACCAAATACTTAATACTAACTTAATCCTAGTTTTAATTCTAACTTAGGCTAACTAAATAATTTTTCAATTTCAATTACGTATCGGCGCCGCGCTTCGAGCTGCGGGATCCGCCGTACTCGCCTGGTAGTCTCTAGATGGCGACTGGATCGCGGCGAATCACGATAAATCTAAAATTAACAAAGTAGCAAATAAAACAAAAAAAATTAGCAATTGTATCGAGCCGTGCTCATGACTGCGGGTCTGTCAAGACCCCACGTCACAATATATATATATATATATATATATATATATATATATATATATATATATATATATATATATATATATATATATATTAGGGTGGGCCAAAATGTAACTTCCGCGGAGGACCTTTTAAAATTGGAATTTTGAGTTCCGCTTTTAACAGGGGCTGTGTTTGGGCATTTCCTGAGATATTTTGGGGGGAGAGGATTTGCTCGATTTTCATAGAATTTTTAACAGGAGATTTAATTGGGCACTTGCGGCCAAATTTTGAATTTTTAGCGGAAATGCTTAAACTAAGGTTCTGCTAAAAAATTAAAAATGATAAGTGAAATTTTAAGCGCCTAGGTATGGAATTAGCTGGAAATTGTAAGGATGACCTTCAGGGTCAACCGATTTCTTTATTTTTTTTTTGTAAGATTAATGAGTAATTGGATATGACGTAGTCTTAACACGCATGAAAATGTTTTGTCATAGCAAAAAATAAGTTTTGGCAACAAATCGTTATTTAACATAGGAATCACAAATGATATGTTATGATAATACTACATCACTTACAATAAGTAATTTACATAGATAGATAGATAGATAACTTTATTTATGCCAAGGCCAAGCTGGCCAATTAGCAAACATATTTACATCGTATATAACAATTTTGTACATAAAGATAGTATAAATATAATATGACAATTTAATCAATCATATTTATGGTTTAATATATAAAATTTGAAGATTTAACCACTTTAACATTTCGATCTGAATTAAACTAAAACTATTTATTTTATGACTTAATTATCTAAATTAAACGAACAATCAAACATCTTGTTTTTGAAAACTTCGATACTAGACGCTCTTATCATGTCCACTGGTAATTCTTCCCAGAGACGAATGGAAGTGACAACAAAAGAGGATTCATAATAAGTGGTTGAAAAATTTGGCATCTTAAAATTTACATTATTTCTCTTCACTGCAAGTCTTTCTGAACATCTAGTATCAAAATCATCAAGAAATAATTCACGCAGATAGCCTGGTTTGCCCGTATCTAGCAATTTATAAAAATAATAAGCAAGGTAATAAATACGCCGACTTTTGACTGATAACCAACCAAGCTCGCGTCTATAAGGCGTGATATGTTCATTACGCTTTAGATTGTATTTAAACCGTTTTGCCGAATTCAATGAACGTTGTAGTTTACATTTTTCTTCAAAAGTCAGATTAGTTAAAACAATAGAACAGTAATCTATAAGAAGTAAAATCGTTGCAGATACAAGTGATTTTTAACTTCCCGCTAAAAGTCTCAGATTTTCGAAAATCGGAAAGTTATTGTTTTCACCCCGTTTTGCAAATATCGAGTTTTCATCAGATCTCGACGTTTGAAGGTCACAGGAAGCTTTCCTGACTACCCCCGCGATGTTGTCACTGTGCGCGCGCGCGCGCGCGCGCGCGTGTGTGTGTGTGTGTGTGTGTGTGTCTATGTAACTCGTTTATAACTCTTGAACGACTGAACTGATCGGAACGAACTAAACGGTATTCTAAAGAGTTTCCTCAAACTTAGATTTCCTAAGAATTTGAACCGATTCGGACCGATAGATTTTAAGAAATCTTGAAAAATCTAAAAAAAAAATAAGAAAAAAATCATTTTTGAAAGTGGTTTTTTTGGAATATCTTTTAAACGGCTTTATCGATCAAATTCAAAAACTAATTCGCCCTTAAGCTTGAAAAACCACGCCGATCGTCACCAATCCGGTCAAAATCGGTTGATTCGTTCGAGAGATATCGTGAACGAAAGAAAATCGAAAAAAGTGTTTTTTTGACATAACTTCGTCATTTCTTCTCGGATCGTTTTTGATAATGTAGAATAATTTTAGAGCTTAAAAAATTGCGTCGATCGCCGCCAAAAACGGGGAAATCGGTCGATTGGTTCGAAAGATATTCTCGATAAAATATTTGGAAACAAGTGTTTTTTTAACATAACTCCGACATTTTTTGGAATAACTTTTAAACGGCTGCACTGATCGATTTGAAAAACTAATCAGCTATTAGCATGAAAAAATTACGTCGATCACCGTCAAGCCGGTCAAAATTGGTCAATTCGTTCAAGAAATATCATGAACAAAAAAACCCAAAAAAAGTGTTTTTTTGGAATTACTCCAAATTTCCTAGTTTTATCAATTCAAACTTGAAGATTCATCATGAAACTAAAAAAATTGCGTCAACTTCTGCCAACCGCGCGAAAATCGGTTGATTTATCGAAAAGTTAGTGCAGTTTGAAAATTTAAAAAATATTGTTCTATGATAGTTCTATCAGACTTTTGAGCTCGAAGAGCTCAAAAACATCATTAGTACAGTTTTATGCACCTAAGTATGGAATTAGCGGGAAGTTGCACGGATGGCCTCCAGGGTCTACCGTATTCCTAATTTTTTTATATCAGTAGTATAGATTTTTTTAGTAACTTTAGGCTATACAACGCACAGTTTATCTTACCTACAGATATTAATTCAACAAAAGTATTTTGTTGTTGTATTAGAATTCTCCAATTGTTTTAAGAAAGTAGTTTAGTTAAGTTAACGAATCCCTTTGTTTAAACAACCGATCTGCTTCTTATGAGTAACAAATTTTTTTGTGGGTTTATCAAAAACTATTCAATTGGTACAACAAATACTGGGTAGTTAATACAGTAAATATCTTTGTTAAAGTAACTGAAAATTTTGTAATAGTAGCATTCTTCCTTTTAATTTTGTTTAGTGTCGGTTTAGACTGCTGTATGACGCGTTCAATAGTTTTACAT
This sequence comes from Cotesia typhae, assembly GCF_013202065.1. Classification (NCBI taxonomy): domain Eukaryota; kingdom Metazoa; phylum Arthropoda; class Insecta; order Hymenoptera; family Braconidae; genus Cotesia; species Cotesia typhae. Next base: position 1,927,046 of record NW_027423780.1, on the reverse strand, counting down.
TGATCGACGCGTTAAACAGCTGTTTAAAAATTTCTTCTTATATTTTTCGAAAACAATTCCCAGGCTTCTCAATCTTGCAATCTAAACCCGCATATATACATTTTTTTGGGACCTCAGAACATCGAGATCTGATGGGAACTTGATTTTTGCAAAACGGGGTAAAACTAATAACTTCCGAATTTATGAAAATTTTTAATTTTCTTAGCAGAAAGTTAAGAATATTCGATTTTTTTGAATTACCCTAATATGGACACAAATTACTATTGCACGGCTCATAGCGCATGTGATTATGATTTTTTTTTTTAATTAATTTTACAATTTCTTTTTTCCTTAAAAAATGAACGAGCGTTATGAGGCGTGCACTTTTGGATTTTAGAAACTTTCTTCCGTTTTCGCTCATGTACTCATCTTTAATAACATGTAAATGAATCATGCTCACCTAAATTATTTTATTATCAATGCAATTATTCATTTATGATATTATTGTTTAAGAAAAAATATTAAATTTTGTTTTAGAATTATAAGATGTGGGTCATACGAATAATCCCGATAATAATTTTTCTAAGGATTTCTTCCTCTTTACCGCAGAGCGACAACTTAGATGATTTATTGATAAATGTTTTTGGATCAAACCCAAATATGCAACAACAAAATAACACTATGCCGAAATCACCTTCACAGGATACTGGACTAAATGCTTTGATAGATAAAGTATTTAAACCTGAAAAAACCGATAATGGTAAATCTATGGATATAGGAGGTGGTCAAACTTCCACGAGCGATGATTGCGAATGTGTTCCTTATTATCAATGTCAAAATGACACTATTGTTAGTGATGGAGCTGGATTAATTGATATCAGGTATAGAATTTAAGTTATATTGAAAGTCTCTCTGCACGGAAAAAAAAAGTACTGCTGTTATCGCGATACTGGATAATGATAATCAAGATCCACGTATGACTATACTTTAGATGCGCATATGCCCAATCTAGTGAATCGTGATTATCACGATCCACATAGATTTGGATATCTAATATCTATATTACTATGGTTCATAGATGATTACATCATAATTAAATGTTAACTGTACTTTAGTGCAGATTATTATTTTTTTAATTTTCTCGTATATTATTGTTATTAACACAAATATAAATTACTCCTGTTATGTCCAAGATTAGACTTATTGAAATATAATTTTGGTCCAAGTCTTGCGACCTATAGACCGGGATCGTGAGATTGTGTTTGGAATGTAATAATGTTAGATGGGTGTTTTACTTTTGTGTTGAATTTATTTTAACTATAGATTTACAAATTCTAAATTGAAAGTCTGAATATAAAGGTAACTTAATTTGTTAAATGTTATAACTTACAATAAACCGATGATCCGTGTTGAGTTGATCCTTGATTTGATCCTGCTGTATGTTTTATCAGGATACGGGATGTTCACTTGTCTCAAACTACCGAAGTCGTTATTTTTGTGTTGTTTCCCGTTTTCCACGATATGAGGAGAAACAAAGTGTGCGGACACTTGAATGAAATCAGGAAAAAATGTATTGACTCAAATTGAAAGTGAACGGTTATTCTCAGTTACACGTTTTCCTACTGTATGTAGAGAAAACTAAGTATGCGGATACTTGAATGTAACTATTAAAATTTAACACTTGAAAATGGTATCGATTGACCAAAGTTTAAAACAAGTAACTGATAACTAACTGTTGAGAGAGTTGAACTAGGACTCGACTCGTACTGGAGATTAGAAAAAAAGTAACGAACTCTTAGTTATATAAGTGTTCTCTAATTAAGGCTCCACCTATTGGGCCTTGAGTTGGGGCACAGCATTTTCCAATCAGGGTCAGTTTTCAGGGTATCACCCCTACTCCGTAACTATTTTGGGCAGGTAAAGGACTACCCTGATGCTAGCTTGTCAGTGTGCACACCCACACACAAACTAACATTTTTAAATAATAATAATCATATTGTTAAATAATTATTTAATTAAAACTAATTATCTCTATGTTAATGATTATTAGCAATCTTCAACGTTTTAGTACTTATAATAATGTTTATTTATTAACAAATTTTTCTTATTGATTCTATTACAATTATATTATTGGTTTTTATAATTGTTATTCATTATTAATTTTTAACTGTTATAATTAACAATTCTAAAAATGACATATTATAATGAATATTAATATGTCGAATGTATATTAGTTTATAAATTTATTAATCTGTATTACTTTATTAATTTATTAATTTGTTAGTTTGTTATTTTATCCTCATTTGGTGTACACGTGGCAGTATTACAGTCCTGTATATTTAACCATTGGATTTTCTTTTAACTATTTTTAACTAAATAAGTAACAAATTTTACATTTTAAAAGATTACAAAAAAATACCTCAGACGATTATAAACCCTTATTCCTAAATTTATTTTAAATGGTTTATGGATCGTTTAGTACCAAGGTTTTATGTTATCTAAGAACCCTTTTGGATTATAGTAATAAAAAATATTAGCGAAAATAAAATGCATTAGGCTATTTGTGTAGGCATTTTTAAGCAAATAACCTAAGTACTTTTGAAATAATATTACTAATATTTTATGGTCTTGGGTTTTTTTTTATATTTTTATTTTTTTTTCTTTTGACCATTAAGAAAGATAAAGTTCTTATCGGTTTTACTTGGGATTTTATGAAAATTTTCCCTTGATAGAAAAAATATATAAAAATTTGGCCAGACATAACACTCCTATAGCGAAATTAGTTGATATTTTTGTGTAGTTTATAAAAGTCGAGAATTGGGTTAGGTTCAACGATGTTTGAATAATGACTAACAGCAGTTGGAATGTATCTTATGTGACTAATAAGACGATCCGTTTAGTCGAAATAAGAAAACGTTTTGGGATATTTACTATACAGTTGAATCGTGATATTCAGTATTCACAGTTTCTAGAATAATCGTATTCGTATGGTGAATATGGCAATACTGTTTTGAGCTAATCACGATACTACGTTCACGATCCACTAGATCGCTATAATAACAATAATTTTTTACTCCGTGTAAAGTTTCTATACATGCATAACTCCTAACGCGCTAAGGTGTAGGTGCACTGTATTCTCGATATGTCACCGTGTGTCGGTTTTGCAACCTAAAAACGTTTTTATAATTAAAGTCAGAAGTAAAATCCGTTTGAAAGGGGATATTTTACCTGCTTAATATATATCGTTTTCATAATTGGGTATATTTTATTTAGTTATATTAATACCTTTACTTACATTAATACTTTTGTAACATAAATCTCATATGTGTACAAAGTGTGTTAAGCCTATCTGTACACAGTATAGCCATGGTTGATTCACAGATTTTTATCAACTACACCGTGAATGGGAGATCTAATGAAACAGACACTAGTCAAAAATTAAGGGATATAAACAAAAATTCCAAATTTTTGGGTGATTTTCAAAGAGCTGTAACTCCGAGAAAAATGATCGTAAAGCAGAACAAAACAAGCAAATTGTAGCTTCGAGTGTCTAGTTTTCAGATATGACCATGAAAATTTTTTATCATGTTTCGGTCTGGAGAAATTCTAAGGAAACTACAAAAAACATTGTTCCAAATTTTTTCTCGTCTAAAAAAAAGTCTACGGACTTCAAAACATTTTTTAACTTCCTGCTAAGAAAATTACAAATTTTCATAAATTGGGAAGTTATTAGTTTTAGGCCGGTTTTCAAAAATCGAGTTCTTATCAGATCTCGACGTTTTGAAGTCCTAGGAAGCTTCCCTGACTATTCCTGGTGGTCAGGGTGGTCATGTCACCTACACGGTGGTGATGTTACCGTGTGTCTGTGTATGTGGGTGTGTGTATGTGTATGCATGGTATGTATGTTAAAGGCGTTTTTAACGTCTAGTGTGAGGAAAAGACATACTTTACGAGCTTTGAGGCTACCAGACCATGCTTATGCTGCTGTCTTTATGACTTTCTCAATCGCTCCGACTGTCGATCGGCCTTTTCGGAAGCCATGTCGGTTGGTGGCAAAGCCTCCAGCACAGTCGATGTCGTTGCGAAGTCTCCCTTGTATAAGCTTCTCGAGCAGTTTTCCAGCAATATCCAGCATGCAGAGTAGTCTAAACGACGAAAGTGTGACGGGGGTCCCTTACCTCCATCTAAGAGAACCAATCTCTGCCGCATTCAGACCGCGGGAAACGAGCCAGTTGCCAAGCATGCATTGTAGGTGTTCAGGAGTATGACTGGGTATTTCAAGGCTACAATCTTGATCACGGATGCCAGGATGTCATAAGGGACAGGTGCCTTTCCTGTCTTGAGAGACTTAGTCGCGTCTTGTAGTTCCTCGATCGTGAAAGGTGTTGCTTCGCCGTTTTGAACGTGGTGTTTCTTCTTCCGCAGCAGGTGTTTGGGGAAAACCTCCGCTACAATGCTGTTCATTAGGGCAGGTGAATTCGGCGCTTCTGGTGAAGCCTTTCCAAGTCGTTTGGCGACAATTTGGTAAGCTTTACCTCAGATGTTCTTGTCGACATCGTTACAGATCTCTTTCCACAACCTTGCTTTACTTGCTTTGATGGCTCTGTTTAGCGTCTTTGTGGCCTGCTTGTACTCGTTTGAATATAAGTTTTGATTCAGGGAGTTTTTCGCAGCTCTCGTTTCGCGGTGACGTAGCTCATGGCATCTTCTGCGAAGTTCTGTTATGTCTACCAGTACGCTGGCCTGTGAAAAGTCCGATTTTTGAGTCGTGGCATAGAGGCGTCACATACAGCAGCAATTTCCTTCATCACTATGAGCACTGCCTTTTCCGTCTCGTGGCAGGTATCCAAAGTTGGATTGTTCTGTATGGTATACCAACTCCGTGTAAGTAACGCTCGGAATGCCTCTGGATCAAGCCTTTTAGCGTTCCACTTCCGCTGTTGAAGAACTCGTTGTGGAGCTGGAGCAGTTGCCATTCCAACTCTAAATGTTACTTACTGGTGATCACCGCCACTTTATTCTTCGGATACAGTCCAGCCTTCAATCATGTTGGCTATTCTTTGGGTTGCCAGCAAAATGTCTAAGATGGATTCTTTGTACCCCAGTCTTCTAAAGGTTGTAGTAGTTCCAGTGTTCAGCGCTATGAGGACGAGTCTTGTTGCGAAGTTTGCTACTTCGTTTCCTCTGGTGTCAGAGAAGTCAGCACCCCATTCAGCCGATTTGGCGTTGAAATCACCAGCAACATGATGTCCTCTATGTTTGATAGACTTCTGACAAAATGCACTAATCCTTTCATTGGGTGAAAGGTAAATACTCATCAAGTAAGTCGTGAGAGTCTCAATCCGGACGAAGCCTACTCCGCTTCCGTTGTTGTTGACAGTGACCTTCTTCGAGTTTGCTATCCAGATCGCTGCTGTGCCAGACTTATCTGCGAACCATGTTTTTCCTTCGATGTTTAGATATTGCTCGCAGATAAGACAGATGTAAATTTTATTTTCAAAGACGCGCTGGCGCGGCAGGTTTTGCGCCAAAGCGCACCTACTCAAGTTGCCTTGCAGTATACTTGTCATTTCTATTGGGAAATGGATATGATAGGATTGAATATAAACCGTAACTTTATTCGTACAACGCACGTCTGCTCTGTAAACTTTATTAACTGTTACTATTCTAACTAAATATACAAACAACGCATGACTCATTGTCATACCAAACTTAACCCCCCACTACAATGCTCAGTCATTATTCAACACTTCCCCTCACTGGTCGATAATGGCCTCTCTTCCATGATGAGCCCAATCTTGAGTGCCAGTGCTCTAGTCTTCTGTGGACAGTAAATCACATTGACTATTCCATTCTTAATCAATTCCTTGGTGTATAGGTATTTTGAGTCAATATGTTTAGTTTGAGGACTTTTTTCTACTGAATGTATGTTATTAATACAGCTTTGGTTATCTTCAAAAATGGTTGTTGGTCCGTCTCGTTCTTCATTCAAGAATTTCAGTATGTTTCGGATTGCTACACACTCCTTGGATGCCTCTGAGAGAGCAATAATTTCAGCCTCGGTAGATGATGTTGACACACAGTCTTGCTTCTTGCAAGTTCAGCTGACTGTCCCTCCAAAAATCTTAACTACATATCCCGTATTGGACTTTCTATTTTCTCGGTCTTCGACCCAATTTGCGTCGGCATAAACTATTAATCCTTGTTCCTGATTTACATTACTGAGTTTAAGCTCGTAGTTGATCGTCCCCTTGAGATATCTGCAAATTCTTTGAGCTTCGTTCCAATCGATTTGCCTCGTGTCCTTAATGTGCTGTGCGAGTAGTGCTACCGGTGCAGATATATCCGGTCGTGTGTTAACTGACACGTACAGCAGAGCACCAATCAATTTGTTGTAATGCCCGCTCTTTATTTCTGGTGAATTTGGTCGTTCTTTTTCATATCCGGTGTCCATTGGATAGCTTGAGACTTTTGCCTGGTCTAATTTCGTTCTGTTGAAAATTTTTTTTATGTAATCTAATTGATTGATAGAAAATTCTCCTTGCTGGTTTCTTATTATTTTTATACGTAAGTAACAGCTTATCTCGCCGAGATTGGTAATATCAAATTCTTCATTTAACACATCCATTATATCCTTTGCTCTCTTCGATGAGCTGGTAACTAGAATAATATCATCTACGTGTACTCCGAGATAGCTGATTGTACTGTTCCTGTGTTTGTAAAGGCACGGATCATCTTCGGAGCGTACAAAGTTGTATTCAGTTAACACTTCATGAAGTCTCTCATACCAATCTTTCGCCGCTTGTCTAAGTCCATAGAGTGATTTGTTTAGTCTGCAACCCCATTCTCGGTGGTTCTTATCTTCACGTCCGGGTGGTTGCTGCATGTATATCACTTCTTTCAATATTCCATTAAGAAATGCAGTTTTAATATCTATGTGCCATACACGATAATTTTTCTTTCCTGCGAGGCTTAGCAACATTCTGATGGTAGTTATTCTCACTACCGGTGCGAATACCTCGTCATAGTCAGTACCATATTTTTGAGGATAACCCTGAGCTACTAACCTAGCTTTGAATCGATCTGGTTTTCCATCAGTTGTGTGTTTTATCTTAAACACCCACTTGCATCCTATCATCTATTTATTTTTCGGAACTGGCTCCAGATTCCATGTCTCGTTACTTTTAAGTGAGTTAAGTTCTTCTTCGATTGCCTTCAACCATTCTTCTGCATGGGGACCATTCATCGCTTCTTTATATGTCTTTGGTTCTGCTTCGTTGACCTCATTTTCCTTGTCATAAAAGTACTCATCCGTTTTATCTTGTTGCGCAAGACCTTGTTCAGCTGCATCTTCATAACTCGAGTTTTGGTCTGCTACTTCCCCTGAGCTGATCGAATGAACTGAAGATTTGTCCTTTACATTTGGATATTCGTCTTCAGTGCTTTCATTTGGAACGTAGATTATTTGTTGTTCGGGTTCTGACATCTTTTCTTGAGCCTCAGATTCAATTGTGAGTGGAGAGTCGCATGGATTTTCCACTTCCCCTTCAGTGCAGGCTTCTTCTAGAAACGTTACGTCACGGCTCGCAATGATTTTTCCTGACGATCTTTCCAATAATATATATCCTTTTGACCCTTCTGGGTATCCTAAAAGCACACATTCTATAGCTTTTGGGTAGAGCTTGTTTCTTCTTTGTTTTGGAATATGAGCATACGCTCGGCAACCAAAAGTTCTCAAATGGCTGACATTTGGTTTTTGGTTGAACCAAAGTTCATACGGCGTTTTTGATCTGGATCTAGTGGGAAGTCGATTTTGGAGATATGTCGCTGTAATCACAGCTTCTCCCCAATAAGTGTTAGGTGGTCTGGCGTCAATTAACATAGTCCTTACGGCCTCCATCAGGTACCTGTTCTTTCTCTCCGCAAGCCCGTTTTGTTCAGGGGTATATGGCATCGTATGTTGAAATTCGATTCCTTTGTTCTGTAAATATTTCTTTAGAGAATGTCCAATGTATTCACCACCTCTGTCTGAACGTAAGATTTTTGGTCGCTTGCCGAATTGTGTTTTGCTATATTGGACAAATTATTTTATTACTAATTCGGCTTGTGATTTGTGAGTTAACAAATAACAATACGTATATTTACTATAGTCATCGAGTAGCGTCATTGCATACCTGCATCCGCCTGGCGTAGCTGTCGACATTGGCCCGCAAATATCAGTGTGCATCAATTCCAGTGGTCCTGTGCTGCTGGTTTCAGATTTGAAAGGGTTTCCTACATTGCTTCCCCTTGACACAGGATTCGCAGACTTATTTGATTGTACAATCTTCTATTGTCATTTTCCTTTTGTTCTTTTGTTTCCAGCGCAAATATTTTGGACAGTCTTGTTTCATATGCTCAGTACTACCACAGAAGTAGCATTCTGATACATGTTTGGTATGACTGTGTACTCTCAATGCACTGTCACACACTGATTCAGTCATCTTTCTTCTTTCAGCCTTACCGATTAAAGTAGCCTTCACACTATCTAGTGTTAATTTTTCTTCTGGTTTTGATGCTAGTATAGAAATTAACGTATGATATGACGATGGCATGCTGTGTAGTATGATCCATGGACCGAACTCGGTGATCCCTTTACTCCCAAGCCCTTTTAATCGGGTTATCAAATCCGGAATCTTTGAGATATGCTTTTCCATATCTTCACCTTCACCTAATTTTAGTTGCAGCAGTCCCACTACCAACGAAAATTTATTAATGCCGCTTGCCTTTTGGTGGTTAGCCTCAAGTGCGTCCCATAATTCCTTAGCTGATGTTTTGTCCTGGGTATGAGCTGTTTGGTCATCTTCTAGTAATAAACAAATAGTACCTTGGGCTTTTTCATCTTTAATTTCCCAGATTTCGATGGCATCTTGGTCATTAGTTGGTTTTTGTGTGGATATTGCTCTCCAGGTACCTTCTCTTTTCAATAGTTTCTCAACTTTATACTTCCAAACCTGATAATTGCTGTTGTTTAATTTAGGAATACCAAAATTACTTGAATTGCTTTCCGCCATCTTTATTTTCACTTTAAGTCCTTGAACTTGAATTCACTGTCTTGTTAACTTTACTTTATCTAATTTTTAGTTTACTTTACTTTAACTTTATATATATTCAAATCCTTTTACTGGGCCCATAACCTATTGGGAAATGGATATGACAGGATTGAATATAAACCGTAACTTTATTCGTACAATGCACGTCTGCTCTGTAAACTTTATTAACTGTAACTATTCTAACTAAATATACAAGCAACGCATGACTCATTGTCATACCAAACTTAACCCCCCACTACAATGCTCAGTCATTATTCAACAATTTCTGCCTTCTCGTGGCTTCGACAAGTGCTGTGCGGAATGCCTTGCAAGCTCCGATGCCAGAAATATGGCATAAACCGTCCTGCCCATACAGGAAAATACAACGGGGCCAGATATGAGCCACGCTTGGTGCAATTCTGTCGATCTCTAGTCCATGCTTGTAAACCCGCTTTGGCACATTTTTGGTAAAAGTCTGGGATGATAACAGGGTGCCAGGCCTAGTTGTTACCATTGGCCGAGGCATCATTGCCAAGGCTGGCTCATGCGTAGTGCCCAGATCTGAGTCATGCTTCCTACGCCAAGCTTAAATTCTAATTCTGGCCCATGTTTGACTGCCGAGGATTAACCAATGTAAAAATAATAATAATAACAATGATAATTAATATATTGAATAAACAGTCATATGTTTATAACTGTGTTTATTTTTTATAATCCATATAATTAATGATCATCATATTTATTTTACTCGAAATTTATATTCTAATGTTATAATTCAAAGGTAATATTATCAAATATAAGAATTTTTTCTAATTATTATAACTTTCATCTGCACTTAATAATGAACAAAAAAATTTTAATATATTAAACTTATTTGCACAAATGTATAAATAATATTTTTTGATTGTTAAAATAATTTAGGTTTCAGTGCAATACGTGTCACGAGCTCTCTTGAGATCAATTTTTTACACAACTAGAATAGTTGTTATTTGTTCATTATCATTATTAAGGAATTATTTATATCATATTTTACTCAACATTTGTACTCTAATATTATAATTTTAAAGTAATATTATTCAACATTAGAAGTTTTTCTAATTACCCTGATTCAGAAAGATGATTTGAAATTATTACCTTCATGTTAATTGTATATCTACATAGTATTCAAATCCCTAAATTAAATTCCTTAAGCAGGGTATTACAACTTATATCTGCGCTTATTGATGAACAATAAAATTTAAAAATATTCAACTTATTTTCGCAAATATATAAATATTATTATGTAATTATTTAAATCATACTTTACTTAACATTTGTACTTTAATATTATAATTTTAAGGTAATATTATTCAATATTAGAAGATTTTCTAATTTTACAACTTTCACCTGCATATAATGATAAACGAAAAAATAATATTTTATACTTATTGAATTATGAGCCATAATTCATAGCTAAATTTGTGATTAAAGACAAATTTGGGAACGGGGGAAATGAAGGATAAAGGAAGAGGGGAGACTTTACTCGGTAGGAATTTTTAGTAACCGAAAAAATAATTCGGGCAGCCCAGACCGGAACTCGAACCCGGATTATTGTTTATATATATAGTGACATCGGAAATTTTTCCCATCTAGATTCCATTATAGAGATTATTTTTTTGAGTATTATTTAGTCTAGAGTGTTGGCCAAGCTGATGGAATGCTGAGATTTGACGCGCCTGTGTCGCCCCAAGTGGTTTCCGATCAGAATGCGAAGCTCGAGGAAAAAATTAAGCCGAACCGCGCCAAATAAATTATACTAAGTATGGATGGATGCGTCCGAAAAAAAGATTTACGATGTATTTTATAGAGTGTGAGAGAGAGAGAGAGAGAGAGAGAGAGAGAGAGAGAGAGAGAGAGAGAGAGAGAGCGAATGGGAAAAGCGACCGGGCGAACCCGCAGTTCAGTTCACAATCAACGACCAGGGAGACATCTGGGAGTGACAACGATGAACGAGGGAAACCCGGAATCGGAATCTACGAATGACAGAACGTTGAAGCGACGGGAGCACATCGAGGCTCCACCTGAACGCCGAATGGAGGACTAAAGTGGGAAATCGACCAACCATCGACCATGGAAATTTATCCGACAACGGCTGATTGGACGCACAGCTTTTATCTGCGCTAGAGAAAAACCACATGTTGCTGGAAAACGAAAGAGAAAGGAATGGAATTCTGATCCGGATACCGTTCAAGCCACTGTTGATACGCTGAAAATTTTTTTTGTTGTTATACGAAAATCAAGAAGACGTATTATATTGGAAATTTAGCCGCTTACGTGTTGAATTTATTTAATTGGTTAATTTTTGGTGTCGATCCCGCCGAAAGTTAATTTTATTGTGTCATTGCCGTACACCAGAAAGCCAAGAATTAGCTCGACAACTTTGGTCATTCCGATACGAAAAATTCCGTTGTGACGCCATCACCGAGAACCTCTGTCGCCTGTCAACACAGCCGATACCTGCTTCCTGGATTATCACACCGTGCCGAGAAGTCGACTGAACGGGGTAAGTGCGGTCGCAGTTTGTTAATTTACCTGGGTGACTTCACCGCGACCCGCGATTAAGCCGAGATCGGATAGTTTTTTTTTCTACCTGTCCGAATTACAAGCTATAATTGTTTATGTTATTTTTTTTTCGTTTGAAAGAAAAAACAAAAAAAAACAAAAGGACAACTAATTCCAATTGAACGTAAGTCCGAGAATAATTGTATACCGAAATTCAACAATTGTGTTGTTGAATTCAGGCTTCGGGGTGACGTCAGCCAGGTGTCCGGTGCCATTTTAATTTTTTTTTGTAAACTACGCTGTTGAGAGCTATCGTGTACATTTGTCGATTTGTTTTGGTCAAAGTTTGAGACTGCCTGCCGCAGAGAATAGGCTCGACTCGAGGGCCATCTAAGAGCGCCACTAGATACTATACCTCGAGCTTTGTGCCCGCGTATTGCCCGACGGGTAACAACAGTTACCGACGGTCCTGTTATCCGCCGCGGATGGTAACTGATTGAAAGATTGTGCCATCAATAATCTATGTACTACAGGTCGATCCGCTTAATAAATTCATTTCCTTGATGCGAATTAAGGTGAATTTTTTTGTTTGTTGCAATTATTCGACTGATTTTTTTTGTGACCTATTGTATTAACTTCGTTTATTGTTTAAGAAGGAAGATAATTTTTTTTTTTTGGTTGTTAATTTGTTGCGAGGCTCTGATTCGATTCATTTGTTTATATTTTTATTGCGTACCAGCGTTATTGTTCGACTACGCGTGAGGTTAAATACGTTACCGATTCCGACTGGTCTGATTTTGGAGATTTTAATCGAATGTTGAACCATTAATTAATTAAAAAATTTTTTATTTTTTATAAATTCGAAATTGTGTTTTGTTAGGAAAGGACAATAGAAACAATTTTTTTTTGTTGTATTGATGAATTCAGAATTTGTTTGTTAAGAAAAGAAACGCGAAACAATTATTTTTTTTGTTATTGTTTTTATAAATTCAAAATTTTGTTGTTAAGAACGGACAAGCGAAACAATTTTTCTTTGTATTGATAAATTTATAATTTGTTTGTTGAGACGAGAAAAGCGAAGACAATTATTTTTTTTTTAATTCAAATTTTGTTTGTTAAGAAAGGACAAGAGAACATTTTTTTTTGATAAATTCGAAAATTTGTTTGTTAAGAGAAGAAAGGAGAAAACATTTTTTTTGATCATATTCAAAATTTGGTGATATTGAGAATTGCCGGACCTGCGTATTTGTTCGATCTAGTTATTGTTAATTAATAAACATAGTTGTAACAGTCCCTGCGCATTATTTTTTTTCTTTGACTGTCTCAATTTTTTTTATTCTGGTGATACGAATATTCCGACTCGATTCCTATACCCGCTCTACGATTTAGAATCTCTTCGATATTGACCTGCCGCCCAACGACGATCAACTGTTAACTCCGAACTGTGGAACATGAAGTTCCTGGCGCCCAACAATCTACGAACCAGGTAAGCCAATATTTAGGTGGACCTCTTCGGCCAGTGCCGTGAAACAGCCCTCATAATATATATATATATATATATATATATATATATATATATATATATATATATATATATATATAATAGGCGGCATGATGGCCGAGCGGACTGTCATTTTCCCGTTAGTTCGGTCGCACATCATGCCGTGAGGCGAGGGTTCGAGCCCCGACGGCTGTTAGAATAGTTCCAACACCATCCGTCGGGGGTCGGTCCACAGCCGCATGGAGAGTAATGAAAGATATCTGCAAGAATAATATATTGATAATTAAAAGAGAGAGCAAATATGTTGATAATAAAAGTGGATGAGGGTTGAAAGATTGTGTGGATAATATAAAAAAGTGAAGAGCATACGATGATAATAGAGAGAAATACTGTATGTGGACACGCTGAGACAATCAGCCTTGTAAAAGCCAGAATTGGTATGCAAGTAAAACTCATAATAATAATAATAATAATAATAATAATAATAATAATAATAATAATAATAATAATAATAATAATAATAATAATAATAATAATAATAATAATAATTGTTGTATAGATATCTAGGAATGGAAGAGCACCGCATGCATGCGGTCTCTGAAGTCCGAACAACTCTCCAGAGCGAGTATGTTAGGAGACTCCGGAAAATTTGGTCCTCCGAACTTTCCGGCAAAAACAAAGTCTCAGCTACTAACATGCTCGCTGTCCCAGTCTTACTATACTCTTTCGGTGTCCTGAAATGGACCCGGAAGGATTTACGAGATCTCGACATCAAAACCCGTAAGATCATTAATATGAATCGGAGCATGCACCCCAATTCATCAGACGCCAGATTATACCTCTCCCGGTCCATCGGTGGGAGAGGTTTGCAGAGTTTGGAGCGGCTTCACGACCGTGTGGTCCTGGGTTTAACTCACGAAGTTGTCAATTTCACTGGAGACGAGGATGACTTTCTTATGCAAATTGTACATAAACATGAAAATGCGCATAAGGGGTCATTCTTGTATAAGGCAGCAATATATGCGGCAAGAACCCTTGGTCTTGGAGAAATAAACGCTCTTATGGAACTCCGAAAGGAGGAATTTAAGAGCGTCATCAGGAACGCCGAGGAAAAACTACTCCTTGGCGAACTGATGGACAAGTCCATGCACAGCGTGTTCTTTAAACACGTGCGTGATCATGGCTTGTCCATCCAGCTGACGTTTTCCTTCTTAAAGTCAGCGGGCCTGATGTCCGAGACTGAAGGGTTCATATTTGCCTGCCAAGATGGTGTCATTAACACTCTTGAGTACCGTAGCAAGGTGCTCCAGGTGCAGCTTCCGGACACGTCCTGTAGGAGGTGTAGACAACATCCGGAGACGCTTATGCACCTTTTGTCGGCATGTCCAGTGCTGGCGAGAGGTGCATATATCCAGCGTCACAATGCTGCCCTGAGAGTACTGTACTACTATCTTCGTCATTGCTACGGTATTGACGTGACACCAGTGCTGCCTTATTTGCCAGGAGATATTCCCCAGGTTGTTGAGACTGACAGTTGCAAAATTTATTGGAACATGCCATTTGCAACAACCCGGCGGATAGATAACAACAAACCTGATATTGTGCTCTTCGACAAGGCCACTCATGACATTTATGTCATTGAGTTCTCGGCCCCGGCTGAATACAACATCTCAGCCAAAGAAGAGCACAAAAGACAAATATATCAGGATCTCCTGTTTGAAATTGGTAAACTTTACCCAGGTTACCGTGTCAAGCTTGTCGTCCTGATTGTTGGCGTCCTAGGAGGGATGAAGCAGTCTTTTGTATCCTCACTTGCCAAAGTTCCAGCTTGCTCATCAAAAGCTGAGTTCTTGGCAGTTAGGATGGAGAAGCCTGTTTTACTTGGTTCTCTCCGTCTCTTAAGGGAAATGACTTTGGCCTGCTGTGATCACTAACCGCCTTGTTGTGCGGAGTGGTCCAGCAGTAACGGACGGAGCTCAGGCTGGGCCCTCGGAGAATCGGACTCCGCGGATAACCCCCCTGAGCATTTAATAACAAAATAATAATAATAATAATAATAATAATAATAATAATAATAATAATAATAATAATAATAATAATAATAATACTCCCAACAACAGCTTGACGCGGTAAACGAAGATCTCCGTGCAAACATCCTGGAGGATTCCACCCTGCTCACTGTGAGCCAGGTTGTGTATGGTGCAGCAGTTTCGGCTTTTCCGAGAGAGAGACAATGTCTCTCGATCGAGGCAAGGTTGAAACAGCGCATCTCACAACTTGGCTTGAAAATTGACATGTCCCGGAATCAGGTCTCCCGAATTCAGTGTGTGATTGAGTACGACACAACTCAAACACCATACACGCCCCGAATTCGGCGCATTGCTGCTGAACTTCGGTGGCGTCATCACACACTGAACAAGAGTACTCTTCATGTCATCAAGGAAGTGTCTCTTAATAAATTGCGGGCTCTAGTGGCTGCTAAAAAGTCATTAGAGAAAAGGCTGAAGCGGTTGGTCGACAACTCGTTGTTTCGATCCAGCCCTTCACGGTTTCTGACACCAAAGACCGATGTTACCGGGAATTATCCAACACCTGAGCGGGTGGAAGCTTTTGGACTGAGTTGTATGGAGATCAACCAAACGTGAGCGCCAACACTCCAGCTCTGCACGACTTCAAAGTATTCTGTCGGGAACACCGTCGACAGAATGCTGATGAAGAGAGCCCTGCAGTCAGTGTGGATGAAGTTCGTTCAGCTCTAAATGGCAGCAAAAATTGGGCTGCCCCGGGACCAGACGGCATTAATGTCTTTTGGTGGAAGAAGTTTACTTCTACCCACCTCCATCTGGCCCGCATATTTACATCATACATTAGAGCTGACGATCCGATTCCGGACTGGCTTGTAGAAGGGCGAACCGTACTGATACCTAAAAAGGTGACTTGTCTGACCCTAAGAATTTCAGGCCTATCACCTGCTTGAATGCGGTTTATAAAATTTTTACAAAAATTTTAAATAACCGTATCTTGCAGCAGATAGAGCCTGTATGGCAACAGAAATATGAACAACGTGGCAGTAAAAGAGGCCTGTCAGGTTGCAAGGAGAACCTGATAGTGGATCGATGCGTCATACAAGATGCGATCTACTATCAACGCAACCTGTCAATGGCTTGGATTGACTATCGCAAGGCATTTGACTCAACTCCACATGAGTTGATTTTATATCTACTCAAATGCCTGGGAGTCAATCCCGAAATAGTGGAATGCATTCGGCGTACAATGCAGCTCTGGCGAACGCGATTTCACATTGGAAGTGGAAACGCATTGCACGTAACCGGAGTTGTAGAGTACAAACGAGGGGTCTTCCAAGGCGATTCCTTGAGCCCTCTGCTGTTTTGCATTTCACTGCTGCCTATATCTGTTGCTCTCCGTAAAACTCATGGGTACTCTGTGGGGCCTCCGGGTGATCGAAACTATCCGATTACCCATCTGCTTTACATGGATGATCTGAAGCTGTATAGCGCTGATAAAGATCATCTACAAGCGGCCCTCAACATCGTAGCAGAGTACACACGAGATGTCGGAATGTCTTTTGGGTTGGACAAGTGTGCGGTCGTACATCTGGCGAGGGGTAAGTGCTCTGATACTGGTGATGATGTCGAATTAGTGGATGGGAGCGTCTTAAGCCAATTAGAGGCCCGGGAGTTGTATAGATATCTAGGAATGGAAGAGCACCGCATGCATGCGGTCTCTGAAGTCCGAACAACTCTCCGGAGCGAGTATGTTAGGAGACTCCGGAAAATTTGGTCCTCCGAACTTTCCGGCAAAAACAAAGTCTCAGCTACTAACATGCTCGCTGTCCCAGTCTTACTATACTCTTTCGGTGTCCTGAAATGGACCCGAAAGGATTTACGAGATCTCGACATCAAAACCCGTAAGATCATTAATATGAATCGGAGCATGCACCCCAATTCATCAGTCGCCAGATTATACCTCTCCCGGTCCATCGGTGGGAGAGGTTTGCAGAGTTTGGAGCGGCTTCACGACCGTTTGGTCCTGGGTTTAACTCACGAAGTTGTCAATTTCACTGCAGACGAGGATGACTTTCTTATGCAAATTGTACATAAACATGAAAATGCGCATAAGGGGTCATTCTTGTATAAGGCAGCAATATATGCGGCAAGAACCCTTGGTCTTGGAGAAATAAACGCTCTTATGGAACTCCGAAAGGAGGAATTTAAGAGCGTCATCAGGAACGCCGAGGAAAAACTACTCCTTGGCGAACTGATGGACAAGTCCATGCACAGCGTGTTCTTTAAACACGTGCGTGATCATGGCTTGTCCATCCAGCTGACGTTTTCCTTCTTAAAGTCAGCGGGCCTGATGTCCGAGACTGAAGGGTTCATATTTGCCTGCCAAGATGGTGTCATTAACACTCTTGAGTACCGTAGCAAGGTGCTCCAGGTGCAGCTTCCGGACACGTCCTGTAGGAGGTGTAGACAACATCCGGAGACGCTTATGCACCTTTTGTCGGCATGTCCAGTGCTGGCGAGAGGTGCATATATCCAGCGTCACAATGCTGCCCTGAGAGTACTGTACTACTATCTTCGTCATTGCTACGGTATTGACGTGACACCAGTGCTGCCTTATTTGCCAGGAGATATTCCCCAGGTTGTTGAGAATGACAGTTGCAAAATTTATTGGAACATGCCATTTGCAACAACCCGGCGGATAGATCACAACAAACCTGATATTGTGCTCTTCGACAAGGCCACTCATGACATTTATGTCATTGAGTTCTCGGCCCCGGCTGAATACAACATCTCAGCCAAAGAAGAGCACAAAAGACAAATATATCAGGATCTCCTGTTTGAAATTGGTAAACTTTACCCAGGTTACCGTGTCAAGCTTGTCGTCCTGATTGTTGGCGTCCTAGGAGGGATGAAGCAGTCTTTTGTATCCTCACTTGCCAAAGTTCCAGCTTGCTCATCAAAAGCTGAGTTCTTGGCAGTTAGGATGCAGAAGGCTGTTTTACTTGGTTCTCTCCGTCTCTTAAGGGAAATGACTTTGGCCTGCTGTGATCACTAACCGCCTTGTTGTGCGGAGTGGTCCAGCAGTAACGGACGGAACTCAGGCTGGGCCCTCGGAGAATCGGACTCCGGGGATAACCCCCCTGAGCATTTAATAACAAAATAATAATAATAATAATAATAATAATCTGGCTGGTAGAAGGGCGATCCGTACTCATCCATAAAAAGGGTGACTTGTCCGACCTGAAGAACTACAGGCCTATCACTTGCTTGAATGCGGTTTACAAGATTTTTACAAAAATCTTAAATAACCGTATCTTGCAGGAGATAGATCCTGTGTGGCAACAGATATACGAACAACGTGGCAGTAAACAGGGCGTGTCAGGTTGCAAGATCAACTTGTTGGTAGATAGATGCGTCATTCAAGACGCAATCTACTACCAACGCAACCTGTCCAATGGACAGTGTCCATGGCCTGGATTGACTATCGTAAGGCATTTGACTCAACTTCACATGAGTTGATTCTCTATATGCTCAAGTGCCTCGGAATCAATCGCCAAACAGTGGGATGCATACAACGTACGATGCAGCTCTGGCGAACGCGTTTTCACATAGGAAGTGGAAATGCATTGCACGTAACCGGAGCTGTTCAGTACAAGAGAAGCGTCTTTCAGGGAGATTCTCTGAGCCCTCTGTTGTTTTGCATCTCACTGCTGCCAATATCTGTTGCCCTCCGACAAACTCGTGGGTACTCTGCGGGGCCACCGAGTGATCGAGCATACTCGATCACTCACCAACTGTTTATGGATGATCTAAAGATATACAGTGCCAACAAAGATCATCTACAAACGGCCCTCAACATCGTAGCAGAGTACACACGAGATGTCGGAATGTCATTTGGGTTGGACAAGTGTGCGGTCGTACAACTGGCGAAGGGTAAGTGCTCTGATACGGGTGGAGATGTCGAATTAGTGGATAGGAGCGTCTTAAGAGAATTAGACGTCGGAGAGTTGTACAGATATCTAGGGATTGAAGAGCGGCGAATGCATGCCGTCTCTGAAGTCCGAACAACTCTTCGCAGCGGGTATGTTAGGAGACTCCGGAAGATCTGGTCATCAGAACTTTCCGGCAAGAACAAAGTCTCAGCTACTAACATGCTCGCTGTCCCGGTCCTACTTTACTCTTTTGGGGTCCTGAAATGGCCTCGAAATGAGTTGAAAGATCTCGACATCAAAACCCGTAATGTCATCAATATGAATCAGAAAATGCACCCTAACTCATCAGTCGCCAGGATGTACCTCTCCCGGAACATCGGAGGGAGAGGATTGCAGAGCTTGGAGCGGCTTCACGACCGTTTGGTCCTGGGTTTAAGACACGAAGTTGTCAATTTCACTGCAGACGAGGATGACTTTCTTATACAAATTGTACATAAACATGAAAATGAACATAAGGGGTCATTCTTGTATAAGGCAGCAATATATGCGGCAAAAACTCTTGGTCTTGGAGAAATAAACGCTCTTATGGAACTCCGAAAGGAGGAATTTAAGAACGTCATCAGGAACGCCGAGGAAAAACTACTCCTTGGCGAACTGATGGACAAGACCATGCACAGCGTGTTCTTTAAAGACGTGCGTGATCGCGGCTTGTCCACCCAGCTGACGTTTTCCTTCTTAAAGTCAGCTGGCCTGATGTCCGAGACTGAAGGGTTCATATTTGCCTGCCAAGATGGTGTCATTAACACTCTTGAGTACCGTAGCAAGGTGCTCCAGGTGCAGCTTCCGGACACGTCCTGTAGGAGGTGTAGACAACATCCGGAGACGCTTATGCACCTTTTGTCGGCATGTCCAGTGCTGGCGAGAGGTGCATATATCCAGCGTCACAATGCTGCCCTGAGAGTACTGTACTACGATCTTCGTCATTGCTACGGTATTGACGTGACACCAGTGCTGCCTTATCTGCCAGGAGATATTCCCCAGGTTGTTGAGAATGACAGTTGCAAAATTTATTGGAACATGCCATTTGCAACAACCCGGCGGATAGATCACAACAAACCTGATATTGTGCTCTTCGACAAGGCCACTCGTGACATTTATGTCATTGAGTTCTCGGCCCCGGCTGAATACAACATCTCAGCCAAAGAAGAGCACAAAAGACAAATATATCAGGATCTCCTGTTTGAAATTGGCAAACTTTACCCAGGTTACCGTGTCAAGCTTGTCGTCCTGATTGTTGGCGTCGTAGGAGGGATGAAACAGTCTTTTGTATCCTCACTTGCCAAAGTTCCAGCTTGCTCATCAAAAGCTGAGTTCTTGGCAGTTAGAATGCAGAAGGCTGTTTTACTTGGTTCTCTCCGTCTCTTGAGGGAAATGACTTTGGCCTGCTGTGATCACTAACCGCCTTGTTGTGCGGAGTGGTCCAGCAGTAACGGATGGAGCTCAGGCTGGGCCCTCGGAGAATCGGACTCCGGGGATAACCCCTCTGAGCATTTAATACCAAAATAATAATAATAATAATAATAATAATAATAACTCTGATACGGGGGATGATGTCGAGTTAGTAGATGGGAGCGTCTTAAGACAATTAGACGCTGGAGAGTTGTATAGATATCTAGGAATGGAAGAGCACCGTATGCATGCGGTCTCTGAAGTCCAAACAGCTCTCCGGAGCGAGTAGGCAGGAAAAGGCAGTCTAATAGACTTTCCTTTCCGGCGCAACTACACCAAGAGCGACGCCGTTCCTCCTTGGACAACAACAATCCCTTTGTAGGACGGCAAGTAAGTATATCTAAGAAGATAACTTACTCCCAACAACAGCTTGACGCGGTAAACGAAGATCTCCGTGCAACCATCCTGTTATGGATGGATGTTATGGATAACAAGGATTCCACTCTGCTCACTATGAGCCAGGTTGTGTATGGTGCAGCAGTTTCGGCTTTTCCGAGAGAGAGACATTGTCTCTCGATCGAGGCAAGTTTGAGACAGCGCATCTTACAACTTGGATCCAAAATTGGCCGATCCCGGAAACATGTCTCCCACATTCAGCGTGTGATTGAGTTCGAAACAACTCAAAAAGCATACACGCCCCGATTTCGACGCATTGCTGCTGAACTTCGGTGGCGTCATCACACCCTGAACAAAAGTACTCTTCTTGTCATCAAAGAAGAGTCTCTTAATAAATTGCGGGCTCTAGTGACTGCCAAAAAGTCACTAGAGAAAAGGCTGAAGCGGTTGGTCGACAACTCGTTGTTTCGATCCAGCCCTTCACGGTTTCTGACACCAAAGACCGATGTTACCGGAACTTATCCAACACCTGAGCGGGTGGAAGCTTTTTAGACTGAGTTGTATGGAGATCAACCAAACGTGAACGCCAATACTCCAGCTCTGCACGACTTCAAAGCATTCTGTCGGGAACACCGTCGGCAGAATGCTGATGAATAGAGCCCTGCAGTCAGTGTGGATGAAGTTCGTTCAGCTCTAAATGGCAGCCAAAATTTGGCTGCCCCGGGACCAGAAGGTATTAATATCTTCTGGTGGAAGAAGTTCACTTGTACCCACCTGCATCTGGCCCGCATATTTACATCGTACATTAGAGCTGATGATCCGATTCCGAACTGGCTTGTAGAAGGGCGAACCGTACTGATACCTAAAAAAGGTGACTTGTCTGACCCTAAGAATGTCAGGCCTATCACCTGCTTGAATGCGGTTTATAAAATGTTTACAAAAATTTTAAATAACCGTATCTTGCAGCAGATAGAGCCTGTATGGCAACAGATATATGAACAACGTGGCAGTAACAGAGGCCTGTCAGGTTGCAAGGAGAACCTGATAGTGGATCGATGCGTCTTACAAGATGCGATCTACTATCAACGCAACTTATCATTGGCTTGGATTGACTATCGTAAGGCATTTGACTCAACTCCTCATGAGTTGATTTTATATTTACTCAAATGAGGCGCATCGCGGTAAACGCAGACCATAACATCAGGTCTGTAGGCCAACGACGTAGCCCGTGCAGTGGGCCAACTACCCACTGCATGGAAATAACTGAGTTACCACAAGATACCAACTCAGAAGTGCTCCCCACAACCGGTCCTTTTCGGATGAGGACCATTCATCAGGTGGGAGGAGCACGCCGGACCCGATGAATGATGACGACCCTGGCGCCTTAAGGGGTTATATCCACTTGCGAGGCAGAAAAAACGCGTTTTTTTGTGAATTTTTTCCAAAGAGGCATTTTATTTTATACATTAATGGAAAAAATGTACTTCAACAGAGTTTAATGTATTTTAACAATCAGTGGTTTATTTTAAAAAATATTGGATCCCCTAGCTCCTGTAGATGATCTGCGGAGACACCTCCAAAAAAAGGTGCTTGGCGGTGAACAAGATATCTCTGGTCCAAATTATCTGAAATCCAAAAACCAAAAATATTTAGTTTTGTAATAAATAAGTACAGGTAATGGTCGAAGGTCTAGTCAAAATTTTCATTTTTGACAAAATGGCGGCCGTTCAAAAAAAAAATTCAGTTTTTCATGCAAATTTTTCACTTAAAAGTGGCTTAAAAAATCGAAATTATTGTCCAAAACCTTATTCCTTCGATCATTACCTGAAAAATATATCTGAGTAAGTCGTGTAAAAATTTCAAACCGATCGGTTTAACGGTTTCGGAGAAATTTTGTTCACCGACTCTGAAAACACGGTTTTGAGATAAACGCGTTTAAAGTTTCGGGAACGATTTACACTAAATTAAAAAGTTTTTTTTTCAACTTACATCGTGTCATCTATTCCAGCACCATAAGAGGAACCCTCTGCTTCATCGTTTGCCTCCAAAATGTTTAACTGTTGTTGTCTACGAGCCATTCTTCCCTCGCGCGTCAACCCTTGCGCTCTTGCGTCCGAAATTGAGATGCGCTCTGCGTCCTCTTTACTCAAGTAGTAATGAGCATTGGGTCCAAGTGATAATCCCATAGCACTCATATAATAAAGCAGAGATGTTTTACCTTCATTAAAGACCCCGGATGCAATGTTTGCAGCTATTTTCACAATTTTAGAGCCAGCTGGAATAATTTTTGGAGTTATTTTCCATATCAGCTGATTATGACTTTCATTATTGTTCTGGGTAAAACCACCAACGCATCGTTCCAATAATTTTTTGTTACTTAGATCTTCGTAAATTGGAAAAATAGCTGTTGCAACATCAGGTGGTAAGGCCTCATAATTATGTTTATAGCTGGGCAAAGTTCCCAAGGCTCGCGCTTTTTGCCACGAACACCACGAGTTTTCTCCTATAGGACAATTATCATGCTGAAGGTTTTCATCTGTAGAGCAGTTATGGAAATAAGATGCCCAAATGGCTTTATACATATTGTCAACAGAATCACAGTGTCTTCTAATCGCTAAACCATAGTAAACAGTTAATTTATAAATAACTTTCCCAGTCAATTTACCTTTGCCACCAAGTAACTTTTTTTTCCATTCTTATCTTTCATTTCTTCTACTGTATTATTTACTATGTCTCTTAGCCGTGTGCCCATTCTTTTTTGAACATGCCCAATACATTCTTTCTTCGTTACTTCTGTCTCACCATAAGGAGCAGCCTTCAAAATCCCCGAATAGGTTTTAGAGTCACCATCACCGATGTAGTTTCTAAAACGAACTTGATACTTTTCCAATGAACGTTTGAACATGGTAATAACAGCATCAACTTCCATTTTTCCTGATGACCCATCGTGGTTAGCTGAGCATACGTCTTTGTGCTCTGCCCACCATTCCTGATATTCAGCAGTATCCTTGTGAGATTTCCAAGGCTCGCATTGCTTACAGTAAGAGCTTTTAACTAAAAGATCAATTATTTTTCCACTGTAGTATCCAATTAGAGATGTAACTCCAAATAGAGAAGTAAATCCCCTTTTTTTCCAAGTCCCATCTCCCGAGACTGTTAAATCACTCTTATGTTCATCACCCTGCTGTTCAGACGTGGCATCCATTTCCTCATCACAAGATTTTTTTTAAGGGTTTATCTGTAACTACTGACACACATTCGTGGATATTTTTAACGATCATATCATATGAAGTTTGCAGCAAAAAAGCTGGCATGTCCATTAGCCCACAAAATTGAGTAGCACCTTTCAAACCTAACCCAATTCTTCTCATCACAAATATAAAGCGTCGATTTATTTCATACGAGTGTTTGACAAAGTTACAAGAGTTTATAATACGAGGACTACATTTATCACATAAGATAACAATTTTAAAACCAAGTACACGTTCTGATGCTGTTTCGAATTTTACTGGCTCATGGCAAGTTTTACACAATACATGTTCACTAATAGCCGTAAACACAGTTATAAAATTTAAAATTCTATATTCAACTGACGTATCGCGAGTTACACATATTTCCTCTTGCGCTTTAAATTTTTTTGCTGAGGCGCTGAAACTGCTCTCATCATATTCCACGGATTTCGGATTGAAAACGTTCTTCCGTTTCTTTCTTCGAGACAAAATTTCATTGGAATTTCTACGAGTTTTTCTGCTAATTTTACGAGGCATTTTTGACTTTAATTAATTAAACTATACACACTGAGAAATATATAAACTGAGCACAAACACAACTTGTCCACGTGAAAGATCACTTCTAACTGATGAGTTCACATATTTTTAACCTAAAATTCCTCAACATAAGTTTTAGGTATAATGTAGATCTTTTATATTATTATATTAGTGTCTCAAACACAATATAAATCGAGAAGAAAAGGATAGAAGCTACCAGAAACAGCTGCGACTCCGGCTCGTGCTCCGCCTACTTTCGAACGCTCGGAGACGTTGTTACTAATACGCTCATATCTCCGAAACTAATTGTCGGATCGATGTGAAATTTTCAGAGAATATTCTTGAATATATGTACATTCAAAAAAGGAAAAAAAAATCGATTTTTTGAAAATCACAAGTGGATATAACTCCTTAAGGACTTACTTTAAGTGGACGGAGGAACTGAGATTCGATCTCTTGGTGTGCTACCAACGTAGCGAGCCGGGGGTGAGCGGCTATATGGCCCGGATGCACACTCCTTGGAGTGATATGCATCCGGAGCTAGCGCATTTGACGCCCAAACACCTGCGTAATTATGCCGCTCATCTTCGGCGAAATAGAAGATCGCTTGGGCCGGACAGAAGGCAGTCTAATAGACTTTCCTTTCCGGCGCAACTACACCAAGAGCGACGCCGTTCCTCCTTGGACAACAACAATCCCTATGTAGGACGGCAAGTAAGTATATCTAAAAAGATAACTTACTCCCAACAACAGCTTGACGGGGTAAACGAAGATCTCCGTGCAAACACCCTGGAGGATTCCACCCTGCTCACTGTAAGCCAGGTTGTGTATGGTGCAGCAGTATCGGATTTTTCGAGAGAGACACATTGTCTCTCGATCGAGGCAAGGTTGAGACAGCGCATCTTACAACTTGGCTCCAAAATTGACAGATCCCGGAAACATGTCTCCCGGATTCAGTGTGTGATTGAGTTCGAAACAACTCAAAAAGCATACACGCCCCGAATTCGACGCATTGCTGCTGAACTTCGATGGCGTCATCACACACTGAACAAGAGTACTCTTCTTGTCATCATAGAAGAGTCTCTTAATAAATTGCGGGCTATTATTATTATTATTATTATTATTATTATTTTGTTATTAAATGCTCAGGGGGGTTATCCCCGGAGTCCGATTCTCCGAGGGCCCAGCCTGAGCTCCATCCGTTACTGCTGGACCACTCCGCACAACAAGGCGGTTAGTGATCACAGCAGGCCAAAGTCATTTCCCTTAAGAGACGGAGAGAACCAAGTAAAACAGCCTTCTGCATCCTAACTGCCAAGAACTCAGCTTTTGATGAGCAAGCTGGAACTTTGGCAAGTGAGGATACAAAAGACTGTTTCATCCCTCCTAGGACGCCAACAATCAGGACGACAAGCTTGACACGGTAACCTGGGTAAAGTTTGCCAATTTCAAACAGGAGATCCTGATATATCTGGTGTTTGTGCTCTTCTTTGACTGAGATGTTGCATTCAGCCGGGGCCGAAAACTCAATGACATAAATGTCACGAGTAGCCTTGTCAAAGAGCACAATATCAGGTTTGTTGTGGTCAATCCGCCGGGTTGACACTGTTGCTGCCATTTAGAGCTGAACGAACTTCATCCACACTGACTGCAGGGCTCTCTTCATCAGCATTCTGTCGACGGTGTTCCCGACAGAATACTTTGAAGTCGTGCAGAGCTGGAGTGTTGGCGTTCACGTTTGGTTGATCTCCATACAACTCAGTCCAAAAAGCTTCCACCCGCTCAGGTGTTGGATAATTCCCGGTAACATCGGTCTTTGGTGTCAGAAACCGTGAAGGGCTGGATCGAAACAACGAGTTGTCGACCAACCGCTTCAGCCTTTTCTCTAATGACGTTTTAGCAGCCACTAGAGCCCGCAATTTATTAAGAGACTCTTCCTTGATGACATGAAGAGTATTCTTGTTCAGTGTGTGATGACGCCACCGAAGTTCAGCAGCAATGCGCCGAATTCGGGGCGTGTATGGTGTTTGAGTTGTGTCGTACTCAATCACACACTGAATGCGGGAGACCTGTTTCCGGGACATGTCAATTTTCAAGCCAAGTTGTGAGATGCGCTGTTTCAACCTTGCCTCGATCGAGAGACATTGTCTCTCTCTCGGAAAAGCCGAAACTGCTGCACCATACACAACCTGGCTCACAGTGAGCAGGGTGGAATCCTCCAAGATGTTTGCACGGAGATCTTCGTTTACCGCGTCAAGCTGTTGTTGGGAGTAAGTTATCTTTTTAGATATACTTACTTGCCGTCCTACAAAGGGATTGTTGTTGTCCAAGGAGGAACGGCGTCGCTCTTGGTGTAGTTGCGCCGGAAAGGAAAGTCTATTAGACTGCCTTCTGTCCGGCACAAGCGATCTTCTATTTCGCCGAAGATGAGCGGCATAATTACGCAGGTGTTTGGGCGTAAAATGCGCTAGCTCCGGATGCATATCACTCCAAAGAGTGTGCATCCGGGCCATATAGCCCCTCACCCCCGGCTCGCTACGTTGGTAGCACACCAAGAGATCGACTCTCAGTTCCTCCGTCCACATAAAGTAAGTCCTTAAGGCGCCAGGGTCGTCACCATTCATCGGGTCCGGCGTGCTCCTCCCACCTGATGAATGGTCCTCATCCGAAAAGGACCGGTTGTGGGGAGCACTTCTGAGTTGGTATCTTGTGGTAACTCAGTTATTTCCATGCAGTGGGTAGTTGGCCCACTACACGGGCTACGACGTTCGCCTACAGACCTGATGTTATGGTCTGCGTTTCCCGCGATGCGCCGCCTGGAGGCCACGTAGCAAGCATCGCTTATTATTATTATTATTATTATTATTATTATTATTATTATTATTATTATTTTGTTATTAAATGCTCAGGGGGGTTATCCCCGGAGTCCGATTCTCCGAGGGCCCAGCCTGAGCTCCATCCGTTACTGCTGGACCACTCCGCACAACAAGGCGGTTAGTGATCACAGCAGGCCAAAGTCATTTCCCTTAAGAGACGGAGAGAACCAAGTAAAACAGCCTTCTGCATCCTAACTGCCAAGAACTCAGCTTTTGATGAGCAAGCTGGAACTTTGGCAAGTGAGGATACAAAAGACTGTTTCATCCCTCCTAGGACGCCAACAATCAGGACGACAAGCTTGACACGGTAACCTGGGTAAAGTTTGCCAATTTCAAACGGGAGATCCTGATATATTTGTCTTTTGTGCTCTTCTTTGGCTGAGATGTTGTATTCAGCCGGGGCCGAGAACTCAATGACATAAATGTCACGAGTGGCCTTGTCGAAGAGCACAATATCAGGTTTGTTGTGATCTATCCGCCGGGTTGTTGCAAATGGCATGTTCCAATAAATTTTGCAACTGTCATTCTCAACAACCTGGGGAATATCTCCTGGCAAATAAGGCAGCACTGGTGTCACGTCAATACCGTAGCAATGACGAAGATAGTAGTACAGTACTCTCAGGGCAGCATTGTGACGCTGGATATATGCACCTCTCGCCAGCACTGGACATGCCGACAAAAGGTGCATAAGCGTCTCCGGATGTTGTCTACACCTCCTACAGGACGTGTCCGGAAGCTGCACCTGGAGCACCTTGCTACGGTACTCAAGAGTGTTAATGACACCATCTTGGCAGGCAAATATGAACCCTTCAGTCTCGGACATCAGGCCCGCTGACTTTAAGAAGGAAAACGTCAGCTGGATGGACAAGCCATGATCACGCACGTGTTTAAAGAACACGCTGTGCATGGACTTGTCCATCAGTTCGCCAAGGAGTAGTTTTTCCTCGGCGTTCCTGATGACGCTCTTAAATTCCTCCTTTCGGAGTTCCATAAGAGCGTTTATTTCTCCAAGACCAAGGGTTCTTGCCGCATATATTGCTGCCTTATACAAGAATGACCCCTTATGCGCATTTTCATGTTTATGTACAATTTGCATAAGAAAGTCATCCTCGTCTGCAGTGAAATTGACAACTTCGTGAGTTAAACCCAGGACCAAACGGTCGTGAAGCCGCTCCAAACTCTGCAAACCTCTCCCACCGATGGACCGGGAGAGGTATAATCTGGCGACTGATGAATTGGGGTGCATGCTCCGATTCATATTAATGATCTTACGGGTTTTGATGTCGAGATCTCGTAAATCCTTTCGGGTCCATTTCAGGACACCGAAAGAGTATAGTAAGACTGGGACAGCGAGCATGTTAGTAGCTGAGACTTTGTTTTTGCCGGAAAGTTCGGAGGACCAAATTTTCCGGAGTCTCCTAACATACTCGCTCTGGAGAGTTGTTCGGACTTCAGAGACGGCATGCATTTGCCGCTCTTCAATCCCTAGATATCTGTACAACTCTCCGGCGTCTAATTCTCTTAAGACGCTCCCATCCACTAATTCGACATCTCCACCCGTATCAGAGCACTTACCCTTCGCCAGGTGTACGACCGCACACTTGTCCAACCCAAGAGACATTCCGACATCTCGTGTGTACTCTGCTACGATGTTGATGGCCGTTTGTAGATGATCTTTGTTGGCACTGTATATCTTTAGATCATCCATAAACAGTTGGTGAGTGATCGAGTATACTCGATCACTCGGTAGCCCCGCAGAGTACCCACGAGTTTGTCGGAGGGCAACAGATATTGGCAGCAGTGAGATGCAAAACAACAGAGGGCTCAGAGAATCTCCCTGAAAGACGCCTCTCTTGTACTGAACAGTTCCGGTTACGTGCAATGCATTTCCACTTCCTATGTGAAAACGCGTTCGCCAGAGCTGCATCGTACGTTGTATGCATCCCACTGTTTGGCGATTGATTCCGAGGCATTTGAGCAGATAGAGAATCAACTCATGTGAAGTTGAGTCAAATGCCTTACGGTAGTCAATCCAGGCCATAGACAGGTTGCGTTGGTAGTAGATTGCGTCTTGAATGACGCATCTATCTACCAACAAGTTGATCTTGCAACCTGACACGCCCTGTTTACTGCCACGTTGTTCGTATATCTGTTGCCACACAGGCTCTATCTCCTGCAAGATACGGTTATTTAAGATTTTTGTAAAAATCTTGTAAACCGCATTCAAGCAAGTGATAGGCCTGTAGTTCTTTGGGTCGGACAAGTCACCCTTTTTAGGGATGAGTACGGTTCGCCCTTCTACCAGCCAGTCTGGAATTGGTTCGTCGCCCTGAATGTATGATGTAAAAATCCGGGCCAGATGAGCATGTGTAGAAGAAAATTTCTTCCACCAGAAGATGTTTATGCCATCTGGACCCGGGGCAGCCCAGTTCTTGCTGCCATTCAGGGCTTTACGAACCTCTTGCACACTGACTGCAGGGCTCTCTTCGGCGATATCCTGCCGTCGGTGTTCTCGACAGAATGCCTCGAAGTCGTGCAGAGCTGGAGTATCCGGGTTGACGTTTGGTTGATCTCCGTACAATTCACTCCAAAAGGCTTCCACTCGCTCAGATGATGGATAATTCTCGGGAACAGCGGTCTTAGGTGACAGAAAGCGTGAAGGCTTGGATCGAAACAAAGAGTTGTCGATCAACCGCTTCAGCCTTTTCTCTAGTGACTTTTGGAAGCCACCAGAGCCCGCAACCTGTTAAGAGACTCTTCTTTGATGACAAGAAGAGTACTCTTGTTCAGTGTGTGATGTCGCCTTCGAAGTTCTGCCGCCAGGCGACGAACTTTGGCGTGTACGGTCTTTGAGTACTAACATACTCTATCACACACTGAATGCGGGAGACTTGTTTCCGAGAAATGTCAATTTTGTGTCCAAGTTGAGCGATGCGCAGCTTCAACTTCGCCTCGAAGGAGAGAGAATGTCTTCTCTCTATCGGCAGAAGCGAAGCCGCGGCACCGTAGACAACTTGGTTGACAGTGAGCAGAGTGGAGTCCTCTTGAAGCTGTGTGGGGAAATCTTCGTTCACCGTGTCGAGCTGTTGTTTTGAGTGAGTCATCTTTTTGGAGATGCTCACTTGTCGACCTGTAAAGAGGTTGTCGTTGTCCTCGGAGAAACGGTGCCGTTCTTGGTGTAGCGGTGCTGGAAATGAAGGCCGATTAGACTGCCTTCTATTTGGCAGCAGCGATCGTCGATTATGCCGAAGGTATGAGGCGTAATTACGCAGGTGTTTGGGCGTAAAATGTCTGTGCTCCGGATGCATGCCACACCAAAGTGTGTGCATCCGGGCCATATACCCTGATACCTCCGGCTCGCTGTTCTGCCAGCACACCAAGAGATCGGCGCGAAGCTCCTCCGTCCACTTAAACTTAATCCTATAAGCGCCGGGGTCGTCATAAGTCATCGGGTCCGGTGTGCTCCTCCCACCTGATGACTGGTCCTCATCCGAAGAGGACCGGTTGTGGGGAGCACTTCTGAGATTATACTGTTTTGAAACTCAGATATTACGGTGCAACGGGTAGTTGGCCCGTTGCTCCGGTTACGTTGTTAGCCTACAGACCAGATGTTGCGGTCTGCGTTTCCCGCGGTGCGCCACTAGGAGACCACGTAATAAGCACCGCTTATTATTATTATTATTATTATTATTATTATTATTATTATTATTATTATTATTATTATTATTATTATTATTATTATTATTATTATTATTATTAGAAGAAGAAGAAGAAGAAGAAGAAGAATGTTTTAATAGATGGTGAGACACTACAAAATGTCTCGACTTTATCAGCCTGGCGAACTACCACCCGAAATTTTTGTTACCGACACTAGCTAAAATAATAGGTAGTCGGTAGTCGGTACACCTCGAATATTAGTAAAATTTTCTCACAACTAATTTATTATATTTCGTTACCGAACATAATAAATCTATTCCAAGTGATGATTTAGTGAAATAAAATTAAGTTTGTTGTAATCTTATAACCCATCAATTTTCATTTATCAACTACAATATCCATTCTGCGTAATTCCGTACAATTAATTACAACACTAATCAAGGAAGAGGGACCATCTTTGCAGTAAAATTCGTAAGTATCTAAAACAAGTTAACTGGCATACGTGAAAACTTCTATCCTAAAAATTATCAAATCAATCTCTCCTAAAACAAAGACAATCGTAAATACAGGAGCGGAATATCCCAGGACAGTGTACAAAATTTATAACGAAATCCAGGTGACTATTTCTTATCCGCAAGGTTTAGTGGCCTGGATAACTAAAATTTTTCGACAAAGTAAAAATTTAGTGTTATATATATATATATATATATATATATATATATATATATATATATATATATACACTACTGGAAAAAATTAAGGGATCAAAAAAAAATTCCAAATTTTTCGGTAGTTTTCAACAGGCCGTAACTTTGAGAGAAATGGTCGTACAGGAAATAAAAAAAAGGAAATTGTAGCTCCAAGTGTCTAGTTTTTGGATTAGAACTTCAAAATTTTGTAGCCTCCGCGGTTTCTGAGTAATCGTAGAAAAACCAGCAACAAAAAAATTCTCAAAATTTTTTAGTTTTTTTTTTTGGTCTACGGGCGTCGAAAAAATTTTTTAGCTTAACCACCATAAGGATCGGATACTTTGTTCATTTAGCTTTAATTTCTTTTTTAAAACACCCTGATACGTCCACTCCTCGCTGAGATATCGGTCTTCAAATGGAAAAGGATTTTTTTGTCTTTGATTATCGATATCTCAGCAACCAATGATCGCACAGAAAGTTAAAGGTGGGTTTCAAGAACTTGAATGAATTCCCTTAACGACTGTCCATAGTTTTTTCGAAAAAAATTTTTTCTTTCCGTCACATGAATTTGAAAATGCAACAAAAAAGGGCTTTTAGTGGTTTTTGGAAAATCAAGCGCTGGATCGAAAATATTGAGGAAACCACTAATGTTAAGTGTGCCTTTTACAGTTCAATATGTCCACAAAAACCCTACAAAGAATCAAATTAATCCAGCCAGCCGTTTTTTTGTTTCACTTGATCG
The DNA here is from genome assembly GCF_013202065.1 of Cotesia typhae. Taxonomy (NCBI): domain Eukaryota; kingdom Metazoa; phylum Arthropoda; class Insecta; order Hymenoptera; family Braconidae; genus Cotesia; species Cotesia typhae. The sequence goes on along the minus strand of NW_027423780.1, from coordinate 1,894,419 downwards.
AATTTTTGAAAAAATTAAAGGATCACGTTTTTTGCTCTGAAAAGCTCATAATTTTTAAAAATGAGAAAAAAATGGTTTTTAGAGCTTTTTCCACATTTTTGTTCGAAAAAGTGCTTAAATTTTCAAAAAAAAAAATTCAAAAAAAAATTTTCAAAAAAAAAAAAATTTTTTCGAAAAAAATTTAAAAAAAAATTTTTTTGGAAAAATTTTTTTAACAAGTTAAGGAAACTCAAAAAACCATCGCCCAATGATTTTTATCACCTTTCCACCGCTGCATTCCTTGATTCTACTGATCTCCTTTTAATTAAATTAATAAAAAAGTTAATACCCCCAATCGAATTTCGATTTTTTCATACGCTTTTCGGAGTTTTTTTTTCTTTTCTTTTTGTGAATCCTTAGCAAATCGCTTCATTCAACAGTTTTTTCAAAACTAATCCCTCTGCGCTAAAAAAATTTTTTTAATTTTTTGGTCAAAATTGAAAATTTCTGACTTTTGATTCTGAATCATGGTTAGATGACATTTATCGGAGGTGGAAGTCGCTCGGTTAGTGACTCTTATCGACGAAGGTTACACTCAACATGCAGTTGCTATCCGGATGGGTGTAAGTCAATCTGTCGTATCTCGAGCTTATACCAGATACCAAGAGACGAATCAATATCATCGTCGCCCCGGACAAGGTCGCCATCGAGTCACTAATGCCCGCGATGATCGAACAATTGTTAGAGAAGTTCGACGACAACCTTTCGTCAATGCGAATATTGTCGCTCGAAACTTCCCCAATCGCAGACAACAGCAACAACAACAGCAACAGCGACGACGGCATCAAGTGCGAAACATTTGCTCTCGAACAATCATCAACCGTCTTCGTGAAACTGGGTTACACGCACGACATCCTAATCGTGTACCCCTGTTGACAGCAAGACATCGTTGAGCTCGTTTAGCGTATGCTTACGATCATCGAAATTGGAACTTGAGGGAATGGACAAATGTTTTATTCACTGATGAGTCTCGTTTTAATCTGTATGGCAACGATCGACGTCCTCTCGTTTGGCGCCGTCGTGGAGAACGTTTTCGCCAGAACTTTGTCCGTCCAGTCGTTGCCTACGGCGGTGGATCAGTTATGGTGTGGGGCGGCGTTTCACGAAATTGGAGAACACCTTTGGTAATTGTACGCGAAAATTTGACAGCTAGACGTTACATCGACCAAATTTTAAGGCCCATTGTTCTGCGCAGACGACAACAACACGTCCACACACAGCCAACATTACCCGGCGCTTCTTTGAGCGGCATGACATCACATTGTTGCGACACCTAGCAATGAGTCCAGATCTCAACCCCATAGAGCACGTTTGGGACATAATGGGCCGTCGGTTGCGCAGAGAGTATCCAAATTTGCAGAACTTAGCTGCTTTGGAGCGCGCGCTTCAGCACATTTGGAATACCATTTCGCAGCCTCAAATTACCGTCTGCATAAACATGGCTGAACGTTTGAGAGCCGTTATTGAAAACAGGGGTGGTAATACCCGGTATTGAACCAACAAAAACCTTCAGAGAATGAGTTTGGAGTCATTAAATACGGTGGAACTGACGAGCCACCGGGTCTCAATTCTCCTGAAATACCTTACACACACACACACACACACACACACACGCACACACACACACACACACACACACACACACACACACACACACACACACACACACACACACACACACACACACACACACACACACACACACACACACACACACACACACACACACACACACACACACACACACACACACACACACACACACACACACACACACACACACACACACACACACACACACACACACACACACACACACACACACACACACAGAAACGTAAATCCGACCGCGCGACCTCCACGTGGTACGCTTTGGATAACGCTAATGCCGGCGGTAATTGTTTTCTTAAACTTTTCAAGAGAAAAATTTCAAAAAAATTTTTTTTTTTAATTTTTTTTTTTTTCAATTTAAGCACTTTCTGGAACAAAAATGTGGAAAAAGCTCTAAAAAACCATTTTTTTCTCATTTTTAAAAATTATGAGCTTTTCAGAGCAAAAACGTGATCCTTTAATTTTTTCAAAAATTCGATCAAGTGAAACAAAAAAACGGCTGGCTGGATTAATTTGATTCTTTGTAGGGTTTTTGTGGACATATTGAACTGTAAAAGGCACACTTAACATTAGTGGTTTCCTCAATATTTTCGATCCAGCGCTTGATTTTCCAAAAACCACTAAAAGCCCTTTTTTGTTGCATTTTCAAATTCATGTGACGGAAAGAAAAAATTTTTTTCGAAAAAACTATGGACAGTCGTTAAGGGAATTCATTCAAGTTCTTGAAACCCACCTTTAACTTTCTGTGCGATCATTGGTTGCTGAGATATCGATAATCAAAGACAAAAAAATCCTTTTCCATTTGAAGACCGATATCTCAGCGAGGAGTGGACGTATCAGGGTGTTTAAAAAAGAAATTAAAGCTAAATGAACAAAGTATCCGATCCTTATGGTGGTTAAGCTAAAAAAATTTTTCGACGCCCGTAGACCAAAAAAAAACTAAAAAAATTTTGAGAATTTTTTTGTTGCTGGTTTTTCTACGATTACTCAGAAACCGCGGAGGCTACAAAATTTTGAAGTTCTAATCCAAAAACTAGACACTTGGAGCTACAATTTCCTTTTTTTTATTTCCTGTACGACCATTTCTCTCAAAGTTACGGCCTGTTGAAAACTACCGAAAAATTTGGAATTTTTTTTTGATCCCTTAATTTTTTCCAGTAGTGTATATATATTTGACGTACGGGGTTTTCGCCGACATTTTCAGTAGTAAAATGGGGCTTTTGCCGACATCTGGGGTATTCGCCGACGGTCGGCGAAATGTACGTACAATGAAAGGGGTTTTTGCCGACCGTCGGCGAAAACCCCATATGTCGTATTTATTTATTTATTAAATTTTGATCCTAAAGCAAGTGCTCCCTACGGACCATCATAATTAAGTTCATAATGAGTGGGTATTAAATTAATATAATATTAATTGTAATATGGATATGATATTAATTAATAGTATATAATAGATAAATTATCGATAATTTAATATGATAAGTAATGTGATAACATAACGTAATAGGTAATACTCAGTATAATAATGATAAGAATTGTTATTGTTATTGAATCTTCACAACATTGTTTACAGAGTTGTTAAGGTCTATATTGAAATACAAAGGTTGTACGATAGTATAAAATACTGGGTTTTCGCAAACATTCTAGCAAGAGTAAGAAGGGAACACTTTGGCTTTACTAAAAAATTTTTATTTTGTACTATCAATGTCATGAGATCGTTCAGTCATTACCGGCGTTTATGACATCTGGGAACCATAAGGGTGCATAGAGAGAATTTTTAACTTCCCTCTAAGTAAATTGAAAATTTGCGAAAATCGGGAAATTATTAGTTTTACTCCGGTTTTTAAAAATTGAGTTTTCAACAGATCTCGACGTTTTGAGGTCCTAGGAAGCTCCCCTAAATGTTTCCGTGATGATGTCCGTACGGCTGTGTGTGTGTGTGTGTGTGTGTTTGGCCGTATGTAAAACTCTCATAACTTTTGAACGGCTTGACCGATTTTATCGCGGTTGGTGTCATTCGAGAGTGCTCCGCCAAACATAGATTTCCTGTAAGTTGGAACCGATTCGGACCGGTAGATTCCGAGAAATTACAAAAAAAGTGGAAAAAAAGTTGTTTTTTTTTTTATTTTCTCAAAACATCTCCGAATTGGCTATAGGCAATTTTAAGCGCCTATAGGTATGGAATTAGCAGAGAGTTGCAGGGATGGCGTTTAGGGTGAACCGTTTTGCTAATTTCTTTTTTATTTTTTTTCTCAAAAAAAATTTTAATCAATGGGACAACTATTCCCGCTCATCCCGGGCAGGGCCGATTTTTTTTATGTCGGACTTCCGAGTCCGACATAACCAGGATAAACATCTCGTCCTGGTATACGTAAATGTATTTTATCTCCTCTATAAAACACAGAGAGAGAGAGAGAGAGAGAGAGAGAGAGAGATAGTGACAACCTCGCGAGAATAGTCAGGAAAGCTTCCTAGGACCTCAAAACGTCGAGATCTGATGAAAACTCGATTTTCGAAAAACGGGGTAAAACCAATAACTTCCCGAATTTTAAAAATTTTCAATTTTCTTAGCGGGAAGTTAAAAAGGCCAACTTTGAAAAAATAACGATTTTGCTAAAAAAAAAAAAAAACGATTATTTTGCAGAATTAATCATATTTAATTTTTTTGTGGATTTTTTCAAAAAGTTCATTCAAAAACAAAAATTTAAAAAAGAAAGGTACCCAAAAGTCAATATCAAAAAAAGTTATGGCTATTTGAAAATAAAAACGCCATTTTTTTGAAAAATTCAAAACTTTTTTTGGGTTGGACAGAAAGATTTGAAAAAATTCTCAAAAATGTTTTTCAAAGGGTAAAAAAAAATGATAAAGTTTCAGCTAAATCTAAAGGGGTCAAGTTTAAAAGTAAACAATTTGGCATGGAATACCCCATATAGAATCTGATAGATCCATGAGATGCTTTATGTAGCATACATAGATTCATTGTATGCATTTGTCAATTTTTTATAAGAATTTCTTTCATTTTCATAAAGATGACATTTTTAAAAAACAATCTATATCGATTTCATATAAATAGAAACCAACCAAAACAATATTAACGGTATTTGATGAATATTTCACCAAAAATAGATAAATAATATAAAAAAAACTTAATTCTATTTTAAAAAATTATTAAAAAACAATGACATCTAAGTTAGTTAAAGGGGAATATGTAGCCGTTTTCATGCTGATTTTTATTAATTTTTTTTAGGTATAAAAAATTAATATTATTTATTGAAACTATCAGGTTATCTTATAGATGTATTTATGAGTATTTTTTCATATTAAACAACAGGATAACTGAATAAATAGTGGAGATATCAGCTAATACACATCGTAGGTTGTCATCCGACTTAGTAGTTGGTGTGCAGTATGAAAGCCACAATTTTTATCTGAAATCAATGGCATAGAAAAATTACTTTTTTTATAAATGTATTTTCTATATGAACTTCAATTCCAAAAAAAAATTTGCATTTTTTAGAAGGCTGTGAAATTAAGTCGTGACTTTTTACCATTATTTCATACATCGTTCATTAAAAGAAAAATATTTTAAATAAAAATGTCGCTTATGATTCAGGTTCATATTCAGCGTAATTGCATGAAGGAAAGTAATTTTTCTGTGCCATTGATTTGCGATAAAAATTTTGGCTTCTATCGTGCACGCCAACTGCTAAGTCGAATGACAACCTATGATGTGTATCAGTTGATATATCCGCTATTTATTAAGTTATGTTGTTGTTTAATACAAAAAAATACTCATAAATATATTTATAAGATTACCAGATAGTTTCAATAACTAACAAATATTTTCATACCTTAAAAAAATTAATGAGAAATCAGCATGAAAACGTCTATCTACACGTATTTCCCTCCCCTTTATTAAGTACAATAATTCTTATAACTTAATAATTGAATTTATTGTTTACCTCAAGCGATTAATGTTTTTTTTTTTTTTGACACATAGAGTATGTATCATTATCAATATGAAAGTATTGATGTCTACAAAATAATTTAACTCTATCGTTTAAATTATAATCATGTTAGACATATTTTCATTTCTATGAAAGGTGAAGAGATTAAGTTTTCAATGTATCATAAAAAATTTTTTTTCAAATATGAGTAATTATATCAGAAATTTCTACAAATAATATTTTATGAGTAAAATCAACATGAATATGTTAAATAAATAAAATTATTACCGCAGCTCACGCGACAATTGTAATAATTCTTTCAATTAAATACATAATGCAGGTATAAATCGATTATATTCTAATAACAATAATTAACATTTGATAATAACGTTATAAACTTCTTTTATTTTAAACACTGCACATTACATTATATCGTTACACTTAAGAAATTAAATAATTCAATTCTTTTTCATTTAAAGAATCTGATATAATAATTTCTAACATCTTGAAAACTGAACTTGAATCTCCAAATAGACTCAATTCAATAAGATTGTAGAATGTTATAATTTATGGTCCATGAATCAGATAAATTTAAGCGTTAACGCTTGTTTAATCAACAACCTTAGATTTATTTAACTTAGATTTAAAACTTAATAACCAATTGTTGAGTACTTTAAGTTTTTTAACGTACGTAACATGAATAAAATTTATATCTTGTAATAAAACATAAATTATTGAATTTATTCAACTTCGAACTCTATGAGTCTTAATACTAATTATTCCAATCAACAGACATACTCTCATAAAACTTTCTATTTCAATATGCGTTTTCAAAGATCCAAGCTTTTTTTTGTAAATCTTTTCAATTTGTAATTTTTATTTTCATCGCTAATTATTTTAATTCCTTTTTTTTTTAATTGAGACATTACTAGGTTTCTTCTTATACTGATTATTTATCCATGCTTTAACTGTATCTCTACTACGACCATTCAAGCACGGATACTTAGCTTTAACGTCATCAATATCTTGTAATGATGGATGAGTTCTGCTGATTATATACTCTTTAAACTCGGTAAAAATCACTCTTTTTTCTTCATCACTCCAGGGCTTCTTTGTGGATTTACCTATAAAAAAAAAATATTTTTGTTAGTTTTCGGTTAGTTGCTCGGTAAATTACTGTCAAAATCCGGATCAGTTTCATTAAGAGTATTGAGGTTATTTTTATTTTCAGTCATGTTAATATTGTCTTCATATTCTACAAATTCATTTTGGTCATCGGTAAATATATCTTCTCTTTCTATTTCTTCATCTGTAACGGGACCATGCACAGCATGAAGTAATTTAGTTACTTGAACAATTGTTTTAGACTTGATTGGCCTTTGATAAAAATCCTTATGAATTTTTTCGGAGTGACCCATGTGCTTAGTTAAATCAGATAATACGTTATCAGAAAGTTCAAACTCAACGCATTTAGTAGCGACGTGTTTTCTCAAGTGGGTTCCACGAAGGAGCTCGGGCTTTTCAGCACCACAAGAAACCGAAAGTTCACGCAAAACAGCACATAAATTTAGTACTCGAATACGATTATTGACACGAGGCAGACCAAAAACGAAATCATTATCGGTAGGAACATTAGCTGATTCTCGATAACGAATAAGCAATTTAATCTCATCTACAATATCGTTACTAGCAATCACGGCAACGTCTTTATTTAGTTTTCAATGTATTTCGATACGATAATAGTTCGCAACAATCTTTTTACCATCATCATCCAATGCATTATATTCCTCTTTATCAGCTTGTTCTTCAATACTTTGCAACCGATCCATATCACTAATAACCATATTCTGAACATCACCGACTCGACGACGATTAAATACCAGTAAATAAGCTGCTACTAATTTTGATGCTGCAAGCCACGTATGATAGTCAAATCTTTCTTTCAAAATATCAAAACAATTTTTCTTTGTAATTTTTATATGTATTATCAATTTTTGAATATCTTCCGTGATAGGCAAGATTATAATTTTATGGCGTCTCATTTTAGCTTGAGATTCGCTAGTAATTTTATTGACTGCAATACTCATTTCTGAATTGTAAACTTTTAGAAAGTTTGACACTTGTTTTTGCAATACCTCATTTTCTTGAACAACATACTCGGTTTCTAAAATAACTGCAATTTGTCGGATATAAGTTACAAGGTTTAATGCAACTGCCGGAGCATCGCACACATTCTTCAGATAATCAATTCTTGCTACTTGCCCGATTGCTTTAATAACAGTTTCAATATATTTAGGGTAAAATAAGCTAGCAAGATCTGTTAACTCTGAATTTATTTCCTTTGCAGCAGATAAAAAACGTCCGATTAATCTTAATCTTGCTCTTATCATATTATGTTGGTAATGAGGCGTATATTTAATACATAATTTGTTTCCGTACAAGATTATGAGCCAATCGTATCTAATTAATCGAACTATTTCATCGTCTTGTAAGACTGGAAATACCACTAATCTCAATATGTCGTTTGCATTTTTGTGCATCCTGCTTTCAATTGATTTTCCCATTACATAGTAAACTCGCTGTCCTTTTAAATTACTTTCTGCGTCATGTTTTTTTTTTTACATTTGATGATATGTTTCCTAGCGTTAGATTTGGTTAACGTTGCTAGACAAAACGAACACGTTGTGTAATCAGTTGCAGCTTTTTCGATTCTTGGCCGTCGACTCACTATTAATTGACCTTTATTGAAATTTTCATTCAAATTGTGAGTAAAAGATCCATAGTTACGAAAAATCGTCAAAATTTCTTTACGCTCTGCTGAACCTAGAACAAGAAAATAGTCAGTTTCTATTGCGTAATTATATAAGTTTTGTTAAAATAGTTTATTACATATACACAAGCTTATCAACAAATAACAATTATAATGTTATTCACAATTAAGTTTATGTATTTTTAGAGTAAAAAATTCGTACAGTATTAATTTTTGCAGTTACAATAGGAAATCTTTTGAATTAGAAAAAAATATATATTATTTGTAGCATTGAATATTATTATTCATGATGATTATTGTGTTTTTTCAAAAAAAAAAAATCACATAAAATATCATATAATCATAACAGTATTAACAATACCAATATTTATATTAATAATGATGATGTGTTCCCATATAATCATCATATTTTAACTGTGATATTTTAGAAAGTAAATGATCAAATGTTATTCAAGAAAAAAAAAATTTTTTTTTTAATACTAAGTCATAAAAGTCGACTGATAATGTGTAGGTAATAATTTGACTGATAAAAGCTCGATAGATGTTATTAATTAAGATGCATTTCTTTTTATTTATTTATTTGTTTATTCAATTTAATGCCAAAGCTATGGCTAAATGGTAAATATATATACAATAATAATATTTTACCTTTTGTTGTGTTGGTAAGCTTCTTAACATCTTCAATTTCACGATGAACTGTCCTTATGTCTTGGTAATTGACCAATAATAATTTTGTGACAAAAAGGACACGAATAACCTTTTTTCCATCGAGGAACATTAGATAGTTGAACAGTCAGTTTAGAATTATCACAAGATCCTTTCTGAGTCGTCAAGCCAATCTCATTAGAGATAGCTAAGTCAACTATTCCCAAATCACTATTGATTTTAGTATTTTCTTCTTGATTACCATTTATTGATTCATAAGTTGGTATTTCTATTTCATCATCGCTTGAGTTGATGGGCAAAGTTGAATTTTTTCCATCTTCGGCGGAATTTTCTACAAAAGTTAAAGTCATGTCGTCCGTATTATCTAATTTTTCACTATTAAAATCATTAGAGTCTGATTTAGAGAGAGAAACATTATTTATAATTGGCCGAGGACGCAAAGAAACTGGTGATAATGAAAATCCAGCATCGTTATCATTATCACTCATATCATCATGATTTCTCATTATGTCTACTGTTCTTTCATCTAATTGATAAGCTAGAATTATGTTGAGTTGATCTGATATCTGTGAGAAATTTTTAAAAGTCCAAGGTATTAAAGTTTCAACATTTAGTACATTCAATAAAATGATATTGATTAAAAATTTTATTATGGTAGTACTGTGGGCCGTAAAGTTATTGGTCATAATTTTATGAAATTTAGTACTTTATTAGAACATAACAAAGTAATAATCACATTAAATTTTTCAACTACAGAGACTTGATTAAAATAAGAAAAATTTTGCGATTAATATCGACTCTTTCAAGAAATCACACTTCTATTTCTCAAAAGTAACGATCAGATTTTTTAAGAAATCGAAAAATGAAAGAAAATACCTGATTTAAAATTTCATATACTTAAAATTAGAGATTCGGAGCATGTAAGAGACATAATAAATAGAAAAAAAGGATGAAAAATGACCTCTGACTCTTCTTTTAATGTAATTTTGCATAGGTCACTCTACTACGTAAATAAAATGAGATTTTGCATTTAATATTTGACTCATGCAGCATATACACTACTACCATGAATAATTATATTATATTTTCAAAATGTAATACAAAGTGAACCTTATAATCCGAAGAGTATTGAAGTATGTCTTTCTCAGAATCATAAAGAGTTTGAATATCATTTAAATTATCTGGCAATAATGCATCTTCAAACTCAAATTGCCTTTCACGATCATAGTCTATTGGAACTATTCTATTATTTCCGTTTTCAAGCTGCCGATTTAACAATCCACTCGACCCATCTTCCATATCCTGACATAATTGAACCTGAAAGAAGTAATTAAAAGTTATTCACAATATTTTATATTCGAATATTTTTACATTAATAAATTAAAATTTTTTAAATACCTTATTTACTTCTGCAATTTCTCGTATTGTAGCTTTCTTGTGAATAGCTGCTTCATCTTTACCATATCCACGATGGATATCTTCATTTGATCGTTTTTATAAGATTTAGTAATCATATCTGTGTCATTATCTTGCAGTTCGGGTTGAATAATAACTTTATCTTTCGAATTTTGCTAAAAATTTAAGTAATTTAATTATGAAAAATGATTGAAAATATCATGTGAATTAAAAAATTAAATTATAAAAAATGTAGAACTTATTTAATAAGATAAAATTGATATTTGTGGATAAATAAAGAAAAAATAAAAATTCGTATTGAATTTTAATTGAATTACTAAGTGAGTTTCTGTTATACATGTTAACGTCACGTTATATAACTCGTTTTTATATATCTGAATTTCTAATATTTGTTTCTTAGATTATGAAATTTAATTGTAGAGAGAAAATAATGTATTTAGTGCTTCACAAGAACACCTAATAGGATGAAAAGTCATAAAAATTTATACTTTGATTTTAAATGCTTGATCAAGTTGATTATCAATTACACTGTTGTTATTTGCCTTCTTGTTCGAATGTAACAGTACTTCATCTTTTATATTTGCACATAGATTCCTCTGAAAATAAAAAAGGCAATTAACATATATTTTACGATTATACAGTTGACATATAATTATCAGTTTACATACCTGATCTTGCTCTCTAAGTTTCGGCGCATCAAATTGTTGACATATCATAGGCTCTTCATCATGTACTTCACAGTAATTTTTTTTAGTAGTATTACTTACGACCGACTCCATCCTCATTATGCCAGATTGATTACGTAATTCCTTATGAAGTTCTTCATAAAAAACGTCGTCGAAAGTTTTCTGAAAATTGTAAGTTTCTTTATTGTTTTTTTTTTTCTGAAAGACTATTAATTATTGCAGTCTAAATGAATGTTATACTGAAGGCTTATCACCTGAAAATAATTGATCTAGTTAATATTAATGATAAAAATGTTTACCTTAACTGACGAGATTTCAGAGGACTCGTGAACAGAATTTTTAATTTTGATAGTTTCTTCCACATTAAATGAATCATCAGAAATATCATCATCGTGCTTAAAAATATAATTTTACTCGAATCCCGCTGAATATCATGCTTGAAATTTTTATTCAGTATTGCTTTTCCTGAGGAGTATCCTATTCGTGCCAGCCGAAGCTTAGGTAAACCTTCATTTAATTTGTTTGAGATGTCGACCAAATTTTCATAATAACCTATGATGAGAAATTGTAAAAATTTTTTATGTAAAAAAAAAGAAAAAAATTTGTGTACAGCAAATGTGTAATAAGATACTTGGGTTTATCTATTTAACTGAGGTTATTATCACTCATTAGACAAATAATGATAGAATTATTAATATTCTCGATACTTACTGTTAACTCCAAGTAGCAAGCATTTTCTTGAAATACGTGCATGGTTTCTTACTACCAAATATTTTTTAACACAGGATCAAATACTAATTTAGCCATTTTATAATGCTAATTAAAAACACATTTAAGAATAATGCGTAATAGTTTAAACTAAAATGGCTATTCTTGAGACAAAAGAGCACTAACAATATTTTTTTTTTTTTTTAATGTCTTCACCTTAATCCAATTTACTGCTCTATTGAGGTAGAAGGACATGACTTTACCGACACGATTAAATGTCAACACACAGAATGCATGAGACGTATTCGATTTCTCAAACTATTTTTTTAAATTAATTAATTTGTCATGTCATTTAATGATTATTAAGAAAGTATTATGAAAAACTAAGTTGAATGATGTTTTAAAAAATTATTTTTTAAAATGACTGCAATTTCTAGTTTTCTTTAAACATATATCTAAAAAAATAAATTAATTTTTTTTCAATTTTTAGTGTAGAGGAATTTACTTGAGTTGACATTTTTCTAAAATTGACTACAAACATGCTACGTTAAGTTCATAACATCAAATTTTGAATATAAATGTTGTTGTCTGTCCCAATATTGAAATGAAATTTAGAATTTAATTAATCATGAAAAAATTTTTATTTTCCACTTCTCTTCGAGTCGATTATTCTAAATCGTTAGAGCAGATAAGAGCATATATACTCAATTTTGCTTCGATTAATTTAGTATTATTAGCTAAAAATTTACTCTGGTTATTAAAACAAGAGTCATTATTAAAATTTTCCTCAGAATTGTAAATAAAGAATTTTATCTTCATATTATCAGGAATATTATGATGCTTTATTGATAAAAGCATAATAAACAAAATTTTCTATAAAACTACGAAATAAAAACTAGTGTCATTAAAATTCAAAAAAACATTAGGCGATTGGAATGACATATTCAGTGCAATATCAAAATTACAATTGAAAGTGATAAATTTACACACATATATTTATAATATTTTTTAAAAACATTAATTTGCGATATTTACTATGTATTGAAGTATTATAGTTGGTATATACTTGGTTGAATTTTAAAACCAACTGATGTCTTTATGAGATAGTTGGCATGATAAAATGTATCAAAAATCGATTAAATGTTGATAAATTACTCACCTCACGAACATATGTTTTAACTATATTTTTCTTATAAATAAAATAATTTCATATTAATCAATATTTTGGATTAAATGATTATGAGAATAAAATCAATTTTCAATAAAGCCATTACAAATTAAAAATCGAAATTTTCATCTTAGTAAATAACTATTATTAAAGTCATTTAATAAAAATAAATATTTCATTAAAAAAATAGAAGCAAATTATCGTACAAGAAAAAACCAAGCTGCTTTGTTTAAATTACTACAAATAAGTTATAAGTCATAACTTATGATATTAGGACTAATGTTATAAATAAATCAAGTATTTTGATTTAATTTTTATATTTAATAATTATCAAACTAAACCATCTTGACGCTAACTTTAAAAAAAAGTGTCTATCTTTTTATTTCATCATACATTATTGAGTTTTATTAAAATAATTCTTCAAAATTGAAGGTTATTTATTCACTTGATAAGATTTTACTTCATTTGATACATGAAATCCTTATGATTTTTAATAAACAAAATTTCAAGAAAGAGAGTAGATTCTTATTTCTGCATTTATTTGAAGCATCAATTTAATATTGTTGAATAATTGTATATTGTGCAAGTATAGTAGAAATTAGATTAAATTTCTGATACTCCATTGTGTTCAGGAGTATATGGCGGAGTTAATTCCAATTCTATCTTTTCTTTTCTTAAGACATCTAAAAATTTTCCACCAGTAAACTCTGTTCCTTGATCCGATCTAACATAGCATACTTTCTCATCTTTACCAAGTAGATTTCTAGTAGATATGAGAAACTTTTCTAATGTTTCTCCTGATTCATCTTTAGTCTTTACTGCATATGCTCTAGCTAATCTAGAATAATCATCTATGTACACATTAATAAATCTTTTGTGTCCTGGGTATGAGGTTGGTTTTATCGGACCCATCGTGTCTGTATGTATTATTTGTAATTGTCTTGATGCTCTTTGTCTAGTTTCTTTAAATGGTAGTTTTTGCATCTTTGACATAATACATATTTCACAATCTAAAATAGAATCATCAAATTTAACCTTCTCCAATTTATTATATACTTTCTGCAATTTCTTAAGATAGTTCAATGAAGCATGACCGAGTCTTAAATGCCATAGCATAGATTCATTTATTTTACTTGAGTCTGTTGTTCCTTGCTCTAATGAATTTGATATAAATAACTCTTTTAAATTCTTAATGTTCTCAATATCGTCTAACTTAATTGTATTTCTAGTTATTAAACTAGAATCCCAATTAAATACGTCCTTTTTTGAATTTTCAATGTGTTGTTTCATTTCTGGAGATGTTATATCTTTTTCCTTCCTTCTAATTGAAGAATCCTTTAACTCTTCATTTTTTGATTCTCCCTCCCTTCTTTGCAAATCTATTTCTACTTCATTTATGTTATAGTCCTGGATTATCACAGCTTTACAGCGATAGGCGTTATATCCCCAGTCTGATTCATCTTCATTGCCTATGTAGTTCTTGACTTTGAAGTTCAATATCCAGTTGGGCTTTTCAGATGTTCCTTCTAGTATTACTTCTTCTAGATTTTCACTAAATACTCGTAACAATTTATCATCTAAATAAATCTTAAATCCTTTATCTACTAATTTTCTTAATGATAATAAATTATCTGATACATCTTTAGCACTAATAACATTTGATAATTTGATTATCTTGTTATCTTGATTCGTATGAAGCAAAAGATCACCTTTTCCATCTATTAAAATATCAGCCGATTTATTCTTATTGGCACTCTTAATTACTTTGTTTTCACATCTTTCAAAATTACTTAATATTAAGCTATTCTTTACGATATCATCTGTTGCTCCTGAATCAGCAATAAATTTAATGTCGTCTATTAAAACTTCATTTAATTGTTTCTTACCTTGTTTTTCATCAGTCGTTCTTTTTGCACTAATGCCATCCCGTTTAAGTGCATTTTTTGCTAAGTACTGATTATTCTTATTATAGTTTCTATCACGTCTATCATTCTTATATGGTTTAGAATTCACATTCTGTCTAGCTCTATGAGTTCCCTGTCTGTCTAGTTTACCTCTAAATTTGATATTATTATTATTTATAATCTTACTTTTGATTCTGCCATCCTTGCATTCTGAACCCTTATGAGACCTTATCTCCTGGCAGTAGTAACAGAACCATAGATCTTTCGATAGAGGACAATTTTCAATTTTATGACCGGGCTTGGCGCATCTGTGGCAGTTCTTCTTGCCGTCCACCTTGGCTGTTTGAGCCTTGATCGTCTCCTCCCCGTCGTTGGTCTTCCTTTTGACTTCTAACTGTAGGATAAAAGATTTCATTTCATTTATTGTCATCTCTTTTGAATGGGACCTTTTGATGAAATCTGCAGACATTAATTGAGGATTCATTGAGGTTATGGCTTGATAAAACGCAGCTCTAATTTCTTGCTCAGTTAATTGCTCCCCATCTCCACAAGATTCATATTCTCTAATGATCTGGTCAAATCTTTCACAGAAATCATTGACCTTTTCATTCTTTTTCATCTTAATTGAATTCAGTCTTTTTCTAACAAAGCTTGAAGTAAGATTTATTTATTCTTTTCTACAATCTTTGATTTTCTTTAAGACCTCTACAGGTTCAGAAATATCGAGAATTTTCTTGTGGTAATCTTCATCTAAATGATTAATAATAATATCTCTAACCAGACATTTTCTTTTATGAATTATTGAATTTGGTAAATTATTTTCATTACTATTATTTTCATCTATTACATCTAATAAATCACAACTAGTTAGTTCTGATTTAAAATAATCAAGCCAAATATTATAGTTTGATTTTTGAGTTAACTTGTATTCTCTTCTGATGTTAATCTTATTTTGATTTAATAGTAATGCATCTTTAACCAAATTCAATTCTTTAGTAATGTTGTTATTTCCATTTGTAGCGTCTAACTGTGTTCTATTCGGGATATTAGGAACTATATGTGAATCTTTTACCTTCGTTGCTTCTATTTTAGCCTTTTCCCGATCTAGCTCGGCTCTGCGTCCATCTACCGTCATCTTAAGAGCTTTGACTAGTTCGTGAGTGACTTCCTCTAATCGTTTCGCAACTCTACCGAGTGCTGCTGACATCTGGCGAGTCTGTTTGTTGGATTCGACTATCAGCATTTTCATGTCTTCAAATTCTTTGTTGCCAACCATAACCATTTTTTCACAGCTGACAATCTTGGCTTTGGGGCCTCATCTAATTATTCTTAAACACTTTTATACTTCTTAGAGTGTATCTTCTAGTTTAGTTTACAGCTTCTAAATTATTCTATAGTCAATACTTACTTGTCGACTGGTCTGGTTTGACAGGTGTTGAGAAATTATTTATCTTAACCTGTAACTCTTGTTCCTCTTTATTCTCATCAGTTGTTTTTGATGGTCCTGCATTGTTTTTATCTGTCAAATGAATCAATCCCTTGTGGAATTGTGCCAGACTATGGAGGGTATCCATATTTTTCTCAATTTTGATTTTTAATATTGGATCTTGTCCAACATTCTCTAAATCAGATAATGTTTTCTCAAAACTTCCGTCGCTGTCATAGTCGACCAGTTGAGCCTTTTCTTCCGACTCTGACATCTATTTCGGATTTTATGAAACAGAATTTAAATTTAATTAATTATACATTTAATTAGCAATTTATCATCTAATTAATAATTTTCCATCTATCTCTTATTATTAATATTCTAAAATTCTATTCGTCTAATACCAGATACTCTTCATAATTAATTCTGTTTCGTGCTTCTAAATTAAAATGAACGCACTGCAATTCATTTCAATTTGAAACGCAAGATTGATTATCTACACAGCACTACCTCGAGTATGCACACCTATTCCCACGTACAGTTTCACGCACGGCAATGAAACAACGTTGAAGGCGGTTGATCACGCACACACTCGGGATACATTATGCAAAGAAAACAACCTCACAAAGTATAAGATACCTGATACCGAACGCAAGCATCACATGTCTCAAGTTACCGAAATATTTCTGATATGTATTTTATATTGATCAATATTTATGACATGTCCAAATGCATTTTTATTTTATTTCAAAATTTATTATGATTCATAATCAAATCCAAAATCTAGTTTAAATCATCTTAAAGCATCGTAATCTAAGGTGTAATACACGTGATTTTTATATGTTATTATTATTATTATGACGCCGTTATCCGACATCTTGAAATTTTTCGCGCCTACCGGCTTCACTGATTATTTCATCATAAAACAAAAGACAATCTACTCAATGTTAATCTCTGTGTCACAGTCTAATATACTGAAAATTATTTTCAGAAATCTATGAATTTATTTAATGAAGCACATAAATATTTGTCAATTTTTTAAGTTGTCTAATTAGTCGTCTGTTAATACGCATTTATTGCGTTCTGTCTTTTATGTGCATGCATGACTCACTCATCTATTCATTTCGTCTTATCTTCTTACTTAATTTTTGTATATTTTATTTTCTGAATTAATGTTTATAAATACTCTTACCTTATAATAAATCACTTCCACAAACTTTATTATATTTTTTTAATAAATTCACAAACGCTGTGGAAGCGTGCACTGGGCCTCAATAACCTGTGAGGAAGTGAATTAAATATAAACCAATATTTGTGTTTAATAATCTAATTAAATCTTTATTTAAACTTCTAAAATATAATTAAATGATATTGTAAAAATGTAACGAAGAATATAGAGATAATAATTAATATAGTAAGGCACGTGTTAGCAGGTAATACCGCCAAGAGTACATAGCACGAGAAAGAATAAAAGAATGTAGGGGAGAGGAGTCGTATGCGCCGTCAAGCGGCGCGTAGATCGCCGCCAACTCACTAGCGATAATAATAAATAGCTTAAGCTGGCTTGGGTAAATCTCGACTTCTTAACAATATTCTACTAAGAATTAATTGTTGAAATTATTTTATATTGTAAAATTATTTTTTCCAAGTGAAGATTCATTTTGGGATTAAGTCCGTGAATTAAATGAATTAAATTCTGTTGAAAATTAAAATTTAATACCATTAAGTCCAAGAAATTAGTTATTTCGTGTTGGAAATTTCACGGGAAAATTCGGTTATAATTAATTAATTTTCATAATTAATTTTATGTTAACAATTTTCAACGTGGTTATTAAAAATTATTTAGAGTACGATAATCATCGAAAATAATTCTCGGACTGAATAATTTATATTCCGACAGAATATTAAGACCTCTGTCAATATCATTTGAATTTATTAATTTAAGACATTAAGACCATTTGTTTTAATAAATTATTGTCGTCATGTTAAGAGCATGGTAGTAAAGTAGTCAGAAATTTTAATTTAATCTAATAATTTTAATCTATTTAATATTTTAACACAGAATTAAAATTTGCAATCGGAATTTAAATAATTGTAGTAGTTAGTGATTGAATAATTAAATTAAAATTTTTAATTAAATTTAATTACAATAAATTTTGTCAAAATAAAATTTATGAAATAAAGTCATTACAAGTGTGGCCTATGTGTGTGTGAAGAATTGTATGGGTAATGTGTGATAGAGAGTGTTAATGGTGTTAAGTTGGCCCTGGTGAGCCGTTAGTTATGCTAGACGATCTTTGTCACACTGTTGTCTTTGTGCAGAGTAATTCGTTGGTTCTGGTTAGCCGTTAGTTAGGCTATAGCTAATAAGTGGTCGTTAGTTACCCGGGTAAAAAAATCCGAACAAAAACAGTTTCACTGTTAAAAATTGCGCCAAGTCCACGTTCATAAAACTCATCTTAATAACATCTGCACTTTGCAAAAAAAATAAGACTCGTTACAATAATTTTCATTCTATACAAAAAAAAAAAATACCAAGAAACCGTCATAATGTTGAAAAAATTGAAAAAAATTTGTTGAAAATTTAAAAATTAAGAAAAAATTTTTTTATCGTACTTGGCGCGCGTCATTGAGTACCCCAAATTTTTTCAGGATACATGAACATCCTTTTAATGTTTCAACATTTATAAGTAAGTCAACCTATAAAATGCATAAATGTAATTAATGAAATATTATTTTATGATACGTTTAACAAAAGTTAGGTAAAATCAACATGGCATACGTATTTGAAATTTTTAAATTCTCCGCACATCGGTTAAGATTTCAATAAAACGCCCTCTCCCGTTCGGTTATGCAATTTGCCTACAAGTGAATACGCCTGCATACGTTGACTCTGTAGTGAAATCACTGCGAAAATTGAGTTGACTAAAAAATAAAACGTATGGCCGACTAAATTGAGAAAATGCAGTGTGATTGCCAATCAAAATGTGTTAATTACAATTAAACGAAGCATGATCAAGTTTCTTCATGAAAGCTTAATGACGGAACTGAAAAAAATTTAATTAAAAAATTTTGTGTTATTTCAGATATCTTCACCAGACTACCATATTGACAGTTATTTTCACTAAAAATCTGAAAAAAATTTTCGAAACGGATTTTTTCACTGAAACTGATATTAATCCAGTAAGCAGTATTTTTAATTCGTTGAGTGTACTTCACTGATGTGAATCTATAAACATAACAATGTATGAAATCATATATTATATAATTACAGCTGATAAGATATATATATATATATATATATATATATATATATATATATATATATATATATATATATATATATATATATATATATATATATAATATACATATTTACATTACATAAATTCAAGCGAAATCGTTTTTTCTCGGGTTGAAATTCGTCCGAAAAAATTTGGGGTACTCAATGACGCGCGCCAAGTACGATAAAAAATTTTTTCTTAATTTTTAAATTTTCAACAAATTTTTTTCAATTTTTTCAACATTATGACGGTTTCTTGGTATTTTTTTTTTGTATAGAATGAAAATTATTGTAACGAGTCTTATTTTTTTTGCAAAGTGCAGATGTTATTAAGATGAGTTTTATGAACGTGGACTTGGCGCAATTTTTAACAGTGAAACTGTTTTTATTCGGATTTCATATCTTTTTGTTAAGTGTAATTTTTTGCTCGCCTCTTAATACATTCTTAATTTTAAAATTGAACTTTTGCCGCGCAAAATTAGAAATATGTAAATAAATTAATTAATGCAGGTAAAGCTATTATCATATAAAAGGTTATTTGTTCGTTAATTTTGAAAATCAAGTCCTAACAAAAAAATTAAAATTCTGTTTCTCTCATAGTAGCTAATAGCATTAAAAAACTTAACGTGACTGACCCGTGTAAACTCCGCGGTTAAAAGCGATTAACTATCTTATTAATAGGGATTTTACATTTTTATTTATATACAGTAAAAATTTTAACATTTTTTTGAATTAAAAAAGTTGTTGATTTGGATTTAATACTCTAATACACATTAATTTAATAATAACAATAATTCATTCAGTAATAATAATGATAATGATATTTTTAACCTCAATTTGGTATTACCGATATAATTAATTTCAGTCTCATAATTTTTATTATTAGTGTTATTGTTATTATGACATTGTTGTAAGTAAATGACACAATACACCATGCGCATAATTGTAAGACTTTTCACCTAAAGATTACAATTATTTGAAATCCACTTGATTGGATAACACCGCAACCTATCGGCAATGACCACAAAATCATAGAGTGGTACACTATCTAATGGGAATAACCTTTGATTATGATTGTTCATGTACAAAAAACCTTTGTTCCAACTTCAAATTGTTTATTTCTTGTTTAATTAACATTTTTAATAAGCTGAATATTAGTATTCTAAATATTTGCACTGCGCATGCGTCAACTTTACGTTTAGACTTTCAGCGCGGACTTTTGAAAATTATATTGACCAGCACAGTGATTAGAGTAAGTGTATTTTTCTTGTAATTTCAATTATAGAGGTCACAGGATAAAAGGGCAACGTGTAGTTTTTAATAATTTTATAATAAGTTTTATTTTAATAAAGTATTGAAATTTTTTGTTAATTGTTATGGATTTTTTTTTTTTTTTTTTTTTAATAGTTTGTAGTATTCATGAAAATAGAATTGATGAAAATAAAAAAATGTACATGCATTGATTAACAATTCTCTCGATATTTTTAAAAAATTTAGAATGAAATGAATATTTATTAGTTATTTATTTATTTACTTAATGACATTGATATTGGCTAACGTCTAACAATTTTTTTTTAATTATTTGAATTAATTAAATAGTAATTCCTAAAAAATTACACTCGTAAATTTTTTAATTTTTTACACATGAGATGTGCTTGTCACTATAATTTTCAAAAGACTGCGCTAAAAGTCTATATACGTAAAGTTGACGCATGCGCAGTGCAAATATTTAGAATGCATACATACAGCTAATTAAAAATGTTAATTAAACAACAAATAAAAAATGTGAAGTACAAATGTTAAATATACATGAACAATCAAAAATAGAGGCTTGATGACCCAAATTGCTACCAAAATATTAAAAAATGCGACAGGGGGGGCTAACTTAAAGGTACATTATTAATAAATTCTTGTTAAAATAAATAAATGGAGAACGATCAAATGTTGAGAGTGAATAATAAAGAACAAACGAAAAGTTGAAAACGTGATAGAAAAAAAAATCAAAAATTAAAAGAAAATAATTTGGGGTTCTAACTTCAGTGAGCTATCCCGTTGAATCTACAGTTTATGTAGAAATAATTCCAGTGGACTCTGGTGGTTGTAGATGCAAGCTGTGAATTAACTTTTTTCAGTGTAGTTGCGTATCTATAGTAAGATTACTACACATTTTTATTTGATCTAGTCTGTGGCGGTGACTTTTCTCCTTTTCTCCATGAAAAAAAAGTCAGGATCGAAATTTCTGGGCTTACTATAGTTTGTGCTGATAAAATTTAATAATTTTAAGTGAATTAAATCTTATAATTGATTATAATTAATTAATATCAGTAAAATAGAGTATGACTTACTTTTATGATATATCATTTTGGAAAAAGGAGTACCATATAATTAAATAAAATTTTGCAACCTCGAAATACCATTCTGCTTACAGTAAACACAGTCGGTAGTCTGGCGCTCCGTTTACAACGGAATTTTTGAACGGAACTTGGCGCCAGATTCTACCGAATCTGTGGATGACTGTTATGCCTCCATCTAGTTTATAACATATTATTATTTTTGATTAAGGATCTTACCGACGGCGGCTTCTCGCCCGGGAGTATTGAAATACTCGGTCTCAGTGCGGGAGAGGAATTTAAATTTAATAATAAATTATAAGACGAGTTTGTTTAGTTGGTTTACTCAATATTTGAACTTTAATTTATTATTAGATTATTTAATAGAGAAAAAAAAGAAAAACTCTTGTAAAATCGCTCGACAGTTGTTTAACAATAGATAGTTCTCAACTACTTGAGTTCTCGAGGAGTAGTGTCGTTACAAAAGCGTTGATTCGAAGTCCTCAGCTTCACATCTCCCTCCATTTTTCCACACACATAGGCTTACACTACGTTACAACTTAACTATTCCTTACAACTAATACATATATAGAGACTTATCCTTATAACACATAATTTCTATCTTTTACAACCTAGTTCCTTGAACACTATTACTTATTAACTTACACTGTGATAGATTATTTTCTTCTACTGAATTATTTTATATATTATTTTATTAATGGGGTTATAGTAGTATTACTGATGAAGATGATTATGCTATTAATGACTATATTAATAACAATAATGATAATAATAATAACAATAGTAATAATAATAATAATAATAATAATAACAATAATGATAATAATAATAACAATAGTAATAATAATAATAATAATAATAATCGTAATTAGTTTGATCAGGGGTTTGCTAATTGGTACTTATATTATAATTGGTCAATGTTAAATTATTATTTACTTATTTATATTAGAATAAAAGATTATTTAATTATTAAACTCTAGTGAAATTTAATTGTTAACATATCAAAATTTAATATTATTTAAGGCTTTTAGTTTATTTATTAAATAAAATAACATATTTTCAGCTAAATTTATGTAACATGTATTGTTTATGCATTCCTATGGTTACGTTATTTATATTCTGTAGAACAAGACCCCATTGAGTTTCCACACGTGTCTTTTATGACTTTTCCTCAAAATTTTCAAGTGCCCTGTGGCGAGAAAACAGCCCTGGGGCTATTTAGACTTTAGGGTTTCTTGAAAATTCAATACTATGCCCTTTTCTGTCAACATCTTTTGTTTTTTTTTTTCTAAATAACCCAACGAACTATCGAAAATTTAGTTAACTTAAATTCTTTAACAAACATGTTGTTTTACTCTTAGTTCTAGTTAAATCGTATATTTTTAAATGATAATATTTAAAATATACGATTTGAATATCTGTTCCCGCTATATCACAGGTGCTGTCACCTGTTGGCTTAAATCGTTCAGCCAGGACATAACACCTCCCCCCTTATTTAAAAGGTGTTATGCCTCCATCTAGTTTATAACATATTATTATTTTTGATTAAGGATCTTACCGACGGCGGCTTCTCGCCCGGGAGTATTGAAATACTCGGTCTCAGTGCGGGAGAGGAATTTAAATTTAATAATAAATTATAAGACGAGTTTGTTTAGTTGGTTTACTCAATATTTGAACTTTAATTTATTATTAGATTATTTAATAGAGAAAAAAAAGAAAAACTCTTGTAAAATCGCTCGACAGTTGTTTAACAATAGATAGTTCTCAACTACTTGAGTTCTCGAGGAGTAGTGTCGTTACAAAAGCGTTGATTCGAAGTCCTCAGCTTCACATCTCCCTCCATTTTTCCACACACATAGGCTTACACTACGTTACAACTTAACTATTCCTTACAACTAATACATATATAGAGACTTATCCTTATAACACATAATTTCTATCTTTTACAACCTAGTTCCTTGAACACTATTACTTATTAACTTACACTGTGATAGATTATTTTCTTCTACTGAATTATTTTATATATTATTTTATTAATGGGGTTATAGTAGTATTACTGATGAAGATGATTATGCTATTAATGACTATATTAATAACAATAATGATAATAATAATAACAATAGTAATAATAATAATAATAATAATAATAACAATAATGATAATAATAATAACAATAGTAATAATAATAATAATAATAATAATCGTAATTAGTTTGATCAGGGGTTTGCTAATTGGTACTTATATTATAATTGGTCAATGTTAAATTATTATTTACTTATTTATATTAGAATAAAAGATTATTTAATTATTAAACTCTAGTGAAATTTAATTGTTAACATATCAAAATTTAATATTATTTAAGGCTTTTAGTTTATTTATTAAATAAAATAACATATTTTCAGCTAAATTTATGTAACATGTATTGTTTATGCATTCCTATGGTTACGTTATTTATATTCTGTAGAACAAGACCCCATTGAGTTTCCACACGTGTCTTTTATGACTTTTCCTCAAAATTTTCAAGTGCCCTGTGGCGAGAAAACAGCCCTGGGGCTATTTAGACTTTAGGGTTTCTTGAAAATTCAATACTATGCCCTTTTCTGTCAACATCTTTTGTTTTTTTTTTCTAAATAACCCAACGAACTATCGAAAATTTAGTTAACTTAAATTCTTTAACAAACATGTTGTTTTACTCTTAGTTCTAGTTAAATCGTATATTTTTAAATGATAATATTTAAAATATACGATTTGAATATCTGTTCCCGCTATATCACAGGTGCTGTCACCTGTTGGCTTAAATCGTTCAGCCAGGACATAACATGACAACGTAGGTAGTGACATCTGAAAGCGACTAAAAATATCACACTGTTTTTTAAGTGTAGTCTAAAAATATGAAACATTGGAAATTAATTAGATTTTTAGTTAAGAAGTGTTTCTATGCAGAGATTTTTTAATAAAAAAATTTAATTTAAACAGTTATATTCAACGTTGTCTGAATCGAAATAATTCTGATTTATAAAAATAAATCATTTTTTCATAAAAAAATTTCTCCCTAGCACTTTTGCTATTGAAAAATGAAAAGATGAATTTAATTTTTTAATTTTTATATTTTTGTAATAAGAAGATAATTTTTTATTTTTCATTTTTTATTTCTGTGATAAGAAGAATACTTATCATTCAAAATAAAATATAAACTTAATTCACGAAAAAATATAAGTATGAAATGAAGAATAGTTTACATTGATGAACTAAATTATCAATTAGAAGCTTTCCATTTCAGATAAATTTTAAAAGAAAATTAAGTAACTTTGAATTTAATAATTCAATGATTAATGGTTTAATAACAATCATGATAAGAATAGAGATAAATATTTTTATTCCTATTATTTTTGTCATTAATTTCGTATTACCATTATTAGTATTTTCAGTATTATCGTTACTATTATTATTATTATTATTATACGGCTCCGTATACATGCGAAGTTTTTCGAGTAAAATTTGAATTTCCCGGGAATTTATATTGCTCCGTACACATCCGGAGCCGTATCGATCATTTGCCGTACCTTTAGGCACATTCAATTTGAATTTATTAATACTTTCTCGCTAAAAGTTTAAAGTAAATCAAAGCAATTAAATATGAAGGTAATTGTAAGCGAATCACCGTAGTTCATTAGAACATATGTGTGTGAGTCCCTTCAAGATTGGAGTTTACTTGAAGCTACAGTATATGTAGAAAGAATTCCAGTGCACCCTGGCGAGTGTAGATCCAAGCTGCGAAATATCTTTTTTTAACTGTAGTTTCCCATCTATCGAAGGATTACTATGCATTCTCGAATTATTTAGTCTGTGTCAGATCACTTTGCCCATTGAAAAAAAGTCAGGATCGAAATTTTTGCGTTGCTATAGTTTGTGCTGATTAAATTTAATAATATTAAGCAGATTAATTGTTATAATTGCATATAATCAATTAATATCAGGAAAATAAGGTATGAACTACCGTTATAATACTAATTTAAGGAAAAAAAGGACCGTAGAATTAAAAATAAATTTGCAACCTCTAAAAAACGTGATGCTTACAGTAAACACAGTCGGTAGTCTGGCGCTCCGTTTACAACGGAATTTTTGAACGGAATTTGGCGCCAGATTCTACCGAATCTGTGGATTATATATAATTAGACATAATTATATATAATACTATACATAATTATAAATGAAAAATAGCCCTTTATAATTATATAACTATATATAATTGTATGTTACTATATATAATTATATGTAACTATATATAATTATATATATAACTATATAGAATTATTTCCATAGAAAAAAAAACCGTCACGCGCGGGAACCGAACCTGGGACCTGACGCTTGAGAAACTATGACTTTACCCGTTTACCTATGAGACTTAATTGAATAACAGAGTTTTTAACAACAACAAGTAATGCAAATCGTGTGCATGATCGATGGGTAATAAACAAAATTTTTTATTTTGTTTTTAAATTATTAATTATCAACATACACTGATAGAAAGATTCATTGACTATTAATAAATTAATTTATTTGAAGACAATTATTTAATTGGTTAAATTTTAATAAATCCTCTAAATTAATATACATGAAAGTCTTGAAGTTAATAACTTAAAAATTATTCAAGGTGTACAAATGCTTAAATGTAAAATAGGAGAAACTAATCAAAATGAACGAGCTCGAGAGTTGCAAATTTATTTGTGGTTGGGAAATCCCATTAATTATGAAGCCCACGAAAATGATCGCTTTTAGATTATAACCGAAGGTTTTCTTGATGAGAACTTGAATATTTAGGCTCGAGCAAATATTAAAAACGAACACATGTAATGACATATAGTTATATATGAATTATAAGTAATTATATATAGTTATACATAAATTAGATATAATCTCAAAAACGAACGTATGTAATGACGTATAGTTATATAAAAATAATATGCAATTATATATAACCTTAAAAACGAACATACAATCGTGGTCATTAATTTAAGTATGTTTTTAATATTACTGGAAAATAGTCGTTTGTAAAATAGAATGTTTATTAACTCTAAATTTGGAAATCAATTGATATCGTCATTTGTAAAATTTGTCGCAAATAAAAAACGATATTGATCAAATTAGCGAAATTTAAATTTCACCAATTATAAATTTAGTCATTTAAAAAATAGCGAAAAATAAAAATCTGTAGGTACGTGAATTTAGCCAATTCTTACTGCAGAAATTTGTCAAATTAGCCGATTATAAACTTTGTGAAATGTAAAATGAGCTGTTTCTAAATCTCTCGTAATTCTTTAACGGATCGACGGATCAAAAACTCTTTGAGGCATCTGAAAGGACTTTCATAAATTTAGTTTCTTTGAAAATTAGAGCAGATTCGACTGACTCATTCAAAAGTTATAAGAAGTATAAAAACGGCTAATGTTACAATTCGTAAAGTTTACAATTGGCTAATTTTATAAGTTTCGGCAATAAGAATTTGCTAAATTCACGTAGCCGAAGATTTTTGTTTTTCGCTATTTTACAAATGACTGAATTTTGATTTGGTGAAATTTCCATTTCGCTAATTTTATTAATATCATTTTTTATTTGCGACTAATTTTATAAATGACATTATCAACTAATTTTCAAATTTATAGTTTATAAACGTTCGAATTTATAAATAGCTATTTTCCAGTAAACTTAAAAATATACTTAAATTAATAACCACGATTGTATGTAATGACATGTAGTTATATATAAATTATATGAAGTCATATATAGATTATATATGGTTCTATAGAATTATATATCATTTTTTTTACCCGGGAGACTACATATGTAAAAGGCCAGATAAATCAAACAGAGTTTGGTAATTATGTAATTATTTTAATTTAAAATAAAATTGCTGTACATTTTTATGTAAAATAAAACGTTTCAAAATTACATATAACTCTACGAAATTATAAAAGTCATTATATATGATTTATATATAATTATATATAGTTATATATAAAGTTTTTTACCCGGGTAGGCTATAGATAATACGTTTTATAGTGTGAGTGTGTGAGTGAAATTCAGTTAATCTTTTATAAGTACTTTTTTTGTTAATCTTTATTCTTAATAAAACTGATCAGATTGTTAACTAATTATTTGTTCTTCAACAACACCTTCCTCCACTCTCTCTACCTTAAGATAAAGAATTCTCAGCTCTGGACCGGTTCCAGGAACCGTGATTGAAAATCCTGGTGGTGCCCTGATAATTATTGTTGTTTGTTAAATTTGTTAGTTTGTTTATAAAATTGATGAGGGGGTAACCTGAGCAGGTAAAACTGTTACAAACTTTTTACCAAAATTTGTCCAAATCGACAGGGGTCGATTCCAACTATTTGTCGATTTGACATGGAATGACCTATAGAAAACATTTATTCTAATTTTCATTAAATAAAACCAGTAGTCTCATGACCACCATGCCATATCTTAATAAATAATTTTCTTATTTTTTAAGATTACGTGGAGTATGTGAAAATTACCTCGATATTTGTTGCAAACGTCCGCATATATTGGATTCCGACAATCGAGTAACTCCAAAACCAATAATTCGGCGTGGATGTGGACAACGTCGCCCTGATGGAGTTGGTTTTCAAATTACTGGACACACTGATAATGAAGCGCAATTTGGAGAATTCCCATGGATGGTAGCTATATTACGAGAAGAAGGTATCAGTCAAAGTGGGCAGAAGCTTAATGTCTATCAATGCGGTGGTTCCCTAATACATAATCAAGCTATTTTGACTGCTGCTCATTGTGTTAATGGGTAAGATAAATTAAAACTATACTCACTACAACTTTACGTTGAATGTCGAAATTTCCCACTTGCTTATCGATTATTTAGAACAGTTTATTTTCAAATATCGGAGATGACACGATAAAGTCAGGATAGATCCAGAAATATGAAATGTACAATAAGTTGGGCCAAAAAAAAACTCTTAATTTTTTTTCATTAGCTATTACGAAAATATTGTGCAAGATGACGAAAAAATAAATCTGGTATAGTTTGAGCTCTTACTATCAATATTTAGAGGTGTCACATGGTGATTTTTAATTTCCCATTTAAATAACACGGGAATTTTTTTTTTTTTTTTTTCGGAATTTCAATGTATTTTAACGAGCAATTGTGTAGAGAAATTAACTAAATGTTGTTGTAGGAAATTAAACACCCTTCAAAAAAGGATAAAAATCATTATTCGCTAAGTTAACTAGGTTAAAAGTTGTTTGCAGTTAAAGTTCTACTTAAAATAATATACGATGACTTTCACAATTTTGTATACTTTTTAACAAAGAAAACGGCTTCGAATATATACATATTTTTCTTATTTTTACTTCCCAAATTTATTAAGAAAAACTTATGTTCTATGAATACCTTCTCCCAATACGGATTGCAGGGGTGGGTATTAACAATGAAAATTTTAAATTCACTACCGGGGGAAAAAGGCTTAGATCTGACCAGATACAATAATATCTGGTTAGATCTAATTATATCTGGTCAGATATGGGATTAGAGATATAATCAGATCTAGTCATATCTAATCAGATCTAAACAGATATAACTGTATCTGACTTAAAAAATACATCAACAATGAACAGATTTAGTCATATCTGATCAGATCGAAACAGATATAACTATATCTGGATTGAAAAATACATCAGACATAAAAAGATTTTATTAAATCTGACCAGATATAACTATATTTGTTAACTATTCATACCTATAAACTATTTTACTAAACATACTTTCCTCCTAAATAAATATTTTATGAATGTTAAAAAATGCTTATTAGAATTCAATAAATTAAATAATTTATTAGTTAGTAGTTTATAAATCTTTTTATAAGCGTATACTGATAATTACTAATTTGCAAATTTGATAAAAAACTTTATTCATTACGCATCGATCATGGACACGATTCACATTACTTGTAGTCATGACAAACTCTATCCACTTACGCTTCAAGTAAGCCTCGTAGATAAACAGTTAATGAATTAGTCTTTCAAGCATTGGGTCCCAAGTTCGGTTCCCGCACGCACCAATTTTTTTTTTATTTTTTATGGAAATTCCTTTATAATTATTAAGGGCCATTATTCGTATATAATTATGTATGAGTATATATAATTATATATAATCGTTTTTACCTGGGTAATTTAAAGATCTGACCAAATCTGGTCAGATCTGATTATATATAGCCAGATCTAATCCGTTTTTCCGTGGTAGCTACTGTTCCTACAAACTCTAAATTTGGTAGTAGTCTTTTATTTGTTATGAAGAGGTCATCTCAAGACGGATGTCAATAAATTCTACTTCCAATAGGGATTGCGGGGCAGGGTGTTAAAAGTTTTAATTTCAATTCTAGCCATTCGCATTAGGTGACCTACAATTCTCTCAAAGAATTAAAAAAAAAAATCTGGGAAACGGTTGACCCTGAAGTTCATCACTGCAACTTCCCGCTAATTCTATATCTAAGCGCTTAGGATTGAACTTATGAAGTTTTTGAGCTCTTCGAGCTCGAAAATATAATTTATATGTTACTTCGAGCCCTCCGAGCTCAAAGAGTTAGCTGTTCTAAGCTTTTGAGCTCTTCGAGCACAAAAGTCTGATAGGAGTTTAATAAATCAGTATTTTTTTAATTTTCAAACTGCAATAACTTCTAAATGAATGAACCGATTTTCATGCAGTTAATAGCATTCCACCCAGTTTTTCTAATTCTACAATCTACTTTTGAACACAAACTGATCAAACCGGAAATCTAAGAAAAATTTGAAAAATGCAATTTTTCCTTATTTTATCGACAACGATAACACACGAACCAATCAACAAATTTTCACGTTCTTGGCAGCGATCGACGTGGTTTTGTGAGCTCTAATAATTGTTTTATTTGATCAAAAACGATCCAAAAAGAAATCTCGATGTTATGTAAAACAAACCCTTTTTTAAAAATTTTTCCACAACGATATTTCTCGAAAAAATTAACCGATTTTTACGCGGTTTGCAGCAATCTATGCAGTTTTTGAAGTACTATGAACAGTATATTAACATGAATTGGTCAGATAAGAAATTTTGGAGTTTTTCTTTAAAAATTCAATTTTTTTTTATTTTTTCGATTTCTTTCGTTCACGATATCTCCCGAACGAATGAACCGATTTTGACGCGGTTGGCAGTGATCGACGTCGTTTTTGAAGGTTAAGAGCTGATTGATTTTTAGAATCGATCGGTAAGACCATTGAAAAGTAATTCCAAAAAAACCACTTTTAAGTAAATTTTTTTTTGCAGTTTTTTTGAGATTTCTTGGAATCTACCGGTCCGAAACGGATTAAATTTGTAGGAAATCTAAGTATGGTGAAACCTAATCGAATGCCTAATCGAATATAGTGAATAAACCGTGTTAAAACGGGAAGGGGATACTGTTAGTATATAGTACATGTATGGTGAATATATGATTAATGTACTGTATATATACAGTGAAAATTTTGAGTTTTCACGGTGAGTTCACGATGTATATATGGTATATTCTTAGTGTATTGACAGTATTAAATCGGTGAAGATTATAATGTAGATGTTAGGTCAATAAGTACACTCGAAAAAAAAAATTGTTTCTAGGAAGTTCCTAAAATCTTTCGCACCAGAATCGTTCCGCTTCTAAGACTGATCACAACTTTAAGTGGATATTTTGCAAAATACCTAAAATAGTGAAAAGCAGATAAATTATACAAAGTTTAACTCTTTAGACGAAAAATTTTGCCTTTGATTATTAGTAGATTTCATAGATATCTAACTATTGCAGCGGTTCTCATGTCGGAATTTACAAAAAATTTTCATGAATCCTTACTCAGCTCGCCTAGCTGAGTCAGAAAACACTATTGGTTCAAAAGTTTATATATGTATGTGTATATATATTAGCTGACCCGGCCACGCTTTGCTGTGGCTTTTTTTCAATATTTAGCTGACTCTAGCAGGTATTTTTCAGCCGATTGGTATTAATAATCATAGATTATTTATTCTAATCAATCCGTGGTGTATAATTTGATTTTATATTAACCTCAATATAATTTGATATCAATTACCGTTAACTTTACCCATATAAAAACAAATTAATCTATGATTAATTCACTATTACTAATAATGACCACTAACTGTCAGTCGTAGTATAGTTCAATGAATTACGTACATATATATATATATATATATATATATATATATATATATATATATATATATATATATATATATATATATATATATATATATATATATTAAAAAAAAAAATAACGTTAACTAAATTTAACAGATGGTTATTTTATTTTCCATAAAATAACAATGATAATATCACAGGATATAAGATGCAAAGATATAACTTAAAAGCTTGAACAATTATCAATAATACTAAATGTTTATAAATCATCATCGATTTCTCCTTCCAATACTCTTTTTTCAACTTCATACCAAGGTAGCTCTTGTATTACAAAATTGCTAGAAATCTCAATTTGATTGAAATTTTGAACTCTAAATTTGAAAAAGGATACCAAAACATCAGTAATAAAAGGAGTTTCGCCGATGAAAGCAACTGCCCTATTAATTTTTATAACCTGTGAAATAAATAAAGGTTAAAAGTTTAACAAATTATGATTTCATGAATTGATTATTCTAAGACTTTTATAAATTACTTGGTTCTCATGCAACGTGAGTGATTGAGAAAAAGAACAAACTCGAATAAAAAAAGCATACTTTATTCCAGCTCCTCCAGATAACGTAAAGACAAAATAATCAATATTATCATACTTCCGGAATCCATAAATTAATGAAATGTGGCCTTCGAAGCTGAATAATGATAATTTGACCAATAATAATATTAATTAAATAAAAATATCTGAGGGTTATAAAAAAATAAGCAATTTTATGCCGATCTCTTACTCAAAGACACCATGAACCCGAATAACTCTGTCTCGACTTCGTACATTGCTGATTATCATTTTTAATTTTAATTTTCGTATAAAATTATTAATGACAACTATTTTTATAGTAAATTATCAATAAATGCCAATTACAAAACGTTAATGTTATTTAATGAAATTATCGTAGATTGCAATTAAAGGTTTAAAACAAATGAATATAATAAATAATAAAAAATAAAACAATCTATCTCTCTCAACTTTCTTATGCAGATAATTAATTTTGTGTTTCACTTGATGATGCTCTAAATTAATATTGAACTTGTATAATTCATTTATCTATTTGTCAAATATCAGAGACTGGATTACTAAACTATATTTTAATTCTTTTTTTCCCATTCAAGCTTCATTTTTAATTGTTTTCTTAGTCGCTCCTGTTTTTTAAATTCTTCTTGTGCCAAGTAATCTCGCATTTCTTTAAAGAACATTAAAGCATTATAAAATGCTTGATTGAATGATATCTAAAATAATAATATATTAATTAAAAAAATAAAAACTTGATTAAAAAAAAAAATTATTTTATGAAATTTTAAATTGAATTAACTTTCCAATGAACAAACCGATTTTGAAGTCGTTCAAAAGTAATATAAATAGTTTACACACGGCAACACACATAAATACATACATACAGAGACAAACACATACAGACATCATCGCGAAAACATTCGTGGCAGCTTTCTAGGATGTCAAAACGTCAACAATTGTTGGAAACTCAAATTTTACAAAACGGGGTAAAACCAATAACTTCCCAACTTTTGAAAATTTTCAATTTTCTTAGCGGGAAGTTAAAAAGTTAGATAAATAAATAATAAAAATGATAATTAATCACCGTTCGCGCTTGCATCGTTGCTTCGCCAATAGTATTCGATATGCTCTCATGAAATCCTATTCCTTGATGGAATTTTCCTCAACGTAAACATATTTTTACAAATGTGGAACATCCAACCAATACAGTACCGTCTTCTCTTTCTTCGACATAATCTAAGAAAAGAATACACTCAATAGAAATCCACTTCGTAAAAATAATACACTTAGTAAATATCAAATCATATTAAATACTTTTAAATGCTTTTATTTAATAAGGGATATCGAATATATTTTCAATAACTAAGTTTTTAACAGCTATTCTTATCACTATTTATTTTAATTTTCGACACCTAATTGATAGTTTAATATTTTTCACGAAAAAATTTAGAAGAATATACTGTATTTGTCTTACCGTTAATCTGATACATAATATCATGCGACCAATTTATTGAACCAAACACATAATCTGCTTGCATTGCCAGCCATTCTAATGATAAACTTTTTTGATCCATTATTTATGCACATCAAATTTCTAACAACGTTATTGAAAAAATTCAAATTATAAATACAATTACATTCTAACACCATCAAACATGATTTTTTTATAATTTTATTAACCTAATTTAATATTTACAGTCGATATTAAACTTTTAGCTAACATTCATTTATTTAAAAAAACATAATTGCTAAATAAAAAATAACTTCTAGCGTGATATTCTAAAACTCTGATAATTTAAGGGGTTATATCCACTTGTAAGTCCGAAAAAACGTGTTTTTTTGTGAATTTTTTGTGAAGAGGCTTTTTATTAAATAATTACATAGAATAAATGTGTATATAGCGAATTTAACTTATTTAAAGAATTCGCAATGTAATTCCAAAAATATTAGTTTCCGTTGTTCCTGTAGTAGATTTCCTAGAGGACCTCCACAAAAAGGTTTCTGGCGGTGAGGAAGATATCTTTGATTCAAATAATCAGAAATGAAAAAAAAAAACAAAAGATTTATTGTTAAGATAGATGAATACAGGTAATCATCGATGGAATAATCAAAATTTTGAATTGTGACATAATGGCGGCTTCCCGAAGAAAAAAATCGCTTTTTTTTACGAAAATTTACACTTTAAAGTGGCTTAAAAAATCGAAATTATTGTCAGAAACCTTATTCCTACGATCATTACCTGACAGAAGTATCTAAGAAGATTGTGTGAAAATTTCAAGCCGATCGGTCTAGCCGTTTCGGAGAAATTTTCCTCACCGGCTTTAAAAACATCATTTTGAGAAAAATTAGTTTAAACTTGTAAATTTTTTTCTAATATGTGTTTATCTTTGTGATCATTTGCCAGATCAATTTGAAATTTTTAGAGAATGTACTTAAATACATGTACATTCCGAAAATATATAAAAAAAAATTTTTTTTTAATTCTAACTGGATATAATCCCTTAACGCAACGACTGAACTATCCTACCAAAATCTATGAATCCTCAAAAATGCAGAAATTCAGGTTATTTTATCATATAAATACATTAAAGATACAATTTTGTTTATTCTTTTAATAAAATAGATTATTTATTTATTGTAAAGCAAGGGGATATACAATATTTTTTGTTTAATTATTTGGCGTATAAATATACAAACATTTTGGATTTCCTAATCTTGAGCAAGCAACATATAGTTGTCCATGTGAAAAACATGGACTCGATAAATTCAATCCAGTAACTTGCAGCGACTGGCCTTGAGCTTTGTTAATCGTCATTGCAAAAGCAAGACGGATCGGAAACTGCAAGCGTTTAAATGTGAAGGGTAAATCAGTAGGAATCATCGGAATGCGCGGAATCAGAACATCTTCTCCTTTAAATTTTCCAATAATTATCGTTGCTTTAATCAAATTTGGCAAAAGTTGTTTAATAGCAAGCCTAGTTCCGTTACATAATTTTGGAGTATTTAGATTTCTAAGTAGTAGTATTGTAGATCCAATTTTCAATGTCAGCTCGTGTGGTGGCATTCCAGAAGGTTCTAATGAATTAAGAAATTCGATTGGATAATTAATAGCATCATTTTCTTCCGTAACTGTGTCAATGGATTTATATTCTACAGCTTCACCAGGAATTTTTAATTGAATTCTATCATTTATTTTATTTACATCATCATTTTTGGGAGCTAAGATAGCACGCTCAGAAAGCCAGTCATGATTTTTAAAGTTACTGGCGATGTGCGGGAAAACTTTATTGTCAAGATCTTCTATTGATGACTGAAGTTGACAGAAATTTTGTGGAATTGATATTTCCTGTGATTTAGGATTAACCGGAAGCTTACCATCACCCATATCCAAAAGTTGTTTGGCAAATGTTCTTGCAGAGTCATCGTTGAGTAAATTCACACGCATATTAGTCGATAGCGTAATTTTTTTCACGTATTTCCAAAGAAACGAATATTTGAGGCACGCGTTCAGCTCATCTGCTGGCGTTGATCGTTGAATCACAGGCAATGTTTGACGGAAATCACCGGCAAGCAATATCACAACTCCACCCATTATACGTTGATCGTTTCGGAAATCTCGTAGAGTCCGATCAAGTGCTTCAAGGCCTTTTTTATGAGCCATAGTGCATTCATCCCAAATAATGAGTTGACATTCCTTCAATACAGCTGCCATTCAAGATGCTTTTCCAATGTTACAAATAGGACTTTTTACTACATTTAAATTCAATGGCAGCTTAAAAGCTGAATGTGCCGTGCGTCCTCCATCAAGTAATGTAGCTGCGATTCCCGATGATGCCACAGCCGAAGCAATTTCGTGCGTTCTTCGAACTTCTGCGAGTATCAAGTTTAGCAGAAAAGTTTTTCCTGTGCCTCTTGGTGCATCAAGAAAAAGAAGTCCACCATTTTTTTTTTGCACATAATCCATAACTGAGTTATACGCAAGTCTTTGGTCGTTTGTTAAGAGTTTTTCATGAGTCTACATAAATGTGTAAAGCGTTGACGTCGTATTGTTTTTCCATCAGGACATTTCTATTAAGAACTCTGAATCCATTACGTTTCGGTGAGAATAAGCCCAGCTGATCAAGATTTTTATTATTAATTGATCCACATATATCTTCAAGTAATATTAATGATTTGTTAAAAATGTCTTCCGAATACTGTACATCAAGATTTGGATTGTCTTGACGTTCTCGTAGCAATATGTCTTCGCTCATACTCTCTTTATGTTTTTCCCATAAATCTTTTGGATTAGAAGGTGCACAGGTAGTTAAAATTATTGCAAACAGAGTTCGAATTTGGTGTGGATGACATGTTTCAGATGCTTCTGTCAACGTTTCGTTCCAATGTTGATCATGTTCAAGCATACCAAGTTTGAAACATGCTTCTCTGTACGTTTGACACTCTTGACCATCGATGGTTTTAATTGCTTGAAACGATGTTGGTCCTTTAATCACGTGAAGCAGCATTCGTAAATAGTAGCATTCACTATTACTTGGATGAACAGTATATACTCTTCCTAGTGCGCTAGTAGAAAATGTGCCAGCGACTGAAGGATGTTTTATTCCTTGTTTTCTTCTGTAAAATTGCGTTGTAGATTGATTCCAAGTATAAAACTGCGGAACTTCATTGTATAATAATGTTTTTGCGAACTTATCTGTTGCACATAAGTTGAAAAAAGCTGTTAATGTTGTGTTTGGTGGATTCATAGCTTTTTGAGCGGCATTTTCTTCCGTGAAATAGACTCGTTGACCGTTTTCTAAGTGAACACTAAGATGAGTAACAGTAGGAAATCGTTCGTGAATGTCAAAACCTAAAATTCACCATACGGCTTCGTTACTACTAATATAACGTCCTATTTGAAACTGATCGATTTCATTTATAGGTCCATTGGAATTGGCGATTCCGAAAACCGCCATATCACTGCCTTTATTTACATATTTACATATGTATTTAATTGACTTCACTGAATTGCAGATCTCTACATTGATATGTGCATTGAATAATTTTGAAAGTATAGGAGTATAAGGCACAATCCATTGGTTATCAATTTTTACATTCATATTTTTGATCTTGATAACTGCTGTGTGTCCTCCATCAACTGGTTTTCGTCGTCTATATAGCGGATAACCATCGCCACCAGTTTGTGTTTCTTTCAAGAGCTGACGTGGATAACCTTTGGTGCATTTTCCATCTTTCATGCTAGGCGAATCTGGATTATATGATCCACATGGTCCATGAACCATACTTTTTTTTATAATTTCAAATAATTCTGGATCTTCTCTTTTGTTGGGTAACTCAGCACTAATGATATCGTCAATTTTGTTTGAAACAATTTTTTCAACCAACCAAATTAAGATATGAGCATGTGGTAAGCCTCTTTTTTGCCATTCAATATAATACATCCAACAGCAAGTTTCTCCATATAAATGATTCTTAGTAATGAGGTCCATTAAACGTATTAATTTTTGTTTAAAAACTCTTGCTATCAGGTCATGTCGGTCGGATGGTTGCTGCCCAGGCGAAAGTAAGTCTTTAATTTCTTCCCAAGATGGATTACATGTGAAGGTAATGAAAAGATCTGGACGTCCATTTTTGCGAACATACGCCAAAGCATCCTGAGCATATTCTTGCATATGTCTTGGACTTGCAGTATACGATGATGGAAGTATTACTCTTTGTCCAATATCAGCAGCTACTTTATCACTCGATATTGTATCTCGTAAGTGAATGTACTCTTCAGCTCGAAGTTTCGGTTGATTATATCGAAGATAATTTAATCGTTCACTTTCGACCTTAGCGTACATGTCAACAATGAATTGTTGCAACAGTTGACGACACTTCAAAATCAGATTAGATTGATCTTTTCTAATCATAATACGGTAAGCATAAAAATCCATACAACTGATTCTCTTTGATGTCAAAGCGCCCGTCGTGGGATTAGTTTGATACAGTTTAAAATGATATCCATCTTCTGCTCGAGGAAACAGAATTGGATACTGAAGAGAGTCGTATGATCGATGTGTTTCAGCGACACGATGCTTGGTTTTATCTCTTTTAGTGATAACAATATCTCTTTTCATAATTTCTGTGCCCACAATTACAGCTGCTACTTCAGGAGCTATGGGAGCATTAAAGCGTCTTTCATGCTCATTCAATGGCGTTTTATCTGCTTTAATAATGACTTTGAAGTCATCTGTTTTCGCACCTTCTAAAGTAGATTTAAAATCTTTGATTAAGTAGTTATGTTCATGGAGCATAATCTGTAATTTAGTGATAATTTCCCGATTAGTATTTGTACTGAACATAGATCATCGATCAATCTCTTTTTCTACATTATCCATGAAATAAATTTGCAAAAATTGCGGATTTTCTTCAGGTAGTGGAAGAAGTGAACCAATCTGATGATACACTTGTCCTTGCACTTTAAATGTAGGCATAAAATTATTAAATTTTACGATATTTGTAGCCCCAAACGATGTCATTTGGAAACAGGAGTTGTATTTTCGAATATGCTGAAGAAAATATTTAGACTCTTTTGTAATTCCAGTTACGTAGTGTAAGATAATAGTCTTAACATTAAATATTTAGTTGCCGGGACTGGGTGTTAAAAGATGGAGTAGACACATTCGTGGTTATAATACTGTTTATTCTAAATTAATCACAGGCATAGTTTATTGTACAGAGTTTGAGTAATTTACAAATATTGAGCACTTTGAACATAGTTATAATCTTGAATTATCACATTAATTCATGAGTACGCGTTGATTGAGTCAATTGAGTTGTATTAATTAATGCATATTAATTAGACTGAGCATGAGTTGTAGAAAGTTGATCTTCAATTGAACTGTTAATTAACTTACAATGTAATTAACACTAGCAATTATGAGCGAGAAATATGAGTAATGTTGTAGAATTAGATCACCAGACGATTAATTAATTACACTTAATTAATAGTCATAGTATGAGCGTATAAATTGGATTGACTGAGTGTAATGATTGATAGAGTGAATGAATGCAAGTGTAGTGAGAGTTTGAGCTTGAGTCTGGAGAGTTCACAGTAATGATTAATTGGATGAGCTGTATAAGTTAGAGTCACTGGATTATTAATTAATTAACAACATAATTAACTCTCACAGTGTGAGCGAATGAGCCTTAAAACTAACGAGCTCAATTGAGTACTTGAGTCTCGGGATACGAGATAGAACACACAACGTTGAACACGGAATGGCGACAGGCCCAAGAGCTGGTGGCAGTCACCCCCAATCTCCACCAAGCAACATCTGCAATGCGGCATTTTATTTTGCCGCAGAATGACGTATCAATTAGTAATTGTAATATGCATTGTTGCTGGGTTGAACGTGTAGGTGACTGTTGTACGTATGTATGAGAGAGAGCGACACATGGGTAGCCATGTGACAATGAGTAAGAGAGAGAGGGAGAATGAGAGTATCGATTGTGATAAAGTGATCTCAGATGATCTATAACAAATACTTAATTGTACCTGAGTTGCCAATGATTGCTGGTGAATGAAGATGAGTAGCGATGCTGTAGTTGGCTTCAGTGAAGTTGAGTAGATGAGCTTGGAGATTTTGGAAATACAAAGAAATGCACTGGTCACGGTAAATGCGTGTGTACGCTGTACAATTAGCACGTGTTATGAGGAGTATGGCTGTTTGCCGGTGAGCCAGTTGAGTTGCGGTGGGACACCCGAGGGCGCTTGTGTAGCGGCGCCTCGGTGCTACCAGTTTGTTGCGGGAATGTTTGAATGATTCCGCAACACGTAGATAAGAAGAGATTCTGGTGGATCATCCAATGGTGATAAAATAACTTTGCCGTTGGAGCAGCACATACCAGCAATTTCTTTTTTAAATTTCAAAGCATGACAGTATGGGCATACAATATTCATCGAACCAATGTTAATATCGCGATGCATCTGATAATTATAATCTTTATTGTAATTAAAGGCTTCTTTATTGAGATTTTTTCTCGTTCTTGATTTAATCTGTCTTGATTTTTGATCATCTAGACGTTTGCTTCGCTCGTCAAGTTTTTCAGCAGCTCTTGTATTAGACGCTCTTGCTCGTAGATCTGCCAATCGAACATTACGTTGACTAACTGTTTCAGCTGCTCTCAAAGTAGAAGCTCGAGTTCTATTTGCTTCCAAACGTGTTTCTTTTTGTTGCGGCGTTTCAGTAGCTTTTCTGGTTGAGATACGCCGCACGTTCCTCGTAACTCGTCCGATATTTGACTTTTTCCGTGTCATTGGGAATACCGTCAATAGTGTAGGACTATAACTATCTGTTTGTGTAAATAAGTC
Organism: Cotesia typhae; assembly: GCF_013202065.1. NCBI lineage: Eukaryota > Metazoa > Arthropoda > Insecta > Hymenoptera > Braconidae > Cotesia > Cotesia typhae. The sequence continues at coordinate 1,853,336 of NW_027423780.1, read as the reverse complement.
AGAAATTATTTGTCTTACGTTTGCATTTTAAATTGACAATTTATTGATATTAAACTTATAAGTATACGTACCAATTAATAGTGATAATCAATATTTTATTATAACTAATCACTACTTCTTATTAGTAATCACAATATCTTATAATAATAATCAATGTTTATGTCTTATGTAATTGAAGGATTTTTATTGATAAATAATAGATTTGAAGTTAGTTGATTTGCTTGTTTGACAGCTTCAATTTTTTTTATTAATAAATGAATATTAGATATTTTTAAAAATTTATATTTAAAAATTACCATTACTTATAATGAAATTAACTTTACATATAGTCAAATGTAGTAAAAAAAAACAATCAAATTTGCTAATCTCATTACAAATATATTTTTAAAATTTATATTTACAGGAACTGTCATAGTGATAGTTTCATCGGTATAGAAGTTTAAACACCGGAGCAGGATTTTTTGGTGCGTTTGAATCATGTAGAAAAAGCATATTCATTTTCTCTATAAAAAATACATGTCCATAGCGATTTTCAAAGTGATCGGTTTATCGGTATAGTAGTAGATACGCCGTAGCGCCATCTTGAGGCGGGTTACAATGATGAAAATCATATATAAACCTTCTCCATGAAAAAATACATACACATACCAATTTTCATAACAATCGGTCGAATAGTTTCGGAGTTTACGCATGTCATATATACAAACATTCTCTTTTATATAGAAGATATATATATATATATATATATATATATATACGATATTGGCCTTGTGGGCACGCTCACTCTAACAATTCTCAATCGATCCTTATAAAACTCAGTATAAATATTCTACCGATAATTGCTAAACTTAAGTTTAATTCTTGAATAAGAAACTAAGTTCTTAGATGAGCCAAATCGGTAGGTTAGTCTAAAAATAGGAGCCGATTGAAAATTTTGAAAAATTCCTAAAAATTCAATTCTTTTGGTTCTCTCTTCAATAACTTTTGAATGCATTACAATTTTCAAATTTTATGAATTGCATCTTATAGCTTATCAAAAAAGCTTCAAATTATATATATATATATATATATATATATATATATATATATATATATATATATATATATATATATATATGTTTAATACGGTAAACGAGGACGATTTCGCATATATATATCGGTCTTCGGGGACATTTTTCGGCTACGAGGACGGTACCCAAAGACGATCACGATTATCACGGGCTTCGAGGACCGTACCCGAAGCCGAATTAGGAAAATATGTTTAATACGGACTTTGAGGGCTTCAATATTTACTTAAGACAAATCCGTTTACTTGTGAATTGAGGTGATTATTATCGGTTCAGACTTATCGAGTCTCATTACATAGTCTTATAAAAATTAAAATCTACGAGCTTTTATTTTATCAAAAGATTATGAACAATTTCAGAGTAATTCCTAAAAATATTTGAAAAATTATTAACTTATGATATGGTTTGAACTCAGTAGAATTTTTTCTCAAATTCTTTCGAATTTTCTCAAATTATCGATAAATTAAGTTGTTTGTTTCTTTGAAGATTTGATTTTCTTTCATTAAGAAAAACTCTTTGAAAATGGATCTCTAATTTTACGACGTTCAATTATTATAATTTTTATAAAATGTTCATGTTTTCATAGAAAATTTTATGCTTCGCTATTTCATTCCTTTTTTTTTTTTTTTTTTGATACAGATCCTAAGTAATTTAGAAAAAATTGTGATATTTAAAAACTTAGTTGTTGAATTTCATTTGTATTTGGAATAAAGGATTTTGAAATTTAAAACTTGAAAAAAATTGATAAAAAATAATAAATAAGTAAGTAACAGGCTCAGTTGTGAAAATTGATAAAATAGTAACAGTCCTAGTCGTAAAGAATGTAAGATAGAAATATATTTTAAAACCAAAAATCATACAAAATTTAATCGTACAATCAAAATTTTAGAATTTGCCGAAATAAGAGAAACTCATCGACAAATAGAAAATAATTGTATGAATTATTTGAGAGGAAATTTCTCAGTAAGAACGTTGCCAATTTTGTGCACGTGGACATTATCATCTAGAATCAAGTGCCTGATAGTGAATATATATCGATTTACGAATCGCCCCAAAACTCCGATATATATATATATATATATATATATATATATATATATATATATATATATATATATATATATATATATATATATATATATATGAATGTAATAGTCCTCGAACTCAATAATATATCAGCGGAGGTCTCTGAAATCAGATATATATCGTGCAAGAAAATAATCGTTACCGACTGAGATAACGGGTAGATTTTAAATTCTTAATCTAAAAACTAATAATTTCAAATAAAAAGTCATTCAATAATTTATTTCTAAACAATACCAAATAATTTCCTAAGTACACTGTCTACGATTCGAGAGGTAAAATTTTACAAGAGTTTACGTTTGAGGATTCAATTATATGTTTATTTAGATTGAGTGAACACACTCAATTTTTTACAAATATCCTGATTACGTTATCTATCTGATAATTTTATCAATGTTAGAATTATCTGTCAAGACCGATGTTCGTCCCCGAACGTAGATATATATAAAAGTAATGGTCCTCGAATTCAACTATATATCAGCGGAGGTCTCTGAAATCAGAGATTTATCGCGCAAAAAACTAATAGTTACTGACAGAAAACGTGTAAATTTTTAATTCTTATTCTCAGAACTAATCATTTCAAATCAAAAGTCATTCAATCATTTATTCCTAAACAATACCAAATTAATTTCCTGAGTACACTGTCTACGACTCAGGTTGGTAAATTAATCGAGAGTTTACGTTAAAGGATTAAATTAAATGTTCACCTAGATTGAGTCAACACAGTCATTTCTTAAAAAATATCTTGATTACGTCATCTATCTAATAATTGTATCAACCTGAGAACAATCTGTCGAACCCAAGTATGCATCTTTCCACACTTTGACCTTTATTTAGGAAATTTGAAAAAAGCTTAAAATATAAAAAATATAAAACCGGTAACAAAAAATTAGGAAAAAGGTTCACCCTAAAAGCCATCCGTGCAACTTCCCGCTAATTCCATTCCTGAGCGCTTAAAATTGTACTTATGACATTTTTGAGATTTTTAAGCCTAAAATAGAATTTATGTAATATTTTGAGCTCGCGGATGAGTACTCCAAAGTAGATGTGGTTTACCCCTGATTAAGAAATCTAATTTGGAATTATTAAAAATGATTTGGAATGATTTAAATGTGTCGGATTTGAATACTATATAGATATACAATTAACATGAAGGTAATCATTTCAAATCATCTTTCTGAATCAGGGACGCAAGCTAGAGCACCCTTTTCAGCCGTATTTTTATTTCTCTTGAAAAATTATAAATATTGGTCCTACAGTTCCGGAAGTCGAGAAATATTTCAGGAAATTTCCTCCTATTTTGAATCTTTTTTAAATATTCAAAATCTTTATTACATTTGCAATTTTTTCAAGCGAAACTTCATTCTTTTTAGAAATCATCTAGATGCCATTCCGAATCGAATGACATCTGAATCATAATTTTCGGAGACTGCCGGAAAAAGTCGACCAAAAAGACACTTGTTGACTAGACTATTGGTAGGTCAAAAAGTTTCATATTTTCTAATTATTAAATTAAAATTTTCAGATAATAAAAATTTTTATTTGGTCACAAGCTGGACAAGCTGGACTTTTCGCAAGAAAAATAATTGTTTTCACGATAAAGTACTCTATTTTCCCTGGTTTACACCTTTAAAGAAAATTTTTTTTGAAGATTTTAAATCTTTGCGCTAAAATTATATGCGCAGGACACATAGTGCAAAAAAATTAAGCTATAATAAAAAAAAATTTTTTTTAAGTTTTTAAATTTTTCCGCCTAAACTACATGCGCAGAACCTTTGCGCATGTGCGTTCTGCGCATGTGCAAAAAAAATTTTTTTCCAAAGAAAGCGGCCATCGAAGTTAAGTGATAAAAACACTTTTTTCGGTTTCTTTCGGTTTTATTTCATTCACGCTATCTCTCGAACGAATCAACTGATTTTGGCCGGATTAGCGTCGATCAGCGTGATTTTTCAAGCTTAAAGGCGGATTAGTTTTTGAAGTTGATCGATCGAACCGTTTAAAAGATATTCCAAAATTACCACTTTCAAATGTGATTTCTTTTTTAATTTTTTTGAGATTTTTCAAAATTTCTCAAAATCTATCCCTTTCGAATGGCCCTTTCGAATGGCACCAACCGCGATGCAATCGGTTCAACCGTTCAAAAGTTATAAGCGATTGACATACTTAAACAAACACACATACATATAGACATAGGGACGACCTCGCGGGGATAGTCAGGAAGCTTCCTGTGACCTTTAAACGTCGAGATCTGATGAAAACTCAATTTTTGCAAAACGGGGTGAGAACAATAACTTACCGATTTTTGAAAATCTTCGATTTCCTTAGCAGGAAGTTATGAATTTAATCAATTTCGTTCATATGCAATATTTATGTTGTATAAATTATTTAAAAGGAAATTCCTCAGAAAAAATATTACCAATATTATGCACGTGGACATAAGCATCTGGAATCAGGACCCTGATAGTGAATGTATATTGATTCACAAATCATCCCTGAACTCAGATATATATAAAAATAATGGTCCTTGAACTCCACTATATATCAGCGGAGGTCTCTGAAATCAGAGATATATCGTGCAAGAAACTTATAGTTACCGACTGAGAGAACGTGTTAATTTCAAATTCTTAATCTCGAACTAATCATTTCAAATCAAAAGTCATTTAATCATTCTTTTCTAAACAATACCAGATAATTATCTGAGTACACTGTCTACGATTCGGGTTGTTAAATTGATCGAGAGTTTACGTTGAAGAATTCAATTGAATGTTTATCTAGATTGAGTCAACACACTTATTTCTTAACAAATATCCCGATTATGTGATCTATCTAATAATTGTATCAACCTGAGAATTATCTGGCAAGTCACACTACTCATCTTTTTACACTTTGACCTTATAACTAGAAAACTTGCTAAAAACTTATAAATAATATGAAACCGGTAAAAAAATGAATACAATTCCGTACAGATGTATCGTATATTTTATATAAACTTTTAAAAGGTAATTTCTCAGTAAAATCCTTGCTAATTTTGTGAACGTGGACATTACCATCTCGAATCAGGTCCCTGATAGTGAATATATTTCGATTTACAAATCGTCCCCGAACCCAGATATATATATGAATGTTATGGTCCTCGAACTTAATTATATATCAGCGAAGGTCTCTGAAATCAGATATATATCGCGCAAGAGACTAATAATTACCGACTGAGAAAACGTATCAATTTCAAATTTTCAAGCTTAGAACTAATCATTTCAAATTAAAAGTCATTCAATTATCCACTTCTAAACAATACTAGATAATTTCCTGAGTACACTGTTTGCGATTCGAGTGGTAAAATTTTACGAGAGTTTACGCGATGAAAAATTCAATTATAAGATTACCTAGATTGAGTAAACACACTCATTTTTTAACAAATATCCTAATTACACAATTTATCTGATAATTGTATCAATGTGAGAAATATCTGTTGAGCCCCAAGTAAGCATTTTTAACCCTTAATCCTTATATCTCGAAAATTTGAAAAAACAAAAACTATAAAACCGTTAAAAAGAACTAAAACAATTTCGTACATATCTATTGTTTATTTTGTATAAATTATTTAAATGGCAATTTCTCAGAAAAAAGTTACTAATTTTGTGCACTTTTGTGATAGGGAATATACATCAATTTACGAATCGTCTCCGAAACCAGATATATATAAATTTATTGGTCCTCGAACTCAACTATTTATCAGCGGAGGTCTCTGAAATCAGATATATATCGCGCAAGAGACTAATAATTACCCACTGAGAAAACGTGCCAATTTCAAATTCTCAAGCTTAGAACTAATCATTTCAAATTAAAAGTCATTCAATCATCCACTTCTAAACAATACTAGATAATTTCCTGAGTACTCTATTTATAATTCGATTGGTAAAATTTTACAAGAGTTTACGTTTACGGATTTGATTATATGTTTACCTAGATTGAGTGAAAAAACACATTTTTCAACGAATATCCCGATTACGTGATCTACCTGATAATTGTATCAAAGTGAGAATTATCTGTCAAGCCCAAGTATGCATCTTTTTACACTCAGACCTTATATCTAGTAAACTCGAAAAAAACTTATGAAAAATATAAAACTGGTCAAAAAACTTAAAACAATTTCGTACAAATGTATTGTTCATTTTGTATTAGTTATTCAAATGGGAATTTCTCAGAAATTGCGTTGCCAATTTCGTGCACGTTGACATCACCATCTGGAATCAGGTCCCTGATAGTGAATATATATAGATTAACGAATCGTCCCCGAACCTAGATATATATAAATGTATTGGTCCTCGAACTCAACTATTTATCAGCGGAGGTCTCTGAAATCAGATATATATCGCTCAACTAACTAATAATTACCGACTGAAAAAACGTGGAAATTTCAAATTCTCAAGCTTAGAACTAATCATTTCAAATTGAAAGTCATTCAATCATCCACTTCTAAACAGTACTAGATAATTTCCTGAGTACACTATTTATAATTCGATTGGTAAAATTTTACAAGAGTTTACGTTTACGGATTTGATTATATGTTTACCTAGATTGAGTGAAAAAACTCATTTTTCAACGAATATCCCGATTACGTGATCTACCTGATAATTGTATCAATGTGAGAATTATCTGTCGAGCCCAAGTATGCATCTTTTTACACTCAGACCTCATATCGAGAAAAACTTGTCCCAGAACCTAGATATATATGAATGCATTGGTCCTCGAACTTAATTATATATCAGCGGAGGTCTTTAAAATTAGATATATATTGCTCATTATTCTACTAACTTTCGACCAAGAATATGAGAAAATTTCGAGCATTATGCTCAGAACTAATCATTTCAACTTAAAACTTTTAAGTTAAAAGTTATTTAATAATCCTTCATTAATTAATTAGTGAATCTTTTTCAAAAATCATATCTATTTGACTGTATAGGATCTCAATCTGAGGCATGTATACGTAAGGTCTTTCAAATTATATATTTATGTCTCTTATACGCCCTTATTCCTGAATAAATATGAGTATAAAATCGAAACGATTTTTATCTGAAGCTTTAATCATAAATTATACGGATTGAAATTTCCGAATTTAACAATTTCATACATCATACGTATTGCAATAAATGCACTCTGTACATAATTCGGATTCAAATATTTTTTCATTGCGATATTACTTTAATAGTACAAAGTTTTTCAATCAGTTATTATGAATGTCTAAGGATAACCTAAATAAAAACAAAGTCATTTCTATAGAGACTTTAATTCATTAGATTTGAATAATTTTTTTCGAAATGTCCTCAAAATTAGAAATATATAGTAGAAGGTCCTCAGAACCAGAAATATATAGTGAAAGGTTCCCATAATCAGAGATATATATAAAAGTTGCAATATCTAAATAAATATTTTAATAATTAGAATTTAATTAGGAATATACACATCAGAACATTAATTAGAATCTATGTATACATAAATCTCGTCCGCCATCTTGAAGTCCCCAAAGCCCGTATTAAACATATATATATATATATATATATATATATATATATATATATATGTTGTGGTGAGCTATGTTATAGCTCATGTTTATCCATGGTTTCCGCAGCCAAATGAACATAATTTTTTTCAGTTTTTCTTTAAATCATTTTGAATAACTTCAAATCGCGTCGATTTTTCTCAGTTCTGTAAATTGTATCTTAAAGCTTATTCAATAACCATTAATTTCTGTACCAATCAGATCTCTTTTACTAATTAAATCACTCATTAAAGCTGATTTAAGCTGTCAAAAATTCGCTAAAAATGTGATTTTTTTTGTTCTCGGTTCAATAACTTTTGAATGCCTCACATTATCTTATTTGTGTAAATTGTTTCTTAAAGCTCATTAATTAAGCTTCAATTTCCATATCTATACATTGGCTTTAGTCGTTTATTGTAGAAATAATAGCATTGTTTTAATAAAATTTTATAGTAGATTTCATAGAAATTCACGATAGTTTTACGGTGAATTCACGGTCTTTTCACGATAAATTCACGATCGTTATGCAATCGCAAAATCACCCTGATTTTATCGTGAAAAGACCTCAAATTTACCGTGAAACTACCGTGAATTCATCGTGATACTATCGTGAATTTATCGTGAAAGTATCATTAATTTACGGTAATCTCAGTGTTGCAAAAATTAATTACTTTTAAGTGCTTTTACCGTACTTTTTCAGTGTGGAGTTCATATGCAAAGAAAAGGTGGATTTAGATTATTAATTAGAATGTTAGAATTTACTCTTTGGAGAGAATTTTTTTTCAAGAATAAATAGACATATATAATCAAATTGGATGTAATGACACAGAACTATTGCTGATAATTTAAATAGCTAAACTACATTGTAACCGTTGATTACAGCACGCAGCGCAACTGGTAGGGGTCGAGATTTCCACGCAGGCAGACCAGGTTCGAATCCCGCCACAGCTTAATCTTTAATTTTTTTCAGGCTCATCAATCCCCCATGCACCATCAAATATGAAATTAATCTTCAGATAGCCATTATCATAAAAATAAAAAAAATAATTTCACGAAATTTCAGCTCAAATTCAAAATTTTTTTTTTTTCAATAAGAGTTCATCGTGAACTCACGGTGAATTCACAGTGAACTTACGGTAAATTCTCGATGAATTCACCGTGAATTCACCGTGAGTTTACCGTGAACTCACCGTGAACTCAAGGCTGCAAGGGCTGATTTAGATTCAGTCAATTGAAATACACAAAAATCAAACTTAATCCGGGTCCACAAGAATTTTTTCATTGCTGTGACTGCAGTTTTTTTCCAATTTTGGGGGGTTTTTTGCATTATGCTCAAAATTGGAGGGTGACCGGGTCAAACGGACTTGGAATTCGAATTCTGTGGGTCAATATTCGTTTCGGTTGGTAGGCCCGGTCCAAAGTACATACCACTTTTTTTGGTGTTCCGGAGTTATGTATGATTATCTATTTTGGATATATTTTATGTAACAACTATATTTATTGGATTACTTGTAAGATATTTCAAAATTTTAAAAATTTAGGCATTATAACGATATTACAATTATTGGTTATAAAAATTTACAATGTCATAATTTTTTTTTTCAACTGTTGTGTTATTTAAAAGTATAAAAAGTACGATAAAATAGTGGCATTTTTTGTTTTCTTGAAATTAATTAAATTTAACTCAGAGGAATTTAATTGAAAGGGTTCAACTATCAATCTCTCTTTTAGAAAATTAAATTTTTCACAAAGAAGGTCCTTTGGAATTTTGGTGTAAGATCAATCAATAGTTTAGGAGAAAAAATCAAAAAACCACGACTATTGAGCAAAAAACGAATATACAATTATTTACTGGCGAGATAGCTCATAAATTGGAAATGAGCTGTCAGAGCTCTTAAAGAGGAATGATTCCTCTGTACCTTCCACCCGTGGTCAAGTGAACATCATGTAATGTCGCTATGCTATAGATAATTGAAGAAAAAAAAGTGAGTTTCACGGGTTAATTATGTGGGATAACTTTAAATTTATCCAGCGAGTACTTAAATTTGAAATTAAGAATTATCCTTTGGCGAGAATTTTTTTTTCTATGTTCAGAACAATATTTTGTCAATTGAGTTAAAAAAAAAAAATAGTCATCTCAATTGAAGCACCCTAATATATATATATATATATATAGTTCAGTCTGTCGATGGAAATCGCCGTATATGTGCCCTTGAGATTTACGATGAAATATTTTTCGTGTCGAGTGATGACTTCGTATGGGCCTTGATAAGGTGAAGAAAACGACGGTTCAATTTGATCGTTGCGTACTAGAACGTGGGAACTTGAGTTGAGGTCTCTGAAACACAAAACAGAACGTGTTCCATGACGCGACGTTTCGGCCGGTGCCAAGTTATTAAAATGAGCTTTCAAGGCGCGGACGACGGTTTGGGCGTCCTCGTGTTTGTTCGACGGGGTTATTAATTCACCCGGTAAACGGATAGGCTCACCGTATACAAGTTCTGCTGGTGTTGTTTGAATGTCTTCTTTCCACGCAGCGCGGAGACCGAGCAGGACTGCGGGTAATGCGTCGAACCAAGTGTCGTCATGGCAAAGTAGTGCAGACTTGAGCTGACGATGAAGACGTTCCACCATGCCGTTTGCCTGAGGATGATACGCGGTTGTGCGCAGGTGTTTTATACCGAACATTTTCATCAATGATTAAAACAATGCAGAGGTGAACTGTGCTCCTCGGTCCGACGTTATTCTAACTGGTACACCGTACCGGGAAATCCAGTTGTTGATTAGGGCGTTTGCCACCGTGTCGGCGTCTCCGTCTCTTAGAGGAATGGTCTCTGGGAAACGAGTAAATCGATCGATGATCGTGAGACATTTGTTATACCCGCGAGACGCTGGTAAGATGACGAGATCTATGTGGATATGTTCGAATCTCTGCGTTGGAAGATCGAATCGAGCGATTGGAGATGTCACATGCCGTGTAATCTTATTACGTTGACAGTTGATGCACGCTTTGGCCCATTCTCGACAGTCTTTCTGGATAGATGGCTAGACGTAACGTTTGCTTACTAACTTCTGCGATGCTTTAGAGCCTAGATGTGCAAGAGAATGCAGGGCGTTAAAAACTTTTCTTCAAAGTGGACCTGGAATGTATGGACGCGGTTTACCTGATGAAACATCACAGTGAATCGCGGCTGGGTGGTCGTCGAAGATGATACGTTGCCACTGTAGTGACGTCGTTGCGTTGTTGAGTAGATCTCGTAGTTCAGGGTCAACTCTCTGAGCATTTACCAGCTCGTGTGTCGTAATTGGTGTCGACACAGCTTCGACGTATGACAGGGTGTCTGCGACGATGTTTTTAGGTCCAGCAATGTGTCTAAAGTCACTTGTAAATTGGCCAATGAAGTCGAGACGTCGAAATTGCCATGGAGAGGCCCTTTCAGTACGTTGCTGGAACGCATGAAGTAATGATTTGTGATCAGTGTATATGGCGACGTGTTTGCCTTCAAAAATGTGACGGAAGTGTCGTACAGCTTCGTAGACTGCGTGAAGTTCACGGTCATACGTCGACAGTTTTTGAATTAAAGGCTGCAACTTTCTACTGAAGAAAGCCAGTGGCTGCCATTTACCTCCAACTTGTTGTTGAAGAACTGCTCCGATGGCTGTGTTGGAAGCATCTGAAAATATCGCCCATGGCGCGTCGATTACCGGGTGTGCGAGCAGCGTCGCTTCAGCCAGTGTTTGTTTTGCGTCGTTGAAAGCTTTTTGGAGCTCAGGAGTCTCTATTATCGGGGTTGAGTCTCTTACTTTTGGACCTTCCAGAAGTTTGTTTAGTGGCGCTAGGATTTGGGCGGCGTTCTTGACGAATTTTCTGTAAAAATTAATTGTGCCTAGAAAACCACGTAATGCCGAAATAGTATGTAACGGGTATTTTTCCGGTATTTATCTAAAAATAGACTTTATTACTGTTGTTACAGTCAAGGCTTACCTCTATATCTATATCCCCTAGCTCGAATGAAATCTCGTCGGAGTCCAGGATCTTTTCAAGGATAGCTTATATTACTTATAAATGAAATTTGAGCCTGATTATAAGTAGTACTCTATTTATTTAAGACAACAAACAACAAATATCAAAACTTAAGTTATACAATTTTACAAACTTTATGTCAAACTTTTACTATATCGTACATAACCCGTACACACCGTTTGTTTTTCTGTTTGTCGGTGCCACCTGGTGGCCAAACTCTGTCTACTACCTTTACGCAGTAGTATTCCTCTTTTACCGACAGTTGCGTACGGCCCTACCTGCCCTTAATCCCGTCTGGGTGCTTGGAAAGCAACCCTTCCCGGCCCTACTTGCCCCTAGTCCAGTCTGGGTGATTGGAAAGCAACCCCTCCGGCCCTACTTGCCCCTAGTCCAGTCTGGGTGCTTGAAAAGCAACCCTTCCCGGCCCTACTTGCCCCTAGTTCCCTCTGGGTGCTTGGAAAGCAACCCTTCCCGGCCCTACTTGGTGGCCAAATTTCCCCCAATGGACAAGTCAGCACTTACCTGGTTCCTGGTCGGAGACAAGGTAGGAGTTCCTTGGTTCCTTCCTAGTGAATGGTCTTCTACTGGGAAGGTTATAACCACTGGGAAACTTGGTTACTTTTTCCGTCAATCAAAATCGCTTTTGTTATTTCCTAGACCTTTCTCTACGAGTGAAAGATTTTGGAGAATTATCGCCATCTATCACTCGTCCTCAAATTTCAGATTTTTCAACTATTTAAATCTGATCAAATATCAAATTCATTCATCAATTTCAACAGATTACAATAAATTTCATACCAAATCAATTCCATACAAAATTCGTTCGGGACTTAGAAAAAAAATAACGTTTGCCAAATAATAATTTTCACCAAAATAATTTCCCATACTAATTTCATTTCTGGGACTTAGTACAAACAAGTTAATTCACAATTAAAATAATTAATTAAATAATTATTCAGATATTTTGAATCTGTTCGAGAATTTAATTAATTCTTTCTTTCAAGTAAAATAAATTTTTGTTCTTTAAAAGAACAAAAATTATCGCCACGCAGTTTCGCTTATGTTAGCTCGTCGGTTTTTACTGTAAACGAACGAGCGGCAGAATTCTTCGCCATCTCTCACCGCGGCGGCGTACTCAAGAATTCGCGCGTATTTCCAAATAATAATAAATCGCAGTCAAATATTTAAAACTAAATAAACTTTTCTATTAAACAAAGAAATGTAAATGGACAATTATATAAAAAAAACATCTTTAGTATATTAAATATACTCCGGTATTAATAATGACAAGAACGATAATAATAGTAATAATAATGATAGTAATAATAGTAATAATAGTGATAATAATAATAGTAATAATAACGATAATAACAATAGTGATACATCAAAAATAAATTCTGCTGCTCTGCCGTCTCGCTCGCACTCACTTTCCATACCATCACAAGTACGAGGGAACTTAAGGTTAGAAATTGCGTCGACCTTGTCGGGCAACAACTTGATACCTGAATCACTGACCTTGTGTCCTAAGAATGTTACCTCTTTTTGTCCAAAAACTGACTTGGCTGTGTTGATGACGAGGCCGTGGTTCTCTAGTCGTCGAAACAGGATGCTTAGGTGTTCTAAATATTGATCGTCGTTTTCGGATGCGATTAAGAAGTCGTCGATGTACGGAAACACGAATGGTAAGTCTGCTATGATTTCATCAACGAATCGTTGAAATGATTGCCCAGCATTACGTAGTCTGAAAGCCATGTACATAAATTCAAACAGTCCAAACGGTGTGATGATCGCTGTTTTCTCGATGTCTTCTTCGGCGACAGGGATTTGATTGAAAGCTCGAACCAAGTCAATGACGGAAAATATTTTTTTACCGTGTAATGTTGCCGTAAAATCCTCAAGTCGTCTGACTTGGTATTTGTCGGGTACTGTGCGGGCATTAAGAAGACGGTAGTCTCCGCATGGTCTCCATTCTCCGGACTTCTTCGGAACGAGATGTAATGGAGATGCCCACGGACTCTTAGATGGTCTCGCGATACCGCATTGGATCATTTTTCTAAATTCTTCTTGCGCAATCTTGAGTTTGTTCGGCGCAAGAGGTCTCGCTTTACACGAGACTGGTTGTCCAGGCGTCGTTTTGATGTAGTGGACGGTGGAATGCTTCCTGGTCGTCGCAGTACCATCTGGTCTGGTAATAGACGGGTAGTTTGACAACAGTTTGTGATAGACTGTGTCCCCATCCACTACCTTGATGCAATCCATGTCGGACGCTATTGAATTGACGTTTACTTGGAGACCAGTAGATCCATCACGAAGTTTCTTGTTTTTCAGGTCGACTAGCAAGTCAATGTGACTTAAAAAGTCAGCGCCGATGATTGGTTTCGTGACGTCAGCGATGATGAATCTCCACGTAAATTCGCGACGAAGTCCTAGGTTGAACGAGAGTGTGATAATGCCGTAAGTTTCGATGAGAGAGCCATTGGCTGCTCGTAATTGATAACCGACGGGCGTCGGTTTGCACTTCACCCGCTGGTGTGGATAAATAGAGAGATCTGAGCCAGAATCCACGAGATATTGTGTATTGGTGGCTAGATCTGTGACGAATAGGCGGTGTGAAGTTGTCAGAGAGTCGCTTCCCGCTACTAAGGACTCCCTTTTGCGTTTCCCGCAAACTTGCATCCGGCAGTGCAATTGTAGGATTTATTACCAAATTTTGCGTGGTAATAAAAGATGCCATCCTTCAATTTCCGTCGTCCATTGGACTGAGCTCTGTTTTGGCGGTTACGTAACTTAGAACGTCCTCTGGGTCGGTTCTGACTCGCTAGAGCGGCGACGCATTTTGTTAGCTCAGAGATCTGTCTCTCAAGAGCCGAAATCTGAGGGTTCGAAGACGTAGAGGCTGTTGCGACGGTATTTTGATTCAACGGGGAACATTTCATGAATTTTATCAGCCGTTTTGGCCAAGTCGTCGGTGGACGTCGTATCTGGAGACACTGAAAGTAGCTCTTGAGTCTTTTTAGGCAGGTTTGACATCCATCTGGTCCTGATGATGGCTTCGTCGACTGTTGGAGCTAAAGATTTCAGGTGTCGGAGGAATTGTGAAGGGGAGCGATCACCTATCGCTTCGCCGTCTAGAAGCTGGCGCAGTTTTGCTGATTCCGACGCTGAGAAACACTTAATTAGCGCTCCTTTGAGCTCACTAAACGGTGTGTGTATTGGCGGATTAGGGATCATCGCCTCAACTTCCTGTGCGGACTCGGAGTCAATCGGCGAAATAGCATGGTTGAACTTATCTCGCTCTTGTACGATGCCATGTATGGAAAACTGCCCTTCCAATTGCGCAAACCAGATTTTTGCTCGCTTCGGGTTGAAGGGAGGCGCCTTTAGTGAATTGACGAAAAACGGCTTCGTATCTTCCGTCTCGTCGTGCGACATCGTGAATATTTATTTATCTAAATAAAAGAAAGGTATAAATAAAAGAATAATCAAGAAAGAAAAGGAACCATACTTAAATTTTTGCTGTTGTTGAATTCTTTCGAGGATTAACTTTCGTCTATATTGACGTTACGGGTCTGGAATGCGGCAGTACTTGAGTTTTGGCGGCAATGATGGATTAACAATGCTGTTGCTGCTTCAAGGTCACGACGTAATAGGCTTCGCGCCACTCACTTATCACTTTCCGATTTGCACTCAGGTGTGCCTCGGGATGACTAATGCAGCACAACGTCCAGGGTGCTCAGCAATGCACTAGCTGTGATAAGTTATGCACTAACGTCTAATTCGTCGACTTTCGCAACACACACAAAAAAAGACGTTGTTGAAACGAACTAAAATAATTAATTTCAAGTAAACTCGACGCTTTCCTCAACAACTAAAGGAAAACTCACGTCGGTTTTAATCACGTCGGGGTCACCAATGTAGGAATTATTGTTGTTGTATAAATGATTTAATTCACCACGTAAAAATAACTATTGATTATTTATTATTATTTAATGTGTTACAAAAGAAAAGCGTTGATTATATTTTGAGCTCTAATCTTTGCACGTGGCAATATCGGTAGTAGCTAGCTATTGACTGTCGATCATTTACGAAAATTGTCTAAATAGATAAACGACGATTACAAATGTTTCGGGCGCCGAGTATCGGCGGAATTAACCGAATGGGTAATTTATATTGTAGGACATAGTCGCTACATATATATATATATATATATATATATATATATATATATATATATATATATATATATATATATATATATATATATATATATATATATATATATAGATACAATACAAAAAGTAATTAAGTAATATGCTGTTAGTATTTCAAAAGTCCCTAATTTTAAGTTTATTTTATTGAAATCGTAAATCTACTTGACACACATGCTCTTCATTACTTGCAATGTTAATAATCCGAACTTTGATTATAAATAACTCCAATTTGAGCACGTCAATCGATTTAAAATTTCATTCGTAACTACGTCGCAATACCCTCGATGAGTAGAAAAATAAATTAAAGTTTTCTGACACTATTTCGTCAGCTGGACAACTTTATTAAACAGCGATATCTTACAGGAAAATTGACCGTTTTTGATGTATTTGACAGCTCTTAAAGGAATACTTGAATTACAAAAGTGTTTACTTGATTTACAGAAAAATTTCAAGCCAATTGAAGGTTCGAGCAGGAGAATGGGATACTCAAACTAAGAATGAGCCATTACCTCATCAAGATCGAGATGTCACAAAAATAATCATTCATCCCGACTTTCACTCAGGTTCACTTCGGAACGATTTTGCAATTTTAATTTTAAATCAACCCGTGCAGATTGCTGAAAATGTTGATGTCGTATGTTTGCCAGAAAGTGATGACATTTTTGATAATTCAAGATGTTATGCTAGTGGTTGGGGAAAAGATATTTTTGGTAAGAAAAATCTGGAGAAAAAAGTTTGTCATGAAATTTCATAAGATTTCATGAAATTCTATAAAATTATACAAAAAACTCACAACATATAATTTCATATTATTTCATAATAGTTACGGAAATTTTATATTACTCTCTACTCATATCTAAAATTTATAAAAATTCATGAGAGCTTTAAAAATTTTATTACAAAACAAAGGATAACTTTTATAACATTTTATCAAATTATTATCAAGTACTAAAAGTATTTTTATTTTAAATTTCCAAGAAATATTCCTGCACATTTACGAAGGTTTAATTGTTAGACTTATTATCCTTTTACGGTAGTTTTCAGAATAAGTTTTTGCTACACTTCTCACAAAAATTAAGGGAGCAAGAAAAAAATCCAAATTTTGGGGGGATTTTCAACAGACTGTAACTTATACAAAAATGGTCGTACAGCAAAAAGAATTTTTTAATTTTTTTTAAATCGGCTTAAAATTAAAATGATGTAGCGACTCACTTTCTCACTGATTTTCCTTTTACGCA
Source organism: Cotesia typhae (assembly GCF_013202065.1). Lineage (NCBI taxonomy): Eukaryota > Metazoa > Arthropoda > Insecta > Hymenoptera > Braconidae > Cotesia > Cotesia typhae. The sequence continues at coordinate 1,836,174 of NW_027423780.1, read as the reverse complement.
CTTTCATTTTCCTAGTCACAAATTAATTGAATAAATTGAAAGTTGATACTCCCAAGGAAAGCCGAATATTCGTTCTGCGAATATTGGGACAATAATTTTTTTGGGTTATTTTTTTTTATAATTTTCTGAAATTTTTAGCCGATTATCTACTGCCACGTAAGTACCACTGTCACGTAATTTTTCCGCTCCGCTATTAGAACGTTTTACTGCCTTTTATGCCCTCGGGCAATTTTTGTTGCAGATCTTGTTGCTTGCCCCTTATTGCAACCTTCATAGGTTGCAAAAAATCTTCGAGTGTAATTATTTACAAGCTGAGATATTAATTTTCATAATTTGGTGACTAGACATTTGAAGGTTATCATAATTGTAAAAGTGACGGGATTTTAGTGTTGTGTGAAATAAGGACGTCAGTCACTCTACGCCTTTTACTATCACTTAACTTTTCTGACTAATTATCTTCGGTTGTAGCTCATAGATGTCACCATCTGTATCATAACAAAGACTTATTATTGTTATGATTTGCGCTAGATGTAAAAGCCTTGCCAAATCTTACAAAACATGCACTTCTTGCAATAGCAACTATCATCCGAATTGTCTTAAAGAGGTGCTAAAAAATAAACCTCCCACCTTCTGCTGTGTGAAATCTACTACCTCGATTAAATCACTATCTGATTCTCATTTCAGTATTGTTAGGCCAGCTAGTCTTGCTTTATCAGCTTCAAGCAGAAATCGCTCTGCTTTGTCCAGTGCAATATCTATAGGTTCAAGTCGAACTTCCAGTAGATATCACTCTGTGATCAGAACGTCGCTCCACCAGTGATCAACAGTCAAGAATCAACGAATAACAAGGTTTCGAAACCGGATTGGACACTTTATTCGATGGATCAGAAAATTAATTCACTGCTTGAGATGTCATTTAACAATAATGTTGAGATCCGAAATGTCACTCAGGTATTAAGCAAGCATAGCGAGGACATAAAACGTCTTTATGATAGTTTATATAAAAATACTGCTGATATTCTGAAGTTATCTGATGATGTCAAAAAACTTCAAGCTGACACACTAGCGAGAATAAATGATACTCAACAATCATCTGCCGTAAATCTTCAGAAGTTAGCTGATAAGTGTAATGAAAATTCCACAGCTATTACTCTTTTACAGTCCGCATTGGATACTGTAGCAAAGGATTCTGATAGTCGTCGACTTGCTATCACTGACTGCTCATCCAAATTGTTAGTTTCAGGTTTACCTGACTCTATTGCCACGAAATTGTAGCCTGAGGAAATTACTCATCAGCTCTTCAGTAAATTAAAGATTTCCCACCTTGAAAATGATGTCTTAAGTGTACGTGAATTAAAAGTCAGACGACCCACGAATGACTCAAGGTCGAAACCTACCACACGCTCCTTCATCCTAAGTATGAAATCGCCTCAGGTCTGTGGCCATATATTGGATGTCAAGCGTCACATGAAAAGTCTATTATTGAAGGATATTTTTCGAACGATGGGTGTCACTTCAGGACGGATCTATCTAAATGAACTCGTGGATTCCAATGCGTATAAGCTGCTGATGAGCGCTAAAGCAAAGGCAAAAAACTTGAAATACAAATATGCCTGGGCACTAAAAGGTGTAATATATTTAAAAAAAGATGATAGATTGGATAAAATTGTAGTTAAGTCCTCAGATGACTTAAATAATTTAGCATAACAACCATTCAACAAATCTACTCCTGTTTCAACTGTTACCTCAATTTTAACTTTATTAACATTTAACATAAATAGCTATTTAGCTCATCTACCTCAATTTGAATTATAATTTAATAATTATTAATTGCGGACATAAAACCGCATATAATTACACTAGTAGAAACTTGGTTAAATCCAGATGTTAAAATATCTTTTGATAATTACACTATCATTCGTCATGATAAAGGACTTATTGATGATGCTGGGCGTTTTATCAGAGGTGGCGGTGTGGCCTGCTTCATTCACAAATCATTGAAGTCACAGGTCCTCTATTCATCAGTGTCTCAGCATAAAAATCATCCTGAGTTCTTGATATTAGACATTTCTCCAGCAGTCGGATCACACATTCATTTGTCGTCCATCTATAGAAGACCTCAAGGTGAGCTACTAAATAATTTCTTTTTTGAATTTAATAAATTCTATCCACATTATAAAAATGTTATTATCACGGGAGATCTAAATTCAAATCTACTAAAGAGTGATAAATCATCACAACATCTCAAGTCATTCATTACTGATTCAGCTCTATATTGTATACCACATGGTGCAATATATCATCAAAATGGAGTAGATTCTTGGCTTGATGTTATCATTGTTGATAGTCAGGACAAGGTCGATAAATTTTCCAAGTCTACTAGTCCGTTCATTAGCGGCCATGATTATCTACTTTGTGATTATAAGTTAACATCTTCAAATAATAATGAAAGAATAGTAAAGTTTCGTGATTTCAAACGATGTGATCATCTAGCGCTCTCCCAGGCTCTTAGTCACCGGTTAGATCTTCGTAATATGGACATTGATGATAAAGATCCTAATGAACTTACCTCTATCTTTCTGACAACAGTCAGTGATTCATTAAATGAATTTGCGTCGTTTGCGGAGAGAAAATTATATCGTCCAAAAACACCATAGTTAACGAAAGATCTCAAGCTGGAGTTATATAATCGTGATACTATTTATAAGCAAGCTCGCAGAATGGGGAATTTAAATCTCTTATTATTATACAAAAAACTAAGAAGTGAATTAAAAATTAAGATATGTGATGCACGTGATAATTATTTTAAAAATGTTTTAGAGGAAAGTGCTCAGGGTTCTGACATTTGGTCCAAGCTGAAAAAGCTAGGAATTATTAAACCTAGGCAGTCTTCACCACTGGATCACTTTGATGCGAATATACTGAACAATTTCTACGCTAGTACTGTTACCAAATACCCGTCATGTGACAAAAATTTTGTCATTGATCTACACAATCATCATACGAAACAAGTAAACTGTGTCTTCAACTGGTCAAGGTTAGATCTTGTTGATGTGACAAAAAATCTCCAGCTAACATTATTAAAATCTAAAGGTAATAGTCCAGACGATCTTAAGTGGTTGAAGGATCATCTGTCGCGGATTACTCTCTTTCTGATTGCCCTATTTAACCGCTCATTGGATTCAGGTGTTTTTCCTGATGCTTGGAAGTATGTTTATGTTACCCCAATAAACAAGGTAACTCCGCCAAAAACTATGTCGGATACTAGGCCGATAGCTAATCTGTCACATGTCGCCAAAGTCTTTGAACGGTGTGTTGCAAATCAAGTAGTGGATTATCTTGAAACAAATAACCTTTTGAATAAGCATCAATCTGGTTTTCGTAAGTATCATAGCACCCAGGCTGCATTACTCAGACTAACTGATGATTTTCGTCTCGCCATTGATAATGATGATCTAACATTTCTTGTTCTTTTTGACTTTACTAAAGCTTTTGATCATTTGAACCATAAAGTGCTACTTACGACGTTATTTGAAATGGGTTTTTCTACTGAATCTATTTTGTGGTTCCAGTCCTACCTTACGGATAGATCTCAGTCGATTATTGATTCCTTGAATATTCCCTCAAGACCTTCATTTACTACGTTGGGGGTTACACAGGGATCGATCTTGGGTCCTATTCTTTTTTCGATTGCTATAAATGGAGTGACCAGGCGTTTGCAACATTGTAAATACGGTTTATTTGCGGATGATTTGAGGGCTTACCTCCATTTCAAATCCCTTGAGCTGTATGAGGCTGCAGACAAGTTGACTGTTGATGCTCAAAGTGTGGCAGACAGGGCTCGTGAAAATGATTTACAATTAAACTTCAATAAAACTAAAGTCATGATCTTAGGCAGCAAACGAAAACTGAAGTTACTTGACGGTTTTGACTTACACCGATCGTTGTTGATGGCAATTTCATACCTCATGATGATACGACTAAACATCTAGGTATTGAACTACCAAATAACCTCTCATGGAATGCTCATATTTCGCAAATCTCTAGGAAGGCCTATACTACGTTAAATAGCTTGAAGTATAGAAAAAATATTTTATCTAAATCGTGTAGCAAGCTACTTGTCACTACTACCATCCTACCAATACTTAATTATTGCTCTCTTGTATTGTTGGATTCATCAAAAGGACTTGATATTAAATTACAACGCATACTAAATAGTTCAATAAGATTTATCTTTAATCTTAAGCGGGATGAGCATATCACGCCCTATCGTCATGACTTAAGATGGCTCAGTGTCAGGATGCACAGGATTTATAGTCTGGCATGTTACTTTTACAAGCTACTGCAGACTGGAGAACCAAAATATCTGCGAAAATTGTTCTGTGATGAAAACGAAAGTGTTAGGCGTTCGGATAGACTTGCTCAGAAAAATAATAATATTATCTTCAAAATTCCTAATTTTCATACTGTTGTCTTTGAACGCTCATTCGTAGTGTCAGCTATACGCCTATGGCAGGAACTTCCGTTGGAGGTCATGAGCTCTTTATCAATAGGGAGTTTTAAACTCAAAATGTTAAATTACCTTTTGGATCTTGAAGCTGATGGTGAAGACGTGAACTTGATTATAAATAATTTATAATTTGCAAGAATTATCCGGAGTTGTAAATCTTGTAAACATTGTTAAGAGTTGATTTGTAAATTTGTAAATTTATAAATTTTTTAATTGTTATGTTCTTAATTACTTACGATGTAAATTAATATTAATTATGTATGCATTTAAATATATTTCTATTGTTTTGTATTTTTGCCATTCGGCTCTGGCCTTGGCATATAATAAATAAATAAATAAACAAATAATTAAATAAATAAAAAAAATTTTTTTTTGTAAAAAAAATTTGTCAAAAGTTCTTTAAACACGTGCGTAATCATGGCTTGTCCACCCAGCTGACGTTTTCCTTCTTAAAGTCAGCTGGCCTGATGTCCGAGACTGAAGGGTTCATATTTGCCTGCCAAGATGGTGTCATTAACACACTTGAGTACCGTAACAAGGTGCTCCCAGTGCAGCTACCGGACACTTTTTGTAGGAGGTGTAGACAACATCCGGAGACGCTTATGCACCTTTCGTCGGCATGTCCAGTGCTGGCAAGAGGTGCATATATCCAGCGTCACAATGCTGCTCTGAGAGTACTGTACTACTATCTTCGTCATTGCTACGGTATTGACGTGACACCAGTGCTGCCTTCTCTGCCAGGAGATATTCCCCAAGTTGTTGAGAATGACAGTTGCAAAATTTATTGGAACATGCCATTTGCAACAACCCAGCGGATAGATTACAACAAACCTGATATTGTGCTCTTCGACAAGGCCACTCGTGACATTTATGTCATTGAGTACTCGGCCCCGGCTGAATACAACATCTCAGCTAAAGAAGAACACAAAAGACAAATATATCAGGATCTCCTGTTTGAAATTGGCAAACTTTACCCAGGTTACCGTGTCAGGCTTGTCGTCCTGATTGTTGGCGTCCTAGGAGGGATGAAACAGTCTTTTGTATCCTCACTTGCCAAAGTTCCAGCTTGCTCATCAAAAGCTGAGTTCTTGGCAGTTAGGATGCAGAAGGCCGTTATACTTGGTTCTCTCCGTCTCTTAAGGGAAATGACTTTGGCCTGCTGTGATCACTAACCGCCTTGTTGTGCGGAGTGGTCCAGCAGTAACGGATGGAGCTCAGGCTGGCCCCTCGGAGAATCGGACTCCGGGGATAACCCCCCTGAGCATTTAATAGCAAAATAATAATAATAATAATAATAATAATAATAATAATAATAATAATAATAACCGTGTCAAGCTCGTCGTTTTGGTTGTCGGCGTCCTTGGAGGGATGAAACAGTCTTTTGTGTCTTCACTTGCGAAGATACCGGCTTGCAGTTCAGCAGCCGTGTCTCTAGCAGTGCGGATGCAAAAGGCTGTCATTTTGGGATCCCTGCGTCTACTTAGGCAAATGAATTTGGCCTGCTGCACTCACTAACCGCATTGTTGTGCGGAGTGGTGCAGCAGTAATGGATGGCGCTCAGGCTGGGCCCTCGGAGAGTCGGACTCCGGGGAAAACCCCCCTGAGCAATTAATAACAAATAATAATAAAACATTATTATTATTATTATAATGTTTCCGGAAACATGTCTCCCGCATTCAGTGTGTGATTGAGTTCGAAACAACTCCAAAAGCATACACGCCCCGAATTCGACGCATTGTTGCTGAACTTCCGTGGCGTCATCACACACTGAACAAGAGTACTCTTCTTGTCATCAAAGAAGAGTCTCTTAATAAATTGCGGGCTCTAGTGACTGCCAAAAAGTCACTAGAGAAAAGGCTGAAGCGGTTGGTCGACAACTCGTTGTTTCGATCCAGCCCTTCACGGTTTCTGACAGCAAAGACCGATGTTACTGGGACTTATCCAACACCTGAGCGGGTGGAAGCTTTTTGGACTGAGTTGTATGGAGATCAACCAAACGTGAACGCCAATACTCCAGCTCTGCACGACTTCAAAGCATTCTGTCGGGAACACCGTCGGCAGAATGCTGATGAAGAGAGCCCTGCAGTCAGTGTGGATGAAGTTCGTTCAGCTCTAAATGGCAGCAAAAATTGGGCTGCCCCGGGACCAGATGGCATTAATGTCTTCTGGTGGAAGAAGTTTACTTCTACCCACCTCCATCTGGCCTGCATATTTACATCGTACATTAGAGCTGACGATCCGATTCCGAACTGGCTTGTAGAAGGGCGAACCGTACTGATACCTAAAAAAGGTGACTTGTCTGACCCTAAGAATTTCAGGCCTATCACCTGCTTGAATGCGGTTTATAAAATTTTTACAAAAATTTTAAATAACCGTATCTTGCAGCAGATAGAGCCTGTATGGCAACAGATATATGAACAACGTGGCAGTAAAAGAGGCCTGTCAGGTTGCAAGGAGAACCTGATAGTGGATCGATGCGTCTTACAAGATGCGATCTACTATCAACGCAACCTGTCAATGGCTTGGATTGACTATCGCAAGGCATTTGACTCAACTCCACATGAGTTGATTTTATATCTACTCAAATGCCTGGGAGTCAATCCCGAAATAGTGGAATGCATTCGGCGTACAATGCAGCTCTGGCGAACGCGTTTTCACATTGGAAGTGGAAACGCATTGCACGTAACCGGAGTGGTAGAGTACAAACGAGGGGTCTTCCAAAGCGATTCCTTGAGCCCTCTGCTGTTTTGCATTTCACTGCTGCCTATATCTGTTGCTCTCCGTAAAACTCGTGGGTACTATGTGGAGCCTCCGGGTGATCGAAACTATTCGATTACCCATCTGCTTTACATGGATGATCTGAAGCTGTATAGCGCTGATAAAGATCATCTACAAGAGGCCCTCAACATCGTAGCAGAGTACACACGAGATGTCGGAATGTCTTTTGGGTTGGACAAGTGTGCGGTCGTACATCTGGCGAGGGGTAAGTGCTCTGATACTGGTGATGATGTCGAGTTAGTGGATGGGAGCGTCTTAAGACAATTAGACGCCGGGGAGTTGTATAGATATCTAGGAATGGAAGAGCACCGTCTTCCTTGAGCATGCGGTCTCTGAAGTCCGAGCAACTCTCCAGAGCGAGTATGTTAGGAGACTCCGGAAAATTTGGTCCTCCGAACTTTCCGGCAAAATCAAAGTCTCAGCTACTAACATGCTCGCTGTCCCAGTCTTACTATACTCTTTCGGTGTCCTGAAATGGGCCCGAAAGGATTTACGAGATCTCGACATCAAAACCCGTAAGAACATCAATATGAATCGGAGCATGCACCCCAATTCATCAGTCGCCAGATTATACCTCTCCCGGTCCATCGGTGGGAGAGGTTTGCAGAGTTTGGAGCCGCTTCACGACCGTTTGGTCCTGGATTTAACACGCGAAGTTGTCAATTTCACTGCAGACGAGGATGACTTTCTTATGCAAATTGTACATAAACATGAAAATGCGCATAAGGGGTCATTCTTGTATAAGGCAGCAATATATGCGGCAAGAACCCTTGGTCTTGGAGAAATAAACGCTCTTATGGAACTCCGAAAGGAGGAATTTAAGAGCGTCATCAGGAACGCCGAGGAAAAACTACTCCTTGGCGAACTGATGGACAAGTCTATGCACAGCGTGTTCTTTAAACACGTGCGTAATCATGGCTTGTCCACCCAGCTGACGTTTTCCTTCTTAAAGTCAGCTGGCCTGATGTCCGAGACTGAAGGGTTCATATTTGCCTGCCAAGATGGTGTCATTAACACACTTGAGTACCGTAACAAGGTGCTCCCAGTGCAGCTACCGGACACTTTTTGTAGGAGGTGTAGACAACATCCGGAGACGCTTATGCACCTTTCGTCGGCATGTCCAGTGCTGGCAAGAGGTGCATATATCCAGCGTCACAATGCTGCTCTGAGAGTACTGTACTACTATCTTCGTCATTGCTACGGTACTGACGTGACACCAGTGCTGCCTTATTTGCCAGGAGATATTCACCAGGTTGTTGAGAATGACAGTTGCAAAATATATTGGAACATGCCATTTGCAACAACCCGGCGGATAGATCACAACAAACCTGATATTGTGCTCTTCGACAAGGCCACTCGTGACATTTATGTCATTGAGTTCTCGGCCCCGGCTGAATACAACATCTCAGCCAAAGGAGAGCACAAAAGACAAATATATCAGGATCTCCTGTTTGAAATTGGCAAACTTTACCCAGGTTACCGTGTCAAGCTTGTCGTCCTGATTGTTGGCGTCCTAGGAGGGATGAAACAGTCTTTTGTATCTTCACTTGCCAAAGTTCCAGCTTGCTCATCAAAAGCTGAGTTCTTGGCAGTTAGGATGCAGAAGGCTGTTTTACTTGGTTCTCTCCGTCTCTTAAGGGAAATGACTTTGGCCTGCTGTGATCACTAACCGCCTTGTTGTGCAGAGTGGTCCAGCAGTAACGGATGAAGCTCAGGCTGGGCCCTCGGAAAATCGGACTCCGGGGATAACCCCCCTGAGCATTTAATAGCAAAATAATAATAATAATAATAATAATAATAATAATAATAATAATAATAATAATAATAATAATAATAATATAATAGTAATAATTATAATAATAATAACAACAACAACAACAACAACAACAACAACAACAACAACAACAACAACAACAACAACAACAACAACAACAACAACAACAACAACAACAACAACAACAACAACAACAACAACAACAACAACAACAACAACAACAACAACAACAACAACAACAACAACAACAACAACAACAACAACAACAACAACAACAACAACAACAACAACAACAACAACAACAACAACAACAACAACAACAACAACAACAACAACAACAACAACAACAACAACAACAACAACAACAACAACAACAACAACAACAACAACAACAACAACAACAACAACAACAACAACAACAACAACAACAACAACAACAACAACAACAACAACAACAACAACAACAACAACAACAACAACAACAACAACAACAACAACAACAACAACAACAACAACAACAACAACAACAACAACAACAACAACAACAACAACAACAACAACAACAACAACAACAACAACAACAACAACAACAACAACAACAACAACAACAACAACAACAACAACAACAACAACAACAACAACAACAACAACAACAACAACAACAACAACAACAACAACAACAACAACAACAACAACAACAATTGTGTTCAATTTATATAAATCCAATTTTATGATGATTGATTTCTTTCACTTTGAATTATAATATCATTCTTATATACTGTAATTATAGGTTTGTCAATCAATTTCTTTCATATTTTCAAATATTTTTTCAACGTTAATCACTTGATGATTTATTTAATAGTACATAAGAATACACGTATCAATGCATAGAATTGGAGCTCAATAACTAAGCTATCCAGTCCATATAAAGAGTAAGTCAAGAAAAATTTTTCCACGCCCGTACATTAAAAAAAATTCAAAAAAATTTCGAAAATTTTTTTTTCGGTGGTTTTTATTAAGATTATTCGAAAACGATTTAAAAAAAAAGGTTCAAACTCAGATCTGAAAACTAGACACTTAGAGCTACAATTGGCTTTTTTTTGCTGTACGACCATTTTTGTATAAGTTACAGCCTGTTGAAAATCCCCCAAAAATTTGGTTTTTTTTCTTGCTCCCTCAATTTTTGTATGAAGTGTAGTATGCATAAATAACTTCACGGTATATTTTCCACGGAAACAAATGGATAGCCGAACAATATTTTTAGTTAGCATTAGGACACATGTTTCCTAAACGATTACTCCGTTAACTAAAACGGATGAGACTCTTTTGACAAAGTTTACTCGATCTCTTTGGTCATCCCTTAGTTTATTTAGGGCGCTACTTTTGACACAGTATCCAGAAACTGGACTAGAGCATGGAGTAAGTTCTGCAGGGTCGTGAGAGATTGCTAGGAAGGAAACAAAAATTATCAAAGAAATTCATTCTATAAGAAATTTTATTTAACCAACCCCATGACAATAATATTCCCCTTACAATTAATTGACACTTAATACTAAGTCCTATTCCCGTTAAGACGACGGTTTCCTATCATTGTTCCTAATCCCGCCGATACCCTCTTATGGAGCGACCATACCGCGGTTTCTAATTATTTTCTACCATTTTCCATATTTCCATAATTTTCCATATTTCACAATTTTCCATATTTTCATAATTCCATAATTTTCTATAGTTTCATAGTTTCATCATTTTTCACACGCACCCACAATATAATTATTATCATTCAAACACACTAATTAAAATTTCCATACTTTGTTAATTATTTTCTAAGACTATTATTTACTTTTGTTTTTCAAATTGAAATTCAATTAACTAATTTTCTAAATCCAAATTATTCATTCATTCCCAATCCAAATTCATTTCAAGTTAATTTCCTATTAAAATTTTTAACTAATTTACTGCCGTGGTCTTAATAATATAACAATAAATATTTAATACTAAGAGGTCTTCGTATCTTGTATTAATAGATTAAAATCTGACGACAGAGGTCTTAATAATCTGCCGACAAAATATTCGTTACGTCCTAGTATCTTCAATTATTTTCATTGAAATTGGTTTAGTTTCATTTTATAAATTATTTTCTTCGAATTTCATTTTGCCGAATTTTGTAATTTATTTTATTTACTGGAATTGTTTTAATCTTGTCCAAATAATTTTGTCAGAGTTAACTAATTAATTTATTTAGTTTTAATCTCCGAATTAAGAAATTGACAATTGATTTTATTTTATTTAATTTTAACTAAATTATTTTATTTTTCTCTGAATAACTGAGTTTATTTTATTTTCACTAAATTACTTGATTTCACTTTCTTTGTGTTGCTTGAAACTTAGAATTTATTTTATTTTAATTTTGGAGATTAAATTTACTTTATAACTCCTTGAGATTTTTAGTCTCGATCTTGCGTGTCCTTTACTCAGCCTTTTAGCTCTAGACAAGATGGCAGACCCTCTCCCAAACTTTTGTCGATTTTTTCTTCAAGTGAAATTTATAAGTGATTTACTATCCACTTTTGACTAAATGATTTTAACAATTATTTTAACAACTATTTTCTGATTCTAAGATTACTTTTGTTTTATTTTACACAATCTGAATTTGTTCCAAATTATTTATATGTTGATTTTAATTAATTTTTAGTTCTGATGATTTTACTAAAATATTTTATTGAACTATTTTAATGATTTTAATTCACACAAAATTAACTGATTTTAGTTAAACTCAATTATGAGAGATCAAATTTTCACGTGACACCAAAATCATGAATTAACAAATTGAAATAATTCCTCCTAAAATTAATCCAGACTCTGCCTACGTGTTTAATTAATAACCCGAAATAATTCCTGGCATTATTAATTAAATATTTAGCATTTTATTTCTGACTTTTTCTTCAATTTGTTCTTAATTTTAACCTTACTTTTATTCGGGCTTTATTCTAATTAGTTTACCAAATTTCGTTCTTAAACATTTTGTTAATTATTCTTAATATTCAGTTAAATTAATTCTTAAACTTGGTTAAATTAATTACTTAAATTTTGATTAAGCTAACGAGTACTTAAATTTTGTTTAGACCAATTGCTTAAATTTTGGTAAAATTAATTAATTAAATTTTTATATCAGTCTTAACCGAACCTCCGAACTGAACAGACGTGTCTGCATAGTGAGAGTAGTTTATTTAACAATCTAATTGTGCAGTGTACTACCTATAGTTTGATTACCTATCATCTACCTATCGTGTTATTGTTAACGTGCAAACCAAGTGCTTGATTTAGCCAAAGGTCCCTTTCTGGGCCCTTAACCAAGGTGCTCTAAGTAATCTCTGACTACAGAGATTGCCCTTCTTCACCCACTATGTCGTCTCCCAACAACAAATCCAACTACGCTTCAGCTACCAAAACGGAATTCTTCCCCACGAAAGACTTTGCGGTCATTATTGACACGGTCGAAGGTGTCCCAATCAAAGAATATGTCAAGGCCATCGCAACTAAAATTTCCTCAGCAAACATCCGCTTCATCTCTCAAATCTCGAACAATCGCATATGCGTCTACCTTGCTAGCAAATCAATAGGTGATCAACTCGTCGACATCCACAAGAAAATCTCTATTGGACATCAGATCTTAAACATTCGCCCCTTAATAACCAGAAACAAAAGAATTGTATTCTCTAACGTCCCTCCAGTCATCCCCCACAGCTACATCCAAGATGCTATTGATTGACTCCAAGTCAAAACAATGTCTCCGTTCACATTTCTTAGAATTGGTATGAATGAACCTGGATTTAATCACATCATGACCTTCCGAAGACAAGTGTTTATCTGCCCTGATGACATCACAAAAATTCCTGAATGCTTACAAATCCCTTTTGACGACGCAGTGCATAACATCTACCCCTCCACCGACTCACTAGTATGCTTCGTGTGCCACAAAGAGGGTCACTTAGCAAAAGATTGCACAGAAAACAACAAGACACCTCACCAATTCTCGTACGATATGGAAAAAACTACCCCCTCCTCTTCCCCTCTCTACTTCTTCTAACTCCGAACTGAGTATGGAGGTGGACACTATTAAGCAAACCAGACAAACTGACCACAGCAATACTAAAACAAAGTCTAAAAAGCCCAAAACTGAACACGATCACAATCCAGGATTTACTCTTCCTCTAACTATTGAAAATGAAATCTCGACCAACCCAGGGAAATATACCCTTTCCTCTGACCAACTCCAAAACTTATTCGACAAAGCGAGCCAGTCTGACACCATCAACGAGACAATCACCGAATACAACTTCTCACCCTTGGATATTAGACATACCTTGACGATCTTATACAAGTTCCTACAAACAAGAGGACAAAAACAAAGATTTACTAGGCTTAAAAATAAAATAACCAATGAATTTAATCTACCATTTGAAGAAAAAACCTGGCTAACCTCAGAGTCGGACTCGGAATAAAGTTCAACCGAAATTAATCATCAACTCCATCTCCCCCGCCTTCCATTTTCCCAATAATAATTCTCTACTATGAGCTACAATGGAATTTAAACGGACTAAACACACGATACGAATTCCTAAGACTCCTGATCTTAAACAACAAACCTGACGTTATATGTATTCAAGAAACTCACTTCAAAAACAAACACTCGGTCAACCTCAATGGCTACAAATGTTTCTTTAAAAACAGACCATCAGGACACGCGAGCGGCGGGGTCGCCATATATGTTAGGAACGCCATTCCATGTAAACAAATCATCATAAATAGCAATCTTGAAGTAGTAGCTGCCTCCATCTACCTTCACAAGACAATAAACATCTACAACCTATACATCCCCAACAGTCACAATTTAACAGCTCATGAGCTAAATAATATTACTAACCAAGTAAAAAACCCCTGCATTATAGTCGGCGATTTCAACAGCCATAATCACATATGGGGCTCTCACAAAATCGACTCAAATAGAGGAACTATCATCGAAAACTGAATTGATAACTACAACCTCACCTTACTAAACGACGGTTGTTCCACCCACTTTAACATTTCATCGGGTACAGAAAGCTGCATCGACCTCACTCTAGCGAGCCCAGATTTAACAGATACTATATCCTGGAGAACTGATGATAACCTCTATGACAGCGACCACTACCCCATCCACATCTCCATTGAAGATCCTAACCACGCAACAGAGGAAGCTAACCCCCCAAAATGGAAATCCCGCAAAGATAGATGGAATCTTTTTGCCCAAACTGCTGAAAATAATATCAAACTACTTCTCACTCCTAACTCAGAACAGCCTATTGATGAAACTATAAATAACCTTGTCCAAGCCATCAAAGATGCCGCTGATTTTACATTTACCAAAATATCTAACAATAAACACAATAAACAATACGAATGGTGCTCCGAAGAAACTAAAAAATCCCTAAACGACAAAAAAAACGCTTTCAAAAACTACAGAAGAAACAAAATGGATATTGAGTTACTAATAGAATACAAAAAATGCCGAGCTATTGCTAGAAGGAATCTCAAAGAATCCAGAAGATCATCTTGGCGAAAATTTGTCTCCTCCATAAATTTCCAAACTCCTCCAGAGATAATCTGGAAAAAAATTAAAAAAATTAACGGAAATAAAACTGGCTATATGTCAACCACCTTGTTCGACAAAAACAACACTCCAACTACCAAAGACACAGAGAAAGCCGAAATCTTAGCCGACACTTTCGCCTTCAACTCCAGTGACGACAACTTTCCTGAAACATTCCGCAATAACATCAACAATTTCACAACCTCAAACAGCTTACCTAATGTCTCACAAGAACCTCTAGCCAGCGATGAAATCAAAGATATCCTTTCCCATCTCAACACCCCTCTCACTATTTCCGAACTTAATTAAGTGCTAAAAAAAAACAAAAATTCAAGTCCAGGGCCCGACGGACTGCCAATAATATTGATCAAACATTTATCAAATACTAGCCTCCAATACATTCTCGACACATACAACTATATTTGGTCTCACAACGTCTTTCCAAAAATCTGGCAACTAGCTACCATAGAACCAATCCCCAAACCGGGCAAAGATCAATCCATCCCCTCAAATTACCGTCCTATCTCATTGACGTGTAATCCAGGTATAATCATGGAAAAAATTATCAATAAACGTCTCACCTGGTACCTTGAAAATCTAAAATGGTTGTCGGCCACTCAAAATGGCTTCAGGAAAGCTCACTCTACCAATCATCACCTACACCACTTACACAGTTTCATCGAAAAGACATTCTCGAATAAGCTAACAGTGATAGTAATTTCACTCGATATTGAAAAAACCTACGAAATGGTCCACAGACCAAGAGTCATCGATATCCTTGCTAATGAATTGAAACTACTTGGGCCAATACTCAACTTCATAAAAAATTTTTTAGAAGAAAGACTTATACAAGTAAGAGTTAATAATTCACTATCTAATCCCAGGACAATCAAGAATGGTCTCCCTCAAGAATCGGTTATAAGTGTCCTCTTATTCTTAATAGCCATCAATGAAGTTGTGCAATGTATATCAGCCCCGTCACACGCTCTCCTATTCGCTGACGACCTAACCATCTTCTGCTCAGGCAAAGACCCCCAAAACATCTGTAACATTCTTCAAACGTCGTTAAACCACTTAACAAACTGGAGCAACAAAACAGGGTTTCAATTTTCTCCTAGCAAATCAGAGTTTATGATCTTTTCCCGTAAAAAGAAAATCCAACTGGAGTCAGCCAAACTATTTCTCAATAACAAAGAATTACATCGGACCTGCAAATTGAAAATTCTAGGTATCCTCTTCGACAAATCTCTAACATGGAAGCTACACATAACAGAACTAAAACGGCAATGCCATCAACGCCTAAACTTGCTCAAATCCATCGCCTCAAATAAATGGGGAGCTGACTCACAAATTCTAATCAACACCGACAGAGCCATTATCCGATCGAAACTTGACTACGGCTGTACATTATACCAATTCGCCTCAAACCATCACTTAAAAAAACTAGATTCTATTCAGACCACTTCACTAAGAATTGCCTTAGGAGCTTATAGGACCAGCCCTAGAATGAGCTTACTAGCAGAATCTGGAGAAACACCATTGGACATAAGAAGAGAACAAGTATCCTTAAACTTTGCTTCCTCAGCCCCCTCAATCATCCCAGAGCTTCATCAAAACCAACCTTAAAGACACCCAAACCTCAACTCTGATAATCAGTCAGAAATCCTCGACCTCCTCATCAAACTGACCAACAATGTTGAACTCCAAAATTTAACCCTATACCATCCGCAATTCTCTCAGGTCCCTACCTGGATAGCTCCAACGGAATGCTATGACCTATCTATTGGTGAACATACTTGGGGAAAAGAAAACACACCTACAATTCTCTATAGGAACCTCTTTACAGAAATCATCAACCAACTAGAACAATTCACCCAGATTTACACCGATGGATCTATTCTCAACAACCTACGAGGATGTGCCATAATCATCAATGACAGGACATTTAAGTATGAACTTCCACCATCATACTCTATCTTCTCATGTGAAGCCTTTGCAATACTCAAGAGCCTCAAATTAATTGGTTAACTGAACATACACAAAGCAGTTATATTTTCCGATTTGAAATCAGTGATAAAAGCATTGTTAAATCCGAACTCATCTGATAACATCATCCAAGAGTGCCAATCTATCATCTACAACACAATCCACACTAGAGTCATCAGAATCATCTGGATCCCCTCACATCAAGGTATTAACGGTAACGAACTTGCAGACATCGAAGCAAAAGATGCAACAACCTCAGGTTCCGACCTTAACTTGTCTCTCCAAACCACTCCAACTGACTTCAAAAAGATGGTCAAGAACTACATAAAGACCAAATGGGACAGACTCTGGAGAATGGGAACATCTCATCTACATGAAATCCGTAACAACACCTCAGAGACAAGACCTCTCCTCGAAAAAGGATCTGACCAATGCCAAATGACCAGACTAAGAATAGGGCACACTGTGTTTTCTCACAACCATTTACTTAGCAAAACTAACGCCAACCTATGCCCAGCCTGCAACGAATACGCCTCTGTCAAACACATCTTAATGTCATGCCGTCAACTTAACTTACTAAGATCTCAGCATCGGATTCCAGCCAACATCCAGACAGCCCTCAACAGAGAAGATTTCCTCCCACGAATTTCTATCTTTCTAAATCAACTAAAGCTATCATGTTAAATTTTTTCTATTCTAATTTACATCCAATTATTTACAAATGTATATTCTGCTAGATTTAATTACTAAAATGTATTAAATAGTAGTCGCAGAGGACCTACGATGTCATAGCGACTTTAAATAAACGTATTAAAAAAAAAAAAATTTTTATCAAACTAATGATTGTGACCGAACGCGAAATGGCGATGACCTTCAGCCGATTTAAGGCCTGGCTGATGCCGCTTCACCGAGAAATTATTTAGACGTATTTATTGTACCTGGAGTTTCCGTGAGGTTTTTGTCTAAAATCCCTCGACGCTATAACTCCTGGATTTCTCGTCTTTTCTTCAATTTTTCTCCTCGGTGAGGTGTTTTTGGCGGCACAGTCCTTGATCACCACTTCGTCGAGTTCTCCTCAGATAATATTTCTTTCTAGAACATCAAATTGGCATTAGAATATATTTTAAACTAATTAAACTTAAGCGAGCTGACATTCGGCCTAGCACGCATTAAATTTATCAAGATTCATTGCCTCGTTCCACTAGAGCGAGCGAATAAAAAATAATTACCTGACTAAAACCTTTTCGTGATGCGTTTCGTTCGATCGTTCGATCACAATGAATTTTACCAAAATTTCTTGGTGCGTTTCTTCTTCACTCTGCTCTTCCCACTCTCACTACACCAACACCTTCACCTTGGGGACTCACTTATGAGTCTAAAATTATGCCTACAAGGGCTTAAAATCACAGCGCTCTGTGATCCATCGATAATTAGACGAGTGCGGGTAAAAGGACTTATAATGGGTAACGATCACTCCGTTACAAAAGTTTTTTTAAGTAATGCTAAACAGCATATTTATTCCCATACATACATGGATGTACGAATATACGGAGATAAGAAAAGATTATAGCTATAGTGTGTGATAATCTCCTCAATTGCTTTTGATAAAATTAAAACATTCACAATGTAAAAGAGTTGTTTTCTCTCCAATTGGCCCCTAATTGATTAATAAACTAAACGAGAAAAATTAACAACAACCTTTATAATTAATACGGTGTCACCAAGTTTTTTTCGACGGTTCCTAGAACCGGTCCAGAGCTGAGAAAACTTATCTTAGGGTAAAGAGAGTGGAGGAAGGTCCTGTTGAATAATAAAAATTTAATTAACAATATGGCCAATATTTGTTAACAATAACAAATCTTAACAATTTAAGCATTCACAAACTCACACTGTAATCACTTAAAACTGTAGCCTAACTAACGGCTTACCAGAACTGTACTAATTACTCTGCACAAAGACAACATTGTGACAGAGATCATCTAGCCTAACTAACGGCTAACCAGAACTCTTACTAATAACCAACTTAAAACTATAGCTAAACTAACGGCTAACTAGAATTCTTACTAACTACTAACGGAACACCTTGCACAAAGACTGCTACGGCTACAAAAGTAACAGTGACGGCAACATAGACCCAGATACTTTTGCAGCTCACACACATGACCCACAGTTTGTAATGACTTTAGCTTTTATTTCAAATTTAATGACAACTTTCAACAAATTTAATTGATTTTAAAAATTATCAATTAAAATATTCAGTCATCAGTTATTAATTAAACAATATTTCCAAATTCATAAACTAATTCTGGAATAACTCTAAGCTTAATATATCTTAATTTTCAGGTGGTTCTTCTATGGTTCATGGTTCTTCGATCTTAACAGTCGATCTTAAAATTTTTATGTATTTCAATTCACGTAATCTGAATCTAAACATTTTGTTGCCTCTTAAGCCATCAAAATTTAAAAAAATTGCAAAAAACCAAAAAAAATTCAAAAAGAATTCAAAAACTGCTAAAGTTTTTAAATCTAAAAAGTATCATGTAAGGAGGAAGTACGGAACCATATTTTCGAATTTCGGACGGTCCTTCGTTTGTAATGAAATTTTTTATCTTCAAATGAGCTACGCAGCGGGTTCCTCTTACGTTTTCTGTTTTCTTCTGTTATTTCTTTTTTAGCATCTAGCAAAAAATTGACTAAACTTGATTAAATTTATTTCTGTCAAAAAATCTTTTTATAAACCATGTGGAGATAAGAAAGTTCTGTCGGATTTTGAGTTGTTATTCGCTTGTGTTGAACCCTTTTGTCTTTGAATGACATACAGAAAGTGTTTCTTTTTCGCTTTCTGTTTTCATCGGGTACATCTCTCTTCAATATCCAGCAATGATCTGCCATAATATTGACATTCCACTTTCCTTGACATCGACTCGCCGTTTCAGTCTTGGTGGAATTTTTTATCTTGCTCTTCACTGTAGTCGCCAAGATTATTTGGAAAGTGTTGAAGGTGAGAATGTAAGAAATGCAATTTGAAACTCATTAAGCAACCCATAGTATCGTACTTCTCCAACAACACTTTACCTAAATTTTCGTATTATTTCCCAAAAAAACTTTGTGACATCTTTATAATTCGACCATGCTGCTCTTTCAATGTCGTTCATTTCGTAAACGAAGTTATCGTCTAGAAACAAAGTCCGAATTCGAGGCCCATCGAAAATTCCTTCTTTCAATTTGGCATCACTTATAGCCGGAAACTTTTCTTCCAAAGATGTGAAACAATTGCCATCTTTTTCCAGAGCTTTAACAAACTGCTTCATAAGACCAAGCTTAATATGAAGTGGTGGTAGTAGGTTTTTAGAAGGATCAATTAACGGTATTCGTATTACATTGTAAAAACCAGAATCCAAGTTTCCTCTCGTTGGCCATTCTTTCTTCACATAGTGATTTTCCCAATTTCGACTATCCCATAAACATAAAAAGCAGGGATATTTTGTACACCCTGATTGCTAACCTAACGGAAGTGTTGCAATTTTCAAATCACCATAAACTTTCCATTAATGCTCCAAATACTTGATTTTATTCAACAAAATCTGTAAATTTTCATAAGTTTCTTTAAGTTTGGTCGAGTGGGCTATTGGAATCGGTGCATATGAGTTTCCGTCATAAAGAAGAACAGCTTTTAGACTTCTCTGTGACGAATCCATAAAAAGCCTTCATTTATCGTCTTTGTATGTGTTCGGTTTTAATTTATCAACTTGTAACGGGTACTTTTCGATTCATTTTACCCCCGCTTCGATTTAAGCTCTCCGGAGTCCAGGATTCTAACAAAGGTAATTTTTAAATCGAATCAAACTCGGAAAATTAACATAAATAACACAGAACCTCATTATTTCTATTAAACAAATTAACATTTTATACATTTACAAAAGAAAAACAGCGATTAAACAAAAACCCATATATACACGGTGTTTACAATTCTAAATTACCGTTGTCGGTAAAATGATTCTCCCGTCGTACTTCCAAAACGCGTCACTAACCTCCCTCCGTCGGCCCTCTGGTGCCCAGCTCTTGACGGGTGGCTAGTGCCGCCCCGCAGGCCCGCTCTGCGATACCCAAGGGGAGAGTGAATACTATCCACCTCTCCCTCACCTACTCGGCTGTGGTTGCCACCTTTTGACAGAAGGCCTCCAGGTGGAGAGTCGCCTTTGCTCGTGGGTAGACGTTCACTTACCTGTGGTACACCACACCAGGTAAAGTGAACTCTCTCTTCAATTTCCTCGGCCAGAAGTCTCTAGACGAGAAAATTAAACCCAAGAGAAGGTTGCTCATAGACGGAAAACTTTGGGGAATTATCAACCCGAAAGTTTTTACTATCAGCGAAAAATATTGGCGAATTATCGCCCTCTATCGCTCGCCGTCGAATTTCAAAATTTCAAAAATTTTAATGAAATTCAAAATCTAATTTACACAATCAATTCATCAGATTACATCAGTTTCAAACAGATTTCATTCAAATTACATTCCCATACTATTTCTCGCCGGGACTTAGAAAAAATAAACATATATCCGAAATAATTAATTTTAAAAATTATTTCCTATACTTATTCGTTTTGGGAGTACAAAAGATTAATTAGATATTTCGAATTTATTCGAAATATTTGATTAATTATTAATTTCAGATGAATTTAATCTTTGTTTTTTCTTTAGAACAAAAATTATCGCTATGTTAATTCGCTTTTATCAGTTTGGCGGTTTTTACTGCGAGCGAACAAATGACAAAATTATCCGCCCTCTATCACGGCGATGGCGAACTATTTAAACTAACTTTTTCAAAATTCGTAAACAAAACAGTACTGTAAGTGTTCTCAATGAACGACATGAAAAACAAACTACAGTATTTGTTTGTTAGATCAGGTCTAAATAATATAAATTTCTAAAAACTTAAATCAGAATAAAGTAGACCACAAATTTTTTTATGTTTTTCTTTTAATTTATTTCAATTTACAACGTTTCGTCAGCTTAATTATGACTTCATCAGGTAACCTATGTGACAGAAAATAAAATAAAATTAATTAAAACAATCACATGTAACTCGTGTAGACGGTCAAATAGCAGAGAAGATAAAATCTTGATGAAGAAGTTGAAATATACAAAGGAATTCCTGAACAATAGGAATGATATTGTTGTTATGCGTGCTGACAAAGGTGGTGCAACAGTTTTGATGAAACGGGAGGAATGTGACTTGTCTATGAATGAATTGTTGAATGAGCCATTGATATATTTACGAACTAATAAAGACCCAACGAGGAAATACCAAGATAAAGTGAATGGTATAATAGCAGTTCTTTTGGAGGAGTCGGTGATCTGTGATCTAGAGGCTAGGTATTTAAAAGCACACAACACATTGCCTCCTAGGCTATATGGACTTAAGAAAATTCACAAACCAGGATTTAAACTGCTTGTATCATGGCCTGATTGAAAAATTCAAATGTAACCGGGAACATCCGCGCTGCCAAGTGGAGTGAAGTCATACTACGGGCGTTTCGTTATGGTATAGTTTATAGAGTATGTTAGTTGTAGTAAGCAACTGACATTAGCAGCATACATATTTGGGAGGTTATTATTAGTAACTGTCTAATTATTCATTAATAACGTTTAGATATTTATGCTGAAAACGGAATTTTCATTTATATCAATATTATTAGTATTTTGACAATTTTTTTAAAAAATGTTTCTTAACCATGGCTTATGTATATATTGGTTTTATGTTAAACGTAATATTGAATATCATGTGACTATGTGTTTTTGTTAAAAGTATTTCAAGGTATTAATTATTTTTTATTTTGATATTGTTAATAATATGGTTTGATTGTTTTAATTAATTTTATTTTATTTTCTGACACATAGGTTACCTGATGAAGTTAAAATTAAGCTGACGAAACGTTACAAATTGAAATAAATTAAAAGAAAAATATAAAAAAATTTGTGGTCTACTTTATCCTGATTTAAGCTCTTAAATATATATATATATATATATATTGTGACACGTTATTTTAACGATCGGGGTCTATTTAAAATGAACGTCACTAGCGCCAATGTATTTTTGTTAATTTAAGCCGATATTTCAAGGCCAAATATCATAGAAAATATAATTTTAAAGATTAAAGAAAAATGTTTTGTAAATTAAGTGAGTGTTGATGTCGAGTAATGAAGTTTATAGTTTTAGAGTGAATTTAGAGAATTAATGTTACAGTTGAGATTTTAGAATTTTTAAGAGTAGAGTCAGTCTCTTGAGTCAAGTTGGGAAAAATATTAAGGTCAAGTCATTTAAAGTTTTATTGAGTTATTTTGAGTGTTGAGTTTTAAGTTCTAGATTTTTAGTTTTGGGTTTTGAAGTTGCAGAGGACGTGGGTCACCCGGTTTCGTTTGTTTATATATATATATATATATATATATATATATATATATATATATATATATATATATATATATATATATATATATATATATATATATATATATATATATATATATATATATATATACGATATAACGCGGCTTGTCACCACGATAACGTCGTCAATTTACAATGGATCTTTACTAAACTCAACATACTTATTCTACAGATAGATATTGAAGTCAAGTTCGAAGATGAGCTTAATCGGTCAAGTAATTAAAAAATGCCATGATTTCAAAATTTTCAAAATCATAAAAATTAGAATTTTTTCATTTTCGGACTTAATACAAGATCATGGATACTCTTATAAATAATTTTCTTGATTCAAGGATTATTTTCTTGAACAAAGTTTATTTTTATTTCTATATGAACAAACTATTTTCAATAAAATTGATAATATTTAATAATGAATTGTATAATTTTTATTTTTTACAATTAATATCTCTGTAATTTTTTATTCAAAGAAAGAAAATTTTTAGAACATGTCACATTCTTTCTTAATTATATCTCAGTGAAACAAATATTTTATTGAAAAATTGTTATCAATGAAATATCATCATTATCAATGAATTATGTTAAGTTTGAAAAATGATCCATATTCTTTACGGCTGTCGTCGTTTCCAATCGCAGTAATGTTTGGATTTTTACATTTATTATGAAATCTACTTCCATTTCGACTGCCGAATGGTCTTTTAATATTGCAATTGTTGATTTTTAGGTCAATGATTTTTACTTAACATTTCAGTGGAAGTTTTGTCGAATTTGATTCGTCGCTCTAGCATGATTTTTGAGTAATTTTATTCTAGTTTATTTAAGATTTAATTAATTTCAGAATTGTTTTCGAAGGTTGGATCGGTTAATTGTTTCAAATAAAATCTATTTTATTATAAATAATGATTTCAAATTCCATATTTAAAATTTATTAGTTTCAGAATTATTATCAAGTTTTGAACGGTTAATTGTGTAACAGTTTTTCCTGCTCAGATTGGCCCCTAATCAATTTATAAATAAACTAACAAATTTAACGATAAACAATAATTATTAGGGCGCCACCAGGATTTTTAATGACGGTTCCTGGAACTGGTCCAGAGATGAGAATTCTTATCTAAGGGTAGAGAGAGTGGAGGAAGGTGCTGTTGAAGAATAAATAATCAATTAACAATATAACGATATTTATTAACAATAAATTTAGCAAATAAAGCGCTTAACAAATTAACAAAGTTTCACTCCCTCACTCACACTATAATTAACTAAAACTTATTAACTATAGCCTAACTAACGGCTAACCAGAACCGACGAATTTCTCTGCGCAAAGACTGTAGTGCGACAGAGATCGTCTAGCCTAACTAACGGCTAACCAGAACTAAACCATTTAAACATAAGCCTAACTAACGGATAACCAGAACTATTTAATTACTCTGAGCAAAGAGTGCAGTGAAACAAAAATCATCTAGCCTAACTAACGGCTAACCAGGACCAACTTAGCACTATTAACACTCTATATCACACATTACCCACACTAATCTTCACACACATAACCCACACTTTGCTTAATTGATTATTAATTTTATTTCAAGAAACTTTGCAATAATTAAAATTGACTTAGAATTACTGCATTTAATTATTCAATCATTAGATTTAATTAACAATAATTTTCAATTAACAATTAAATTCCAATTAACCGACAATTCTAAATTAGCTTTGAGCTAAACATTTTCGAATTCTCAAATTCCGATCGTTACTTTTATTTTGATTTAATTATTAAAATATTAAGATTATATTAAAATTCCTAACTAATCTATTGCCGTGGTCTTAATATAACAACCATAATTAATTAAAACAAGAGGTCCTAATTTCTTAACTCAATAAACTAAAATTATTTAGACAGAGGTCTTAATATTCGGTCGAGATAAAAGTTACTCAAACCGAGAATTATTTTTGATAATCAATTTAATCCCAATAATAATTTATATGATCAAATTCGAAAATAATTAATATAAAATTAACGATGAGAGTTAATTAATTATCACCGAATTTTCTATGATAATTTTCAACATAAAATAACTCAATTCCTGGACTTACTGTCCACGCTGTTCATTATTAATTTTCGGTAATTTTAATTTATCTACATCTACGGACTTAATCCCAAAATTAATCAATTTTCACGTGAAAAAAACATTTCACAATATAAAATAATTTCAATAAATAATTCTTAATAAAATTTTCGATAACATCCTAATAATTTTTTAAATTGTAAAAATCGACAAAAGTAGAAACATTCAATTTTGTTAGCTATAACATTCGCTAGTTTGGTTATCGTTGACCTTGGGTGTTTGGAATTTATTGCGACGCAAAATATATCGACGCTCGATGAAAAATTCCACGAGTAAAAATGCTTGTAGATTATTTTCAAGCACAAAATTAATCACTTTTTCTTGAATTAATTGTTATAAAATTATAACCATTGAATAAACTAACTTTTCGGATATCAATTTAATTTATTAATTTTTGTTTGTTAAAAGTTTCTCGCGAAGAGTGTTGAAATAATTTATCTCTCAAAGTCGGTTGAGTGACTCTCGGGTATAAGCCCCCATGAAAATCACTCAATTCAAACTAGCGAATATCAAAATTCTGATTAATTAAATAATTGTCTCTTAAACGATCCAATTGATAAATAATTAGGAGAAGTAACTGGGTATTGGATAAACCGCGGTTCACTTGTTTCCCAGAGTAATAATTGATACCTTGACGAACTAAACGATGATATAACTCGTGGAGGATGAAGTCCTAGTTGTAGTTGGCTTCCTTCGTCTCGTCACTACTCTCGGGAACGGTCCTTCTTGATTTCCGTGGCACTCAGTCTGGCGGTCACACTACTTCTCCCTTTTCCACTGCACGGCTCACCTATATTAACCCAAAACTACCCCCTCCTATTCTCCCTTTAGGCCCGAAGATCGAGACGCGCCAGTGCTATGTCGAATACTTATCGATATCCGGTGACATCGATTTAGGGTAATTTTACCCTGTTACAACTGTCCCAAATAATAAAGTCTATTTCATAATAACTAGTGATACAACAAAACGGAATGAATTTACTTAGTTATTTACTAAAATTCTATCAATTCCCTCATTTTAAGTTTTCACCTGGGCGGTGAGGTTAAATCATTCGGAAATATATTTTTCTTGTTTTCGAGTCTAAAATTTATTTCGAAAACCTTTATTCTTAAGGTCAAATTTTAAAAGTGTCTAAATTTATTCTTTTTTTTTACGAGCGTTTTTTCAGAAGAAAAAAAGATCTTAAAACTTTTAAGTTTTACAAGCGTTTTAGAAAGTTGTTAATGTTAGACCTTAAAAGTGTAGCTTTAAAATTTTTACAAATGTTTTGGTAGAAATGCCGGTACTTTCCCTCAAACTTGGGTAGGTTTTCTTACTAATGAACTTATTTGGTGGCCTTGAAAAAGACCGTTGTGATTAAGACTACGTAATAGTCTTGAGATGACTTGTTAGTCACACGCTCTTGAAAAAGAGCCTTAAATTAAGGTGGCCTTGAAAAAGACCGTTGTTATTAAGACTAAGTTGTAGTCTTAATTTCTTGAGATGACTTGGTGAGCTCTGAAAAAAGCTGTTGAAATGAAACGGTTCAAGTAAATGTTGCACACTTGAATTGTGAGTTCTGAAAAGAACTATTGAAATGAAACACTAAAAGGTAAGCCTTGCTCGCTTGACCTTAATGAATTTACTTCTTATACGCAAGCCTTGCTCGCTTGCTGTAGACTTCTTGATTCTTACGTCTTCTTATATGCAAGCCTTGCTCGCTTGCTGTAGACTTCTTGATTCTTCCTTTTCTTGATCCTCGTAGTTCGATAGATAAAAGTGAACTGTTTCTGCAGCTCTCCTCGCTGCCTCTTTTAAACGGTCAGGTGATTTGAGGGGGGATTAAGTTGTATGAATACATTGGCTCGCTAGCTCCGATGGACTGAGTGGGGGTATCGAAGGTAGCGGTTCAATTACAACTTAGAATACTTTCCCACGATGACTGGCTCTCTCGCCATGGTCCGTGCGTTTGTTAGTACCTGATGAAGATCTTAGCTATGACTGGCTTTCTAGTCATGATCAGTACGATTGTTAGTACCTAATGAAGACCTTGACTATGGCTAGCTCCTTAGTCATGGTTTTTGCGATTGTTAGTACTTCATGAAGATCTTGACTATGACTAGCTCTCTAGTCATGGTCCGCGCGATTGTTAGTACCATGACTAGCTCTCTAGTCATGGTCCGTGCGATTGTTAGTGCCGAATGATGAATTTGAGGGTTTTTTCAACAACAAACATAAAAAAATTAAACGTTAAATTTTAAAGATTTTAAATGAAACTTTTACGAGCGTTTAGAATCCTAAGATTATTTATTAGAGGTAGTTTCAAGGTTTTAAATGTTCAGAAAAAAAACTTTTTCTTATCATTTCCTACACGGAGAAAAAAACATCGCTCTCATCACTATACGTAAGGTAATTATCACGATCCAGGTGAAAAGTAGTGGGAAAGTAGTGGCGCTGCAAGCGGTGTATCGTGATTATCACGATACGTATAGTCCTTAGCACCATACGTTTTGAGGTAATCACAATACGTATAGTGATAAAATACAAACGTTAGATAACAGTCGCTATACATATGATTGTGATAATGACGATACAAAGTTTCGTGTTTATCACGATATTTTTTTCTCCGTGTAAGAAAATGATTTCTATAAGCCGTTACCATGGCCGTTACACGGAAAAAAAATTTGCGTAAAAATTACAATAGTAACATCGTAATCCAGGACTAGACTTTCAATATCTTGATTTTTATAATTTTGAGATGTTGCCTCGAATAGCTCAGTGGTAGAGCCTTTGGCATGTAACCTACAGAACTGGGTTCGATTCCTGAATATGACAGAATTTTTCAGTGACGAAAAGATTCTTTCTGTGTGATTCCCCCTCGCCCTTAAAAATATTTCTCTTATAATTTGGATCGTAGAAAAAATTCTACTATACCGACTTTAAATACATTGCAATTGTTATTTATATACTTTACTATTCTCGCATCGTAATTTCTAATACAATATTTATGACTATATATTCTTTTAAGTAGTATACTTTCTGTAATAGAATTTCCAATGTCACATAGTTGAAATGAATACGTTGTGAGTAGGGTCCGGCGCTATGATGTTTCATCAGACAAATTACGATATTACCATAGTAATTTTTCGTAGAACTTTTTTTCTGTGTACTAAATGTACTTATCCTGGACACGCATCTGTTGGAGATCTTTTTCTTGAGTTTAAATTTGGTTGTCCCTTTTTATGGGACCCTTGTATTTAAGTTTTTAATGCCTTTTTATTTCCGGGCCGATTTATTTTAAGGTTTTAAAAATTCATATTTACAAATTTGTTAAGAAAAATACCTTCAGGCAATGCATAGGTTTGCGCTAATGACCTTGGTCCCATTAGAGCGAACGTTCTTGATTTATTCATTAATAAAATTTATGGTCGTCCTAATCGTCTTATTGAAATAAAAGAAAAAAAAAGAAATTTTTTATTTGCCAATGTTTTTCCGGATGTAACAGGTGATTTGAAAATTGCAAAACTTTCGTTGGGTTAGCAATTAGGGTTTACAAAATATCCCTGCTTTTTATGTATATGGTATAGTCGAGATTGAGAAAATCACTATGTGAAGAAAGAATGGTCAACGAGAGGGAACGGTCCAAATTGGATCCTAGTTCTCACAATGAAATACGAACACCGTTAATTGATTCTTCTGAGTACCTATGCAAAAGAGGGGGTAAAAAAATCGCGCGATCTGGCCACACTGGTGACGAACAAGGTGAAAGATTGCACCAAGACATAAGAGAAATGGCTAGTCGATATCAAGGAAAGTGGAATGTCAACATAATGGCAGATCATTGCTGGACATTGAAGAGAGATGTACCCGATGAAAACAGAAAGCGAAAAAGAAACACTTTGCGTAGGTCATTCGAAGACAAAAGGGTTCGACACAAGCGAATAACAGCTTAAAATCCGATCTTCCTTATCTTCGCATGGTTTATAAAAAGATTTTTTGACAAAATAAATTTAATCAAGTTTAGTCAATTTTTTGCTGGATGCTAAAAAAAGAAATAACAGAAAAAAACAGAAAACGTAAGAGGAACCCGCTCCGTAGCTCATTTGAAGATAAAAAAGTTCAATACAAACGGAGGACCGTCCGAAATTCGAAAATATGGTTCCGTACTTTCTCCTTACATGCTATTTTTTACAGATTTTAAAATTTTGGCAGTTTTTTAATTCTAAGATCATAACTCATCCATAAAAATACACCTAAGTCATTAACGATTGTGTTAAATAGATTTTTGTATCATATTTATAACTGCAATTTTTTCGATTTTTTTGTTTTTTTGAAATTTTTTTTAATTTTCCGAAAAATTTTTTTAATCTCGATTTTTCATGATTTCTTGCAATTTTTTTTTTTTTTGGTTTTTTGCAATTTTTTCAAATTTCGATGGTTCAAGAGGCTACAAAACGTTTAAATTCAGATTCCGTGAATTGATGTACATCAAAATCATACGTGATCTAGGTCCAAAAATTTTTTTCATTGCTGCGATTGCAATTTTTCGTAATTTTTGCCTTTTATTGGGTTTTTTGCATTGTATTCATAATTTTGAGAGTGTACGGGAAAAACCGACTTTAGATTCGAATTCAGCGCGTCGAAATACATAACAATAGGTAGATTCGGTCAAAAGTACAGGCCACTTTTTTTTTTGTGAGCTGGTGTTATTCGTAGTTTTTTTTTTTTTTTCTTAGAATCTATTGGTTTGAATTGGTCCAAATTGTATTACAAATCTAAGTTCGGTCAAGTTATTTCGAATAACACCAACCGTGATAAAAGCAGTCAAGCCGTTAAAAAATTATGAGAAATTTATTCACACACACACACACACACACACACGCGCACGCGGACGCATACACACCATCGTAAAAATCGTGAGGACAAGCGTCTTAGGACCTCTGAACGTCGAGATATAAAAACTATTCGATTTTCAATAAACGGGGTAGAATCAATAACTTATCGATTTTCGGAAATTTTCTCAGCGGAAAGTTAACAATTATAATCACTTGAATAATTATTAAAAGCACTACAAAGATCGTTCGTCCGTTACGGTCAGCCGTGATGTAATTTTCCCCAAATTCATAACTCATCAAATGTTTTACCATAGCAAGTCAGTTTGTTCACTTATAAAATAGAACAGTTATAACATAATTTATATTCTATAACAGGTAAAGAAGGTCATTATCAAGTTATCTTAAAAAAAGTTGAAGTGCCAGTTGTTAATCACAGTACTTGTCAAAACTATTTGCGTTCTACAAGACTAGGAAAGTATTATATCCTGCATACGAGCTTCATGTGTGCTGGAGGAGAAGCAGGAAAAGATACTTGCAAGGTAATTATTGTCATGTGATTGATTTTAACAACCCCCAATATGATAAATTCAAATGTGATGAATAGCTGAATTGAATTGAATATCTAATTTGATTGCTTACATTGAGTCAATTATCATACAAACTTATAGTCGATATAGAGATAGATAAAAAATTTTGACTCTGAAACCCAAGCTCCGTCAGAACCATCTGTATTTAAAGTACAAAATTAGTTAAAAGTTTGCAAATAAACTTAGTCTTAAATTCAAATGAAAGCAAGATAGATCATTTAATAACAAAGAAATAATTTAAAGTCATAATCCCGTGAAAAAATATTCTGATATGCCCATTTATATTGTTTTGATATGATCTAATATGATTTTATCAGGCCAGATGTGAGTTGATAGTATCAAATAAAACCAAATCTGAATGATAATTTTGGTATTTGGTCATTTTTTATATTTTTTGAATCACTCAACATTTTTAAAAATTTTAAAGAAAAACTACTGTTGTAGAATCAATCGGTTACTGTTTTTTATCCAGTTTATATTTAAAAAAAATTAGGAAAACGGTTGACCCTGATGGCCATCCCTGTAACTTCCCGCTACTTTCGTAATTAAGCGCTCGATATTGCACTTATTATGTTTTTGAGCTCTTTCAGCTTAATAATCTCATTTTCGTGTAGTTTTGAGCTCTCCGAGCTCAAAAGTTTGATAGGAGTTTATTAAATCAATATTTTTGGAATTTTCAAATCGTGATAACTTTTGAACAGATCAACCGATTTCCACGCGGTTGGCAGCATTCGACGCAGTTTCATCATGCTCATAAGTGATTTTCAGGTTTTAATTGATCGAACCGAAAATTTCAGAGTAACCCCGAAAAAACACTTTTTTCTGTTTTCTTTCGTTCACGATAACTCACGAACGAATCAACCGATTTTGACCGGACTGACGGCAATCTACGTGGTTTTTTGATGTTAAGAGCTGATTTGTTTTTGGAATTTATCGGTAAATTCGTTTAAAAGTTATTCCAAAAAAATCACGTTTCAAAAAATTTTTTTTTGCAGTTTTTTTACAATTTCTCAAAATCTACTGGTTCGAATCGGTTCAAATTTTCAGAAAATCTAAGTTTAGTCAAGCCCTTTCGGATGGCACCAACCGCGATGAAATCGGTCAAGCCGTTCAAAAGTTATAAAAGGGTTACACACACATACACACACACACACGCACGCACGCACACACGCGCGCGCGCGGACATCATCACGGGAGTAGTCAGGGAAGCTTCCTAGGCCCTCAAAACGTCAAGATCTAATGAGAACTCGATTTTCGAAAAACGGGGTGAAACCAATAATTTCCCGATTTTTGAAAATTTTCAATTTTCTTAATGGGAAGTTAAAAAGTAAAATTTTTTTTTTAATTTTTTAAATACAATACGAAATTGATATTATTATTATTTTTCATGCAATATTGTGTTAAATGAAAAAATCTTTTGTGTACGATTTACATATTTATCATGAAATGTAATTTTCAGTTATTAATTCATGTATTATTAAAATTATTTGGAAATTTTGGAAAAAATTTTAATAATCAATGAAATATTTATAAGTTAGACGGCATATTAGTTAGTTAAAAAGACGTCACCATGGAGCAATCACATGTTCCGCACTGTCGAAACTAGTATTAAAAGTCTTCGATAGATGGGGCATGGCCGCAGGATTGTTCCTTTCCCGATGAAAAAAGATTTTGTCTATATATAACAATATTGAATTATATATTTTTACTTCTAATTAATTATTTGGTTACTTTTATGGATGTAGTACTTGATATGGTCGTACGCGATTCTATGTAACTAATTAAAATACAAAAAAAAAATTTTTATGTATAATTTTGCGGCTATAACACCAGCGGTCACCCATCCAACTACTAACCACGCTCAATGCTGCTTAATTTTGGTGACATCCATGCGCCTAGAAGTTCCCGTCTGCTGTGCTGCTATCTTATATGACAATGATTCTATGAAGTACATAACGTATCAAATCAGTTTATCATAAATATAATATAAAAATTACTTTGATAATATATTTTGATAGTCTTAAATTATTTATTTTACTGAATCTCATTATTATATTAGATTTATTTGAATAATAAAGTAAATAATGATTTGACTATTAAGCAGTAGCGAAGCAGTGGCAGAGCAGTAAGTAGCAGAGCAGACCTAAACATTCCATGGGAAATGTAACAAATTATTTATTTCAGAATGATTTAAACGTAATGGTAAACATCATTTTGCACTTTTTGTGAAGACCAAAAAAAAAATTTTTTTTTTCAAAGAAAAAATTTTGATAACATCTGACTACGCAAGTCTGATCAGATCCAATTATATGTAGACCTATATATTATCAGATCTGATCACATATAGACTTATATATGATTATATAATGAGTTATAACAGTCAGATATCATCAAATCTCATTATATTTAGACTCATATATAATCAGATCTGATGATATATAGACTTATATATGATTATATATAGGGTTACAACAGCCAGGTATGATTATATCTAATTCTATATAATTAGATCTGATCATATATAGACTTATATATGATTATATATGGGGTTATAACAGCCAGGTATGATCAGATCTAATTATGTATGGGGTCATATATAATTATATATGACATCATATATAATCATGCATGATTATATATAACTTCATATATGATTATATATAATCATATATAATTAGACAAAAACTTTTTTCATCGGATTTCTAGATACTTGACTTTGAAGTGTTAAGTTCGACAAAAAGTAAGATTTTTGCCCTCTATTACAGAGCGTATCTGTTTTTGAATAAAGTTGTACAAGCGATTAAAATAAATTTTTTATCAACTACGCATTAGTGCCAATCATATTTTATAAACAACAAAAGAAAATCAAAAATGATCAATTTTATTTATGCTTTAGTTTTGTCTACTTCTCGATATGGCCATATCAACTCTGATATGGCCAATTTCCACATCAGTCCTGATATGAACTGTCCATATCAGACCATATCAGGTCTGATCAGAATATTTTTTCACGGGATTCAACATTGCTAATAGAAAATAATATTTCAAATGAGATTAAAATGATACTTGCAATTATTACTTATCATATTGAAAAAAGTGATTGAAGCAACCATTTTGAAATTTAACCACATTTTCTGCAGCCACAGTCTCAATTGGCAGTGCATTCCAAATACGTATGCCGTGAATCAAAAATCAATTTTCATAGATCACACAATTAGCCTGTGGTATACAGAGATTGTCTCACCTGAAATCACATAGTAATAACATACATGACATGTAGTAATGAAGTTATGACATGATAAAGCAATGATATGATTTCAGGGAGATGGAGGAAGTCCACTGGTTTGTCCACTAGGTAATGATCAAGAACGTTATACCCAAGCTGGAATAGTTGCATGGGGCATTGGATGTGGAGAAAATAATATTCCTGGAGTGTATGCTAACGTGGCAACTGTAAGATACTGGATTGACCAGCAGCTACTTGAGAATAATCTTAATTAAAATAAAGACAAAATAACACAATACATTGACGAGTTTATTTGAAAATATATATTACGTAAATATGATGAATTTTATATTATGTCAATTATTTGTAATAATTAATACAATGCGTTAAAGATGTAGACGATTGTACAATAATCAACTTAATCACTATATTAAATATTGAGTTGGCCAGATCAGAATGTCGAAAGAAGTTCGTAACCACTTATTTCATGTTTTGTCCATTTATTGAAAAAAATATCACAGATATATTATTAACATGATAGTTGAGCGCGGGTAAAAGTATAAAAAATATACACTTCTCACAAAAATTAAGGGAGCAAGAAAAAAATCCAAATTTTTGAGGGACTTTCAACAGGCTGCAACTTATACAAAAATGGTCGTACAGCAAAAAAAAATTTTTTATTCTTTTTAAATTGGCTTAAAATTAAAATGATGTAGCGACTCACTTTCTCATCGATTTTCCTTTTCCGCACTTTAATTTTCCTAGTCACAATTTTCCTAGTCTTACTTTAATAGTACGAAATCATTTGAGAATGGCGTGAGAATTTCGCTCCACTTCTCAATGCTAGTTTCTGTACGCAGAAGATGCGTGCAGTCAGTTTTTGTTGAACCTTTATAATTTACTCATCTGTAATTAATATTATAGTTAAATATAATTAAATAGACGCAACCGTGTTACAAAATAATGTTCGAAATTTTATTAACTTACACCGTTTATTCAATTTCAACATTATTTTAAATTACTCTAATACGTTGAGACTCCTATTATCAGTTAACAAGAAAAATATCGTAGAAGAATTAATTAACATAACACGTATAAAATAACAATCTTGCGTGGAACGTCATGTACTCCAGAGATCTCGAGCAGTCAACCATTTTGTTGAGGATCGCGTTGTTTCATCGTTCCAATGGAAGTTATCCCACAAATCTACTGTCGAGGAAGGTCTTGGTCTGTCGATTATCTCGATCAGTTCATCTATTCATGAGCCAGAAACCAGCCCAGCTACAGCTACGGAGAATCTACCACCGCTAAACAACGTTAAAACACACCGAAATGGTAGTAGTAGTACCTACTGTAAGTCAGATTGTATATTGGTAAGCTTTGGCCGTGGTATGGAACATACCTTGAGCTGTATTTCGATACTTGTATTTTTTGATTACCTTTTAGCTCTATTTTCTTACATTGGTGATCAGCGGAGCAGTACGTGGCGAAGGTTGGTTTTGTGTCGATGCGAAACCTATCTTTCAACGAGTGTCACTACCTACGATGAATAAAATTAATTTAGCTATTTGTAGCTTTAAAAGCAGTCGACCTGCTCCACCGTAAAATCTAGAGCTACTGGCATCTGGCGCAGTATCGACTCACATAAGCTGTGGCTTCAAATTGGTTAGACTCCGGATGTAACGAGCGTATGATTTCGGCCCAGTTTGTTTTTAGACAATAAATTAAGATTTATAAAAATTATTTCTAATGTAAAATTTTTATTACTGAACGAACAATTGAGACCAGCCACGTTACAATACTGAATAGTATAATTCATTGGAATGTTAATTATTATAATTTAATTATTTATGGCTGCAGATTATAAAATTTAGATGATTTAATAAATATAAAATAAGTATAAATAATAAGTATGAAATAAGTATAAATAATAAGTATGAAATAAGTATAAAATGTACAACTTAAAATGAAGAAGCCAGTACCAGGTTATAGTGAATTTGATCACAGAGTATTGAAACACTAAATTTTTTTCTTTCCTGAAAAATCTTAGTTTCCAGGCCACTAAACCTCGCGGATAAGAAGTAGTCGCCTGGATATCGTTTATTATTTTGGTCCACTGCCCTGGGATATTCCGCTCTCGTATTTATGATTATCTTTTGTTTTAAGAAAGCTTGATTAGATAGATTATGGGACAGAAGTTACCACGTGTGCCAGTTAAATTTATTTTACTTACTTACAAATGTTACTATGCAGATGGTCCTTCTTCCGTGGTTGGTGTTGTAATTGATTAGATGGAATTACGCAAAGTGAATATTGTAGTTGATAAATTAACTTGATTGGTGACAAAATTGCAACAAACTTAATTTTATTTCACTAACTAAACACTTGAATTATATTTATTAGATTCGGTGACAAAATACAATAGATTTGTAATAGGAATATTTTACTAATATTCTAAATTGTCGATAGTTAATTATTTATAATAACGCAATGATACACTTCTCACAAAAATTAAGGGAGCAGAAAAAAAATCCAAATTTTTGGGGGATTTTCAACAGGCTGTAACTTATACAAAAATACGACGATGACAACAACAACCGCGGAACATTTCAGTTCAAACGGTTCGAAATCGTCTCCGTGAGACTGGAGTGCGATCAAGAAGTGCCGCCCGAGTACCGATGTTATCACCCATACATCGCCGAAACCATCTGGCTTACGCTCGTCAACATGTTCATTGGACCGTAAGGCAATGGAACAATGTTTTGTTTTCTGATGAGTGTCGGGTATGCCTGTTTAGAAATGACCGAAGACCCCGCGTTTGGCGCCGTCAGGGAGAGCGTTTTTCACGTAACTTCACTCGACCGGTAGCTGCTTACAACGGAGGGTCGGTGATGGTTTGGGGAGGAGTTTCGAGATTTTCACGAACTCCTTTGGTAATCGTCCACGAAAATCTAAACGCTACGCGTTACATTAATCAGATCTTACGACCTGTTGTCTTGCCTCTACGGCAGCAAACTAGAGGTTTTATTTTTATGCAAGACATTGCCCGGCCTCACACAGCAAACGTTACCCGTCGGTTTTTCCAAAGACACGACATAACGTTGTTAAGGCATCCAGCGGTAAGCCCTGATCTTAACCCTATCGAGCACGTCTGGAATATCCTGAAGCGCCGATTGCGCCAGAATTATCCCAATTTACGAACGTTAGCTCGTAACGAAAATTTTTTTCATTTTTGATAAAAATTATGACATTTTCCGAGCGAAATTCTTGCTCCTTTAATTTTTTCAAAAATTCGATCAAGTGGGAAAAAAAACGGTTGGCTGGATTGAATTGAAACTTCGTAGGGTTTTTTTGGGTATATTGAACAGTAAGAGGCACACTTAACGTCAGTGGTTTCCGCAATATTTTTGATTGGGCGCTTGATTTTCCAAAAAACGACAAAAAGCCCTTTTTTGGATGCTTTTTCAAATTCATGTAATGATTGAAAAAACATTTTTTTTTCAAAATTCAATTGCCAATCCTTGTAGAGAATTTATTCAAGTTTTTAAAACCAACCTCAAAATTTCTGTGCAATCATTGGTTGCTGAGATATTGGTAATCAAAGACAAAATGATCTTTTTCCATTCAAACATCGATATCTCAGCGAGAAATGCTCGTATCGAGATTTTAAAAAAACGAAATTAAATCTGAATAAACAAGCTATCTGGTCCATATGGAGGTTCAGTCAAAAAAATTTTTTCCACGTCCGTAGATTAAAAGAAAAAAACCAAAAAAATTTCGAAATTTTTTTTTCGGTGGTTTTCTTATGATTACTCAAAAAATATTTTCAAAAAAAAATTTTCAAACTCAGATCCAAAAACAAAACACTTAGAGCTACAATTTGCTTTTTTTTTTTGCTGTACGACCATTTTTGTATAAGTTACAGCCTGTTGAAAATCCCCCAAAAATTTGGATTTTTTTTCTGCTCCCTTAATTTTTGTGAGAAGTGTAGTTTAACACAAAATAGTAGTAATAATGATAATATAAACTTAATAATTAAATAATAGATTTGATAGTTGTTAATAATTTTTATAGTTTTGGTGAGTAATCACCTAATAGTGGTAATAGTAGTATAATGGTAAGATGACTTTATAATCTAGTGAGGTGGTTGACACCGGGGGATAGATTGAAGTGTCGATCACCGCTCAAGTATCGGGGTTTGTAAACGTTTTTCCCCTCCTCGTGCCGTCTTGTCACGTCACGGGACTACCTATTATTTTAGCTAGTGTCGGTAACGAAAATTTCGGGTGGTAGTTCGCCAGGCTGATAAAGTCGGGACATTTTGTAGTGTCTCAATCCTCCCTGCTAAGCCAAGACTACCCCGTCAATTTTTGAACCAAGCTAGCGTTTTTAAAAGAATAGGTGAATCATCACCAGGTTTGGGGGTAATAGGATGATAGGAGTTAGTGGTGAGTGATCACCTAGGAAGGGTAGTTTGATGAAATGACTGTGTGAAAAGTTTGGTTTGGTGAGTGGTCACCTATAATAGTATGATGATTTGGTGAGTAGTCACCTGTTAATGGAGAGGGTTGGTGAGTAGTCACCTATATTAGTATGATGATTTGGTGAGTAGTCACCTATTAATGAGAAAGGGTGGTGAGTAGTCACCTATAGTGGTATGATGATTTGGTGAGTAGTCACCTAGTAGTGGTATGAGAAAGTAGGGAGTGTGAGGAATTTTGGGTTGGTGAGTAGTCACCTGAGGAATGGATGTGTTGGTAGACTGGTGAGTCATCACCTGTAAAGAAAAAAATTATTAATTAAAATTTTAAAATTATTTTTAAATAAAGAATTTATTGTTGGTGAATTTCTTGAGTGAATGTCGAAACTCCGGTCTAGACTTCGATCTATTGAATTAAAAGAGAAATAAATTAAAAATTTTATAATGAAAAATTTTTTTGGTTATAGTTGGTTGATTTTTTTTTTTTGATTTGGACTGCAGCTGTAAATAAAACAAATTAAACTGGCAGATAATGTATTAGATGATATGAATGATGTTGCGATTATATAGAAATTAATATGAATAATTATTTTAATTTTGTTTTATAGTAGTAAACACACAATTTTTAAAGTATATAATGAACTGACTTATTGTCAGTAATGAACAAACAAAAGAAATTAAGAATAATGAAAAAAAAAATTATTAAAGTATTAATGAAAGAGTGGTGAATGAGGATGAAAAACTTCCTGAATCGTAAGGGGGGGTTTATTTCCTCATGGCACCAAGATGGGCCTCGTGGAAGAGTCTCATATCCTCTTGGGTGTACTTGGTGCTGATCCAGTCCTTGTACTTTGGCCAGCGCTGGTTACAAGCCCGGCACATGGGGTCGAAAAATTGATTTGCCATTCCGCATCCTGAACAACGTCCACGGAAGTG
This sequence comes from Cotesia typhae, assembly GCF_013202065.1. Lineage (NCBI taxonomy): Eukaryota > Metazoa > Arthropoda > Insecta > Hymenoptera > Braconidae > Cotesia > Cotesia typhae. Next base: position 1,796,888 of record NW_027423780.1, on the reverse strand, counting down.
GTCTTTTAATTCTTTTTCGTGGGGGCGGAAACACGTTTCCGTTGTCACTTGGTCCTGATAGCAGACGTGACACATATCTGGTCTCCATGGTAGACGGCATTCGGCAATTTTGTGTGTTTGTTGCCGACAATTCTGGCACCCTGTGGAGAAGAACAGTGACAGCCTAGGTAGTCAGTCTGAGTCCAAGACTCCTGGAGCTCTTGGTGTCGGATCCTTGGTCGAAAGGCAGCACAAGTGCTGCGGATTGCTTTACAGAAGGTGTTGTAATCCATGAAGCGGATTCCGTTATGCACGCATACCTGGTTAGCGTCTGTAGTAGCTGTTGATGGAGTTGTTGAGTCAGTGTCAGCCAGAAACTGTTGATATGCAGCCTTTGGTGATATCGGCGCACTGTACTCAGGTGCTGACGTAGTCTGGGAGTACGGTAACGAATGAGCGTACGTTACCATTACCGTTTTAGCCGGTGCGCCCTTCTTGATGGCTCCTGTTGCTTTGAGGAGATTCGATTGCTCCTGGGTGAGTTCTCCTCGAGCCGCTCTATGGGCCAATAGTGGAGATGGAGGGAATTGAGAACCCTCTCGGATGGGCCTGGACGTTGATGGGTGAGGTTTCAGGACAGCATTCGGTCCACATGCTGTCGCTGGCTGGCTGGCTAGGACTGGAACTACCGCCTTGTTGCTTGGCGTAGTCCCGATGTTGTAGACCGTCCTGATGGTCTGCTCTTCGGTGACTTGGAAGGTTATGGGTCCCTCCTGGTGTGCTCTTTGATGGAGGTCATCACCCAGCTGCTTGATGGAGGGTTCCATCGCCTCGAGTCGGTGGTTGACGGTAACGACTTCTTCGGCTACATCGCGAAGGTTCCGACGTTGCTGGTTAGTTGTCTCAGCTAGGTTGGTGACATCGCGTTGTAAAGACTGGATGTCACGTGTGTTTCTTTGCAGCTGCATGCGCAGATGCTCAATGCCATCCAGTATGTCATTGACTCAGAAAGGTCGTTCGTTGATGAGTCTAGCTGTTGGGCTGAGCTAGAGAGTCTAGTCGGCTCACGAATGCTGAGGCAACTGTTTGTTGACTCGCATCAGTGACTGATGGCTGCTCTGTAGCTGCTTTGCTGCTCGTGGATGCTTTGCTGCTCGTGGATGTCAAGGTATTTTCTGGCTGGTTAGCATTACTGACTGGACCCGTAATCAAACTGCTGGCCACTGGTGTCAATGTAGCTGCTACTGGAGTAGTTACTGCGGTAACTACGGTAACCGTGCCGGGCTGGACTGCGAGGGGCCTGGGAATTCGGCCGAAGGTGAGCTGGGTAGCTTCCTCTGGAATTAGGCTAGGCTTAGCTATGGTCGGTGACGATGCAGGGGTTACAGCTAATGGTTCAGGTGATGGTGGTGATACAGTGTCGTTCAGATGAGGTGAAATGGTGTCGGAAGCTAGAGTTTCGGTCAACGGGTCGAGAATCAATGACTCCAAACTCGCATGCGAACTAGCTTTCGACTCGCTGCTGGTAATAGATGACATTGTAGTACTCTCAGTAGTTTCTTTCTGTAATGAAATTTGTCTATTTGACCTTCGTGAAATTTTCAAATCATTTAAATAATGTGTGCCGAGGCCATTGCCATTTAAATCTGATAGTTTCACGACCATCGGACTTATTATATCAGTAACTACTGCGGGTTCTGCATATTTAGGTGCTAATTTCGCGCTATAGCCATCAACTTTTTTGCTTAATTTTTTATTTAAATAATAAACGCGATCTCCGACCTGTAAATTGATAGATTGAGTAGAGAACCGTTTTTCATGTTGTTTTCGTGTTCGTTCCCGAGCTTTTAACATATAATGTCCTGTAAAATGGCGAAGTTCGTCTATTTTACTTATGCGGGATTTCCAAACAGTTATATCAGTCTTGTCAAAGTTTTCAGTAACGGGTGTATCCGATATAGGGTGTGGGTCACGACCATGATTTAAATAAAATGGGGACACACCTAGTGCGGTGTGGACTGCAGTGTTGTAGGCAAATTTGAGGTCTGGTATGTGAAGGTCTCAGTCTCGTTGGTTTTGTCCAGTAAATGAAATAATCATGGGTTTTATTCCGCGATTATAACGTTGTAACAGTTTTACCTGCTCAGGCTGGCCCCTAATCAATTTTAAATTTAACTAACAAAACTAACAACAATAAAAATTACCAGGGCGCCACCAGGATTATTAATCACGGTTCCTGGAACCGGTCCAGAGCTGAGAAATCTTAATCTTAGAGTAGAGAGAGTGGAGGAAGGTGCCGCTAAATAATAAAAATTTAATTAACAATCTGTACAGTTTTATTAACAATAAAAAATAACAAATTTAAGCGCTCACACGCACACTTTAATTAACTTATAATCTAACGAAGCGGAGAACAACTGCGAACTAAACGATATTTACAAACGAACCTTCCAATTGACGATACGATGACTAGACGGGCTTTTTCGAACAAACGGTCTCCCACACCTGTCTTAAAACTAATTGGGCTTTTTCGAACAAACGGTCTCCCACACCTGTCTTAGAACTAATTGGGCTTTTTCGAACAAACGGTCTCTCACACCTGTCTTAGAACTAATTGGGCTTTTTCGAACAAACGGTCTCCCACACCTGTCTTAGAACTAAACTTAAAACTATAAGTCCACTGGACTAACACAACTAACTCCACACTTAAAATTAAGTCCACAGGACTACCGAACTTAACACTATTAACACTCTCTATCACGCATAACCCGCTCAATTCTTCACACACATAACCCACACTTCGCTTAAATAGTTTAATTAATTCTAAATGATTTTAATTTAATTACAATTTTTCAAATTTATTTTACTCAATCATTGGCTATCGGTGAAACGAAAATTCTTATTTAACGATTTAATTCTGACTAAACTTTTATTCGCATTGACCTTGACGCAATATCACTGATTACTTGGGCTTAATATCCACGCCGACAATTATCAAGTGTCATTAATTTTAATTTAATTACTTTATGGACTTAATCCCCCAAAATTATTTAATTTACACGTGACAAAAAAATAATTTTATAATAAAATAATTCCAATAAAATTTCTCAATATAATTTTCTTATCAATTTTCCGATCGGTATGGTTTTTAATAATAAATTTTTAATAAAATATTCTTAATAGTTAATTTTCAACAAAATAATCTTAATAATTTCCCGAGCTATCTTGTTTTCAATAATAAATTCTAAATATCACAATCTTAATAATTAATTCTCAATAAAATAATCTTAATAATAATCTCTCGGTTGTCAGTTACAAAAATTCGACACGAGTCGAAACAGTCAATTTTTTATTTGCTAGAACATTCGCTAGCTGTTTTTGCTTGACCTTGGGTATTGGAATTTACTGCGACACAAAACTGACGCTTGACCAAAATTCCACGAATAAAAATTTGTCGATTATTTTCAATGACAAAAATCAATCAATTTTTCAAGTTAAATATTGTGAAAATAAATTTAACAAACCTTCAGATGTCAATTAATTAACTGAAAACTTTCAGATATTAAAACTTTCCCCCGCAAGGTCGATTAAGTGATCCTCGGGTATAAACCCCCATAAAAATCACTCAATCTAAAAACTAGCAAATGTTCCACAATTAATTTATTAAATTTTAATAAAGAAAAGAAGAGGAATGATAGACCGAGTATGAACCGCGGTCTATCTTCCACCCACGGAATGAATAATGTACCTGGGTAATCGTTTTACTCCTTTCACGAATATTATGTGCCGTGGTGAGTCTTCCAGGTGCAGGTTGTAAATTCCCTTTTCCTTATCCTTCACTCCGGGTATGTCTTGAAATTCGGTATATTCCTGTTAATTCCGTAGTGGTGACCGGTGCGGCTGACTATCAAACCTCTTCTGATTCTGTCACCCTCCAACTACCGAATACTTACCCATTCCACTCCCCTCTTAATTACTACACGGAAGACCCGGAAGATCGGGGCGCGTCAGTGCTGAGTCGACTAATTATCGATCTCAGGTGATTTATCGATTTAGGGTAATTTACCCTGTTACAACGTTCTACGGGGTTCGCACATGGGTGTCCTATTGGAGTAGGCGTAAGTAAGATATTGTACTGTTTTATAAGGGCCAAAACGTCTTTGTTTATAAACTCTTTACCATTATCTGAAATAATTTGTTTAACTGGGCCCCAGTGGGTTAATACTCCGCGTAAATGCTTGATTATTTCTTTGCCAGTTTGTTGTCTTAATGGGAAAATTTCTAGATATCGGGTATAAATATCTTCAATTACCAATGCATATCGGAAACCAGATGAGGATTTAGTGTAAGGGCCTATGGTGTCCATGGAGATAATAGTCCATGGCTGAGTTGGTGGTCTAGTACCAATATAGCCTTGCGGTTTAGCCTGATTACTTTTTGTTTTCAGACAACTTTCACAAGAATTGACATAGGAGACGACGTCTCGGAACATACCGGGCCAGTAATGGGTCTCGCGGATACGCCAGTAGGTTTTATCGATACCTAAATGTCCCGATTGAACATTGCAATGGGCTTTCTCGAGTTGTGGCTTGATTTCAGGTTCTGTGAGGACGATTTTCCACGCGGTAATGTCACCTAGAATTTCCTTGACTGCTGTTGGGCGGTAATAATATAGTCTTTCGTCTTCGTACTTCCATTCGGGGTATTTTTCCGGGAATTTTTGGACTACTCGGACTTTTTCGTTGTACCATGAAATTTCAGGTTCAGTAATTCTACGATTTTGAATTGATGAGAGTTCTGTTAATCCAGGATCTTCATAAAGGCGTGATAGAGGGTCTGGAGCTTCGTTTTGGGTTCCTCTGTAATGGATAATGTCCAACTTGTATGCTGATAAGTCAATAGCCCACCTAGCTAAATGACCTGCTGGATTTTTTAAATTGTGGAGCCATTTTAACGCGGAATGGTCAGTATAAACTGTAACTGGAAGACCTTCTACGTATCCACGTAATTTCCGTAAGGCCCAACTACCACGAGGCATTCTTTTTCTGTCGTTGTGTAATTAATTTCAGCTTTATTCAGGGGTCTGCTCAGACACATAATTAACTTCTCGCGATCTTCTTTAAAGTCGTACTGAGTGAGAATCGCGCCTAGTCCGGTATTACTCGCGTCAGCATATAAGCGATAGGGGCGATCTGGCTCAGGCAGAGCTAATGTGGCTGCTTATAATAAGGATTTCTTAGTCTCGACAAATGCTTTTTCTTCTACATCAGTCCATTTCCAGTCTACACGCGTACTTATTAATTTATTTAAGGGACCTTGGACTTGTGCGATATTTTTAAGGTGTTTGTGATACCAATTTACAAGACCGTTAAATCTACGAAGTTCCTTGCGGTTGGTAGGTCGCGGATAATCGGCTATTGGTTCGAGTCGCGCTGGATCCGGACTCAAGCCTTCTTCATTAATTATGAAACCTAGGAATTTAACTTCGGAACGTCCGAATTGCCTTTTTTCTTTGTTCATTTTGAGGCCCGCGATTCGAAAAGCTTCAAAAACAGCTTGTAAATACGTCATGTGTTCCTCTAGAGTATTACTGATAATAATCCAATCGTCTAAGTAGGGAAAAATTTTTTCCTGCGCGCTGGGTAAATATTTCCGAGCCTTTTTCCAAAGAATTTGCATTACGATTCGGAGAACTTGGTCGGTGAGAGCTTGATAAGTACTAGGAGCGTTAACAAGCCCGAATGGCATCCGCATCCATTCGAATTGGCCACGGCCATCGACACAAAATGCTGTATAGTGTCGACTACTCTCTTCGACTAATACTTGATGAAAAGCGTCGCTGAGATCAATAGTAGAAATAATTTTTGCGTTTCGAAGGCTGGATAAAATTTGATGCATGATTGGTAATGGGTATGCTGATTGTTTGGTCTTTTTATTTAGAGGACGATAGTCGATACACATGCGCCAGGTATTATTCTTCTTCGCGACCATTACTGGTGAGCACGCCCAGCTACTATTCGAAGGTCGAATATATCCTTTCTCGAGTAATTGGTCAACTTTTTCATGCAATGCTTTCATTACTGGCTGACTGCGTCTGTATGGTTTACAACGTACTGGGGTTTCGTCAGTTACTTCGATACGATGTTTTACTAAGTTAGTGACTCCTAACGTGGTAGATTTATTTTTATTAAATTCTGTCTCGAGAAAATTACTTAATTTAGATCGTTCTGATGAAGATAGAGCATTTAATGCCAGGGGTTTGGTTTTATTTGTACGGGAACGAAATTGATATTTGATGGAATTACCGCCTAGGTACCAAGTAGCAATTTTTTATTCTACATGTACGTCTGCAGACTGCCAGAAATCTAAACCGAGGATAATTGGGGTTGATAGACCAGGTAATACGCTCAACCAGGTTAAGATAGTCTTTCCATCGAGTTCTACTTTGAATGGAGCGCCTCCGCGGGTGTATATTGAAGCAGAGTCGGCTGATGTTACTCCTACAGTACTGGTGGGATCTGGGCTGAGTTCTTGAAGTTCATTGCCTTGGATTCGATTGTACGCGGTCTCAGAGATGTAGCTTCGTTCGCTTCCGCTGTCCAACATGGCTTCAATATTAAAAGATCCGATTGTAATATCTGTAATCATGCGACTTACAAGCGGAGGTGCCTGCGTATGCGATAAATATGTCCGATTTTGATGATTGGGACCGTGTATTTGCATAAGACAGTCGGGTGTTTCGTCATGGTCTCATTTGATTTTTAATTTCGGTGAATCAATGGGAAATTCCGATTCTGAGTCTGATTTATAGTCACAGTCGTCATAATCCTCATATTCCGAATCTGAGATGTTTAATTGTGGGGGATCAAATACGAAATCCGAGGTTTGGGAAGTACTAGCTTTACGGTTGTCAATTTTTGGCTCTGCCAAGGTGTTAGCTGGAGAAATAGATGATACGTGGGTTTGACTGGCTGATTCAATAGTACTATTTGTCTCTACTGCAACAGTTTTGGCCCTGGCTGCTGTAGAGGGATACACCAGGGCACCTACTCGTTTTTGGATCCGGGTTTCTCAGCAACGGTGGTAAACCAGCTCTGACCCGAATCTCATCAGTGGTTTTCGCGCAACATTTGTCGGCTGTATGTCCATAACGTCCACAGCGTGTACAGGACGCGGAAGGTGGTGGTGGAGAGAGAGTCTTTTGCAAGTTTTCAAACATGCCCTGTATTACTACCTGAAGATTATTTATTGACGATACTAGTGTGTCTGTAGTGTCGTCTTTTGGCTTCTCTTTACGGAAATTGGGTTGTTTGTTAGTTAATACTGCGTCTAGAGTAGTTTGTTCGTTATTTTCCGTATTTAACGCGTCTTGATCAGGATCTGTATCGATAACGGCGTTCATTCGCGTTCTGGATTTGGAATAGCCCTGATTCTGTACTTTTGATTTATTTAATTGTTATACAGGTATTATTGTTTACAGGTACCGAGAATCGATTTACTGGCGTACGGGGAAACATTTTTGAAAGATTCTGATATTAAAATTTTTATTTAATTATTCTACTTAATTAATTTTCGGTTAGATTAAATTTTCGGGAATTTTATTTTATGGTGACACACCTGATAGAAAATTTTAATCTTAGATTTTTGATAATTGTTTTCCTCGGTAACGTACTCAAGCTAAATCACTACAATCCCGGATTTATTTAATAATTATCTGATACTCAGGGTTATTAATTTAATCACTAAATTTTACTTCGACAATGAGCTTATTAATTTATGATAGTTAATTTGAACGTTATTTTTCTGAAATTCGAGCTGTGAAGTTAAATAAGATAATTTATTTTAACGGCAATGTTTAATTTTAGTCTTAAAATATTTTCTACTACGAGTTTATTTTGAGTAATAAAATTAAATAAGAGATTTAGTTTCGACTTAGCTAGACAAAAGAAATTCTTGTGTAGGAATAAAACTTAATGATTTTAATTTTATTTCCGAACGTTACAATACTTAGTATATGACGACCGATTCTTCGAAGGACGTTTGAGTGAAGCGACCTTGTGTAATGTTTACTTTAGCCCGAGCGTGCAGCGTATTTATGGCTTACGACCCGGCACACAAAATATAATAGACAATGGATTTGTGAGATTTATATACTGATAAAAATTTTGTCGAAATTATTTTTACTGGAATTTTATTGAGAGTACTTCTCAGTTATCGTAAAATAATTGACATCAGCATAAATCTATACAATAATCAGATTGTAGTTTTACAATATTATAATTTATGTACACAATATAATTCTTTTCAGTTTATTATACTTAATATTAGATGAGATGGTATGAAAACGTGGCAATTTTTGTCAATGTAGAGATTAATTTTATAAATTTAGGATTTGTTACTAAGTTTTCAGCGAAATTTTTGCTATTTGAATAAATTTTTATAATTATTTATGACGAAAATTCTATCAATTAATCGTATTTGTTAAATTTTCATCTGTAAAGTATTGAATTTCTAAATTAAAACGAATTTACAAATTTTTGCAATTTTTTGGAACAAAGACATGCATTAATGAGGGCAGCGTCCCTGTTGGAGCGCCATTGAAACACTAAATTTTTTTCTTTCCTGAAAAATCTTAGTTTCCAGGCTACTAAACCTCACGGATAAGAAATAGTCGCCTGGATATCGTTTATTATTTTGGTCCACTGCCCTGGGATATTCCGCTCCCGTATTTATGATTGTCTTTTGTTTTAAGAGAGCTTGATTAGATAGATTATGGGACAGAAGTTACCACGTCTGCCAGTTAAATTTATTGAGGGTATGATTTTTTTAAGGAAAATATTCACTTAGGGCAGTTTTTAATGAATTTAAAGTATCAATGGTTTTATCGGTAGTTGCGTCTCTAGCCATATCTCTGAGTTTCGAGCGAACCCCTTTGAAGAAAGGAATTTTTAAACCATCTGGAATTGAGACTTTACCATTTTCAACTTCTTGTATGAATGATTTTAATGGCATATTCTTGCCGTCGAAATTTGGAACTTGGAGCAATGCTTGTTGTAATGCCATGCTCTCCCCGAGGGTAATTATTAATCGGTCCGTAATTTCCGCATGTCTCGAAATGTTTTCCAGTCTGGCTTCAACTTCTTCCATTTTGAATATTATAGGATAGAAGAAAATAAGAGTGAAATGAAATAATAAAATAAATGTTCGTGTTTGAAATGAATTGAAAGTGAAAATATAACAGAATGGAATAACTTTCAAGATAAAAAAAAAATTTTAGATATAATATCCATAATTTTTTTTGCCCTCCGGGCGGAAAGTGGCAACGTTCGTCCCGCTGCACTAAAAAAAGTTGCCGCTTTCCGCCTTCGTCGGACAAAAAAATAGTATACAGCCCTTAGGAAGTAAAAAAGAAAACCTCAGATCACATGTTTGTTGACCTCGGCTTCGCCTTGGCCAACAATTACATGTGATCTGAGGCTTTTCTTATTTTCCTTCCCAAGGGGTGTAATATGCTATTACTTGTAGAACATGAGTTTTTTTTTTAATTTAATGCTTGTATTGTTTTATTTGTTTCGCGTATGCTATGATTATTTTTATTTATATCTTTTTTTTTTATCTATTTGTTCATCTTCAGTTTCATCATCTGAATCGTAATCAGTATCATTTTTATGGTTATCTAAATTTCCTAATCCCACAGCCATTATTTTATACATTTCCTCACAAAAATCAAAATCTACCTTGAAACGGAAGGGAATACTGTTGACAAGTCCACTCGTTCTCTTTGGTCACCCCTTAATTTATTTAGGTCGCCACTAGATTTTTAGACACAATATCCAGAAACTGGACCAGAGCATGGAGTAAATTCTGCAAGGTCGTGAGAGGTTGCTAGGAAGAAAACAAAAATTATCAAAGAAATTCATTTTATAAGAAATTTTATTTAACCAACCCCATTACAATAATATTCCCCTTACAATTAATTAACACTTAATACTAAGTCCTATTCCCGTTTAGACGACGGTTTCCTATCACAATTCCTAATCCCGGCGCTACCCTCTTCTGGAGCGACCATACCGCGGTTTCTAATTATTTTCCTCCATTTTCCAATTTTCCATAATTTTCCATAATTTCATAATTTTCCACACGCAGCCACATTATAATTATTATCATTCAAACACACTAATTAATATTTCCGTACTTTATTAATTAATTTTCTAAGATTATTATTTACTTTTATTTTTCAAATTAAATCTGATTAACTAATTTGTTGAATCAAAAATTCTCAATTCATTCCTAAACCAAATTCGTAACGCGATTAATTTCCTTATTAAAATTCTTAACTTATTTACTGCTGTGTTCCTAATAATACAACAATAAATCTTTAATACTAAGAGGTCTAAGTATCTTGTATTCATAGATTAAAATCTGACGACAGAGGTCTTAATAATCTGCCGACAAAATATTCGCTATGTCCAAGCATTTTACAAATTTATTTTTCTTTGTCGATTTTAATTTCGCCAAATTTTATAATTTGATTTTGCTTAATTATTTTAATTCTAATTGATTTGGATTCATTTTATTAATTGTTCTATCCGAATTTAATCTTGCCGAATTCTGTAATTCATTTTATTTACTTTAATTGTTTTAATTTTGTCCAGGTTTAGTTAGAGTTATTTAGTTATTTAGTTATTTAATTATTTAGTTAGAGTTAACGCGTTAATTTATTTAATTTTAATCTCCGAATTAAGAATGTGTCAATTGATTTGATTATATTTAATTTTGACCAAATTATTTTATTTGTCTCTGAATAACTGAGTTTATTTTATTTTTACTAAATTACTTTATTTTACTTTCTTCGTGTTGCTTGAAACTTAGAATTTATTTTATTTTAATTTTGGATATTATGTCACACGAATTTTATTCTTGTGTGCGTCCCTCTCTGCGCCTAGTGCTGGCAACAGATCCACACTCGGTGTGTCTCTAGAATTTGACTATCTTGTATTATTTTGACTAATTTATTTATTGTCTTTGACTCTTTATCATTTATTATATTTTATTTACTATTGTTTATATTCGAGAATTTATGTAGTATTGTTATTAATTCTATTTAAATATCAATTTGACTTTTGTTTCAGGAAACTGTATTGAATTATTTATAGTTTCATTATTTCATTATTTATATATTTACTGCCGTAAATCTGTGCCATAATGTACTTAATCATATTATGAGCTTGTTTCAGCATTTAAGACCAAGTTCCAACGATGGGTATCGGGACAGGTAATAAAGGAAATGCAAAAACATAATATTGATTATTGGTAATAGATCATAGCCCTTACTCGAATGGGTAATGCTCTACAATATCGGTCGCGAGTAGAGGGACTTGTAAATTTTGAGTAAATTGCTGGAGAGGCCCTCGTGATCGGACACGAGGCCTCATAGTTTTTGATGAATGTAAAATTGGCAGACACGCGGGAGCCCGCATAGTGCGAGGAGTGTGGATCTAGCGCCTTGGTTTGAGTCCCTTTTCTTTTGGTGAGTACTCACAAGTTGAGCTAAATTATTATCCGCTCGTCGCGTTGTCTCCTGGCTCAAATGATTTGTATTAAAAGTTATTATTAATTGTCCTGTCGATCCCGTCGTTAGTAAGGGGGTTTGTAGTGAAAAATACCTGTCTCGAAAGCCACGCGTTTGGGTCCTCGAATCAGCCAGTATTGATTTAAAATTTATAATTGTATTTTTGAGATAACCCGACTGAGGAGCTCGGGTGTATCTTAGTTCAAAATTACTGCGTAGATAAAATCTCTATTCATCAATTAACGTCGTAGTAAAATAACCAAACAGTCTATCGAGAATCGAGACAAATTATTAATAATTATTCGCGACATTGTTATTATTTTAATTATACAGTCCATCCGGCTAAGGAATTCAGCTCTGGACCTAATTTTAAGTAATTTGTTTGAATAAACATCTGTTTATATTATTATTAATTTTTCGTGATATACAAAATTATTGTTTCTCCTTTTCCTAACACCTTTATCTTATTTATTTCCCCGGAATACCTGCAGATCGGCCCTGGAAATACAGGGTTTGTTATTTTTCCCTGTTTGAAAAAAAAAATAACTGGCGTCCAAACGTGCACTAACCCAGCCTGGGTGGCTGCTGCGGTATTGCTTAGGAGATTAAGAGCATCTCCTAAGCTTCCTATTTGTTTTGTTTATTCTATTTTGGGCGACCTGGACAAAATTTCTACTTTACTCGACGTATCCATCGTCGAGTCGTGTATAGAAATAGTAAAATTTTGTTACTATTAAATTCATTTTATAACGCCTTGAGATTTTTAGTCTTGACCTTGTGTGTCCTTTACTCAGCCTTTTAGCTCGAGACAAGATGGCAGACCCTCTCCCAAACTTTTGTCGATTTTTTCTTCAAGTGAAATTTTCAAGTGATGTATTTTTTTACTTTGAACTAAATGATTTTTAACAATTATTTCGACAATTCTTTTCTAATTCTAATTTTACTTCTGTTTTATTTGACACAATCAAAATTTATTCCAAATTATTTATATGTTGATTTTAACTAATTTTTACTAAAATATTTTACTGAAAATATTTCAACGATTTTAATTCACACAAAATTAACTGATTTTACTTAAACTCAATTACCAGAGATCAAATTTTCACGTGACACCAAAATCATGAATTAACAAACTGAAATAATTCCTCGTAAAATTAATCCAGATTCTGCCTACGTGTTTAATTAATAACCCGAAATAATTCCTGGTATTATCAATTAAATATTTAGTTATTTATTTCTGACTAGTTCTTAAATTTATTCTTAATTTTAATCTGACTTTTATTCGGACTCTTCTCAATATTTTACGAAATTTTTCCTTACACATTTTGTTAATTCGCTGTTAATTATTTTGCTAAATTAATTCTTAATTATTCGGACAATTTTTAGTTTCCCAAATTTCGTTTAATTAATTACTTCAATTTCAGTTGAACTAAGGAGTACTTAAATTTTATTTAGACCAATTACTTAAATTTTGGTAAAATGAATTGATTAAATTTTTGGCTTAATTTTAATTACTTAAATTTTGATAAAATTAATTGATTAAATTTTTGGCTTAATTTTAATTACTTAAATTTTGATTAAACTAATGATTGTGACCGAACGCGAAATGGCGATGACCTTTAGCCGACATAAGGCCTGGCTGATACCGCTTCACCGAGAAATTATTTAGACGTATTTATTGTACCTGGAGTTTCCCTAGGGTTTTTGGCTAAAATCCCTCGACGCTGTAACTCCTAGATTTCTCGTCTTCTCTTCAATTTTCTCCTCGGTGAGGTGTTGTTTTGGCGGCAAAGTCCTTGATCACCACGTCGTCGAGTTCTCCCCAGATAATATTTTTTCTAGAATATCAAATTGGCATTAGAATATATATTAAATTAACTAAACTTAAGCGAGCTGACATTCAGCCTAGCACGCATTAAATTTATCAAGATTCATCGCCTCGTTCCACTAGAGTGAGCGAATAAAAAATAATTACCTGACTAAAACCTTTCGCGATGCTGTTAGTTCGATCGTTCGATCACAATGAAATTTTATCAAAATTTGTTGGTTCGTTTCTTCTTCACTCTGTCTTCCCCACTCTCTCTCTCGGCGCCAGTGCTACCACCTCGGGGACTTACTCACTAGCTTACAACTATTGGCGCGAGTACTTCGGAGCACAGCGCTCTGGGGAATTCTCCGGATAAAGAAGGCCCCGTGTACTCCGTTACAACCTCATCTATATCTTCTAAATTATTTATTTTGCTTTTTTCATTCTTTTGCGTAATAAATGTTGTTTCTGGTATTATATTAGTTGTAGGAATAAGGTTTCTGTCTTCGTCGCAATCTGTTTTAATTCGTCATTATCATGAAATGGATATTCTTTCCCGGGGAAAAAGGTTTAGATCTGACCAGATATAATTACATCTGGTCAGATCTATTTATATCTATTTATATATAGTTGAAAAATTCATCAGACATGATCAGATCTAGTGACATCTGATCAGATCCAAACAGATATAACAATATCTGGATTGAAAAATACATCAGACATAAAAAGATTTTATTATATCTGGCCAGATATAACTATGTTTGTTAAATATTAATTGTTTTGTCGCAAACTCTCCAATAAGGAGAATTTCCTTAATTCTTCTATATGTAGTTGATTGTTTAGGAATTGGTTCAGGATCTATCTATTTAAAATAAAAGACTCGGTGTTGGGGTGAATAATTATGATTAATTTATTCCCCAATGGGAGAAAACTCTAGCAATTGCTAGAGAAAAAACTCCTCGAAGATGATACAGTTAAGAGATGTGCGTGTGTATATGCGTATTGACGTGAATGTGTATGATAATTGCACTGGTGTGCAATGAAGGGTGAGAATTGATCTCAGCCGCCGTTAGGTTATTGAGGTTAACCGTCAACCGTTAAATCTATAGCAAGATATAATGTGTGATTATGATCAGAAACGATCGTGTGTTTGTAATCGTGTAACAGTTTTACCTGCTCAGGTTGGCCCCTAATCAATTTTATAAATAAATTGTGACGTAAGGTCTAGTGGGAGCGAGTGAGACGGTGAGCGGGAGTACGAAACAGCGGGAGCAAAGGTGCGAGCGAGACAGCGAGGCAACAGTAGGAATACCTACTCTTCGACCGTCATGTTCGCCTGACACTAAGCCAGGCGGAACCACCGGAAAGTTATTATTTTCATTTTGTTTTTGACCGTATTATTATTTAAAGTATTATTATTATTTCAGACCGTTTTAGTTCAGTTAAATTATTTATTATTTATGTATAACATTCTTTTGTTTATCCACGGACTATTATTATTTTTGTTATTTAAATGTCGGAACACCGATTTGTGTACCCCGATTTAACATGTTACTTATTCTTGTTTATATTATTTAACAATCGTTTGTTTATGGTTTAATAAAATTTTGTTACTTGTTCCAAATTTTGCCAGCGCGTAATTATGGAAAATAACATATGTTGGATGGTAAAAAAAAAATTGCCTAATAATTATTTTGGACGACAGGATTAAATCGCCAAAATAATTATTTGAAGGAACAAGTTTCGAAGTTTTGTGATATTTTAGTATGAAAAATAAGTTTTGGGAAAATTATTTTAATTTAAGCGCAAAGGAAATTTTATAAGTCCCGAGCCAAAATTTGTATGGGAACTAAACGAATGGATAGAGAATGAGCGAAATGCCGATTAAAATGTAAAATAGTTTGAAATCGAAAACAAGAACTTAGAATTTGGCGAAACGAATGGATAGAGAATGAAGGGAAGCCAATTAAATTGATAGTATGTAAATACAAAGTAGATGGCAAAAACGATCATTCCGTTTCGCTGTGAGTGACTTGTTTGGAAAATGATAAAGCCGAAAAATTAATGACAATGAAAAACTAGTCTCCTGGCAGTAGTTCTCCTGAAGAAGACCATTCTCTGGACAACGAAAACGGAAGAACTCTACCTTCGAGTCCGACCGAGACCAAGGTAAGTGCTTCAGTACTCCTGGAGATTAGGGACTCCCCGTACCAAGGCCTTCAGCGGAGGTACGGCAGGTGAAACTAGTCGAGTAGGTGGGGGCGAGACGGAGACCATCCGCTTACCCTCTGGGGGGAAGGGCCGAGTAGGGCTATTGGGGTTTTCGTCGACCAGGCACCCCCAACGGCGACCGGGGTGATTAGAACCGCGAACAGTAGACCGCGAGTCTCGTTGGGAGTGTGTGGGAGTGTTACCGACCGATGGTCACCGTGGAAACGCGAGAACGCGAATTTTTCCTTTTGTAAAGGTAGTAGTAGAGGGCTATCCGTCTTTTCTTGTGTAATTAGAGATGTAAGAATAAAGTATCTATCCTTTAACCGCAAATTTTGGTTTCCACTTTGTTTTTTTTTTATCCCTTTTCGATCCTGGACTCCGACGAGTAATAAATCTGAGCAGGGGATAGGCGTTTGGCAGATTTCTATTTTTCTTTTCACCGATAATTAGTGTACGAGTCGTAGGGAGAGCAAATCCCGTTACAAAATAAACAAAACTAAACGACAATACAATTATTAGGGCGCCACCAGGATTTTTAATCACGGTTCCTGGAACCGGTCCAGAGCTGAGAATCTTAACTTAGGGTAGAGAGAGTGGAGGAAGGTGCTGTTGAATAATAAAAATTTAATTAACAATATACCGGTATTTATTAACAAGAAAAATTTTACAAACTTAACAAATTTAAGAGCTCACTCACACACTTATAATCTAACGAAGCGGAGAATAACTGCGACATAAACGATATTTACAAACGAACCTTCCAATGACGATACGATGACTAGACGGGCTTTTTCGAACAAACGGTCTCCCACACCTGTCTTAGAACTAAACTTAAAATTAAACGTCCACCGGACGACCAAAACTAACTAACATACACACTTTTCTACTTAAAATTAAGTCCACAGGACTACCGAACTTAACACTATTAACACTGTCTATCACGCATAAACCGTTCAATTCTTCACACACATAACCCACAGTTCGCTTAATTGATTTTATAATCTTAAATTGAAGGAAATGATTTTACTTTTATTACAATATTCTTATTTTAAATTATTCAATCATTAGTAATTAATAAAACGACAATTTTCAATTAAGAATCAATTTCCAAATAGCTATTACAATTCTCAAATTCCAATTGTTAATCTTTCTTGGTTTAAAATATTAAGCAGCTTAAAATTCCTAAGTTATTATTTCGAACGAGAGGCTTAATACCTTGAATTAGCTTTTGTTAAATAAATTAATCACAATATACATCTTTACAATCACTTCAAAATTATTAACACAAGTTTTATTAATTAATTCTGACTAAGTTTTTACCGTGACAAATTTTTGACTCACATAACTGATTTCTTGGACTTAATGTCCACGCCGATAATTATCAAGTTTCAGTAATTTTAATTTGACTACTTCACGGACTTAATCCCCAAAAATTACTAAATTTCCACGTGATATAAAATAATTAGTTTTACAATAAAATATTTTCAATAAATAATTCCTAATATAATATTCTTAATAATTTTCCAATCTATATTATTTTCAATAATTAACTCTTAATAATTTTCTTAATATAAAATATTCTTAGTAATTAATTCTTAATAAAATAATCTTAATATAAAATATTATCTACTCGTTGATTAGTTATAAAAATTCGACACGAGTTGAAATAGTCAAATTTTATTTGCTAGAACATTCGCCAGTCGAGTCTTGCTTGACCTTGGGTATTGGAATTTATGCGACACACAACTGACGCTTGACGAAAATTCCACGAATAAAATCTATCGATTTTTCTAAATGACAAAAATTAATCAATTTTACCCAGTTAATTATTGAAAAATTAATTTAATGAATTTTCTTAGATGTTAGTTAATTGATTGAAAACTTTCAGATATTAAAACTTCCCCTGCAAGGTCGATCGAGCGATCCCCGAGGATAAACCCCCATGAAAATCACTCAATCCAAAAACTAGCAAATGTTCTACGATTTCTCTATTAATAATCGTCGATTAAACGATCCATAACAATTAAATAAGAGAAGTAACTGGGTATTCGGTAAACCGCGGTCCACTTCTTTCCCACAGAGTAATAATTGATACCTTGACGAACTAAACGATGATCTAACTCACTCGTTGAGGATGAAGTCCTAGTTGTAGTTGGCTTCCTTCGTCTCGTCACTACTCCGGGGATCGGTCCTTCTTGATTTCCGTGGCATTCAGTCTGGCGGTCACACTACTTCTCCCTTTTCCACTGCACGGCTCACCTATTTTAACCCAAACTCACCCCCTCCTATTCTCCCTTTAGGCCTGAAGATCGAGACGCGCCAGTGCTATGTCGAATAATTATCGATATCCGGTGACTTATCGATTAAGGGTAATTTTACCCTGTTACAATCGGAAGAGAATTGACTGTATGTTTATAATGGTCTGAAATGACCTGTAATTTCAAATAGTGATTTGATCGCTGGGATCAAGTGTGTAGCGATCCGAGAGGATCGAATTGTTGATCGCTGGGATCAAGTTGTATTGCGATCCGAGAGGATCAAATGTTAAAATATTTAAATTGATCCTTAAGGATCTGATTTATTTTTCTGATTTGAATGATTTGAATATTTGTTTAAATTAGTAATTGAATATATTTTTTCTAATTGACGCGAGAATTTACTATTCAATTCAAATTATTTTCTAAATAATTCAACAAAATTATTAAATATATGAAATTATTAACGCACTTTGTTTCTTGAAAATATTAATTTGATTTTGATAAATAAACGATTAAAATTAGTTAAATAAAGCACATTAAATGAAGTTAAATTAATAATTATTACTGATTAAATTCAATTAACCTTTGTAAAATTTAATTAAATAACAATAATTTTAATTATAATTAAATATTAAAGAACTGAAGTGAAGATATTATTAATTATTAAAAGCGGAATTGAAGATTCTTAACAAACTTGAATAATGATATTTTACTGCGTCTAATTTATTCACACAAAAAGACAATGGCCGCGATGCTGAACACCAAGTACGACGTAATTTTTTTATTGCGTCTTGGATATTTGACCAAGAATTTACGTTGAAGTTAATATAATGCGCAAAGTTCGAATAAATGAATTTAATTAAGCACAAGACTGATAATTAGATAATAATTAATTATTTTAGCAAACAATGAAACTCAATGATATAATTTCTATGTCAGAGAGATCGCAGGCATATTGCACTAGTCACAAGTTCCAGTACAACTGAACGCACATGGCGTCCCTCGGGCCTCGTGCCCCGGGCTCGCCGGTCTTCTTCCCGCTAAGTCTTGGTGCGCATGTGCAACAGCCATTTGACATCGCGTTCATAAGAACGATAATAGAAGTTGCCATGAGAATGACCCATGTTAGATATTAAGTATAGATGTTTAAAGTTTGAGTATACTCATGAGAGTAATCTAGTCAATCTCCTTTGTACCGACATCAAACATTAATAAATACTTATAAACTATTTTACTAAATATACTTTCCTCCTAAATAAATATTTTATGAATGTTAAAAAATATTTATTAGAATTTAATAAATTAAATAATTGTCTTCGAATAAATTAACTTGTTAATAGTTAATAAATCTTTTTATCAGCGTATATTGATAATTAATATTTTGTAAATTTGATAAAAAAAACTTTGTCTATTACGCATCGATCATGGACACGATTAACGTTACTTGTAGTTATTACAAACTCTATCCACTTACTCTTCAAGTAAGCCTCGTAGGTAAACAGGTAATGAATTAGTCTCTCAAGCATTGGGTCCCAAGATCGGTTCCCGCACGCGCTGATTTTTTTTTTCCCGGTCGACGCCCTTAAATTTTAAACTTAAATAAAGGGGTGACCAAGGGACGGAATCAACCCGTTACAACGTATACTCGTCGCACTAAAGTTCAATCCTGGTTCGGCAGGTATACATACGGCATTTGTGTTATCCATCATAAACCGACAAAAAATTTTCCGAATAAAATTCGATTGTTTTATTTTGAACGTTCTTGTCTCACGATTTCACTGAATTTGAAAACCAAAAAATTGATCTACTTCGTCAATTGTTATCTGAAATTCAGTTTCTAAATGATACAAAAATTGATTAATTACACTCTTAGATTTTACTGCAATCAGCCCATCATCTACATAGAGTTCAAGATAAATTGTGTGATTCCCGATTTCTTCAACAAATGCACATTTAATACTCTCGATACTTTTGAAGTTAAAGTCATTTAAAAACTTCACAGATTTAATATTCTAACATCTTGGTGATTATTCAAGTCCGTAGAGACTTCGAGATAATTTGCACACCAGATTTGGGTTTTTCTCATTTTTAAAACCTTCAGGTTGTTCCATATAAATTACCTCTTTCAACTCACTATTGTAACGGGTAATTTTTGAGTGTTTATTCTTTTGAGGAATAAACGCTGAACGAATATGTACGATACTGCGACACAAAACGCCCCCTCGCTCGAATCTGAAGCTCGCCGGAGTCCAGGGTAAAAGGGGGTTAAACAACAATATACAATCCGAAATAAAACCAACAGAACTCAGTTACTTATAACTAAACTATAAATAACTACGTCTAAATAAATAAACTCAAAATGTCAAACAGGTTATGATCGAGATACAAAATATTCATTTAATTATCAAAATCAATTCAATAGGTTACAACAAAAAAAAATAACAAAACTCTCGTAGTACAATTTTAGGTTATATCAAACCTCGACAACTAGATCTAACGACAATAATACAAAAAAAAGAATGGCTTCGTGACGTCGGTCAACGCACGCGTATCACGGCCCGATCAAAACTGGTCTGTACAAAACAAATTCTCACTCATTCTCAATCTCGTGAGCGTCAAAATCGTGAACTAGAACTCCAAAAACTGGTTACCCGTTCCCCAGGAGACTAGCCGTCACCCTGGGCCTAAATCTCTACCCCGAGAGCGGATGGAGAGTATCCTCTCCGCTCCCACCTACACGGCTTGTGATTACCTACCGGATTTTCGACAGAGGGTCAAAAATCCGGGGAAGTCAAATCTTGTTGAGAGTTCAAGAGGTATTTACCAGTGTTCTAGACGAACCAAGGTAATGTCCCTCCAGCTGTTATTGGTAGAAGAATATTCCCTCAATAACACTCTGTCACAAGACTCGCTTTTCCGTGCAAAATTTTTGGGCTTTATCATTTTCCCAAAAACTCACTTACAACGAACCAGAATGATCGTTTTTGCCATCTATACGGTGTTTACAAACTATCAATTTATTTGGTATTCTTTCATTCTATATCCATTCGGTTCGTCAAATTCTGAGTTTTACTTTTCACTTTGACAATCAAATATCAACAGATTACATACAATTCGACAGAATACATTCCCATACTAAAATTTGATCGGGACTTAGAAAATTCCTTTTATAAAATATTTTTCTTTTAAATAATAATCGTCATTTCTTTCATTTTAAATCTATTCGCCGCTTTCCCATACTAAATCGGCTTGGGACTTAGAATAATTTCTTTTCTAAATTGGAAATTTACAATAATTTGTTTCCAAAATTAATTACATTAATTTTCTTTCAATAAACTAAAGAAATATAATCACAATAAATAATCGTCGTAGACAAAATAATACTTTTATAACTAACTAATTATTAACCCGTCTAGATATTCAACATTGGTAACTAAACTATTAAACCTTAATTGTTTTAAACAAACGATATTAACTAACAAAAAATAGTTTTAGATATTTATAATCAAATCTAAATTAGATAAATAATATTTTCACAAGTTTTTAGTGAATAATACTCTCAATATCGTAAATTATCATTATTAATAATTATAATAATAATACTGCACTCGTAAACAATAACTTAAATGAAGAAACCGGATTATTTACAACGTTAAATAATAATTTCTCGAGAAAATACGCCCGTCGAAGTATCAGGCGGACATGAATAACGAAGAGTAGGTAACTGCCGTCGTTTCCCTCCTTGTCCCTTCTTCCGCGCCCTACTCCTCCGCTGTCCTGCACTAGCCATCGGCCCTCTCTCTCCGACTCAGTCCCACTTCCCTACTCTAGACCCTTTTTCCGATATCTGGGTCATACTATTTAAAAAAGTTGTTTTGACGTTAAATTTCATTATTTCAAGATTTTCACTTGCACACATGGCTAATATGACTCATATAGATTCATAACGTACAACGTGGTTAAAGGTTTCCAGGTAGTCGATTCCCTCTCGTTGGGAATAGCCCTTTGCTACGAGCCCGGCTTTGTATCGACTCACTTGGCTATTACTATCGGTTTTAATCGCAAATACCCATTTGCAACTTATTGCTCGGATACCCAGGGGTAATTCTTGCAACTTCCAGGTATTGTTTTCTTCAAATGCTAGCATCTCTACACTGATGGCTTTCTTCTACTTTTCATACTCCGGCGATAAGAGTGCTTCTTTGTAAGAGGTTGGGGCGATGTCTACTGTATGATCTACAGGTATAACGTAGTAATCTGGGCGATTTAAATGTGTTCTCTCTCATTATCTTTCTCTGTAATTTTCATTTCTCACCTCTTGGTTTTCCCTGACATTGTTGTTCTCTATCACTCCGTGCTGACCTTCCTTATTTTCTTCTTCTATTGAACTTCCTTTTTGATGCTGTTCATCATCTATCTCTATCCTCTCTGAGGTAACTGGGCTCAGGTCAAAGGTTTGATACTGTTATATCTATGTGCGTTTAAGTGGTACCGTAAACGGTGGAGTTTTGTACTAACGGTTTAAAGAATACGCAACGGAGGTTTTAATTCCGTTGTTTTAAATATTTATGTGGAACGTTTTTGACGGACAAATTTTACCACACCTTCGTTTGAGACTGAGCACGGATTTTAATTAAGAGTAGATGTACTGTAACGGATTGATTCTGTCTCTTGGTCACCCCTTTATTTAAGTTTATTAATTTAAGGGCGCCACTGGAATTTTTATCACGGTTTCCAGAACCGGCCCAAGCAAGAGAGATATCACAGGGTCGAGAGAAATTATAATCGGGATGACAAAAATAATAACAATTAAATTTAACATGAATTACAAATTTATTTTCTTAATTTTACACAATTTGATTTTATTTTAATTCTCACACACACTCACATATCATACAAAAGTTTACTTATTCCTAACAGTACCCTCTAAAGGAGCGTTTATAGTGTAGTTTCTATCAAAGTTTCCCTATTCCTAACGATACCCTCATATGGAGCGTCCATATCGTAGTTTCTATCATAGTTGCTTATTCCTGACTGTACCCTCATAAAGAGCGTCTATACCGCAGTTTCTACCTAAATCGCGCTGTCCACAGGACCCTCATGCTCTAAGACTCTAGATTTGACCCTGGGTGGTCGCCTGGACTCCTGCCCAAGGTTCAAACCGTCCTTAGCCCTTTCGCTATCGTCCGGACCTTCACTACGGGACTAAGGAACCTGAAGTTGACTAGGACAGAGGGGGATACCATGACACTAGTCGACAACCTGCTAATCCTAACCTCCTCGACAGCCCGTGAACGAGGAGTATATAACGTAAAATATTTCCACACACAGACACACAGACACACACACACACACACACAGACACACAGACACACACACACACACACACACACACACACACACACACACACACACACACACACACACACACACACACACACACGCGCGCGCGCGCGCGCGCGCAATTTAATAAAACAATTTCATCTTAATAACACACTAGACTCTAATTTACAATCATTTTAAAATCAGCAATACTCTTTATAACATGACTTCCTGGGAATTAAATTTCCCGGTCCCTAACTTGACTTCGATAAATAATTTAATATAATTTCGGTTGCTTAATTGTTAATATCACAGCAGCTTTTTATTCAACCAAAATTTTAGATTAATTAAATTTTACTCGAATTCAAACGGCCTGAATAATCGGCTTATGTCTATTTTGAATTCCAGTAAGGATTTGAGACTTAGTCGTTAATTTAGCTAAATTTTTCCAAGGCTAAAATTTTATGTTAATTATCTTTGAAATTATCTACTGTAATTTGACAAATTTATTTATCGAATTAATTTGTAATTTTTATAACTTAATTTACTGATTTACATTTTTAATATTTCGGAGATTTATTTCAATTATAATTTTTATTTTTTTAATTTTGATAATTTTCCAAAGATTAATTTTAATTATTAATTCCCATTTTAAATTTTGGAATCAATTTAGACGTAGATTTTATTTATTAATTTTAATCTAACTTGAATGAATTTTTATGTCGTTTTATTTTTAATTTCTAAATTATAATAAATTTAATCGACAGAATTTTCCTCTGATGAATGACGCAATTTATCTCAAATTGATTGGTACTAAAATTTCTGATTTTATGAATTTTATCTTATATTCATTTGACAATTTTAATAGTAATATTAATTCTGAATTTAGAGAAGCGGCAGGGTGGCCGAGCGGGCTAAGTCATTATATTATTAGTTCTTTCGTACATCATGTCGTGAGGCGAGGGTTCGAGCCCCACGGTTGATTGAATAGTTCCAACGCCAACCGTCGGGGGTCGCTCCGGTAGCCGACTTGTACTGGCATGGGTTTTCTCTGTGGTTTCCCCATGTCACTATTCCAACAGCCATTAGAAAGAGGTGAGAAATAGGGTAAATGCAGTACAGGACGCACAAGTCGGTTCACAGCCGCAAAAAAATAAGCAGTTATTATAAAAATTCGGATGCAGGAAAAAGTTTGAACGCAGTAAAAGTGATCCGAATATTGTAATAGTGCAGTTCTGATACTGTTGTACAATGTAAAAAAAAAACATTTTAATTCTGAATTTAACCTTTTTTATTTTTAATTTTGAATCTTTTTCGACTTGCTAAATTTTCTACTTCGTCCAAATTTTATTTTACCTATTCTTAACTTCGATTTATAATTTCGATATTTAATTAAATTCGGGTAATTAATTAATTAATCAACTGGGTGATTAGAAGACGGAACCTGACCTGTGCCTAGAGTTTCTTGGAGCAACGCAACTTCATCGAGGTTGATTTTTTCTGTACCTGAGATTTTTGACGATTTTTATTAACTCTCGTTGTCGTTCTTTGTGGCCTTTTATCTAGGCAAATTTTCTCCGACAATTCCACTGCTTTAATCAGGTACTCGGATCTGTTTAATTTGTGTTGCGGCTCGAGATTGGATCAGCGATACAATAAATCTGTAATTGCAGGATTATTAGAATAACTATCAACGGATATTTAGGCTGGCTAAATGCCTAGTAATAAATATCTATTATTAATATTAAAATTATCGCTCTGGAGGTTCCACAGAAAACTCAAAGGAAAATAAATAGTTACCTGTAATTGCAGAAATCCGTGGTTGTTTATTCGGGCTCCGGCTTCACAATGTCTTCTTTTCGTTGTGACCGCTTCACTCTCACCCGGTGTCGAATTATCCCACTCTAGGAACACTTCCACTCTAGGTCCCAGAACTTATTTTGTCAAATTATCACTCTGCGAGCATCTCAGATCACAGCGCCCTATGATCCGTCGATAATTAACCATAGTCGGGGTGAGGGCCTTCAATAGATAATAAGGAACCCCGTGACAGCACTTACTACTTGCTGCATTATTTCTTGTTATTAGATTCGTGATTCCGGGGCGGCCGTTAGTGCCTTCTCCTTGAATGGGCCCTAGGGTGATTCAAAAAAAAAGAATATTTTTTTTTTCGTTTGGTACTCTGAAAAATAGGTTCCTAGACACCTCTAAGAAAGCCTCTCCAAGCGTGAGTTCTTAATTGTAACGGGAAGGTCCTCCTTCTTACAGTTTTCTATTTTTTCTTATTATCAGATAGAAAAATTTATATCTCGCTTCCAACTACTTGAAAAAATATCTTGTTCCTTAGATTTTGTAGGAAATTGAATGCTCTACAAAAAGGTCTCTTACGATTTTTTCGTAAACCCAACCGTTTAAAAGATATTAACGGTTAAAGTTTGATTATTTTTGGGAAAATTTTTTATTTCTTATGAATTTTATAACTCAATGAAAAAAATCATTATGAATGATGAAACTCATAGTTTTGTAGGAAATTTACTGCTCTATAAAAATGGTCTCTTATGATTTTTCGATCAAGTTGAGCGTTTACGAGATATTCATCGTCAAACATCAATGCATATCAATTTTTCTAGTTTTTGATCAATAATTCGAAAAATTTCAATTTATTCTGTGAGTTTCAAGGAAATTTAGACAAATTTGAGTTTTTATTATAAAAGCAACTCCTATAGATGTTTTCTGTTCAAAAATTCATTTGAAAGTTTTTATTCTAATAATATTTTTTTTAAATTTTATCTTTAATAATTTAAAATCTTAATCGCGTTGTCATTTATTATTATGAAATTTGTTCAGTGCGTATTTTTAAATTGTTTTTCACAAAATATATATAAAATTTTCGTTCGAGGGGATTTTTGTTTTGAATTCCACTTCTTCTTCTGTTTGTCTTCTGAAACTAACGCCATCTATGTTTTTTACTCTCAACTATCTTCAGTATCTACCCATTTAATACCGTATTTTCAGTGTTCCTAAAACTGATCATCTTGAATACGTAATAAAATAATTCATTTTAAATAAGTCTTATAATCATCACATAAATTTATTTATCATCAATTAACCTACAATGAATAAAGAAATGCGTTTTATCGGAATACCTCTACAAAGAATTTCGGAACGTAAGTTACCAAAAGTGAAAGAGGTTATGCGTGTGTTTTTCTACCAACTTAAAATTTTAAAGTATTCAATCAAACAAAGTGCTAAAAATTCAGTTGACCAAGTTATTGAACTGTGGAGAAAAATCAGATTCCAACTAGTGGAGCTCCTAATGCAGTCAAAAATTTCTTCGCTATCACAGTCAATGGTTAAAATTACAAAAAAATTTCGATAAAAAGAATTCAGCGCAAAACCAAAAGGAAATGAAATTTCAGACTGATCTTGAACAATTATTCGACATTGTGAGCGAAAAATCCTTAAAAGTGCTTGATGATAATATTAGAAAGTTGTATTTGGATCAAAAATTCGGTACCCATAAAGAGATTCTTTCTAATAATGTACCTGTATCAAACTTAACCACAACTATGATGGGAATAGATGAGAGTAGTAAGTATCTGAGATATTTAATTATTATAAAGTCAGGTAGTAGTGTAACTTTTCATAGATGACTAGATGACATTTGACTAGACAATTTTTGGAGTCCTTTCTTAATTATTTGTCATCAAAATGAATAAATTCTATACATTTTCTTCGTTTAATTTATAAAACAGATCTTATTCCAGACTTAGATCAACCGTCTACCAGTCATGCGATTGTTCCAAGTGAAAAATCAGAGTCGTTCTCTACGTATACATTAAGTGGAGTTACAAATTTTGGATCTGATTCAGAGTATGAACCTCCAATTCCGACAAAACGAGCAAAACTTGATGTCTTAACTCCTGAAGTCATTTTTGGACTCGACCGAGCTAATGTCAGCAGTAGAAATGCGATGTTTATTATTGTTCCGGTTTTACTAGCAGTAGGTATTAAAATTGAAGATACAACGCTCAGTTATAGTTCAATTCAACGAGCTCGTATCCTTCAAAGAGAAGACATTGCTAAAGGACTTAATGACAACTTTAAGACACACGATAAATACGTTGTGCATTGGGACGGAAAAATGCTGAATGACCTTGTTGGATCAAAATCTGTGGAACGGCTACCAGTTATTTTAACTGCATTTGGTACCGAACAATTACTTGGGGTTCCAAAAATGAATTCTGGGACGGCAGACAATCAAACATCAGCCATTTTATCGACATTGAGTGAATGGGGTATTACTAATTATGTTAAGGCGATGTGTTTTGACACGACGGCAGTTAATACAGGTAACTTATCAATGATAATTTAATCTAAAAAATATTTAATTATTAACGTTCTAGTTTAATTTTTATTGCTTACTGAATTTCACTTTTGAAATTATTGAGAATTATTTACTCATTTGGATTTTAAATATAATCTACAATTTGTTGAAAATATTAAATTTAACGATAGTTATCTATTTTCTTTATACAGGAATTCATAACGGTACATGTAAGGCAATTGAAAAGACTTTGGGAAGAGAGTTAATCTGGTTACCATGTCGTCACCACATTTTTGAGATCATATTGAGAAGTGCATTTGAAGTATATTGGCCTGTGTCATCTGGGCCAAACGTACCAATGTTCGGAAGATTTAAAAAATCATGGGATGAAATAAATAAAACTAATTATAAATCTGGAATTGAAGATACTGTTGTTGCTGATATCATTTTGGATAAAAAAATGAAATATCTAGTTTAATTGCACAATCCTTACAGGTATGATTTAACTGCGATTTTAAGAAAAAAATTTTCTTGTTTCTGACAAATTTTTAATTGTTTTTGATAGTTACTACAACCCCGAGATGACTATAAAGAATTGTTGGAATTGTCGTTGATTTTCCTTGGAGAAATGCCTCAAGAAGAAATTTTTTCAAACGTCCTGGTGCAATTCATCATGCTAGGTGGATGGCGAAGGCAATTTACAGTTTAAAAATGTTTCTATTCAGAAATGAATTTAAACTTTCTAATAAAGAATTGGACGGTCTTCGGCAAATTTGTATATTTATAGTTACACTGTATTTAAAAGCTTGGTTTTCATCAACTTCTGCAACAACTGCTGCTAATCATGACTTGCAGTTTTTGAAAAATTTATTCGAGTACAAAAATATCAATTCATTGATTTCTTCAGCAACTTGTGAAAAAATGATTTTGCATTTATGGTATTTAAGTGATGAACTTGCCATTTTATCATTATTTGACGATACCGTTTCATTGGAAGTAAAAAAATATTGTTGGAGCTGTTAATACTCGTAACGGTACAGATTCTAAAGCTAAAAAATTTATAATTGATAAAAACGATTTGAATTCATTAACGCAAAAAGTCTGAGTGACTTTGTTTCTAAAAAGTCTTTAAATCTCTTTAAAATCTTTGATTTACCATATGACTTCCTTGATAAAGATATTGAATCGTGGCCTACTAATGACAGTTACATTGAAAATAAAGAATACTTTAACCAATTGAAAGTTGTTAATGATTCAGCAGAACGAGCTGTTGCATTAGTTAGTGAGTATAATCAATGCTTGACAAAAATGAAGAGCAATTCCAATACTTATTGCAAATTATCAAAGAACATCGAAAAAACTACCCAAACTGCAATAGAGGAAATTATTTACAGTAAAAGTGTACCGTTATGTTGAAAATATTGAAAATTATATGGCAGTTGATAATTAAATAAATAAATTCTTCGATAAAAAAGTGAAACACATGTGAAACACACTAAATTGAATTATATATTTAAAAAAATGCACTAATTTTTTGTTTTAATGTAATCAAACATGTCCAAGACTAAAAAAACTAATTAAAAAAATAGTTCATAACATATTTCTATTCATAGAAACTCAAATTTGTCTAAATTTCCTTGAAACTCACAGAATAAATTGAAATTTTTCGAATTATTGATCAAAAACTAGAAAAATTGATATGCATTGATGTTTGACGATGAATATCTCGTAAACGCTCAACTTGATCGAAAAATCATAAGAGACCATTTTTATAGAGCAGTAAATTTCCTACAAAACTATGAGTTTCATCATTCATAATGATTTTTTTCATTGAGTTATAAAATTCATAAGAAATAAAAAATTTTCCCAAAAATAATCAAACTTTAACCGTTAATATCTTTTAAACGGTTGGGTTTACGAAAAAATCGTAAGAGACCTTTTTTGTAGAGCATTCAATTTCCTACAAAATCTAAGGAACAAGATATTTTTTCAAGTAGTTGAAAGCGAGATATAAATTTTTCTATCTGATAATAAGAAAAAATAGAAAACTGTAAGAAGGAGGACCTTCCCGTTACAATTAAGAACTCATGCTTGGAGAGGCTTTCTTAGAGGTGTCTAGGAACCTATTTTTCAGAGTACCAAACGAAAAAAAAAAATATTCTTTTTTTTTTAATCACCCTAATGGGTCCTCTAATAGTTGGGCTTTGGAGCGGATGGATTTGGGATGCTTATTTTAAAGGCTTCTTATTTTTATGAAATAAACTTATTTAATACAGATTTCACTCCTTTTAAGATTTATTTTTATAAACTTACACTGTAACAGTTTTACCTGCTCAGGTTGGCCCCTAATCAATTTTATAAATAATTAACCAAAACTAACAACTAATACAATTATTAGGGCGCCACCAGGATTTTTAATCACGGTTCCTGTAACCGGTCCAGAGCTGAGAAATCTTAATCTTAGGGTAGAGAGAGTGGAGGAAGATGCTGCTGAATAATAGATAATTAATTAACAAGATTGATCAATATATATTAACAATAAAAATTAACAACTTAAGCGCTTATAAAAATTAACTAAATCTCACTCGCACACTCACACTATAATTAATTAAAACTTATAAACTATAGCCTAACTAACGGCTAACCAGGACCAATGAATCTCTCTGCACAACGACAACAGTGTGACAGAGATTGTCTAGCCTAACTAACGGCTAACCAGGACCAACGAGTCTCTCTGCGCAAAGACTGCAGTGCGACAGAGACCGTCTAGCCTAACTAACGGCTAACCAGAACAAAACCAATGTATATAAGCCTAACTAACGGGTAACCAGAACTATTTAGTTACTCTGCACAAAGACAACAGTGTGACAGAGATCGTCTAGCCTAACTAACGGCTAACCAGGACCAACTGAACACTATTAACACTCTCTATCACGCATAACCCACACTAATCTTCACACACATAACCCACACTAGTACGATTTTATTTTATAAATTTTAATTTAATAAAATTGACGGTACTTGATTTTAATTAAATATTCTAAATTAATTATTCAATCATTAGTAATTTAATAAAACGATAATTTTCAATTAACAATCCATTTCTAACTAACTATGACAATTCTCAATTTTCAATTGCTAATTTTAATTCTATTAAAATATTAGATGGATTAAAATTCCTCAGTAACTTATAGTCATAGTCTTAACAATATACAATAACTATTTAAAACAAAAGGTCTTAATACCCTAAATTAACTTTTGATAATTAAATCAATCACAATATAACTTTTACAATCACGTTCAAAATTATTAACATAAGTTAATTAGCTAATTCTGACTAAATTTTTACTGTGACAACTTTGACTCAAATAACTGATTTCTTGGACTTAATGTCCACGCCGATAATTATCAAATTGGAATAAAAATTAATTTAACTAATTCACGGACTTAATCCCCAAAATTACTAAAATTATAATTATAAAATAATTTTCCAATATAAAATAATCGACACAAGTCGAAATATTCAAATTTTATTTGCTAGAACATTCGGTAGCTAAGTTTTACTTCACCTTGGGTCTTGGAATTTACTGCGACACAAAAATATATTGACGCTCGACTAAAATTCCACGAATAAAAATTTGTCGATTTTTTTCCAATGACAAAAATTAATCAATTTTACTGAGTTAATTGTTATAAAATTACAACAATAAAATTAACGAAATTTTCGGATGTTAACTAATTAATTGATAAATTTCTAGTTGTTAAAATTTTCCCGCAAGGTCGATTGAGTGATCCTCGGGTATAAAACCCCATGAAAATCACTAAATCCAAAACTAGCAAATGTTCAACTATTAATTTATTAATAAAATTTTATCGATTAACGATCCAATTGATAAATAATTAGGAGAAGTAACTGGGTATTGGATAAACCGCGGTTCACTTCTTTCCCACAGAGTAATAATTGATACCTTGACGAACTAAACGATGATCTAACTCACTCGTTGAGGATGAAGTCCTAGTTGTAGTTGGCTTCCTTCGTCTCGTCACTACTCTCGGGAACGGTCCTTCTTGATTTCCGTGGCACTCAGTCTGGCGGTGACACTACTTCTCCCTTTTCCACTGCACGGCTCACCTATTTTAACCTAAACTCACCCCCTCCTATTCTCCCTTTAGGCCCGAAGATCGAGACGCGCCAGTGCTATGTCGAATAATTATCGATATCTGGTGACTTATCGATTAAGGGTAATTTTACCCTGTTACAACACTTTCACAATTTCATTGAAGGCAATGTATATTAATGAATTTTATTTATTTAAGCTAACGTCCTCCAGTCCCCCGTAGGGTAAAGTGCGCAAAATTAGCTATTAAGAGATTCTAAATTATTTATTGACCGAATTCTCGCCTAAGTGCAGAGCAAATTAGAACTTTAAAATTCCGGTTCTCTATGATTATAATTAATAATTAATACGTGGATAAGGGACTTTTACAAGGCACGAGCCCGTCAAGTTAAACGCGGAAGTCGAATTAACTAACAAAAACGTTGGCTTATGATCGCCTTTTTAAAAACTCGCGGTGCTGAGCTTGCAGAAGTCCCCGCTAGTCAACCAGCAGTCGCGTAGCTCCTATTTTATTGTGGCTTTCGTGCATGGAGAAGTCTTCCATCTGCGCAGGTGATTTAAATTTAAGAAAAAAATGCGGGTGGACATACCATTCCCCCGGAAAAGCGAGGGGCTAGTATAGCTTATCGTTTTTCCTATGGCCATCTTCCCTATAAGCAAAAGCCACTTACAATTTTTAGTTTAAAATATTTTTAGCATATTAAAAGAGTAACAGAAGAAGTCATCTGACGCCAATATTTAAATTTATATTTATATTTTCATCTCGCGCAGTATTGTATGCTGACGGATGACTAATCTTTCTCGCCTCTCGGTGTCGCGAAGCCGCGTCGGGTGTCAGTATTCTCTCGATAGTGAGCGAGTGAAATTGAAAGAAGTCAGTTAATTTGTGACAATGTACTGTGTGGGACGCAATTTTGAGAACTACGGTACCTGGTACCGGATGGCCCTCGCTATTTATGGAGAGAGAGTAAGTAGAAAATTACTTTATACATATGTAAATAGTAATTTAAATTTGTGGATCAAAAAAAAATGTTCTTTTTCTTTTCTTTCAGGACTTAAGAACGGGTATTCGGATACTCCTTGCGCGTCCGATTAACCCTTACAATGCCTTATTCTTGGCGTTTCGCTTGGAGATTTTATTCGGCCCTCTCCCTCCTGAAGTTTTTATAAAAAATTCGATAAAAAAGTCTCTACTGCTCACTCACGTCGCGCGATATTTTTAGTTTCATTTTGAGATGTATTTTACGTACTAAAATTTTCAAAGTGGTTCCAAAAAATTATGACATTTTTTTAAAAACTTTCCTTTGAAATTTTGTTAAAAAAAAAAAGGTTGGTGCCGCGCTTACAGTCAACGTTCTCTGTATTTGACTCGCCCGTACAGGACCATTCTCTGTACTTGACTCGTCCTTGTCCATAAGTCCATAAGAACTGTGTAAAATCGTCAAATACAGAGGAAGAATGTGGTCAAATATAGAGAGGTCCAATACAGAGAGCGTTGACTGCATTATTACGCGACCTGTGAAGGATAAATCCACTTTAAAATACACCGCTGATGCTAATTATAAAAATATATAGTCTTATATCTCCTAACTTAATTACCGTTAAATTGGCTTTCATTTGTCCTTTTTATAAGTCATGATATAGAAATAAAACTTACCTCAAACATAAATTGGTGTATATAATACAAGGTTTGGTTTGAAGTTGTCATAATTTCCTTCTTGAATTCGGTTTTGAATTGACGGA
Source organism: Cotesia typhae (assembly GCF_013202065.1). NCBI lineage: Eukaryota > Metazoa > Arthropoda > Insecta > Hymenoptera > Braconidae > Cotesia > Cotesia typhae. The sequence continues at coordinate 1,763,548 of NW_027423780.1, read as the reverse complement.
TTAAAAAATCAACATCAGGTTTATCATGATTGTGATTTCCGATCAAGATAAAATTTTGGTTCTTATTATTTTCATCGACTTCATAGTGCAAACGTGCAGGACATTTTTTTGAATGATATTTATCACATATCATATATCTAAATGAAAGGAAAAAAAAATAATTGGTAGAAACTTTGTACAGTACACTGATAGAAAAGTTAACTTGATTGAAGAAAAAAATCTTCAACAAAGAACACCATTTTTAAAAAGAAAAATTATTAGGCCAACAATTGAAAAGGACTTTATTATAAATTAAGAACTCTACCTCTTCAAATGATACGGTCTTCAGAATATTTTTTGAGATATAAAATTCATCATTAGCAATACATCAACTAAAATGTTTAATATCTTTTATAAGTGTGCAATTAGTTGTGCCTCTATTCTTAATACATTTGAATGTAAGATCTGATTCGATGACAAATTTTTCAATGTTTGTAAATGATTAAAAAAAAAAAAATTATAATTTTCCAAAATTTTGTAATGAAATATTACAACAAAAATACGATTAATTTAAACTTTTTTTACTGCTCACGTAAAGTAAGTCCGATTTTGTAAGCAATTAACATTTTAAACAATGACAATGAGATAAACATATTTTCATGCAGTAGTATATTAAAAAATCAGTAAAAGGTCATACCTTTTTTTGATAACGCACTGTTTTTGTTATAAAAGTAACCATCATGATTAATTTTACCAACACATCTTTTTTTTTTCCATTTTTTCCTACGATCCTCAAATAGCACTCATTTATTGTTTTTTTGCAACTTATCAAACACAAAATTAGTATAAAACCATACTTTTCAACAGTCAAAAATAAAATATATCACCACTTACATTTTTTCCAGTAACTATTTGCACAGCTTCCGTTAACGTTTTTAATTTTAATTTTTTTCAATTTCAAACCTTACTTATAAGTCTAATGCCATTAACAGTTTAAAAAATAAAAATACATCAAGTCAATATTGACGTGTTCACTTTCTTTGTTACCAAAGTTATCAAGCAAAAGATCTCATAAATAGGTAGTTCTGTAATCCGTTACACTGAGCGATATGATTTACTTCAGTCTAAATAACTACAAGTTGACTGTCAACACTTGTGGTGAGTTCGATCGCGGCAGGGGGGAGGTAGAAGCGGGATTAAAATAAAAAGAGAAGATTTTTATGTCAAGCACCGTCATAATGTTAAGCTATTGGTTCATCATGGGAATAATTTTTTAATAACGATCAATTAATAGTTTCCCTAATTGAAATTTTCTTACATCTTACATGTTGGGACATTTTTTTTTATAATAATAATAATATTCTAAAGCAATTTTTTTAAGAATTTTTTATTATTAAAAATTTTACCCAGCTATTTATTGTCTAATCAAAATCATGCCAGGATTCAAGTAACTATCGTATTATAATGTATATAGTAGGATTAGCAAAAGTACTTCAACGCTATATGATAATTTTTTCTTTTACTTGGAATTTGTTTTTTTGGTATACTTAGAAATTTTATCTTAGTCTCTTTTAAGATCAACGTAAACCTCAGTGTATTTCATAGAAGGTCAGATGATGTTTTTTTTTATTTTTGTTTTTATTTTATTTTAAAAAAAGCGTGGGGTGCTTTTTAAGATATTCTAAAAATGATAATCACTCTGCTCATATCTGTCGATAGAATATTTATATCTATTGACCCATGCACCCCACGCTTTTTTTAAAAGAAAATACATTTTGTTTAATTTAAACTATTATTAATTTATATTTATTGAAATTTTTAACACTATTCTTAATTTAAATTTATTAAAACTTTTTTTCTATTTTTTTAATTCGGTTTTATATAAAAAGCGTGTTTTTAGTTTTTTTAAACTATTATTTATTCGTCAATGTTTTAGATTGTAACCCGTCTATATTACGGTTTTTTCAGCCTGCCCGCAAAAATGGCCGTTGTTATACTCATGCACACTTAAGTTAATGAAACATATAAAAAAATGTGGAAAGTTGAACTATTTTTCTATCAGTATACGATTATTACGGTCAACAAACGATATAGCCTGATATTCAAACAATAATCAATAATTATGTTACTAGAACAATAGTTAAGTTTTTTTAGTTAGGTTAGCAGTATACTTATAAACCAAAAGATTCTGAATCCTTCTCAAGATTTAATAAATATTTAAAAATTTAATATTTCACCAATAATGATACATCTCTTTGGTAATTAAGATGTACAGTTATTCTCATTTGTCGATCTTCTACAATATTAATTTCTACGGTATTTTTTCGATTTATTTTCTGTAATAATCATGAAATTTTCATGCTTAGGTGTTCATACATAGATTAATTGATAAAAAAAAATATTTTCGTATTATTAGACGGATTAAACAAATTATTGTCTTCTGTGAGACTATAGAATCGCCGTTTCAATTTACAGAATCGTGAAGTCTCTCTCACTGTAATATTTTCGAGCGCCCTCTATGCAGTATTGAGTACGTCTCTCTCTCATTATTAAAGAAAAAAAAAATCAGTTCACACAAAGGGTCTGAATTCAACATTAAATAGGAAATTCGAAAAGCTGACTGTACTGACAAAATAGTCGCGCGCCAGAACCGCCAAGAAACAAAAGAAGGGGTTTGTTGCTTGAGAACACTAGGGGTTTACATGCCTGCATCAGTCAGTAGGTTGTATTCGTTAATAAAGTGCGGGTAACTTGAGGCAACACTCTTACGATATTCGAGAACTATTACGATATTCGAAGGATGTCTTTAAATATAAGATCAATGTGCCATTGGGACCTTTTTATAAATGAAGGATTTATTTACAATTGTAACAAAACGTTAAAGAATGGCACCAAGTACGTGATTATTGTAATTTAAATTAAATATTTAGCAATACTCAAATTAGTGGTCACACGATACCAATTTTTGATTTTGTGAAAGTTAATAATATTTATGAAAAATAATATTTAAGAAAATAGTTTGAATATTATTTTTTTTTTGTTTTTTGTGTACCGATAGAAATATTAATTTGGTTGAAAACAAATTATTGTAAATAATTTGATCCTCTTTGATAAGATAAAAAACTTTTTTCACGAAGAAATTTTTCCTTGGCGTAGGTGAAATTAATGAATTCAAAAATTTTTCTGCTTTAGTGAAGACAATTTCTTCTTTTTAATTTAATTTTCATTTTTTTATCGGTGTATGATTATCTAGTTGTCTAAATATTTGTATGAGTATACTACTTTCTATTAATTTCAATATTGTGGTAGTGTAAAAAATGAACAACAAATTCTAACTTTGATTTTTTACCTTTTTAAAATAAAATATTTTATGAATTTTTGTTCTTAGATACTTAATCTGCAAGTACAAGGACACAAAAAAGTGCACGGCAACTTGCAAATTGGTGGGGGAAGATTTCTTTCCGATGCGACCCCATCAGTATCATGGAATCGAGCCGATAGAGAAGTGGGAAGCAGAAATCAGCTTACGCCGATCACTATGGCAAGCCGTTGTGACGACTCGACAATCATTAAAAGATTTGTACGAGTCACTTATTATACTGTAAGTTATCAATTGTAAAAAATCATAAATTATAACAGGTATTTATCGTTTTTTAAATGATAATTTATAATTCTAAAATTATAAATAATTTAAAGTATTAATAATTTTAAAAATTTTAATTTTTCATAATATAGTTCATTTTGAGATATCAATTAATAAATTCTTTAAAAATTAATCATTGAAAAAACTTAATTTATGCATTTTTAATGAAAAAATTAAGGATTAAATTAATGCATTTACCAAAAAATTCAATAATTATCAAAATAATATATATATATATATATATATATATATATATATATATATATATATATATATATATATACATATATATATATATATTTATTTCATGCTATATTTTTATTGCATTTCGTAACTGTCAGCAATGCGCGAGATTTAATTCAGAAAATATTTTGCCTCAATCATATATGTATAATTTAATAAAAAATAGTTTGAAAGAAATCTCAAGCTTTGATAACACTCGAAATGCAACAAAAATACTATAAATACAAAAGAAAAATAGTACAACGTTTATATCACTCAAAAAAAATATTAAATAAACATATTTTTTTTTGTGATAGAAACGCTGTACTATTTCTCCGCTGTATTTTTATTGTATAAACATAAAGGCTACTTTTTCGAATGTCACGGCAGGGTTTTAATAATGATGGAGGCGCGCAAAACGGACAAGATGTGCCTTGTAATCATTATATTTTTATTTTTTCACATTTTTCGAGTTACATTTGGGAGAAAGTATATTTTGCTGACATTAATTATTTATAAAATTTTCTTATCTATTTCATATTAGGCATCCAGAAATCCAGAACGAAATGAGCTTTTCTAAGATAAGCCGGACTATGTCGCGTTGGCGTGATAAGGCAATTCTTCCTGAGCCAACAACTTTCAGTGCTACGGATGAACTTCTGAATTCAGATGAATGGGAGTTCTTAAGATCTTATTCAGTTGGCCCGAACGATCCGCGAATGTTGAAAGTTTCAGCTTTCAACGACCAAGTGATGCTAATTTATGACATAGATTTTATCCGTGAATTGAAACTTGATAGATTGTACATAAGTACCACCACTAAAATTATACCCAATATTAGCGATGCCAAATTTTTAACTATCGTTTTAGGAGAAATGAATGAATACGTAAGTACTTATAAATTAAATATGAGTCGAATTGAACTTTACTGTCTTTTTTCTTTAAATTAAAATTTTTCTTGTTGCAGGCATTTCCAATAATATGGGTTATATCTACTGATTACTCGCGTGATACTGTAAAGAACATTGTGCTAGAAATTAAAAATGTTCTTATTAAAGGCCACGTCATGCATTTCAAAGAAATCTATTCAGATTATTTTAAAGATCTCCAAGACCATGTAGATATGGAATTTCATCGAGTACACGAAAAAAAAGTTTCGTTTGATAGTATCTGCAAAGTAAGTGACCAACAAATTTTTTAATTTTATTTACTTAAATCATAAGTTGAAGCCAAAATTTAACTATTATAAATAAAATGTTATTTATGTATTTTGAAGGTTTTGCGCACAGCTGTTCATGGAATCATTGACGAAAATAATGCAGAAACGAATCAAATCCTCCGGAAAATAATGACCTTAACATTACTGCCGTTCTACCTCATTGACCGAGAGTTGGAAAAAATTGGTGAAAATTTACCCAACGACGGTGCCGACGGCATTAAAGAGTTCATCACATACTATGAACAAAAGTGGAAAAAAGATCTACTTCCCTCAAAATACAGTATTTTTGAGGAAGTACGAGCCATAAATGATGTTCCAGAAATTCATTTGCGAGTATTAAAAAACAGCTTACAATCCGAAAATCTAAGTTTTTGGAAATTTATCGGTATAATAAATTTATTTACTATTGAATTAAAATTTTTAAACACAATAAACGTTTTTGTGAAATTGTTTTTTCCAGAGTCGATTGGTATGAATTTGGCAAAGCATGTCAAGGATTGTAGGAAGTTTCGGAATTCACCCGATAATTATAAAATTAACTTCACTCCTCGTGTTAATTGGTCAATCAACAATAACCGAGAGAGGAGTGTATCGTCGGGGATAAAAAAATTATTCCAACTGCTTTCGGAACACCGAATTGATACATCGGAGTATTTAGAACGAGCGGTAGTAGTGATGCGCGACCATTATAATGATTTTTTTTTTTTGACAAATATTTGTTACCGAAAGAATTGACAGATATGAGTGATCGTTTTGACGTCTTCTGTAAGTAAAATTTTTTGAAAAGAGTCTATAATAATAATAATAATAATAATAATAATAAGCGGTGCTTGCTACGTGGCCTCCAAGCGGCGCATCGCGGGAAACGCAGACCATAACATCAGGTCTGTAGGCGAACGACGTAGCCCGAGCAGTGGGCCAACTACCCACTGCATGGAAATAACTGAGTTACCACAAGATACCAACTCAGAAGTGCTCCCCACAA